>NC_091289.1:142001200-142608700 GCF_032444005.1 Ranitomeya imitator
ACAGCTAGGGGGCACAATGAACGGTGCAGAGCACCGTATAAGGCACAGCTAGGGGGCACAATGAACGGTGCAGAGCACCGTATAAGGCACATCTATGGGGCACAATGAACGGTGCAGAGCACTGTATATGGCACAGCTAGGGGGCACAATGAACGGTGCAGAGCACCGTATATGGCACATCTATGGGGCACAGTGAACGGTGCAGAGCACTGTATATGGCACAGCTAGGGGGCACAGTGAACGGTGCAGAGCACTATATGGGGCACAGCTATGGGGAAATATGAATGGTGTAGAGCACTATATGGCACAGCTATGGGGAAATAATGATCTATTTTTATTTTTGAAATTCACCGGTAAATGCTGCATTTCCACCCTAGGCTTATACTCGAGTCAATAAGTTTTCCCAGTTTTTTGTGGCAAAATTAGGGGGGTCGGCTTATACTCGGGTCGGCTTATACTCGAGTATATACGGTAATAACAAAAATCAATATGTATTATATCAATAAATAAATATTCGAATGAAAAAAATATCTAAACAATTAAAAGTACACATATTTGGTATTGCTGTGTCCGTAACGATCCGACCTATAAAACTGTCCCACTAGTTAACCCTTTTAGTGAACCCCATAAGAAAAAAAAACCAAGGCAAATAAACAATGCTTTATCATCATACCGCCAAACAAAAAGTGGAATAAGATGCGATCAAAAAAACGGATATAAATAAACATGGTGCCGCTGAAAACGTCATCTTATCCTGCAAAAAACAAGCCCCCATATAGCTCCATCAACAGAAAAATAAAAAAGTTATAGCTCTCAGAATAAAGAGATGCAAAAACTTATGCAAAAAAATATTTTTTCTGTAAAATAGTTTTTATTATATAAAAGCGCCAAAACATAAAAAAAATAAATGAGGTATCGCTGTCATCGTACTGACCTGAAGAATAAAACTGCCTTATCAATTTTACCACACGCAGAATGGTGTAAACACCACCCCAAAAAAGAAATTCATGAATTGCTGGTTTTTGCTCATTCTGTCGCCCGAAAATTATACCAACAAAAACGTCAGCTTGTACTGCGAAAAACAAGACCTCACAAGACTATGTGGAACAAAATATGGAAAAATTATAGCTCTCAAAATGTGATCATGCAAAAACTATTTTTTGCAATAAAAAGTGTCTTTTAGCATGTTACAGCTGCCAAACATAAAAACCTGCTACAATGCCTCTTTCACACGTCCTGATATTTCCGGTACCGGAGATGTCAGTGTCTGTGAGTGTAATACTTGTGGCACGTGTGTGCCGCATCAGTACCACACAGACGGGCGCTAGGGAAGAAGAGTTACAGTAAGCGCTGTTCACCAGCGCCGGGGGCTGAACATGGCTCTCATCGTTTTCCCCTGCTCTGCTGGCGATTGGCGCGAGAATGATGAGAGTTATATTTAACCCCTTAGTGACCGCCGATGCGCCTTTTAACAGCAGCAGTTAAGGGTACTTAAACCACATTGCCGCTTTTTAATGGCGGTGAGGTTTAAGGTTATAGTGCCCCCTAGCTTTGGAATTTCTCTGGGTTTCTCCGGGTCTCGGTTGCCAGGGGTAGCCGACAACCCAGAGAACATGATTCGGGTCGGTTTTTACCAACTCCAGTGTTGTGATTACCATTATTAATGGTATAACGGTGACTGCAAAAAAAAAGTCAGATTTTCCATTTGCTGCACATCAGTGGAGAGAGAAATAGGTTCCCCCTCTCACCCGATCACCCCCCAGGTACCTCCGTTGTCCCTGCAGGCCCCCTACAAGTCCCCCAGGCTGCCAGCTTCTTCTTCTGGGAGAAAATGGCTGGCGCATGCTGAGATCTGCCGACTGGCACCCAGCAACAATAGAAGATTTTTTCCTATTAGTTCATTTTGATCACTGTGATAGACCCTATCACAGTGAACAAAGTAAACAAAAATAGTAAACCAAGCCCCCCATTATCACCCACTTAGTTAGGGAAAAATAATAAAATAAAATAAATGTATTTATTTCCATTTTCCCATTAGGATTAGAGTTGGGTTAAAGTTAGGGTTGGGGCTAAAGTTAGGGTTACGGTTGGGGCTAAAGTTAGGGTTAGGGTTTGGGGCTATAGTTAGGGTTAGGGTTGGGGCTAAAGTTAGGGTTAGAGTTTAGATTAGGTTTTGGGTTGGGATTAGGGTTAGGTGTGTATTGGGGTTCGGGTCGGAAGTAGAATTGGGGGGTTTCCACTGTTTAGGCACATCAGGGGCTCTCCAAACACGACATGGCATCCAATCTCAATTCCAGCCAATTCTGTGTTGAAAAAGTCAAATGGTGCTCCTTCCCTTCTGAGCTCTGCTGTGCCCCCAAACAGTGATTTACCCCCACATATCGGCGTACTCAAGACAAGTTGCACAACAAGTTTTGGGGTCCAATTTCTCCTGTTACCCTTGTGAAAATAAAAAATTGGGGGTGAAAAGATAATTTTTGTGAAAAAATTGTTTTTTTATTTTTACGGTTCTATGTTATAAACTTCTGTGAAGCATTTGGGGGTTGAAAATGCTCACCACACACCTAGATAAGTTGCTTAGGGATCTAGTTTCCAAAATGGGGTCATTTCCACTGTTCCCACTGTTCAACAACTCTTCTGGTCCAATTTCTCCTGCTACCCTTGGGAAAATAAAAAATTGTGGACTAAAAGAACATGTTTGTGGAAAAAAATGTGATTTATTATTTTCACACCAGGGCATTATAAACTTTAGTGAAACACCTGGGGGTTCAAAGTTCTCACCACACATCCAGATTAGTTCCTTGGGGGGTCTATTTGCCAAAATGGTGTCACTTGTGGGGGGTTTCCACTGTTTAGGCACATCAGTGGCTCTTCAAAAGCGACATGGCGTCTCAATTCCAGACGATTTTGCATTGAAAAGTCAAACAGCGCTCCTTCCCTTCCAAGCTCTGCCATATGCCCAAACAGTGGTTTACCTGCATATATAGGGTATCAGCGTACTCAGGACAAATTGTACAACTTTTGTGGTCCACTTCCTTATGTTACCCTTGGTAAAATAAAAAAAAATTGGATCTGAAGTAAATTTTTTGTGAAAAAAAGTTAAATGTTCATTTTTTTAAACATTCCAAAAATTCCTGTGAAGCACCTGAAGGGTTAATAAACTTCTTGAATGTAATTTTGAGCACCTTCAGGGGTGCAGTTTTTAGAATGGTGTCACTTTGGGGTATTTTCTATTATATAGACGCCTCAAAGTGACTTCAAATGTGATGTGGTCCCCAAAAAAATGGTGTTGTAAAAATGAGAAATTTTTTAACCCTTATAACTTCCTAATGAAAACAAAATGTTGGTTCCAAAATTGTGCTGATGTAAAGTAGACATGTGGGAAATGTTACTTATTAAGTATTTTGTGTGACATATCTGTGTGATTTAAGGGCACGAAAATTCAATGTTGGAAAATTGCAAAATTTTTGCCAAATTTCCATTTTTTTTCCACAAATAAACGCAGGTCATATCAAAGAAATTTTACCACTAACATAAAGTACAATATGTCACGAGAAAACAGAATCACCAGGATCCATTGAAGCATTCCAGAGTTATTACCTCATAAAGGGACCGTGGTCAGTATTGTAAAATTTGGCCTGGTCAATAGCATGCAAAGGACTCTTGGGGGCAAAGGGGTTAAATGTGTCTGTTACTGTAGTCATATGGGGTTTTATTTTCAGGATGTTTACTGTGTTGTAAAAATGTCCTGGCTATATGATTCTCAAGATCAGCGCGATTGCGTCATTACCAAACTTATTCAGATTTTTAGTTATTTTTGTGGTAACTAAAAAAAAATAATTGATTGTGATCAGGGCCAGTGTCAGCACCCGGCTCACCTGGGCAAGTGTCGGCGCCCTGAACAGATGGGGTCACCAGCATACTATGGGAGCCTGGTGTCAGTGCCAGCGCCTGCGAGTGCCCCTCCCCCCGCTTACTCAGGGCCCCGGTACTTGCAATACTTACCTCTCTCCACTTGTGCATCTTCTGACTCTGTGATGTTTCAGGTCAGATGATGTGACTAGTGTGTGCCTTCTGCTCTGAACAGTCACCGTGCAGAAAGTCAGAAGACTGCGACGCTGAGGAGTCAGGAGCAGAGCAGCGGCCAGCGGGGAGATGTGAGTATTTCATTTTCTTTTTTTTTGTTTGGAGCAATATATGGGGCCCATTATGTATGGAGCATTATATGGAGCCCATCATATACTGGAGCATTATTTGGGGTCCATTATATATGTAGCAATATATGAGGCCCATAATATACTGGAGAATTAAATGGGGCCCATTCTCTATGGAGCATTATATGGGGCCCATTTTGTATGGATCACTATATGGTGCCCGTTATCTATAGAGCATTATATCCCGCCCATTATATATGGAGCAATATATAGGGCTCATTATGTATGGAGCATTGGGGCCCATTATATGCTGTATTGAGAATTATATGGCGCCCATCATATACTGGAGCATTATATGGGGCCCATTCTGTATGGAGCATTATATGTGGCCTATCATATCCTGTAGCATTTTAAGGGGCCCATTATATATGGAGCATTACACGAGGCCCATCATATATTGGAACCTTATATAGGCCCATTATATATGGAGCAATATATGGGGCCCATCATATACTGGAGCATTATATCGAGCCCATTCTGTATGGAGCATTATATGGAGCCTATTATGTTTGAAGCATTATATGGGGCCAATTATGTAAGGGGCATTATATGGGGCCCATTATGTATGGAGCATTATATGGGGCCATTATATATGGAGCAATATATGGGGCCCATGATATACTGGAGCATTATATGGGGCTCATTCTGTATGGAGCATTATATGGGGCCCATCATATACTGGAGCATTATTTTGGGCCCATTATAAGTGGAGCAAAATATGGGGCCCATCATATACTGGAGAATAATATGGGGCCCATTTTGTATGGATCACTGTATGGTGCCCGTTATCTATAGAGCATTATTTCCCTCCCATTATATATGGAGAATATATGGGGCCCATTATATACTGGAGCCTTATATGGGGCCCCTACTGTATGGAGCATTATATGGTCCCTTTATATAAGGAGCAATATATGGGGCCCAACATATACTGGAGCATTATATGGGGCCCTTTCTGTATGGAGCATTATATGGGGCCCATTATGTATGGAGCATTATATACTGTATGGAGCAATATATGGGGCCCATCATATACTTCATGGAGCATTATATGGGGCCCATTATATATGGAGCAATATATGGGGCTCATTATACTGTATAAAGCATTATATGGGGTTCTTTATATTGCATGGAGCATTATATGGGGACCATTATGTATGGAGCACTATATGGGGCACATTATACTGTACGAAGAATTATATGGGGCCCATTATTCTGTATGGAGCAATATATGGGGCTCTTTATTCTATATGGGGCATTATGTGGTGCCCATAATACTGTATGGAGGACTATACTGTTCGGTTTGTGACATATTGTAGAATTTACAATATATATCACTCATGTAATGTAAGAAATAAGTGAATTCTTTGGCATTGTACTATACTTATATTTCTCTGCCGTATCTGTGCATCATGAATTGTGGTGTGTGTTAAAGGGGCCTATTGAGACTCTTTCATCAGGGGCCCATGAAAACCTGCAGCCGACCCTGATTGTGATCCTATTTTCTGAGTCCCATAACTTTTATATATTTCTGGCCATAGAGTTGTGTGAGGATTTTTTTTTTTTGCACACTGAGCTGACGAGCTTACTGATAAAATTTTGGGTAAGTACGATGCTGGATCACTTTTTATTCTATTTTTTTCAGATGTTCAGCGACCAAAAAGTGTCATATTTTAGCCTTCCTATTTTTTTTTTCATTTCAGCATTCAACGTGTGATTTTAATAATGTAGAGTCTGATAGATTGGTCTGATAAAGCATTACATATAATTTTTACATTTCTTTATTTCTATTGGGAAAAAGTGATAAAATATTTTTAAAACTTTTAAAACATATACATGCGTATTTTTGCTTTATTTTTTAATCTCCCTTTGGTACTTAAACCTGCGATTGTTCAAATGCTTTTGCTGAAAAAGAGAATGGACCACACCTCTAAAAATACATTGATCTAATGCCGCTGTGATTTTGGGCTGGTGGGGTGGTGCGGTCTGGAGTCATGAGGACTTTGTCTTGCAGCATCGGTGCTGTGAGGCACCAGGCTGTCAGCCCTGCCGTTGCTTTGTCGTTGCGGCAGTGGCTAGTGCACGACTCTGGTCCGTTGGGACAATAGGGACCTACTAAGAGATTTGCCGTTATGGCTCTTGGAAGAAGGGGAAGAATAAATGAAAGCGCAAAAACAAAAATTTTTCAGGTCATTTAAATTACCTGTAGCCATAAATATTCAGGTCACTTTTACATTAATAGGGCTGCGTTGGCATTAAACATCAAATGCTGTCCCAGGAGACCTCAGATTGTCAGATTGTCTTTTATTGGCAACTGGAAGCTTTTGCAGAACTTGTGATCTGTGTTATGATCTGGTGGTTTAGGAGCAACATGGGACAAGCTCTGAAGGAAGTGGTACCTGTACTGACCGCAGTCCCTAAGCTCAACACAACACTAGAAGTAGCCGTGGGATGCTCCTGACACTCCCTAGGCACCTTGTCACAGCCTGAGAACTAACTACCCCTAAAGATAGAAACAGGAAAACTATCTTGCCTCAGAGAAAATCCCCAAAGGATAGATAGCCCCCCACAAGTAATGACTGTGAGTGGAGAGGGTAAAGACATACACAGAATGAAACCAGGATAAGCACAGGAGGCCAGTCTAGCTAGATAGATAGGACAGGATGGAATACTGTGCGGTCAGTATAAAACACTACAAATAATCCACACAGAGTTTACAAAAATCTCCACACCTGACTAAAGGTGTGGAGGGTAAATCTGCGTCCCAGAGCTTCCAGCTACACAGAATTAATTCATACTGACAAGCTGGACAAACATAGAAAGCACAGAACGGATAAGTCCACAACCTGTGGACAGAAAAGAGCAAGCAAGGACTTAGCTTTGCTGAATTGGTCAGGATAACAGGGAAATCCAAAGAGATGTGAATCCAACCAGGAACCATTGACAAGTGGCACTGGCTGAAGAGAGAGCCAGGCATAAATAGCCGAGCAGAAAGACAATCAGTGGAAGCAGCTGCGGAATGCCATGCAAACGAACCACATGCTGAAAAAATAATGGAACCAAATCTGAGGAGGAAGGCAACTTAGGCAAAGGTACCAGATGGACCATTTTAGAGAACCGGTCACAAACAACCCAGATAACAGACAACTTCTGGGAAACAGGAAGATCCGAAATAAAATCCATGGAAATATGCGTCCAGGGCCTCTCAGGGACCGGCAAAGGCAAAAGCAACCCACTAGGGATCAGCAAGGCTTGGCCCGGGCGCAAGTCCCACAGGACTGCACAAAAGCACGCACATTGCGCGACAAGGAAGGCCACCAAAAGGACCTAGCAACCAAATCTCTGGTACCAAAAATCCCAGGATAACCAGCCAACACTGAACAATGAACCTCAGAAATCACCTTACTTGTCCATCCATCAGGAACAAACAGCTTCCCCACTGGACAGCGGTCAGGCATATCAGCCTGAAATTCCCAAAGCACCCGCCGCAAATCAGGGGAGATGGCAGAAAGAATCACCCCTTCCTTAAGAATGCCAACCGGCTCAAGGACTCCAGGAGAATCAGGCGAAAAACTCCTAGAGAGGGCATCAGCCTTAACATTCTTAGATCCCGGAAGATACGAGACCACAAAATCAAAACGGGAGAGAAACAGGGACCATCGAGCCTGTCTAGGATTCAGCCGCTTGGCCGACTCGAGGTAAATCAGATTCTTATGATCAGTCAAGACCACAACGCGGTGCTTAGCTCCCTCAAGCCAATGTCGCCACTCCTCAAGCGCCCACTTCATAGCCAACAACTCCCGATTGCCGACATCATAATTGCGTTCCGCAGGCGAAAACTTTCTGGAAAAAAAAGCACATGGTTTCATCAAAGAACCATCAGAATCCCTCTGAGACAAAACGGCCCCTGCCCCAATCTCAGAAGCGTCAACCTCAACCTGAAAAGGAAGAGAAACATCCGGCTGACGCAACACAGGGGCAGAAGTAAATCGGCGTTTAAGCTCCCGAAAGGCCTCAACAGCCGCAGAGGACCAATTTGTCACATCAGCGCCTTTCTTCGTCAAATCAGTAAGGGGCTTAACCACACAGGAAAAGTTGGCAATGAAACGGCGATAGAAATTAACAAAGCCCAAAAATGTTTGAAGGCTCTTCACAGATGTGGGTTGAATCCAGTCATGAATAGCTTGGACCTTAACAGGATCCATTTCCATAGACGAGGGAGAAAAAATAAAACCCAAAAAAGAGACCTTCTGAACTCTGAATAGGCACTTAGACCCCTTCACAAATAAAGCATTATCACGAAGGATCTGGAACACCATCCTGACCTGCTTCACATGAGACTCCCAATCATTGGAAAAAATCAAAATATCATCCAAATATACGACCATGAATTTATCAAGATAATTTCGGAAAATATCATGCATGAAGGATTGGAACACAGATGGAGCATTAGAGAGCCCGAATGGCATCACAAGGTATTCAAAATGGCCTTCGGGCGTATTAAATGCAGTTTTCCATTCGTCACCCTGTTTAATACGAACAAGATTATATGCCCCTCGGAGGTCAATCTTAGTAAACCAACTAGCCCCCTTAATCTGAGCAAACAAATCAGAAAGCAAAGGCAAGGGGTATTGGAATTTGACCGTGATCTTATTAAGAAGACGATAATCTATACAGGGTCTCAAGGAGCCATCCTTCTTAGCAACAAAAAAGAAACCCGCTCCCAATGGTGACGAAGACGGCCGAATATGCCCCTTCTCCAAAGATTCCTTAACATAGCTCCGCATGGCGGCATGCTCTGGCACAGACAGATTGAAAAGTCGGCCCTTAGCGAACTTACAACCAGGAATCAAGTTAATAGCACAATCACAGTCCCTATGTGGAGGAAGGGAACTGGACTTGGGCTCATCAAATACATCCTGGAAATCCGACAAAAACTCAGGGACCTCAGAAGAGGGGGAAGAGGAAATTGATATCAAAGGAACGTCACTATGTACCCCTTGACAACCCCAACTAGTCACAGACATAGTTTTCCAATCCAGCACCGGATTATGTTCCTGTAACCATTGAAAACCTAGTACAACAACATCATGCAGGTTATGCAACACCAGAAAACGGCAATTTTCCGGGTGTGCAGGAGCCATGTACATGGTCATCTGCGTCCAGTACTGAGGTTTATCCTTGGCCAATGGTGTAGCATCAATGCCCCTCAAAGGAATAGGGCTCTGCAAAGGCTGCAAGGAAAAACCACAGCGCCTGGGGAATTCTAAGTCCATTAAGTTCAGGGCAGCGCCTGAATCCACAAATGCCATGACAGAAAAGAACGACAATGAGCAAATCAGGGTCACAGATAAAAGAAATTTAGGCTGTACAGTGTTGTGAATTCTGTTGTCAAGCTCCCTCCTGTGGTCATGAATGGTACTTCGGCTGGTTCTGTCCATGGGCTTCCTCTGGTGGTTGTGAGTGGGGCTGCGGCTTCTGAGTTTCCTTCCACAGGTGACGAGGTTAATTCGTTAGCTGGCTGCTCTATTTAACTCCACTTAGATCATTGCTCCATGCCACCTGTCAATGTTCCAGTATTGGTCTAGTTCACTCCTGGATTGTTTTCGTGACCTGTCTGCTCCTGCAGAAGCTAAGTTCCTGCTTGTTTTTCTCTTGTTTGCTATTTTTCTGTCCAGCTTGCTATTTTGATTTTTGTCTTGCTTGCTGGAAGCTCTGGGGTGCAGAGGGGCGCCTCCGCACCGTGAGTCGGTGCGGAGGGTCTTTTTGCGCCCTCTGCGAGGTTTTTGTACTTTTTGTGCTGACCGCAAAGTTACCTTTCCTATCCTCGGTCTGTTCAGTAAGTCGGGCCTCTCTTTGCTAAATCTATTTCATCTCTGTGTTTGTGATTTTCATCTTAACTCACAGTCATTATATGTGGGGGGCTGCCTTTTCCTTTGGGGAATTTCTCTGAGGCAAGGTAGGCTTTATTTTTCTATCTTTAGGGCTAGCTAGTTCCTTAGGCTGTGACGAGTTGCATAGGGAGCGTTAGGAGCAATCCACGGCTATTTCTAGTGTGTGTGATAGGATTAGGGATTGCGGTCAGCAGAGTTCCCACGTCCCAGAGCTTGTCCTGTATTATTAATAACTATCAGGTCTTTCCATGTGCTCTTAACCACCAGGTCCATTATTGTCCTAACCACCAGGTCATAACAGTACAGTACTAATGGTAACAGACCTAGCGACCCTCCTAGTACGTTTAGGGCAAACAGAAATAACATGAGCAGAATCACCACAGTAAAAACACAGCCTATTCTGACGTCTGAATTCCTGCCGTTCTGTTCTAGTCAAAATCCTATCACATTGCATAGGTTCAGGACTCTGCTCAGAGGACACTGCCATATGGTGCATAGCTTTGCGCTCACGCAGACTCCGATCAATCTGAATGGCTAGAGACATAGATTCGCTCAAACCAGTAGGCATAGGGAAGACCACCATAACATCTTTAAGGGCTTCGGAAAGACCTTTTCTGAAAATAGCAGCCAGAGCATCCTCATTCCATTTAGTGAGCACAGACCATTTCCTAAATTTCTGGCAGTATAATTCTGCTGCTTCCTGACCTTGACACAGGGCCAACAGGGTTTTTTCTGCATGATCCACAGAATTAGGTTCGTCATACAATAATCCGAGCACTTGAAAAAATGCGTCTACATTCAGCAATGCCGGATCCCCTGATTCAAGGGAGAATGCCCAGTCCTGAGGGTCACCACGCAGCAAGGATATGATGATTTTAACTTGCTGAATGGGATCACCAGAAGAACGGGGTTTCAAAGCAAAAAACAATTTGCAGTTATTTTTAAAGTTCAAAAACTTGGATCTGTCCCCAAAAAACAAATCAGGAGTAGGAATTCTAGGCTCCAAAGCCGGAGTCTGGACAACATAATCTTGGATACTCTGTACTCTTGCAGCAAGTTGATCCACACGAGAAAACAAACCCTGAACATCCATGCCAGAGCATAAATCCTGAACCACCCAGAGTTCAAGAGGGAAAAAAAAGACAGAACAGAGCACAGAAAAAAAATGGCTCAGAATTTTTCCCTTCTTTTGAGATGCATTTAATTCATTTTTGTCCACTTGTACTGTTATGATCTGGTGGTTTAGAAGCAACATGGGACAAGCTCTGAAGGAAGTGGTACCTGTACTGACCGCAGTCCCTAAGCTCAACACAACACTAGACGTAGCCGTGGGATGCTCCTGACACTCCCTAGGCACCTCGTCACAGCCTGAGAACTAACTACCCCTAAAGATAGAAACAGGAAAACTATCTTGCCTCAGGGAAAATCCCCAAAGGATAGATAGCCCCCCACAAGTAATGACTGTGAGTGGAGAGGGAAAAGACATACACAGAATGAAACCAGGATAAGCACAGGAGGCCAGTCTAGCTGTGAAGAAACAAATTATGAAAGATTCTTCATTTTGTGCTTTGACTCCATTTTGTTGTTGGTCAAAGATAAATATTCTGTTATTTACTTAGGTAGAAGGTTACAGCTGCTATGAAATAATTCTGTCCTGTTTCTCATGAAGATAACATTTTGTTATTCAGCTAGTCTATGGTTCATAATTGGTATAAAGACCTTGAGTATTCTAACTCGAGTGAGCCAGATAAGAGACTCGTGGGGGTATCGCTATACAAGACTGAGGCATCTGTTAATATATTTTTCTATGTCAAAAAGACATGACCATATCTGTAGTTTCCATTTTTCCTGTATCCTCATGGGTTAAGTTTTTCCTGTATTCTTATAGGTGAAGAACTGTGAACGTGTTCTTATGCTGATTGGTTGAAGTATAATTTCTATGACTATGAAAAGTCAGACAATAAACAGGGGCCCAGAGATCTGCTCGATCCCCCACACAGAGGCACGAGTCTCCGTCTGGTCATTTTCAGTTGCCGGCAACGCCCTGTAGATTAATCTGGAAATCACTGAGTCAACCGTGAAGGATCACTTTAGATCCTCCCTCAACAGCTTGGAGCCCGAAACGTGGGGCCCCAACCAGGAACGCCTCTGCCCCCCGGAGGACAAACAGACAAAGGACCCTCGGAGCGGACACGGGCACTGGAAAATTGGGACTGATCATCCCCCACAACAACCACGGTAAGTTGGCAGTTATACTGTCCAGACTGACCGTTTGGTGTGGTTTTCCTGTGTTTGTTGCTGCAAAGAGGATCTGAGGTTTGTCCCCGATGGTGGGTGATTTTTGGGTGGAATTATATAGAGGTGTAGTTCCATTGGGAGCCCAGTGCTCGAACCTTACCTCATAAGGGACGGACACCCCGGATTGACCAGTGATGTAATTCTCTTTATAGTCAAAATATCCTGAATTCCTGATCATTGTTAGAATCAGGCGCGGTGAGGTGATCGAAGATTGGGTAGGATATGTAACTCAGGAATATATAGAAGTATACAGTATATATATCCAGAGGTATTCGGAGGGAAGTCTAAGACGCCCTCCTCCTTTCACTGAGTACCGCGTTTTTGGGTTGTCCCAGCGGGGGACAGAGAGACCCAGTGGAACAAACTGTAAAGGCCTCTCGGTATTGTGCACAACTAGGTAAGGATATTTAGCTCTAAAGGAGAATCATGTTTCCATGGAAGTAAGAGAAGACTTTGAATTTGTGTGTTGAATCTGATACTGTTAGCCCAAAGATGAGGAAAATATTCTCAATCATTGGTTTTTCTAAGGTGTTCTGGCATATGAATTGTGTGATGAAGGTTTTGTAGAAATTAATTAAGTCTGAGAACTGCTGTATTCTGTTTCTGTGTAGATTTCCCGATGGGAGGGGTCAAACAACTGCGCTCTGTGTTTCTGCTTTCTGTGCTGAGGAATGCTGTGATGTTCTTATCTGTTCCGTGTTTCTGGTATGGAGGGGGCGAGTCGCTGCATCCCCTCCTTGTGTAGTAAGAATTATTGTAAGTTTAAAGTAAAATATGGTGTCTTGTTTTAGAAGGAACTTGTATGATAGTTTGGTTATCAGTGTAATTAAAAGATTGGTAAAAGATTTATCTGCTTCAAGTTGAGTGGTTGATATATAGCAAATTAAGGATTAACAGAGAAAGTGAATTCGGATTTGTTTTTGTTACGTTGAAAAAGGGAAGCTGTCTACTACTATGACAAAGACTGAGAAAGTGGCTGAATGTTTTGTGGTGCAGGAAGGAATTGAGAAAGTGATTGAGGGTAATGTGTTAGAAAGACGAATAATTAAAAAATAATAATCTGAAACAGGGGGGCTCCCTGTTAGATGATATGGTCCCTCCCCAGGAAATCAAGCCTCTCCTCCCGACTGTAAGCTCCGTGCCCCTCAATCCCAAAGCACCAATATATTCTGGGTTGCCAAAACTCAGTGTGCCCCCACCCTATGATCCTGCTGGGTGGATTTGTGATGTATGCAGAGTTGCTAATTCTCAGTGGAGACAGGTCTGTTACAATTGTGAAGCAAGAAGACCCGGAGTTGTAGCCCCCACCTTTCCCTTGCTAAACGCTGATGGCACTTATTATCAGCCACCGCCAGTACCAGTCCCTGGTATGCTTAGTATTGCTAGTGGTTATGAGTATCCACCCCCTCCTACTTTAGTTACCCGATTCAGAAATATCCCCCATGGTTTTCAATAGACAAGTAGCAGCGAATCGAGAGATTTATTCCACTCCCTGGAGAGATCTGTTACACTTGCTCCATGTGAAGGCTGGGGAGGGGTATTTTCCAATTATTGACGGGGAACCTATGAGAGTGATGTTGATTTCTGTAATGCTTTAAAGGTTTGGGCACAAGATAGACGAGCGGACCACGCTACCTCCCTCACAGATGTCACACAGGACAAGGGGGAGACTGCCGAGAAGTTCTATGGGCGTCTTATGGTAGTACTTAAAGATTTGGGGTTTTCACTGTATAATAAAGCCCATTCACACTTTTTTGCAGTAGCTTTGATGTCCGGCCTTAAATCTGAATTGAAAGAGGCAATAATGTCAACGAGACCCGATACTGAGACTTCCATTCTGGACGATGCATTGAAAAAAAAAAAAAAAAAAAAGTAGTACAAAGTTTCCAGAAGAACTTAACCCATTCTGTATCTGCAGCTGCGCTCTCTAGCCCCCACCGCTCTCAGCCCCCCCCCCACAGCTGCAAGGACACAGCTCCCAGCTCGTTCCTTATCAGTGGCCCAAGCAGAAGACTTCAGCTCCAGCCCCCCTCCCTTACACAGATCCAGTCTCATACTCCAATATTTATTTTAACCCTGTGTCTGGAAATCTCCCTCGCCATGTTAATTCTCAGACCAAGACAAGACAGATGGATCAGTTTGCAAAAAAATATGGGTGAGTGTCTTTAACCCTGTCTGTTAGAATATGCTTATGTCACGTTGCTTCAGTATGTGGATAACCTTTTGTTGTGTGCACAGACAGAGCAGGAAGCCATTGTTGCCACTGTTAGTTTTCGCAAGTATCTGGCAGATCTGAACTGTCGGGTTTCGGCCTCGAAACTTCGGTTCTGCCTTGGTCAAGTGATATTTTTGGGTCACTGTCTCCTTCAGGGTGCCAGACACCTCACAGAAGAAAGAAAAATAGCCGTCAGCTCCCTTCCATTTCCAAAAGATGAGGCTGCGCTCCAGTGTTTTCTTGGACTATGTACTTATTGTTGTCAGTGAATACCGGACGCATCCCGCATAATGCAACCTCTCTACAATGCCCTGAAAGACGGTTCAAGATATGGTGATGATTTTGGCAGATTCCACACCGGATAAGCTGTTACTACGGAAGACACTGTAGTGCACGGAGCTGCACTCCCTCCCTCCCTCCCTGTCAGGACAAGAAGCAGAACTTCAGGATCTGTCTACTGCATGTGTTCTGGCCAAAGACAGGCGGGCTAATATATACATGGACTCACAGTATGCATTTGGTATTGCTCATGATTTCGGAGCCCTATGGGCCAATCGAGGGTTTGTTACTACTGCCGGGACTCCAGTGAAGAATGCTGAAGCTGTTAAAACCCTTATGGACTCAATCAAATTACCTACCCAGGTGGCCATTATCAAAGTTAAGGAGCATGGTACTACGGAACAGTCCACAGACTGTTGGTAACACCTTTGCGGATATGCAAGCAAAGGCTGCTGCTCTTCTACCCGTTGAACCGCCCATACCAGCTATGGTGACCACACGCTCTCAGCATAAACAGTTACAAGAAACACTGACTCTACAGGAACCTGATGATCCATGCCAGACTGAGGTTTTCTGCCGGACCCCGCGAGACCGCTTAATGACGATGCAGAGAATGTTTCCAAAGGAAGAAGTGAAGCAGTGGAAGCTGATGGAGCATGTATGGACTATGGTCTCTGGAAAAAGGACCAACTTGTGTGTCTCCCTAAGCGGATGTACCCTGCTATTGCCACGTGGGCGCATGGGCCCACACATGGAGGTATCTATCAGACCTGCAATCCCGGTCAACTTCAACGTGTAACCCCGAAGCACCTTGCTAAGCCCGACTATCCTTTCCAAAGGCTCCAGGTGGACCTCATCACGTTGCCTAAGTCTGAAGGTATGAATATTGTCTGGTGGTTGTCGATATGTTCTCCAATTGGCCAGAAGCATTCCCCGTTACCAACGTGACTGCAAAGACCACAGCAAAGAAACTGGTGATGGAAGTTATATGCAGATATGGTGTTCCAGAAGTTGTTGAAAGTGACCAAGACCCGGACTTTCCTTCTCATGTGTATCAGGAGGTTCTGACAATGCTTGGATCCACTGTAGCCGTTCATATTCCGTACCATCCACAATCTAGTGGGAAAGTTAAAAGGCTGAATGGCACATTGAAGGGACAATTGACCAAAATGATGCAGGAGACTACGGCTCCATGGCCAGGGCTCTTATATATTCGTACTACCCCTATTGCAAAACATGGCCTGTCCCCATATGAGATATTGTTTGGTGCTAGGTTGTCAGTTGTAAATTTTCAGTCTCAGTAGTTGTCAGAAGAAACTGACCGTGCTGTTCAATATGTTATTCAGTTTAGTAGAAATGTTGCTAACACCCATGTTTTAGTTTCTTCTTCCCTTCCCGATTCAGCAGAAACCGATATTGGTCACAATTTGAAGCCTGATGGTTTTATGGTCGTGAAAAGCTATGTCAGAAAACACGGACTAGAACCCTTGTATGATGGTCCCTACCAAGTCCTCCTCATTATTCCTATGTCAGTAAAGCTGGAAGGAAGGCCGACGTGGATCCACGTATCGCACTGCAAGCTGGTCAAACAGACTAGTGGCAAATAAGGGGACATGATGTTTTGGTTTTTCGTATTTCCATATAATAATATTGATTACCGAATGGGACAGCCTAAATTCTCCAACATCCTTGAATAATAAGTTTGTACAATATCATGAAAGATTAGTAGTACAGATGGGTATAGCCAATAAAATTGTCAGTTATACAAATGTGGGATAAATTGGTTAGGGCCACAGATTATCCAGATGATCAAATTTGGGATATATTGGATATACTTAATACCACTGCCTGTGTTATGAATCTGTTGAAGGGTTTAAAGCCCACTGATTGCTCAGATTATGTCCCACTAATTCATGAAGCACCTAAACTAAAGGTCCCAGGGGGGATAACCATATTAGCTGATAATTATACCTGCTATAATTCCCACGACACTACAGTTACACCAGTAGGGGTCTTCGAGACAGGTTTCTGTAAAGAGAACAGTTCCCTGGATACTGACTTGCTAGCTAATCATACACAGTATATGTACGACATTTATTGGTTATGTGGAGATGGTAAGCTCCGTCCTAGGTTGCCTAATGCCTGGACAGGTCAATGTACCCTTGTTAAACTAGCTATGCAGTTCAAGATTTTACCTTGGGATCCAGAGACACCTGATGAATATACCAGAAAGAGAAGTCTCGATCAGCTCCATATGAGTTATGAAGAAAATCCATTGATATATGTCGATGGCATTGGAGTGCCAAGGGGGGTGCCTGACCAATTTAAAGCCCAGAACTAGATCTATGCTAGCTTTGCTTCTATAATCCCACAGGTGCAGAGTAATAAAAATGTTGATTGGATCAATTACATATATTACAGTGAATAAAGGTTTGTCAATTTTTCCTGTGATGCTTTCCAAGGTATAGTTGAGGAGTTGAGCCCTAACACTAGAATGACCCTCCAAAACCGATTAGCCCTTGATATGATCTTAGCTGAGAAAGGAGGAGTCTGTGGGATGGTGGGAGAGGAATGTTGTACCTATATCCCTCAGAACTCTGGGGTAAATGGAAAGACCATGATAGCCCTTAAAAAGATAAATGGGTTAGCAGCAGAATTAAAAACTAATGTTGGAGTAGACACATCTTTCTTTTCCGGCTGGTTGGGTGGGCTAAAAGGATTCTTTCAACAAGCTTGTCTGGTACTGATTGCCCTTCTTGTAGTTGGATCGATAATCCTCTGTTGTGTTATTCCCCTGTATAAAAAGGTTATCACTGAGGCAACTCCGACTGGCACCTTCCTCAACCAAGAAGTAGACTCACCAGAATATGATGGCACTGATCCAGGGGAGATCCCCAAGTACGTCCCCCTCAAGAAGATAGACAATACCCTTTACTCTCAGATGATGCTAAGAGATTTAGTTTAGGGACAGCGGGAGAACTCCATGTGAAGCTAGTGAAGGGTTCAGCTGCCTGGAGGCCTCTCACAAGGGGAGAGCTTCTGAGGTGTCTGGATGAAGAAATCCACCTCCCCTTTCCCCATCACATGGACAGTCTCGAAGGATCTTTCTTTTTAGGGAAAAACTTAGTGTTTAGGGGGGATTGTCAAGTTGAAAATATATATCTTTATACTCTTTTGTACTTTTATATATTCTTATGCTGTGAAACAATAAGTTTTTCCCCTTATGTTTGCTAATGCAAATTTAACTGTATTTAAGATGGCTGCCAGTATTCACATAAATTAGAAGATATTCAAAGACTCAGAGATTAATATGATAAAGACAATGACCGTAATAAGGACAGTTGCTGGGCAGACACCTTCTCCTTTCTTAATCCAGCCAATTGGTTTGAGGGACTTGCGGCTGGATAGCTGGAATCTTACAAAGTTTGTTACATATCACTGCCTTTACCCTTGTCATGTATGTAATACTAAAACTTGTTTTTTGGTGTATTTCTGTATGTATTAGGAAATTCTGCACTAAGACAACTAATGATGAAACCAAAAGCGTTGCCACCCCTGCTCTTCTCTACACCGATTTTACAAAGTTACCTGATGAAGATGTTGAAGCCAAGCGCATGGCTATCTTCAAAAGATCCCAACTACTGTTATCAATAATTGTTATTCATAAATTCTAGTATACAGGGGGGACGGGTACGCCGCAACAGCCATGGCTGGTAACATGGCACCAGTCATGTGAAGACCATAGTAACATAGTAACATAGTAACATAGTTAGTAAGGCCGAAAAAAGACATTTGTCCATCCAGTTCAGCCTATATTCCATCATAATAAATACCCAGATCTACGTCCTTCTACAGAACCTAATAATTGTATGATACAATATTGTTCTGCTCCAGGAAGACATCCAGGCCTCTCTTGAACCCCTCGACTGAGTTCGCCATCACCACCTCCTCAGGCAAGCAATTCCAGATTCTCACTGCCCTAACAGTAAAGAATCCTCTTCTATGTTGGTGGAAAAACCTTCTCTCCTCCAGACGCAAAGAATGCCCCCTTGTGCCCGTCACCTTCCTTGGTATAAACAGATCCTCAGCGAGATATTTGTATTGTCCCCTTATATACTTATACATGGTTATTAGATCGCCCCTCAGTCGTCTTTTTTCTAGACTAAATAATCCTAATTTCGCTAATCTATCTGGGTATTGTAGTTCTCCCATCCCCTTTATTAATTTTGTTGCCCTCCTTTGTACTCTCTCTAGTTCCATTATATCCTTCCTGAGCACCGGTGCCCAAAACTGGACACAGTACTCCATGTGCGGTCTAACTAGGGATTTGTACAGAGGCAGTATAATGCTCTCATCATGTGTATCCAGACCTCTTTTAATGCACCCCATGATCCTGTTTGCCTTGGCAGCTGCTGCCTGGCACTGGCTGCTCCAGGTAAGTTTATCATTAACTAGGATCCCCAAGTCCTTCTCCCTGTCAGATTTACCCAGTGGTTTCCCGTTCAGTGTGTAATGGTGATATTGATTCCTTCTTCCCATGTGTATAACCTTACATTTATCATTGTTAAACCTCATCTGCCACCTTTCAGCCCAAGTTTCCAATTTATCCAGATCCATCTGTAGCAGAATACTATCTTCTCTTGTATTAACTGCTTTACATAGTTTTGTATCATCTGCAAATATCGATATTTTACTGTGTAAACCTTCTACCAGATCATTAATGAATATGTTGAAGAGAACAGGTCCCAATACTGACCCCTGCGGTACCCCACTGGTCACAGCGACCCAGTTAGAGACTATACCATTTATAACCACCCTCTGCTTTCTATCACTAAGCCAGTTACTAACCCATTTACACACATGTTCCCCCAGACCAAGCATTCTCATTTTGTGTACCAACCTCTTGTGCGGCACGGTATCAAACGCTTTGGAAAAATCGAGATATACCACGTCCAATGACTCACCGTGGTCCAGTCTATAGCTTACCTCTTCATAAAAACTGATTAGATTGGTTTGACAGGAGCGATTTCTCATAAACCCATGCTGATATGGAGTTAAACAGTTATTCTCATTGAGATAATCCAGAATAACATCCCTCAGAAACCCTTCAAATATTTTACCAACAATAGAGGTTAGACTTACTGGCCTATAATTTCCAGGTTCACTTTTAGAGCCCTTTTTGAATATTGGCACCACATTTGCTATGCGCCAGTCCTGCGGAACAGACCCTGTCGCTATAGAGTCCCTAAAAATAAGAAATAATGGTTTATCTATTACATTACTTAGTTCTCTTAGTACTCGTGGGTGTATGCCATCCGGACCCGGAGATTTATCTATTTTAATCTTATTTAGCCGGTTTCGCACCTCTTCTTGGGTTAGATTGGTGACCCTTAATATAGGGTTTTCATTGTTTCTTGGGATTTCACCTAGCATTTCATTTTCCACCGTGAATACCGTGGAGAAGAAGGTGTTTAATATGTTAGCTTTTTCCTCGTCATCTACAACCATTCTTTCCTCACTATTTTTTAAGGGGCCTACATTTTCAGTTTTTATTCTTTTACTATTGATATAGTTGAAGAACAGTTTGGGATTAGTTTTACTCTCCTTAGCAATGTGCTTCTCTGTTTCCTTTTTGGCAGCTTTAATTAGTTTTTTAGATAAAGTATTTTTCTCCCTATAGTTTTTTAGAGCTTCAATGGTGCCATCCTGCTTTAGTAGTGCAAATGCTTTCTTTTTACTGTTAACTGCCTGTCTTACTTCTTTGTTTAGCCACATTGGGTTTTTCCTATTTCTAGTCCTTTTATTCCCACAAGGTATAAACCGCTTACACTGCCTATTTAGGATGTTCTTAAACATTTCCCATTTATTATCTGTATTCTCATTTCTGAGGATATTGTCCCAGTCTACCAGATTAAGGGCATCTCTAAGCTGGTCAAACTTTGCCTTCCTAAAGTTCAGTGTTTTTGTGACTCCCTGACAAGTCCCCCTAGTGAAAGACAGGTGAAACTGTACAATATTGTGGTCGCTATTTCCTAGATGCCCGACCACCTGCAGATTTGTTATTCTGTCAGGTCTATTAGATAGTATTAGGTCTAAAAGTGCTGCTCCTCTGGTTGGATTCTGCACCAATTGTGAAAGATAATTTTTCTTGGTTATTAGCAGAAACCTGTTGCCTTTATGGGTTTCACAGGTTTCTGTTTCCCAGTTAATATCCGGGTAGTTAAAGTCCCCCATAACCAGGACCTCATTATGGGTTGCAGCTTCATCTATCTGCTTTAGAAGTAGACTTTCCATGCTTTCTGTTATATTTGGGGGTTTGTAACAGACCCCAATGAGAATTTTGTTACCATTTTTCCCTCCATGAATTTCAACCCATATGGACTCGACATCCTCATTCCCTTCGCTAATATCCTCCCTTAAAGTGGACTTTAGACAAGACTTTACATAGAGACAAACCCCTCCTCCTCTCCGATTTTTACGATCCTTTCTAAACAGACTGTAACCCTGTAAGTTAACTGCCCAGTACCCCTCGAGCTTATAGCTTGGGATAGTACCTCTGATGCTGGACATTAGTTAACAAAATTTATCTAGGGGGGAATGTGAAGGAACAAATTATGAAAGATTCTCCATTTTGTGCTTTGACTCCATTTTGTTGTTGGTCAAAGATAAATTCTGTTATTTACTTAGGTAGAAGGTTACAGCTGCTATGAAATAATTCTGTCCTGTTTCTCACGAAGATAACATTTTGTTATTCAGCTAGTCTATGGTTCATAATTGGTGTAAAGACCTTGAGTATTCTAACTCGAGTGAGCCAGATAAGAGACTCGTGGGGGTATCGCTATACAAGACTGAGGCATCTGTTAATATGTTTTTCTATGCCAAAAAGACATGACCATATCTGTAGTTTCCATTTTTCCTGTATCCTCATGGGTTAAGTTTTTCCTGTATTCTTATAGGTTAAGAACTGTGAACGTGTTCTTATGCTGATTGGTTGAAGTATAATTTCTATGACTATGAAAAGTCAGACAATAAACAGGGGCCCAGAGATCTGCTCGATCCCCCACACAGAGGCACGAGTCTCCGTCTGGTCATTTTCAGTTGCCGGCAACGCCCTGTAGATTAATCTGGAAATCACTGAGTCAACCGTGAAGGATCACTTTAGATCCTCCCTCAACATAGCTAGATAGATAGGACAGGATGGAATACTGTGCGGTCAGTATAAAACACTACAAAAAATCCACACAGAGTTTACAAAAATCTCCACACCTGACTAAAGGTGTGGAGGGTAAATCTGCTTCCCAGAGCTTCCAGCTACACAAAATTAATTCATACTGACAAGCTGGACAAACATAGAAAACACAGAACGGATAAGTCCACAACCTGTGGACAGAAAAGAGCAAGCAAGGACTTAGCTTTGCTGAACTGGTCAGGATAACAGGGAAATCCAAAGAGATGTGAATCCAACCAGGAACCATTGACAAGTGGCACTGGCTGAAGAGAGAACCAGGCATAAATAGCCGAGCAGAAAGACAATCAGTGGAAGCAGCTGCAGACTGCTAAATCCAAGGAGCAGCCAAACCACTTAAAACCACCGGAGGGAGCCCAAGAGCGGAATTCACAACAGATCTGTATCCAATTGAATCGAATTGTGGAGGAATATTCTACAAATTGTGGGAAATCGAATTTAGAAATATTTTCTGATGTCTAATTGAAAGCTTATTAATATGAGCAGCAGTCCAGCACCTTGTGCAGGCAGCGGAGTTACCACTCGAAGGAGTCTCCATGAAAGCACTTACAGTGCTTTATAATGAAAAAGGCATTGTGTAGTAAAATAGGTCATATACAATCAGAAAGTATGGATTATTGTCAATAATCTATCAGATTAAAGAAGGCAATAGGAGGCAGTCAAATTAAATAAATACTGTATAAAGGAATTAAATACCCTGAGCAGTTTTCCATTTTGTTTATTTTTATTTTTCTGAATTCTGATCTCCATAATTTAATGTAAACTATGCGAAATAGAAGTAACGCAATAGTGTTAGCACAGCATACATGGTTATATATTGATCCAATTTAAAATCTTACAAACAGAAATGCAATTACAAAAAGATAGATTACATACTGTTATACAGATTACACAATGGAGGAGAAAAAAAGCTCAAATTTGATCGTCAGAAAGTATCACTCTAGCATTCTTTTTATTCTCTCTGATTTTAGCCATAGGTAATACACAGTGATGCACAGTACAGGCATTAAAATAATTACTGATCGCTGCTTCTTCCTTGTTCTAGTGCTATACCGGTCCAGTTCTACGCAATGTGAATACAGCTTTGACTAGCGGGATCACATATCAAATCACATATCCGTTAGTTGCTTTTTCAATATAAGGCCGGGGTCAAACGACCAGTTTACTCTCATTTAAGAAAATCGGTCTGATTATGCCAATCACACTCTGATCAGACTCTGTTCCGAGTTTTATCAGAGTTTGATCACAGTGTGATCCGATTTTCTCAGATTTGAAGAAAAAAGAACCCTTTATCTTCTCCATTCAGTCGGTCCATAAAAAAATTGCTGCATGCACAATTTTCCTCCAATTATAGGTCGCATTCAGCCATCCATGTCTAAGGAAAAAAAATCGGACAACAATCAGATGACATCAGAGTGCGGTCACAGACCCATAGACTAGGATGGCTGAGTGCGATCTGATAATAGGAGGAAAATCGTACATGCTGCAATATTTTTCCTCTCAACACTCCGTCTCATCGAATAACATGGGTACGAGTGCTATCCATCAAAAATACGTTCGATTTTTACAGTCGTGTGCACAAGGCCTAAGACTTTGAGAACCTTGATGTGAATCTTATATATTAATTGAACATTGAGAAATTGTCTTCCAGTACACTCAGAAAACGCTGTATAAGCCAGCTAGACAAAACTGCTATCACATAGTACATGAGAAATAGAAAGAAGTCTAGCACTCAACTTAAGCGGCGAAAGATTTGATTTATTTGTAGCACTCGAAACGTTTCAGTCCATAAGGACTTTCATCAGTCACGTGCCGTTAGAAGCCCATAGGGCTGGGTTCAGAAAGAGCAGGGATGCACAGAATGTGCAAAAAGCGCCGCCACAGCATGCGTTATAGAGAATGGAGGTAAAATAGAGCTTAGTTAGAGTGCTGTAATGGTGGGGCAATGGCCGCACATCAGGATGTAGCACCCACAAGCTGAAAGCGCTGGTGTTCGGGGTGAGGGGCACTGCCTCCAGACACGGTATCCACCGCTAGCGCTAGCTGTGGCGGCGCTTTTTGCACATTCTGTGCATCCCTGCTCTTTCTGAACCCAGCCCTATGGGCTTCTAACGGCACGTGACTGATGAAAGTCCTTATGGACTGAAACGTTTCGAGTGCTACAAATAAATCAAATCTTTCGCCGCTTAAGTTGAGTGCTAGACTTCTTTCTATTTGTATTGAAGGTCTGGGAACCTAGTCTAAGCACCACAGTATAGCTGTGCACACTGTGTTTTCTCTCAATAGTACATGAGAAGACTCGAGCAGTGATGGAAACTGGATAAGACAGAAAAAGGTAAGTATTTTATTGTATACACTGTGCATATATTTCCTAAGGCTGAAGGAGGAGGCAATTAAAAATATATCTACTGGTATGATGCTTTGAGTGAGACAAGCACATTATTAATATTTAGCAGTTTTTCCACATATCACGCTCTTAGAAAAAGTGCTAAAATCAAAATAGAAAGGCATATGATCCAAGGCAGAAGTGTTATCCAATGAGATTCCTGATTCTGCTTTATCACCCTTGTTCTTAGGGGCTTTTTAATTCGATCCCATTGGGTAAAAATCGCTTCTCGGGCTTCAGCCCATTTTCCTGGACCAGTCAGACGGAACTGATAAGAATTGCAGGGCCCAAAAACAACCTTCCATGCCAAAACTGGATCTGTTAGAAATAGCTTCCAAATGTTTGGCTTCACTCCAATATCTGAGGCTAGATCATCCATGTACATGATGTAATCTGTGCGGCGAAAGTTATCGACAGTTGTTGCAAACCTTATTGTATATAAAAAAAAAGATAATAAAAATCAATGAAGTATTAATTATTTTAAAGTCATCGCATCAATATAAGTCCAACATGTGAGCAACATGTATTAAATGGTTATTCCCACAATAGCAATTAAAGCTCAGTATACAAGTTAGTTGGCATTTTTTACTGGCCTGTTTACATAGACTGAAGAATACTGACTGGAACCGGTTGTTAAAGGGGTTTTCAACTCTTAAAAAGCTTGTGCCCAAACAAATTGCTTAGTTGCAAAACAAAAAATTTGGAGTCCAGTGCCAGCTCCCCACTACAGCAGAGATTGGTGTTTTGGTGACTTCCAAACTACAGCAGTCAACACAGTTTCAGCCAATCAGATAGTTCAGTGGTTATGCTGATAATACACATGATGTCAGAATGGGGAAATATAGGGAACTGGAAGGTGATAAAAAACTCATCTTCCCTTGATAAGATATAATAAAAATCGTAAAGATTCGCAATGCCCCACATCTAGAAATAGAGAAATATATAGAATGATATCTTTGAACTTACCATTTCTTCCTAAGCCGTTCATCCTTTAGCATCTCATTTTTTATTCCTTCATTGCATGGAAGTTTGTGTAATCCTTCAAAATCAAATAATAGTATGATGATTATTGATACTAATTTATGAGAAGGATAATTATCTCTGTTTATTACAGTATTTCTTTCTAAGCTGTTTTAAAAATTACTTACCCTTAAAAAGTCTAGTGGCCCATCGACACTGAAGTTCAGCCATTACCATAGATGGCCCAATGGCAAGAACAAATGCAATGAATGCAATTGTAGGCTTTTCAATTCCCAGAGGGATTATCTTTTTGTAAAAAGATCCTTTGCTTTCATCCTTTTTAACAATAGCTTCATCCAGAAAAGGGAAACTGTAGTCATAACCTGTGGCGAGCAAAACCACATCAAGATTGTCCACAACAGATCCATCTGCAAAATGGACTGATGTCTCAGTGAACTTTGTCACATGTGGCTTGACCATGATTGAACCAGACAAAATACGGCTTGGAAATTCATCATTCACCAAAGGCTCTTTCCATGCAATTCTGTAATTAAAATAATAATATAAATTTGAGCAAGTTTAAATATGGTTACATGAGATAAAACCATAAAGAATATTGCAGCATGGTTAAAATAGTTGATAAAACATAATGATTTATAGGATTCCTATATCAGAATAGTTCTCCCTTGTACATACAGTGGGGCAAAAAAGTATTTAGTCAGTCAGCAATAGTGCAAGTTCCACCACTTAAAAAGATGAGAGGCGTCTGTAATTTACATCATAGGTAGACCTCAACTATGGGAGACAAACTGAGAAAAAAAAATCCAGAAAATCACAGTGTCTGTTTTTTTTAACATTTTATTTGCATATTATGGTGGAAAATAAGTATTTGGTCAGAAACAAAATATCATCTCAATACTTTGTAATATATCCTTTGTTGGCAATGACAGAGGTCAAACGTTTTCTGTAAGTCTTCACAAGGTTGCCACACACTGTTGTTGGTATGTTGGCCCATTCCTCCATGCAGATCTCCTCTAGAGCAGTGATGTTTTTGGCTTTTCGCTTGGCAACACAGACTTTCAACTCCCTCCAAAGGTTTTCTATAGGGTTGAGATCTGGAGACTGGCTAGGCCACTCCAGGACCTTGAAATGCTTCTTACGAAGCCACTCCTTCGTTGCCCTGGCGGTGTGCTTTGGATCATTGTCATGTTGAAAGACCCAGCCACGTTTCATCTTCAATGCCCTTGCTGATGGAAGGAGGTTTGCACTCAAAATCTCACGATACATGGCCACATTCATTCTTTCATGTACCTGGATCAGTCGTCCTGGCCCCTTTGCAGAGAAACAGCCCCAAAGCATGATGTTTCCACCACCATGCTTTACAGTAGGTATGGTGTTTGATGGATGCAACTCAGTATTCTTTTTCCTCCAAACACGACAAGTTGTGTTTCTACCAAACAGTTCCAGTTTGGTTTCATCAGACCATAGGACATTCTCCCAAAACTCCTCTGGATCATCCAAATGCTCTCTAGCAAACTTCAGACGGGCCCGGACATGTACTGGCTTAAGCAGTGGGACACGTCTGGCACTGCAGGATCTGAGTCCATGGTGGCGTAGTGTGTTACTTATGGTAGGCCTTGTTACATTGGTCCCAGCTCTCTGCAGTTCATTCACTAGGTCCCCCCGCGTGGTTCTGGGATTTTTGCTCACCGTTCTTGTGATCATTCTGACCCCACGGGGTGGGATTTTGCGTGGAGCCCCAGATCGAGGGAGATTATCAGTGGTCTTGTATGTCTTCCATTTTCTAATTATTGCTCCCACTGTTGATTTCTTCACTCCAAGCTGGTTGGCTATTGCAGATTCAGTCTTCCCAGCCTGGTGCAGGGCTACAATTTTGTTTCTGGTGTCCTTTGACAGCTCTTTGGTCTTCACCATAGTGGAGTTTGGAGTCAGACTGTTTGAGGGTATGCACAGGTATCTTTTTATACTGATAACAAGTTTAAACAGGTGCCATTACTACAGGTAATGAGTGGAGGAAAGAGGAGACTCTTAAAGAAGAAGTTACAGGTCTTGATTGTTTGTTTCTGACCAAATACTTATTTTCCACCATAAAATGCAAAAAAAATGATAAAAAAACAGACAATGTGATTTTCTGGATTTTTTTTTCTCAGTTTGTCTCCCATAGTTGAGGTCTACCTATGATGTAAATTACAGACGCCTCTCATCTTTTTAAGTGGTGGAACTTGCACTATTGCTGACTGACTAAATACTTTTTTGCCCCACTATATTAAACTAAAGTCAGCCAAAACTGGCGATATCGGCCAACAATCTAATGTGTATGGGGGCCTGCCACCTCTCCTCCGACAGATGATCTCAGAGAGAGAAGGATCCAACCTGTTTAATTTGAGATAAGCCACTGCCAAAGGACACAGGATCGCATGGCCAAGCCAAGCATTTTTATGTATGGTTGAGTTGAGAGAGATAGCTGTTGGCCAAACAATTGTTTATCCGACAGCTATCTAATGTGTATGTGGGCCTTTATTTAGAACCCCCCACACACACACTTAGCAGTGAAATACAACATGTAGTGTAAAATCCCTTTGATAATAACCACTTCAAATCTCCTGAAAAGGAAGACATACTAATGTAAATTTGCCAACAATGCAAAATTTGATTTTGCACCTCATATCTTGTATGCTCCGTGTCATAGCCCATAGCTATAGCAATTGTTAAACCTTTCATCTCTTGTGGCCCTACTTTGCAATGAACTAGAACATGATCTGCTTGAACTTGAACATTCAGTTCTTGAATATACTCTTGAAACAGGAAAAATGGCCAAATATAAGGATCTGTGTGACATTCACAAAGGTCAAATCATAATGGCTAGGTGACTTGGCCATATCATCTTCAAAATGGCAGGACTGATATGGTGTTACCCCTACGCAATGGTTGGCACCTTTCAAAATTAAGATAAGTTTGTGTTATTTTGCTGTTATACACACTTAAGGCCCCGTCACACTTAGCGACGCTAAAGCGATCCCGACAACGATACGACCTGTCAGGGATCGTTGCTGCGTCGCTATGTGGTCGCTGGTGAGATGTCAAACAGTGAGATCTTCCCAACGACGCAGCAGCGATGCGGTGACCTGTAGCGACCTATACAACGATGTCGTTGGTCGTTGTGACCCTGTCACATGGCAGCTATTATGACAATTCAGACCTCGATGAGGGACGTCCTGTGTGACGTTGTAGTCACACAGGCGTGCATTTGCATTGCCTTTTCCGTGCCCATTCAGTTCCGATTGGTGAAAACGCATTTGAGACCCCAAACGATACCTACCGTGCACAAAATATACAGTGGGGCAAAAAAGTATTTAGTCAGTCAGCAATAGTGCAAGTTCCACCACTTAAAAAGATGAGAGGCGTTTGTAATTTACATCATAGGTAGACCTCAACTATGGGAGACAAACTGAGAAAAAAAAATCCAGAAAATCACATTGTCTGTTTTTTTAACATTTTATTTGCATATTATGGTGGAAAATAAGTATTTGGTCAGAAACAAAATTTCATCTCAATACTTTGTAATATAGCCTTTGTTGGCAATGACAGAGGTCAAACGTTTTCTGTAAGTCTTCACAAGGTTGCCACACACTGTTGTTGGTATGTTGGCCCATTCCTCCATGCGGATCTCCTCTAGAGCAGTGATGTTTTTGGCTTTTCGCTTGGCAACACGGACTTTCAACTCCCTCCAAAGGTTTCCTATAGGGTTGAGATCTGGAGACTGGCTAGGCCACTCCAGGACCTTGAAATGCTTCTTACGAAGCCACTCCTTCGTTGCCCTGGCGGTGTGCTTTGGATCATTGTCATGTTGAAAGACCCAGCCACGTTTCATCTTCAATGCCCTTGCTGATGGAAGGAGGTTTGCACTCAAAATCTCACGATACATGGCCCCATTCATTCTTTCATGTACCCGGATCAGTCGTCCTGGCCCCTTTGCAGAGAAACAGCCCCAAAGCATGATGTTTCCACCACCATGCTTTACAGTAGGTATGGTGTTTGATGGATGCAACTCAGTATTCTTTTTCCTCCAAACACGACTAGTTGTGTTTCTACCAAACAGTTCCAGTTTGGTTTCATCAGACCATAGGACATTCTCCCAAAACTCCTCTGGATCATGCA
Organism: Ranitomeya imitator; assembly: GCF_032444005.1. NCBI lineage: Eukaryota > Metazoa > Chordata > Amphibia > Anura > Dendrobatidae > Ranitomeya > Ranitomeya imitator. The sequence continues at coordinate 142,030,872 of NC_091289.1, forward strand.
AATGCTCTCTAGCAAACTTCAGACGGGCCCGGACATGTACTGGCTTAAGCAGTGAGACACGTCTGGCACTGCAGGATCTGAGTCCATGGTGGCGTAGTGTGTTACTTATGGTAGGCCTTGTTACATTGGTCCCAGCTCTCTGCAGTTCATTCACTAGGTCCCCCCGCGTGGTTCTGGGATTTTTGCTCACCGTTCTTGTGATCATTCTGACCCCACGGGGTGGGATTTTGCGTGGAGCCCCAGATCGAGGGAGATTATCAGTGGTCTTGTATGTCTTCCATTTTCTAATTATTGCTCCCACTGTTGATTTCTTCACTCCAAGCTGGTTGGCTATTGCAGATTCAGTCTTCCCAGCCTGGAGCAGGGCTACAATTTTGTTTCTGGTGTCCTTTGACAGCTCTTTGGTCTTCACCATAGTGGAGTTTGGAGTCAGACTGTTTGAGGGTGTGCACAGGTGTCTTTTTATACTGATAACAAGTTTAAACAGGTGCCATTACTACAGGTAATGAGTGGAGGAAAGAGGAGACTCTTAAATAAGAAGTTACAGGTCTGTGAGAGCCAGAAATCTTGATTGTTTGTTTCTGACCAAATACTTATTTTCCACCATAATATGCAAAAAAAATGATAAAAAAACAGACAATGTGATTTTCTGGATTTTTTTTTCTCAGTTTGTCTCCCATAGTTGAGGTCTACCTATGATGTAAATTACAGACGCCTCTCATCTTTTTAAGTGGTGGAACTTGCACTATTGCTGACTGACTAAATACTTTTTTGCCCCACTGTAGGTGTCAGAAGAACAGTTGAAGAATAGATAAATCGAAGAGGAGTTGCAGGCCAGAGAACTCTACAACGATCTGCAAACCACCACGCGGTCAGGAACAAAGGATGGAAGCGCTACTATGTCACCTTCTGTTGAAGGCATGACCGCCAATCAGAACGCAGTAGCGACCACCAATCGGAGCGGAGGGGTGCGGAAAAGGCAATGCAAATGCATGCCTATGTGTCGGTGTCTGAGTCGTCAACGAGGTCGTTGGTAAGGTGTCAAACACAGCGATGTGTGCTACCCAGCGGGACCTCAACGATCAAAAAAAGGTCCAGGCCATTCCGACACGACCAGCGATCTCACAGCAGGGGCCTGGTCGCTGCTATGTGTCAAATATAGCGAGATCGCTACTGAGGTCGCTGTTGCGTCACAAAACTTGTGACTCAGCAGCGATCTCGCTAGCGACCTCGCTCAGTGTGAAGTACCCCTAAGTATGTTCAAATTTATTTCTGCTGTTCATTTGGAAGAACCTCTCATTGAGTGTGTGTGTTTTAACTAGAAAAATATTTAGAATTGAGAGTCCTCAGTGGTTTAACTAGACAGAGGTTCTCACTCACTAAGACAAGTGATTTTCTCACAGGTTCTGATGAGAAGGGCATGGAGGAGTCAAATACTCCTAATTCATGAAGAGGTGCTTACCTGTTAATGAATCAGGAGAGTCTTATGAGTGGCATGTGCCTCTGCGCACTATGACAGAAATCTTATACCAGTCTTTGACTAGAGTTATATTTCTGGAGTAAGGACTCATGTATTAGATGAGCCATGGTGTCACACCATCTTTACGCCCCAGCTCCACCCACCCAGCTCCGCTCATTTGTGGGTAGCTGGGAGAAACTGGCGTGAAAATGCAAAATAGGAGCTAAAGTTTAGTGCAACTCCAAGTTGCACCAATATTTTGCAACTTTTTAAAGCAATTTACACCAGAACTCTGGCAAAAATGCTTTGATGAGCTGAGGCCTTAGCTCGACAGGATAAAACTGAAAGTAAATATCCACCTTGCAACAGAGCTAAAAAAGCTTGGGAATTTTTGCATACTGTGTTGTTGCTGAGTTCAATGTAAAAACACTATGTAGTAAGGTCATCGCTAGGGTTGAGCGACCTTCACTTTTATAGGATCGGGTCGGGTTTCACGAAACCCGACTTTTGGAAAAGTCGGGTCGAGTGAAATCGGCCGATCCTATAAAAAATTCGGGGTCGGGGTCGGCCGAAACTCGAAACCCAATGCAGTGCATTGGGTTTCCATGGTTCCCAGGGTCTGAAGGAGCGGAAACTCTCCTTCAGGCCCTGGGATCCATATTTAAGTGTAAAATATAGAATTAAAATAAAAAATATCCTTATACTTACCCTCTGACGCGCCCTGGTACTAACCGGGAACCTTCCTTCCTTAGAATCAGCCTTCCAGGACCTTCGGTGACGTCGCGGGTGACGTCGCGGCTTGTGATTGGCCGCGCGGCCGCCCATGTGACCGCTCGCGCGGCCAATCACAAGCCGCGACGTCACCCGCGACGCCACCGAAGGTCCTGGAAGGGCTGATTCTTACGAAGGAAGGCTGTCGGAAGGAAGCAGGGCGCTTCCGAGGGTGAGTATATTCCTATTAGGTATATACTCACCCTCGGAAGCGCCCTGCTTCCTTCCGACAGCCTTCCTTCCTAAGAATCAGCCCTTCCAGGACCTTCGGTGACGTCGCGGGTGACGTCGCGGCTTGTGATTGGCCGCGCGAGCGGTCACGTGGGCGGCCGCGCGGCCAATCACAAGCCGCGACGTCACCGCGACGTCACGGCAAGGTCCTAGAAGCGCGGATTCGAAGGAGGAAGGCTGCCGGTTAGTACCAGGGCGCGTCAGAGGGTAAGTATTGCAATATTTTTTATTTTAATTCTATATTTTACACTTTAATCTGAATTCCGATACCAATTCCCGATATCTTAAACATATCGGGAATCGGGATCGGAATTCCGATTCCAGATTCAAAAGATCGCCGACTTCATGGCCGACCCCCCACTGGGGTCGGGTCGGGTTTCATGAAACCCGACCTTGCCAAAAGTCGGCGACTTTTGAACAATTTCGACCCGTTTCGCTCAACCCTAGTCATCGCCCTCAGTTAAATATATTGTTATTCAGAACTATGTCTAGGGGATTTTCATCTATACATTTGGAAAATTAGCATTCAACTATAAAATTATAAAATAAAATAAATTAATTAGAATTTTGGACCTATTTGGATAAAGACAAAAAGTATTTCAAGGATGGATATGCACAATCCAAATTCACTGTGCACAGAAGGGGACATACTCCTTTTATATCATCATATCCTTTCATTTACCCTTCAGGTTGTATGTTGTACAATTCATGGTTAAAGTGTTCATTCATATATTTCTTTAGCATCCATCGAGACACAGGTCCTGGCAACACATTATTTATCCAGGTCTGGTAACGGCGCATGAATCGCAAATCAAAAGGAAGTCCTCCTTCTTCAACCCGTGGGAAAACCCACACTCCTTGTCGAGAACTAAGATATACCTGTGAAAATATAAAATGGTCAAATATAGCAATGTCATCGGAAATATGACCTATGGGTAACAGTGCAATGTCAGTCTTTTCCACCCAACTGTGGTCCTTATAACACAAATCTATCAAAGGTAATTTGCAGGAGGCACATCCTGCAAATAAAAGCACCAAGAAGGATCACATGGAGTGTCAGTAACTCATCAATTTGTCAGTATTTGTAAATCTCATTAGAGGTGGAAAATAAAAAAGATTGAAAAAAGGAAAGGTACGTCACAACATGAAGGGAAAGAAGACGTGACCTAGCAAAAAGAGATCCATCACTATGCCTATCAATTTTTTGATCTCCTGATGAACCCGTAGTAATGGGCGAAACGCGTCGATATTGTGATTCTACATCCCATTAGAAGCAGTACCATCTAAAGATTAATAACCTGGTTATAACCTCTTTTCATTTTATTTTTAGCCTGTATCATTGGGTCTCCTTAGTGAAAACAGGTTATCACACTTATCAGTTTTACTCACACTGCACACTGTACTTGCCTTAAAGCCCCTTCACATTAAGCGACGCTGCAGCGATACCGACAACGATCTGGATCGCTGCAGCGTCGCTGTTTGGTCGCTGGAGAGCTGTCACACAGACCGCTCTCCAGCGACCAACGATGCCGGTAACCAGGGTAAACATCGGGTAACTAAGCGCAGGGCCGCGCTTAGTAACCCGATGTTTACCCTGGTTACCATCCTAAAAGTAAAAAAAAACAAACAGTACATACTTACCTAACGCTGTCTGTCCCCGGCGCTCTGCTTCTCTGCACTCCTCCTGTACTGGCTGTGAGCACAGCGGCCGGAAAGCAGAGCGGTGACGTCACCGCTCTGCTTTCCGGCTGACCGACGCTCACATCCAGTACAGGAGGAGTGCAGAGCACAGCGCCGAGGGACAGACAGCGGTAGGTAAGTATGTACTGTTTGTTTTTTTTACTTTTAGGATGGTAACCAGGGTAAACATCGGGTTACTAAGCGCGGCCCTGCGCATAGTTACCCGATGTTTACCCTGGTTACCAGTGAAGACATCGCTGGATCGGTGTCACACACGCCGATCCAGCGATGTCCACGGGAGATCCAGCGACGAAATAAAGTTCTGGACTTTGTTCAGCGACCAACAATGGCACAGCAGGGGCCTGATCGTTGGTCGCTGTCACACATAGCGATTTCCTTAACGATATCGTTGCAACGTCACCAAAAGCACCGATATCGTTAACGATATCGTTATGTGTGAAGGTACCTTTAGGCTTGAATTTTGTGCCTGATGCGAACTTTAACCTTTTTATGACTATTTTGGACATTAGGAGCTGGAGTACACGCTTTTTCTTCATCCTCCATTGCTGCACGTCATGGTCGAGATGAAATCTCAGTGCTCCTTCGGTCTGTCGGTGAGCTGGCTGTGGCTTATTGCCCTTTTTTGCTATATAATTGATTCTGCATCTTTGTGCCATAGTCCACTTCACAGTATACCAGAATGTGGCAACTAGCAGTCCAGAATGGATGCGTTCAGCTCCAGTCACTTTTCCAAATCTATAGATCTCATAGCTGTAGCAGCTCATCTATCTGTAGTCAACGCGCCTCCAACTAAAATAGTAAGGCACGGACTGCCCCTCTTATATGGTCTGTCCTAAAGGCCCCTTCACATTTAGCGACGCTGCAGCGATACCGACAACGATCCGGATCGCTGCAGCGTCGCTGTTTGGTCGCTGGAGAGCAGTCACACAGACCGCTCTCCAGCGACCAACGATCCCGAAGTCCCCGGGTAACCAGGGTAAACATCGGGTAACTAAGCGCAGGGCCGCGCTTAGTAACCCGATGTTTACCCTGGTTACCAGCGTAAAAGTAAAAAAAAAAAAACACTACATACTTACCTACCGCTGTCTGTCCTCGGCGCTCTGCTTCTCTGGTCTGGCTGTGAGCACAGCGGCCGGAAAGCAGAGCGGTGACGTCACCGCTCTGCTTTCCGGCTGACCGACGCTCACAGCCAGTACAGGAGGAGTGCAGAGCACAGCGCCGGGGACAGACAGCGGTAGGTAAGTATGTAATGTTTTTTTTTTTTTACTTTTACGCTGGTAACCAGGGTAAACATCGGGTTACTAAGCGCGGCCCTGCGCTTAGTTACCCGATGTTTACCCTGGTTACCAGTGAAGACATCGCTGGATCGGTGTCACACACGCCGATCCAGCGATGTCCACGGGAGATCCAGCGACGAAATAAAGTTCTGGACTTTGTTCAGCGACCAACGATCTCCCAGCAGGGGCCTGATCGTTGGTCGCTGTCACACATAACGATTTCCTTAACGATATCGTTGCTATGTCACAAAAAGCAACGATATCGTTAACGATATCGTTATGTGTGAAGGTACCTTAAGTTCGCACCAGAGATTCAACGCTAAAAAGGTCCTCAAAACCAGAAGCGTTTATTGATAAAAAATAAATCTATAACTCTAAATTAGTTTATTGTAATAGAGTGAAAAATACCTGTGAGGCTTTTGTGCATAAATCTGTTGCTATATCAACTCCAGTGTTACCCATTCCAATTATTAAAACTTGTTTCCCTTCAAACTCATTAGGCCTCTTGTATTCTCGGCAATGCAGTACTTGACCTCTAAACTTTTCAATACCTTAAAAAAAAAACACAAATACGTAGGTAAACTGATAATAGTTTTCATAGCATACATAGCAATATTCCTAACATACCGTACATACTGTATAGACATACTGTACATACAATGACAATATCAGTCAGCATTACTCACAGCAAACAAGGCGAATTCACAGATATACTGTAGTGATGGGCCTTAGACTATATTTTCCATCAAAACATTATTTCAAATTGTTTAATGGTAATCTGTCACCAGATACCTGATTCCATTGGTATTTCTTTACTCATCTCACTGCTGTAGGTCTGATAATATCAATGATTTATCTACTAACTATTTCAATAAGGAGAAGTGTCCAAAACTAGCCACATTGTGTCTACACTGGGACTGCCAATCTATGATAGGGGGCTAGGATCAACAAAGGTCAAGAATTTCGAGGACCAATGTTATGCCCCTGTCAGAAGTTCTGGGCTGAGCTCCACTCTCGTCCTGTTTGGACGCGGCCTATTGTTGTGCTCTACATCAGGCATGCATCAATGATTTCAATGATTTCTTATACCCAGTTTACAAGATATTTTTAATTTGCTTACTGGTCAATGATATTTGCATGCTAGCTCTTTTGTTATAAAATGTTTCAACTGTTCAACCACATAACTTCAAATGTATAAGAAATCTATGGCACTAAGGTACATGTGTGTACGGCATGGTCCCTCGCGGTGAAGTCAGTGGTTCTATGGGTGTAAAGTAAATTAGGGAAGCATCGCATGGTGGCAAGCAGAGGGCGTATAGACCACTGTACACAGGTCCCACTTTAATGGTGTTGAAATCAGTTGCTGCACAGTGCCATCATCTTACATTTTTGCAGAGCCTGTATCATACTTAAAAAATATATACATAATGCAATATGAAGGCTTGTTTTACTATGTTAAGATCTATGCAATGCTACAAAATGTTCTACTAGCACCTGATTAAGCTTGGCTGACATCATTATTTTAATGAATCATGTCACTTTTGATAGTGGTTCTAAGCAAAGCATTTGTTTAGTTATGTTAAGTCATGTGTAAGGACTAGAGTTGAGCGACCTTGACCTTTTTAGAGTCGAGCCGGGTTTCGCGAAACCCGACTATCTCAAAAGTCGGGTCGAGTGAAATCGGCCGATTATGACGTAAAGTCGGGATCGACCGAAACACGAAACCCAATGCAAGTCAATGGGGCAGCATAGTCGGCAGTGAGTGGGGGCCAGGAAAACACCTAGAGTGCCCATTTTAATGTCAAAACCATCCATTCTTCTTAATGAAGCTTGTCAAGCGTAATTTACCTTATAATAATTGGAAGGCATTTGAAATTGGGGGTCATTTGGCTAAAGTTGTGGTGGGTAGGGCTGGTTCAAGTAATTAGTGGGCCCAGGAAATCTGGACCACGTCACGGCAGTGGAGCAGGGAGAGGTAAGTATTTCAACTTTGCAAGTGCTGTGATCCTGAGCAAGCAGGGGGGGCCCACTTGTTGGCATTGGCACTGGCACAGGGCCCCTCAAAGTACAGCGGTGTGTTTGCACGGCGGGGGCGCCTCCCACCGGCAGCAACACTTTTGCGTACTATGAGAGGCCTTGTGCCAGTGACGTCGCCAACTAGTAATCCTCCCCCCACCTGATGAAGGAACCTGCACTTTCATCTGCACCTTCCTCTTTGTCCCCGTGTAAGGTGGTATGGTATGCGGGAAGAGCAACCTGACTTTCAGCAGGGTCACAATGTTGTTGTGTAGCATGCACGGGGAATGTTGCGTTATGGGTCAATGTACCAGCAGACTCATCTATCACTGGCTGGGCAATGGGCACGATGAAGTGGAAACACAGATATAGGCCCAAAGAATAAAGTGGGCTAAATGCAGTTCAAAATTGGTAACACAGGAATAACCAGGGGGCATTGCAGTGGAGGACAACTGGAATGAGAGGCTGACACAGAGAGTAGGGCCAAATCAGTAAGTAGTCGAAATGCAGTTCAAAATTGGCAACCGTAGTAAACAGGCGGCACAGCTTTGTTCAGTGGAGGAGAACAGCAAGGAGTGGCAGACACCGATAGTAGGCCCCAACCCAACTAGTAGGCCAAATGCAGTCTAACATTAACAACTACTTAACAAGAGCCTGAAAATGGAATTTCAGGACAGGAAACCAGGAGAACAAACTAGTACGCCAAATGCAGTTGTTCCATTTAACCACAATTTAATGAGAGCCTGAAGATAGAAGCTCAGGAAAGGCAACCTGGGGAACACCTTGGAGTGTAACACACCATCTCTCTCCACCCCATACCCATTTTGTAGGCCTAATGCAGTGTACTTTTCTACAACTACTAAACGAGAGTCGGAAGACCGAAGCAATGGCAAGGAAACCTGGGGAACACCTTGGAGTGTAACACACCATCTCTCTCCACCCCATACCCAATTTGTAGGCCTAATGCAGTGTAGTTTCCAAGAACTACTAAACGAGAGCCGGAAGATCGAAGCTCAGGAAAGGCAACCTGGGGAACACCTTGGAGTGTAACACACCCTCTCTCTACACCCCATACCCAATTTGAAGGCCTAATGCAGTGTAGTTTCCAAGAACTACTAAACGAGAGCCGGAAGATCGAAGCTCAGGAAAGGCAACCTGGGGAACACCTTGGAGTGGAACACACCATCTCTCTACACCCCATACCCAATTTGAAGGCCTAATGCAGCGTAGTTTCCAACAACTACTAAACGAGAGCCGGAAGATCGAAGCTCAGGAAAGGCAACCTGGGGAACACCTTGGAGTGTAACACAACGTCTCTCTACACCATGGAAGGGCTGATTCTTAGGAAGGAAGGCTGTTGGAAATAAGCATTGCGCGTCCGAGGGTGATTATATTCTTATTAGGTATATACTCACCCTCGGACACGCCCTGCTTCTTTATTTGGAATGAATGTTTATTTGCAATGTGGTGTTGACTTTCTCTATTATTTTGGTAATTAATGATTTTATTATTTTCATTGTTTTGCATCTTCTCGGCAATAATATAAAGAAGACGCGACAGGACAACACTCGGTGGATGCCATATCTGTGTTTTCAATTTAAAAAACCTTTCAGTTAACTACTTGCAGGAGAAAGTAATTGTAGCTGGTGGCCATTTTTAGTACTGTACCAGATTTTAGTTGTGTGTTTGTTTTTAATGTTAAAATGTCTGCATTTGATATCTCACCAGTATTTTCTTTTTTATAAGCAAAATCCTTTTTTTTTTATTTTATGATGTTGGTTCAAGGGGTACACGGGCAGCAGTAGACAGGTCAGTGGAGGCCTAGTGGAAGGAGGGACCGCAGACAGGCTTCGAAGCCCTAACATAATAAATTGGGCTGCCTGTAGGCAATTTAAAATTGGTTCCAGGGGAACACGGGCAGCAGTAGACAGGTCAGTGGAGGCCTAGAGGAAGGAGGGACCGCAGATGCGCCAATGTTTCCCCCATACCAAATTTGTAGGCCTAATGCAGTGTAGTTTCCAACAACTACTAAACGAGAGCCGGAATATCGAAGCTCAGGAAAGGCAACCTGGGGAATACCTTGGAGTGTAACACACCCTCTCTCTACACCCCATACCCAATTTGAAGGCCTAATGCAGTGTAGTTTCCAAGAACTACTAAACGAGAGCCGGAAGATCGAAGCTCAGGAAAGGCAACCTGGGGAACACCTTGGAGTGTAACACACCCTCTCTCTACACCCCATACCCAATTTGAAGGCCTAATGCAGCGTAGTTTCCAACAACTACTAAACGAGAGCCGGAAGATCGAAGCTCAGGAAAGGCAACCTGGGGAACACCTTGGAGTGTAACAAACCCTCTCTCTACACCCCATACCCAATTTGTAGGCCTAATGCAGCGTAGTTTCCGACAACTACTAAACGAGAGCATGAAGATCGAAGCTCAGGAAAGGCAACCTGGGGAACACCTTGGAGTGTAACACACCCTCTCTCTACACCCCATACCCAATTTGAAGGCCTAATGCAGTGTAGTTTCCAAGAACTACTAAACGAGAGCCGGAAGATCGAAGCTCAGGAAAGGCAACCTGGGGAACACCTTGGAGTGGAACACACCATCTCTCTACACCCCATACCCAATTTGAAGGCCTAATGCAGCGTAGTTTCCAACAACTACTAAACGAGAGCCGGAAGATCGAAGCTCAGGAAAGGCAACCTGGGGAACACCTTGGAGTGTAACACAACGTCTCTCTACACCACGGAAGGGCTGATTCTTAGGAAGGAAGGCTGTTGGAAATAAGCATTGCGCGTCCGAGGGTGATTATATTCTTATTAGGTATATACTCACCCTCGGACGCGCCCTGCTTCTTTATTTGGAATGAATGTTTATTTGCAATGTGGTGTTGACTTTCTCTATTATTTTGGTAATTAATGATTTTATTATGTTCATTGTTTTGCATCTTCTCGGCAATAATATAAAGAAGACGCGACAGGACAACACTCGGTGGATGCCATATCTGTGTTTTCAATTTAAAAAACCTTTCAGTTAACTACTTGCAGGAGAAAGTAATTGTAGCTGGTGGCCATTTTTAGTACTGTACCAGATTTTAGTTGTGTGTTTGTTTTTAATGTTAAAATGTCTGCATTTGATATCTCTCCAGTATTTTCTTTTTTATAAGCAAAATACTTATTTTTATATTTTCTGATGTTGGTTCCAGGGGTACACGGGCAGCAGTGGTGTGGTCAGTGGAGGCCTAGTGGAAGGAGTGACCGCAGACAGGCATCGAAGGCCTAAAATAATAACACATGGCTGTAGGCAATTTTAAATTGGTTCCAGGGGTACACGGGCAGCAGTGCCCTGGTCAGTGTAGTAGTAGTTGAAAGAATGGACCGCAGACAGGCATCGAAGGCCTAAAATAAAAAAATTGGGCTGGCTGTAGGCAATTTTAAATTGGTTCCAGGGGTACACGGGCAGCAGTGGTGTGGTCAGTGGAGGCCTAGTGGAAGGAGTGACCACAGACAGGCATCGAAGGCCTAAAATAATAACACATGGCTGTAGGCAATTTTAAATTGGTTCCAGGGGTACACGGGCAGCAGTGCCCTGGTCAGTGTAGTAGTAGTTGAAAGAATGGACCGCAGACAGGCATCGAAGGCCTAAAATAATAACACATGGCTGTAGGCAATTTTAAATTGGTTCCAGGGGTACACGGGCAGCAGTGGTGTGGTCAGTGGAGGCCTAGTGGAAGGAGTGACCGCAGACAGGCATCGAAGGCCTAAAATAATAACACATGGCTGTAGGCAATTTTAAATTGGTTCCAGGGGTACACGGGCAGCAGTGCCCTGGTCAGTGTAGTAGTAGTTGAAAGAATGGACCGCAGACAGGCATCGAAGGCCTAAAATAAAAAAATTGGGCTGGCTGTAGGCAATTTTAAATTGGTTCCAGGGGTACACGGGCAGCAGTGGTGTGGTCAGTAGAGGCCTAGTGGAAGGAGTGACCGCAGACAGGCATCGAAGGCCTAAAATAATAACACATGGCTGTAGGCAATTTTAAATTGGTTCCAGGGGTACACGGGCAGCAGTGGTGTGGTCAGTGGAGGCCTAGTGGAAGGAGTGACCGCAGACAGGCATCGAAGGCCTAAAATAATAACACATGGCTGTAGGCAATTTTAAATTGGTTCCAGGGGTACACGGGCAGCAGTGGTGTGGTCAGTGGAGGCCTAGTGGAAGGAGTGACCGCAGACAGGCATCGAAGGCCTAAAATAATAACACATGGCTGTAGGCAATTTTAAATTGGTTCCAGGGGTACACGGGCAGCAGTGCCCTGGTCAGTGTAGTAGTAGTTGAAAGAATGGACCGCAGACAGGCATCGAAGGCCTAAAATAAAAAAATTGGGCTGGCTGTAGGCAATTTTAAATTGGTTCCAGGGGTACACGGGCAGCAGTGGTGTGGTCAGTAGAGGCCTAGTGGAAGGAGTGACCGCAGACAGGCATCGAAGGCCTAAAATAATAACACATGGCTGTAGGCAATTTTAAATTGGTTCCAGGGGTACACGGGCAGCAGTGGTGTGGTCAGTGGAGGCCTAGTGGAAGGAGTGACCGCAGACAGGCATCGAAGGCCTAAAATAATAACACATGGCTGTAGGCAATTTTAAATTGGTTCCAGGGGTACACGGGCAGCAGTGGTGTGGTCAGTGGAGGCCTAGTGGAAGGAGTGACCACAGACAGGCATCGAAGGCCTAACATAACAAAAATGTCAATACAATGGTATTGTCAGTGGCAGGCATTGAAGGATGTCAGCGCATAGACTAAACATTGGTGGAGCTGTGAGATAATTTTGCAAGTGGTAGAGCACTGTTTGAGCTGGGGTGGGGGGAAACTGTCTTGTGGCCGGCGGTACAGGCCCAGGGCCCCTCATATTACAACGGTGTGTCTGACGTTGGGTGCGCACCACCACCGCCAGAGACACTTTATTGTACTAGGAGGGACCCAGTGGCAGTGCCGTCGACCAAAAGCGGGCTCACCCACCTCTTCAGACAAACTGCACTCTCACGGGTGCTGTCGCCAAGTGTCGATACCACGGCCCCGTGTGGGGAGTTTGGCCATTTAGTGAGGTGTAAACATGTCGTATGCTGGACAATCAGGTGCAGAAAATTACGAGATTGGAAAAGGCATTCAGAATAGTCCACAGGCAAGACCTTTTCATAGGAAAGCTAGGTGTCAGCCGGGCAAGGTGGGTCAAAAGATTTCGAAATCCAGTTGTGGTTCATTTTAATGAAGGTTAGATCATCTACATTTTGGGTAGCCAGACGAGTCCTTTTTTCTGTTAGTATTGAACCTGCAGCACTGAATACTCTTTCTGATAGGACACTAGCTGCCGGGCAAGCAAGCTCCTGCAATGCATATTCTGCCAATTCTGGCCAGGTGTCTAATTTTGATGCCCAGTAATCAAATGGGAATGACGGTTGAGGGAGAACATCGATAAGGGATGAAAAATAGTTTGTAACCATACTGGACAAATGTTGTCTCCTGTCACTTTGAATTGATGCTGCAGTACCTGTCCTGTATGCGGTCATAGCAAAATCACTCCACAACCTGGTCAGAAAACCCCTCTGGCCAACGCCACTTCTGATTTCTGCCCCTCTAACTCCTCTGGTCTGCTGGCCCCTGCAGCTCGTGTGAGAACGATCACAGGCGCTGTGTGCAGGGAATGCCAGAAGCAAACGGTCAACAAGAGTTGATTGTTTGGTTGCTAATATTAGTTCCAAGTTCTCATGTGGCATTATATTTTGCAATTTGCCTTTATAGCGAGGATCAAGGAGGCAGGCCAACCAGTAATCGTCATCATTCATCATTTTAGTTATGCGTGTGTCCCTTTTGAGGATACGTAAGGCATAATCCGCCATGTGGGCCAAAGTTCCAGTTCTCAAATCTGCGGTTGTGCTTGGTTGAGGGGCAGTTTCAGGCAAATCAACGTCACTTGTGTCCCTCAAAAAACCAGAACCCGGCCTTGCCGCGCCACCAATTTCCAGTGGCCCCGGAAAAGCTTCCTCATTAAAAATATAATCATCCCCATCATCCTCCTCGTCCTCCTCCTCCTCTTCGCCCGCTACCTCGTCCTGTACACTGCCCTGGCCAGACAATGGCTGACTGTCATCAAGGCTTTCCTCTTCCTCAGCTGCAGACGCCTGATCCTTTATGTGCGTCAAACTTTGCATCAGCAGACGCATTAGGGGGATGCTCATGCTTATTATGGCGTTGTCAGCACTAACCAGCCGTGTGCATTCCTCAAAACACTGAAGGACTTGACACATGTCTTGAATCTTCGACCACTGCACACCTGACAACTCCATGTCTGCCATCCTACTGCCTGCCCGTGTATGTGTATCCTCCCACAAAAACATAACAGCCCGCCTCTGTTCACACAGTCTCTGAAGCATGTGCAGTGTTGAGTTCCACCTTGTTGCAACGTCTATGATTAGGCGATGCTGGGGAAGGTTCAAAGAACGCTGATAGGTCTGCATACGGCTGGAGTGTACGGGCAAACGGCGGATATGTGAGCAAAGTCCACGCACTTTGAGGAGCAGGTCGGATAACCCCGGATAACTTTTCAGGAAGCACTGCACCACCAGGTTTAAGGTGTGAGCCAGGCAAGGAATGTGTTTCAGTTGGGAAAGGGAGATGGCAGCCATGAAATTCCTTCCGTTATCACTCACTACCTTGCCTGCCTCAAGATCTACAGTGCCCAGCCACGACTGCGTTTCTTTCTGCAAGAACTCGGACAGAACTTCCGCGGTGTGTCTGTTGTCGCCCAAACACTTCATAGCCAATACAGCCTGCTGACGTTTGCCAGTAGCTGCCCCATAATGGGAGACCTGGTGTGCAACAGTGGCAGCTGCGGATGGAGTGGTTGTGCGACTGCGGTCTGTGGACGAGCTCTCGCTTCTGCAGGAGGACGAAGAGGAGGAGGAGGGGGTGCGAACGGCTACAGCCAATTGTTTCCTAGACCGTGGGCTAGGCAGCACTGTCCCAAACTTGCTGTCCCCTGTGGACCCTGCATCCACCACATTTACCCAGTGTGCCGTGATGGACACGTAACGTCCCTGGCCATGCCTACTGGTCCATGCATCTGTTGTCAGGTGCACCTTTGTGCTCACAGATTGCCTGAGTGCATGGACGATGCGCTCTTTAACATGCTGGTGGAGGGCTGGGATGGCTTTTCTGGAAAAAAAAGTGTCGACTGGGTAGCTCGTAGCGTGGTACAGCGTAGTCCATCAGGGCTTTGAAAGCTTCGCTTTCAACTAACCGGTAGGGCATCATCTCTAACGAGATTAGTCTAGCTATGTGTGCGTTCAAACCCTGTGTACGCGGATGCGAGGCTAAGTACTTCCTTTTTCTAACCATAGTCTCATGTAGGGTGAGCTGGACTGGAGAGCTGGAGATCGTGGAACTAGCGGGGGTGCCGGTGGACATGGCAGACTGAGAGACGGTGGGAGATGGTATTGTTGCCACCGGTGCCCTAGATGCAGTGTTTCCTACTACGAAACTGGTGATTCCCTGACCCTGACGGCTTTGGCCTGGCAAAGAAACCTGCACAGATACTGCAGGTGGTGCGGAAAATGGTGGCCCTACACTGCCGGAAGGGATGTTGCGTTGCTGACTAGCTTCATTGGCCGAGGGTGCTACAACCTTAAGGGACGTTTGGTAGTTAGTCCAGGCTTGCAAATGCATGGTGGTTAAATGTCTATGCATGCAACTTGTATTGAGACTTTTCAGATTCTGTCCTCTGCTTAAGGTAGTTGCACATTTTTGACAGATGACTTTGCGCTGATCAATTGGATGTTGTTTAAAAAAATGCCAGACTGCACTCTTTCTAGCATCGGATACCTTTTCAGGCATTGCAGACTGAGCTTTAACCGGATGGCCACGCTGTCCTCCAACAGGTTTTAGCTTTGCCACGCGTTTTGGGCAAGATACGGGCCCGGCAGATGGAACCTGTTGCGATGTTGATGCCTGCTGCGGCCCCTCCTCCTCCGCTTCAGAACTGCTGCCGCCTGCACCCTGTTCCCCCAATGGCTGCCAATCGGGGTCAAGAACTGGGTCATCTATTACCTCTTCTTGTAGCTCGTGTGCAACTTCGTCTGTGTCACCGTGTCGGTCGGTGGTATAGCGTTCGTGATGGGGCAACATAGTCTCATCAGGGTCTGATTCTTGATCAGCACCCTGCGAGGGCAATGTTGTGGTCTGAGTCAAAGGACCAGGATAGTAGTCTGGCTGTGGCTGTGCATCAGTGCACTCCATGTCAGATTCAACTTGTAATGGGCATGGACTGTTAACTGCTTTACTTTCTAAGCCAGGGACGGTATGTGTAAAGAGCTCCATGGAGTAACCCGTTGTGTCGCCTGCTGCATTCTTCTCTGTTGTTGTTTTTGCTGAAGAGGACAAGGAAGCGACTTGTCCCTGACCGTGAACATCCACTAACGACGCGCTGCTTTGACATTTACCAGTTTCACGAGAGGAGGCAAAAGAGCTAGAGGCTGAGTCAGCAAGATAAGCCAAAACTTGCTCTTGCTGCTCCGGCTTTAAAAGCGGTTTTCCTACTCCCAGAAAAGGGAGCGTTCGAGGCCTTGTGTAGCCAGACGACGAACCTGGCTCCACAGCTCCAGACTTAGGTGCAATATTTTTTTTGCCACGACCAGCTGATGCTCCACCACTACCACTACCCTCATTACCAGCTGACAATGAACGCCCCCGGCCACGACCTCTTCCACCAGACTTCCTCATTGTTTTAAAAACGTTACCAAACGAACGGTATTTGTTGCTGTCACACAACTTACACGGTGAGCTATAACTTCAGTATGATTTAGCTACCCCTTTACAGGTGGGTGAGACCACAACGAAAATCAGCCACAATGTTACACACTTTGTTGTTGTTGGCAACAAATGAGATGGCACACACGCAGGACTGTCACTGAAGCGCAAATGTAAATATTTATCTCCCACTGATTTGTGTTTGTTTTTTTTAAAAGGGAGACTTCAGAAAAAAAAAAAATTAAAAAAAAATTATTTTTTACAGAAGAATTTATAAAACAAATAAAATGAAATGATTGTTTCAGGGAGAATTTAGGAAAAAAAAAAAAAAAAAAGGCTTTGTAGGGCCCACTGAGTGAGAGAGGACGCACACAGGAGTCAGGAGTGGCACACAAGCCCAGAGGCCAATATTAATCTCCCACCGATTGATTTAGTTATTTTTTTTGGTAGATTTTGGAACCCAAATCAAGCAAAAAAATTAATAGGCTTTCTATGGCCCACAATTGGGGAGAGAGAGATGGCACACCCAGGAGTCAAGACTGGCACACAAGCAGAAGGGGCAATATGAATCTCCCACAGATTTTTTTTTTTTTTTTTTTTTCAGGGAGACTTGAGAGAAAAAAAAATACAAAAAAAATGATTTTTTTCAGGAATAATTTAGAAACCAAAGAAAATAAAATGATTGTTTCAGGGAGAATTTAGAAAACAAATAAAACAAAAAATAGGCTTTCTAGGGCCCACTGAGTGACAGATGACGCACACAGGAGTCAGGAGTGGCACACAAGCCCAGAGGCCAATATTAATCTCCCACTGATTGATTTAGTGATTTTTTTTGGTAGATTTTGGAACCCAAATCAAGCAAAAAAATTAATAGGCTTTCTATGGCCCACAATTGGGGAGAGAGAGATGGCACACCCAGGAGTCAAGACTGGCACACAAGCAGAAGGGGCAATATGAATCTCCCACAGATTTTTTTTTTTTTTTTTTTTTTTCAGGGAGACTTGAGAGAGAAAAAAATACAAAAAAAATGATTTTTTTCAGGAATAATTTAGAAACCAAAGAAAATAAAAAGATTGTTTCAGGGAGAATTTAGAAAACAAATAAAACAAAAAATAGGCTTTCTAGGGCCCACTGAGTGACAGATGACGCACACAGGAGTCAGGAGTGGCACACAAGCCCAGAGGCCAATATTAATCTCCCACTGATTGATTTAGTGATTTTTTTTGGTAGATTTTGGAACCCAAATCAAGCAAAAAAATTAATAGGCTTTCTATGGCCCACAATTGGGGAGAGAGAGAGAGATGGCACACCCAGGAGTCAAGACTGGCACACAAGCAGAAGGGGCAATATGAATCTCCCACAGATTTTTTTTTTTTTTTTTTCAGGGAGACTTGAGAGAAAAAAAAATACAAAAAAAATGATTTTTTTCAGGAATAATTTAGAAACCAAAGAAAATAAAATGATTGTTTCAGGGAGAATTTAGAAAACAAATAAAACAAAAAATAGGCTTTCTAGGGCCCACTGAGTGACAGATGACGCACACAGGAGTCAGGAGTGGCACACAAGCCCAGAGGCCAATATTAATCTCCCACTGATTGATTTAGTGATTTTTTTTGGTAGATTTTGGAACCCAAATCAAGCAAAAAAATTAATAGGCTTTCTATGGCCCACAATTGGGGAGAGAGAGAGAGATGGCACACCCAGGAGTCAAGACTGGCACAAAAGCAGAAGGGGCAATATGAATCTCCCACAGATTTTTTTTTTTTTTCAGGGAGACTTGAGAGAAAAAAAAATACAAAAAAAATGATTTTTTTCAGGAATAATTTAGAAACCAAAGAAAATAAAATGATTGTTTCAGGGAGAATTTAGAAAACAAATAAAACAAAAAATAGGCTTTCTAGGGCCCACTGAGTGTCAGATGACGCACACAGGAGTCAGGAGTGGCACACAAGCCCAGAGGCCAATATTAATCTCCCACTGATTGATTTAGTGATTTTTTTTGGTAGATTTTGGAACCCAAATCAAGCAAAAAAATTAATAGGCTTTCTATGGCCCACAATTGGGGAGAGAGAGAGAGATGGCACACCCAGGAGTCAAGACTGGCACACAAGCAGAAGGGGCAATATGAATCTCCCACAGATTTTTTTTTTTTTTTTTTTCAGGGAGACTTGAGAGAAAAAAAAATACAAAAAAAAAGATTTTTTTCAGGAATAATTTAGAAACCAAAGAAAATAAAATGATTGTTTCAGGGAGAATTTAGAAAACAAATAAAACAAAAAATAGGCTTTCTAGGGCCCACTGAGTGACAGATGACGCACACAGGAGTCAGGAGTGGCACACAAGCCCAGAGGCCAATATTAATCTCCCACTGATTGATTTAGTGATTTTTTTTGGTAGATTTTGGAACCCAAATCAAGCAAAAAAATTAATAGGCTTTCTATGGCCCACTATTTGTGAGAGAGATGGCACGCTCAGGACTGGCACACAAGCCCAGAGGCCAATATTAATCTCCCATTTTTTTTTTTTTCCAGGGAAAATTTATAAACCCAATAAAAAAAATAATAATAAATAGGCTTTCTATGGCCCACTATCTGAGAGAGAGAGATGGCACGCTTAGGACTGGCACACAAGCCCGAAGCCCAATATTAATCTCCCACTGATTGATTGATTGATTTTTTCAGGTAGAATTATGAACCCAAATCAACCAAAAAAATAAATAGGCTTTCTATGGCCCACTATTTGTGAGAGAGATGGCACGCTCAGGACTGGCACACAAGCCCAGAGGCCAATATTAATCTCCCACTTTTTTTTTTTTCCAGGGAAAATTTATAAACCCAATAAAATAATAAAAATTTGGCTTTCTATGGCCCACTATCTGAGAGAGAGAGAGATGGCACGCTTAGGACTGGCACACAAGCCCAAAGGCCAATATTAATCTCCCACTGATTGATTTAATGATTTTTTCAGGTAGAATTTAGAACCCAAATTAAGCAAAAAAATTAATAGGCTTTCTATGGCCCATTGAGTGAGAGATGGCACACACAGGAGTAAGAAGTGGCACACAAGCCCTGAGGCCAATATTTTTCTCCCACTGATTGATTGATTGATTTTTTCAGGTAGAATTAGGAACCCAAATCAACCAAAAAAATAAATAGGCTTTCTATGGCCCACTATTTGTGAGAGAGATGGCACGCTCAGGACTGGCACACAAGCCCAGAGGCCAATATTAATCTCCCATTTTTTTTTTTTTCCAGGGAAAATTTATAAACCCAATAAAAAAAATAATAATAAATAGGCTTTCTATGGCCCACTATCTGAGAGAGAGAGATGGCACGCTTAGGACTGGCACACAAGCCCAAAGGCCAATATTAATCTCCCACTGATTGATTTATTGATTTTTTCAGGTAGAATTTAGAACCCAAATCAAGCAAAAAAATTAATAGGCTTTCTATGGCCCACTGAGTGAGAGATGGCACACACAGGAGTAAGGAGTGGCACACAAGCCCTGAGGCCAATATTTTTCTCCCACTGATTGATGTTGTGATTTTTTCTGGTAGATTTTGGAACCCAAATCAAGCAAAAAAATAAATAGGCTTTCTATGGCCCACTGAGTGAGAGATGACACAGAGATGGCACTCTAGCAGAAATGTCAATCTTAATCTCCCACAAAAAAAAAAAAAAGGAACTGTCCTTCAATTACTATCTCCCTGCAGTAATCTCAGCCAGGTATGGCAGGCAGCAATAAGGAGTGGACTGATGCACAAATTAAATAAAAAGTGTGGACAAACAAACAAGATAGCTGTGCAGAAAGGAAGGAACAAGAGGATTTGTGCTTTGAAAAAAGCAGTTGGTTTGCACAGCGGCGTACACACAGCAATGCAGCTATCAGGGAGCCTTCTAGGGCAGCCCAATGAGCTACAGCGCTGAGGAAAAAAAAAAAAAATGTAGCTTCCACTGTCCCTGCACACCGAAGGTGGTGTTGGGCAGTGGAAATCGCTACAGCACAATCGGTTTTGTGGTTAATGGACCCTGCCTAACGCTATCCCTGCTTCTGACGAAGCGGCAGCAACCTCTCCCTAAGCTCAGATCAGCAGCAGTAACATGGCGGTCGGCGGGAACTCCCCTTTATAGCCCCTGTGACGCCGCAGACAGCAAGCCAATCACTGCAATGCCCTTCTCTAAGATGGTGGGGACCAGGACCTATGTCATCACGCTGCCCACACTCTGCGTTTACCTTCATTGGCTGAGAAATGGCGCTTTTCGCGTCATTGAAACGCGAGTTTGGCGCGAAAGTCGCGTACCGCATGGCCGACCACGCACAGGGGTCGGATCGGGTTTCATGAAACTCGACTTCGCTAGAAGTCGGCGACTTTTGAAAATGTTCGACCCGTTTCGCTCAACCCTAGTAAGGACTTATCTGTCTGAGATACCAGATCTGGAATTTTAACCCTTTTACCCCCCTCCCCCGAGTATGTTTTCAACTTCATGACTGTGCCAAATTTTACAATTTTAACGAGTGTCCCTGTATGTGGTAATAACTCTGGAACGCTTCATCGGATCCCACTGATTCGTAGACTGTTGTTTTCAAGACATATTGTACTTGATGAAAGTGGTAAAATTTATTTGTTATGACAGGCATTTATTTGTCAAATAAATGAAACTTTGGCAAAAATATAGAATATTTTGCAATTCTCAATTTTTTTATGTTTTCCCCTTAACCCCTTAATCCCATATGACGTACTATCCCGTCCAGGTGACCTGGGACTTAATTCCCAGTGACGGGATAGTACGTCATATGCGATCGGCCGCGCTCACGGGGGGAGCGCGGCCGATCGCGGCCGGGTGTCAGCTGCCTATCGCAGCTGACATCCGGCACTATGTGCCAGGAGCGGTCACGGACCGCTCCCGGCACATTAACCCCCGGCACACCGCGATCAAAGATGATCGCGGTGTGCCGGCGGTGCAGGGAAGCATCGCGCAGGGAGGGGGCTCCCTGCGGGCTTCCCTGAGACGATCGGTACACGGTGATGTACTCACCGTGTACCGAGCATCTTCTCCCTGCAGTCCCCGGATCCAAAATGGCCGCGGGGCTGCATCCGGGTCCTGCAGGGAGCACTTCCGGGTCAGGATCAGGCTGCAGCTGCAGCTCTAATCCTGCCCGGCTGTATGTCAGATCACCGATCTGATAGAGTGCTGTGCACACTGTCAGATCGGTGATCTGTGATGTCCCCCCCTGGGACAAAGTGAAAAAGTAAAAAAAAAAAATTCCACACGTGTAAAAGAAAAAAAAAAAAAAATTTCTAAATAAAGAAGAAAAAAAAAAATATTATTCCCATAAATACATTTCTTTATCTAAAAAAAACAATAAAAGTACACATATTTAGTATCGCCGCGTCCGTAACGACCCGACCTATAATACTGGCCCACTAGTTAACCCCTTCAGTAAACACTGTAAGAAAAAAAAAACGAGCCAAAAAACAACGCTTTACTATCATAACACTGAACAAAAAGTGGAATAACACGCGATCAAAAAGACGGATATAAATAACCATGGTACCTCTGAAAACGTCATCTTGTCCCGCAAAAAACGAGCCACCATATAGCATCATAACCAAAAAAATAAAAAAGTTATAGTCCTCAGAATAAAGCGATGCCAAAATAATTATTTTTTCTATAAAATAGCTTTTATCGTATAAAAGCGCCAAAACATAAAAAAATGATATGAATGAGGTATCGCTGTAATCGTACTGACCCGAAGAATAAAACTGCTTCATCAATTTTACCAAACGCGGAACGGTATAAACGCCTCCCCCAAAAGAAATTCATGAATAGCTGGTTTTTGGTCATTCTGCCTCACAAAAAATCGGAATAAAAAGCGATCAAAAACTGTCACGTGTCCGAAAATGTAACCGATAAAAACGTCAACTCGTCCCGCAAAAAACAAGACCTCACATGACTCTGTGGACCAAAATATGGAAAAATTATAGGTCTCAAAATGTGGAGACGCAAAAACTTTTTTGCTATAAAAAGCGTCTTTTAGTGTGTGACGGCTGCCAATCATAAAAATCCGATATAAAAAACGCTATAAAAGTAAATCAAACCCCCCTTCATCACCCCCTTAGGCTAGGTTCACATTGCGTTAATGGGTTAACGCTAACGGACAGCGTTGCACGGCGAAAATGTCACAATTAACGCCGTGCAACGGGTCCGTTAGCACACCCATTGACAGCAATGTGATTTTCGGGTGTAGCGCATCGCTAGAGCGTGCCATTTTCGGCTCGCGCTAGCAAGGTGCCGTTCTTTTGTGGCGCGCCTCGGACGCTGCTTGCAGCGTCCGCGGCGCGCCCGAGGTCCGATCCCCGATCTTCCAGAGCGGGGACGTTAACGCGACCACTAAACACGACACCTAAAAAGACATTGCGTTAGCGCAATCCGCTAGCGCTAAACGGATTTCCCTAACGCAATGTGAACCTAGCCTTAGGGAAAAATAATAAAATTTAAAAAAATGTATTTATTTCCATTTTCCCATTAGGGTTAGGGCTAGGGTTAGGGCTAGGGTTAGGGCTAGGGTTAGGGTTAGGGCTAGGGTTAGGGCTAGGGTTAGGGTTTGGATTACATTTACGGTTGGGATTAGGGTTGGGATTAGAATTAGGGGTGTGTCAGGGTTAGGTGTGTGGTTAGGGTTACAGTTGGGATTAGGGTTAGGGGTGCGTTTGGATTAGGGTTTCATTTATAATTGGGGGGTTTCCTCTGTTTAGGCACATCAGGGGCTCTCCAAACGCGACATGGCGTCCGATCTCAATTCCAGCCAATTCTGCATTGAAAAAGTAAAACAGTGCTCCTTCACTTCCGAGCTCTCCCGTGCGCCCAAACAGGGGTTTACCCCAACACATGGGGTATCATCGTACTCGAGACAAATTGGACAACAACTTTTTGGGTCCAAGTTCTCTTGTTATCCTTGGGAAAATAAAAATTTGGGGGGCTAAAAATCATTTTTGTGGGAAAAAAAAAGGATTTTTTATTTTCACGGCTCTGCGTTGTAAACTGTAGTGAAACACTTGGGGGTTCAAAGTTTTCACAACACATCTAGATAAGTTCCGTGGGAGGTCTAGTTTCCAATATGAGGTCACTTGTGGGGGGTTTGTACTGTTTGGGTACATCAGCGGCTCTGCAAATGCAACGTGACGCCTGCAGACCAATCCATCTAAGTCTGCATTCCAAATGGCGCTCCTTCCCTTCCGAGCTCTGCCATGCGCCCAAACAGTGGTTCCCCCCCCACATATGGGGTATCAGCGTACTCCGGAAAAATTGGACAACAACTTTTGGGGTCCAATTTATTCTGTTACCCTTGTAAAAATACAAAGCTGGGGGCTAAAAAAATCATTTTTGTGAAAAAAAAAAAGAATTTTTATTTTCACGGCTCTGCGTTATAAACTGTAGTGAAACACTTAGGGGTTCAAAGTTCTCACAACACATCTAGATAAGTTCCTTGGGAGGTCTAGTTTCTAATATGGGGTCACTTGTGGGGGGTTTGTACTGTTTGGGTACATCAGGGGCTCTGCAAATGCAACGTGACTCCTGCAGATCAATCCATCTAAGTCTGCATTCCAAATGGCGCTCCTTCCCTTCCGAGCTCTGCCATGCGCCCAAACAGTGGTTCCCCCCCACATATTGGGTATCAGCGTACTCAGGACAAATTGGACAACAACTTTTGGGGTCCAATTTATTCTGTTACCCTTGTAAAAATACAAAACTGGGAGCTAAAAAATAATTTTTGCGAAAAAAAAAAAAATTATTTTAACGGCTCTGCGTTATAAACTGTAGTGAAACACTTGGAGGTTCAAAGCTCTCAAAACACATCTAGATAAGTTCCTTAGGGGGTCTAGTTTCCAAAATGGTGTCACTTGTGGGGGGTTTTAATGTTTAGGCACATCAGGGGCTCTCCAAACCAACATGGCGTCCCATCTTAATTCCAGTCAATTTTCCATTGAAAAGTCAAATGGCGCTCCTTCCCTTCCGAGCTCTGCTATGCGCCCAAAAAGTGGTTTACCCCCACATATGGGGTATCGTCGCACTCAGGACAAATTGCACAACAACTTTTGTGGTCTAATTTCTTCTCTTACCCTTGGGAAAATAAAAAATTGGGGGCGAAAAGATCATTTTTGTGAAAAAATATGATTTTTTATTTTTACGGCTCTGCATTATAAACTTCTGTGAAGCAATTGGTGGGTCAAAGTGGTCACCACACATCTAGATAAGTTCCTTAGGGTGTCTACTTTCCAAAATGGTGTAACTTGTGGGGGGTTTCAATGTTTAGGCACATGAGGGGCTCTCCAAGCGCAACATGGCGTCCCATCTCAATTCCTGTCAATTTTGCCTTGAAAAGTCAAATGGCGCTCCTTTCCTTCCGAGCTCTGCCATGCGCCCAAACAGTGGTTTACCCCCACATATGGGGTATCAGCGTACTCAGTACAGATTGTACAACAACGTTTGGCATCCATTTTATCCTGTTACCCTTGGTAAAATAAAACAAATTGGAGCTGAAATAAATTTTGTGTGAAAAAAAGTTAAATATTCATTTTTATTTAAACATTCCAAAAATTCCCGTGAAACCCCTGAAGGGTTAATAAACTTCTTGAATGTGGTTTTGAGCACCTTGAGGGGTGCAGTTTTTAGAATGGTGTCACACTTGGGTATTTTCTATCATATAGACCCCTCAAAATGACTTCAAATGAGATGTGGTCCCTAAAAAAAAATGGTGTTGTAAAAATGAGAAATTGCTGGTCAACTTTTAACCCTTATAACTCCCTAACAAAAAAAAATTTTGGTTCCAAAATTGTGCTGATGTAAAGTAGACATGTGGGAAATGTTACTTATTAAGTATTTTGTGTGACATATCTCTGTGATTTAAGGGCATAAAAATTTAAAGTTGGAAAATTGCAAAATTTTCTAAATTTTCGCCAAATTTCCGTTTTTTCACAAATAAACGCAAGTTATATCGAATAAATGTTACCACTAAAGTGAAGTACAATATGTCACGAGAAAACAATGTCAGAATCGCCAAGATCCGTTGAAGCGTTCCAGAGTTATAACCTCATAAAGGGACAGTGGTCAGAATTGTAAAAATTGGCCCGGTCATTAACGTGCAAACCACCCTCGGGGCTTAAGGGGTTAAATCAGAAAGTTATGTCACATACAGTAAAATAGTTAATACATAACATTTCCACATGTCTACTTTACATCAGCACAATTTTTGAAGCATGTTTTTTTTTATAGTTAGGATGTTAGAAGGGCTAAAATTGTCCAGCGATTCAAAAAAAATTTACAAAACCATTTTTTTTAGGGACTACATCACATTAGAAGTGACTTTGAAGGGCCTATATGGCATAAAATACCCCAAAGTGACATCATTCTAAAACTGCACCCCTCAAGGTGTTCAAAACCACATTCAAGAAGTTTAATAACTATTCAGGTGCTTCCCAGAAATTACTGGAATGTGGAAGGAAAAAATTACCATTTAACTTTTTTTCACAAAATGTTTACTTTAGACCTAATTTTTTTTCCATTTTCCCAAGGGAAGCAAGAGAACATAGACTCAAAATTTATTCGGACTCCCATGACAGCACACGAGAGAGGGGATCCGCCCTTAAGAAACAGGAAACCTACAGATACAAAAGGGCGGCACCTCTCCCCATGCATCAGTTGGTTTCCTGTTCCTGAAGTGACTGGATGCCTATAGAAGTTCTACAGGAGTCCAGGCCGGCCGGACCGATTCTGGTGGCGAGGGGGTCTCCCACCTCGGCCGGTGCGGGTACCTGACGTAGTCACGGTGGCCCTGGCAGGGCGGCACGGCGGTGACTAGGCAGCGAGGAGCGGTCGCCAGGGGGTGTCCGGTCTCCGGAGCCAGCATATGGTAGGTCGCCCTTCCCGTGTGCTGTGGGTCTCTCTGTGCGGAGGGGGGGCGGCAGCATCTAGGGGGCGCCGATCGGAATATAGCTGGCTGGCCTCGGCGTTCCACGATGGCTGCAGCGCTGACAGGACGTCAGTAAGGCGAAGCATAGGGAATGTGCCATCTGCGGGGTTCCCTTGCCTGACTCACACCCTAAAAAACTATGTGACCCCTGTATCCAGCAGACGGTGAGGTTCTGGAAGGAGGGGAGGGGGTATAGCATGTAGATCTTACACTCTAGTCTACCTTACTTATCCCCTTAGGTAGCCGAAGAATCCTCCTCTATTACGGCCAGTCTCAAAGAGATGATTAGAATGGAGGTTAAGGAGTCCTTTAAAAACCTTTCACAGTCAGGAGGTTCTAGGCAGAGAACTGAGTGGGCATCTGATTCATCTGTGGAAAAGGACAAGACTGAAAAATCGGACGATTCAGCAGCATCATCCTCCTCTTCAGAAGAAGACGCTGCTCGGTTTTGCCTACCCCTAGAAAGAATAGATAAATTGGTAAAGGCGGTCAGAGGCACAATGGGTATATCGGAACCCAAGCCTCAACTATCTAAAGAACAAATGATGTTCAGTGGATTGGAGCAGAAAAAGCGCAGAGTGTTTCCTTTAAATGAGAAAATACAGGATCTTATTAATAGGGAGTGGAGAAAACCGGAGACAAAAGGCTCCTTACCACCTGCGCAAAAACGTCGGTACCCTTTTGATGACCCCGCAGTAGGTAACTGGGAGAAAGCACCAAAGCTGGATGCAGCAATTGCCAAGGTAGCAAAACGATCTTCTCTCCCATTTCAGGATATGGGAACGCTTAAAGACCCCCTGGATAGGAAAGTGGATACCTTCCTAAAGGGGACCTGGGAAATGGCAGCTGGCTCCTTAAGACCTGCGGTAGCTTCAACCTGCACGGCAAGGTCAATGATGGTCTGGCTGGACCAGTTAGAGACCCAATTAAAACAAGGGGCCTCTAGAGATTCCATACTCGCAGCATTACCTGTAATCCAGGAGGGGGCGGCTTTTTTATCGGACGCCTCAATTGACTCCGTAAAGTTGGCAGCTAGAGCAGCAGGACTTTCTAATGCTGCAAGGAGAGCCCTATGGCTGAAATGCTGGCCGGGGGATATGCAGGCAAAAGCAAAGCTCTGCGCTATCCCTTGTAAAGGCGAGTATTTATTTGGGCCTACCCTGGATGAACTCCTGGAGAAAGCAGAGGATGATAAGAAAAAGTTTCCCAACCTTTTCAATCCATACCGTCGTCCCTTCAACAAAAGAAGGTTCAACCGGGGAGGAAAGCGCACCTTCTCACCAGGGAGAGATCGTCCCAGATGGAAGGATAGGCGAAAACGAGGTAGAGGTCTCATGTTTCGCCGTAACCAGACGGAAAATAAAAAACAAGACCAATGACTGGCAATTCCAGTGGGAGGGAGACTATTGCAATTCTCGGCAGAGTGGTCGAAAATCACAAACAGCGTTTGGATAAAAGACACTGTTTCCCATGGTCTCAAGCTGGAATTTGTTCATATTCCACAGGACAAATTTAGATTAACACCCTGGCGCTCATCTCCCACTGAACAATTCGCCCTAGAAGAGGAAGTGAGGACTCTTTGCTCCAAAAATGTTTTGGTAGAAGTGCCGTATTCTCAGGCAGGGAAAGGGTTTTACTCTCCCCTGTTCCTAATCCAGAAGCCTGATAAATCTTACAGGACCATTATAAATCTTAAGGGTCTCAATAAGTTTTTGGTGAAACATACTTTCAAAATGGAGTCCATCAATTCGGCAATAAAAATGCTTTTCAACAACTGTTTCATGGTAGTAGTGGATTTGAAAGATGCCTACTATCATGTACCCATTCATGCTGATTTACAACGATACCTGAGGGTAGCGATTAGGGTTGAGCGAAACGGGTCGTTCATTTTCAAAAGTCGCCGACTTTTGGCAAAGTCGGGTTTCATGAAACCCGATCCGACCCCTGTGCGGGGTCGGCCATGCGGTACGCGACTTTCGCGCCAAAGTCGCGTTTCAATGACGCGAAAAGCGCCATTTCTCAGCCAATGAAGGTAAACGCAGAGTGTGGGCAGCGTGATGACATAGGTCCTGGTCCCCACCATCTTAGAGAAGGGCATTGCAGTGATTGGCTTGCTGTCTGCGGCGTCACAGGGGCTATAAAGAGGAGTTCCCGCCGACCGCCATGTTACTGCTGCTGATCTGAGCTTAGGGAGAGGTTGCTGCCGCTTCGTCAGAAGCAGGGATAGCGTTAGGCAGGGTCCATTAACCACCAAACCGCTTGTGCTGTAGCGATTTCCACTGCCCAACACCACCTTCGGTGTGCAGGGACAGTGGAAGCTACATTTTATTTTTTTTCCCCCTCAGCGCTGTAGCTCATTGGGCTGCCCTAGAAGGCTCCCTGATAGCTGCATTGCTGTGTGTACGCCGCTGTGCAAACCAACTGCTTTTTTCAAAGCACAAATCCTCTTGTTCCTTCCTTTCTGCACAGCTATCTTTTTGGTTTGTACACACTTTTTATTTAATTTGTGCATCAGTCCACTCCTTATTGCTGCCTGCCATACCTGGCTGAGATTACTGCAGGGAGATAGTAATTGAAGGACACTCCCTGTTTTTTTTGTTTTTTTTTGTGGGAGATTAAGATTGACATTTCTGCTAGAGTGCCATCCCTGTCTGTGTCATCTCTCACTCAGTGGGCCATAGAAAGCCTATTTATTTTTTTGCTTGATTTGGGTTATAAAATCTACCTGAAAAAATCACTACATCAATCAGTGGGAGAAAAATATTGGCCTCAGGGCTTGTGTGCCACTCTTGACTCCTGTGTGCATCATCACTCACTCAGTGGGCCATAGAAAGCCTATTTATTTTTTTGCTTGATTTTGGTTCTAAAATCTACCTGAAAAAATCACTACATCAATCAGTGGGAGAAAAATATTGGCCTCAGGGCTTGTGTGCCACTCCTGACTCCTGTGTGCATCATCACTCACTCAGTGGGCCATAGAAAGCCCATTTTTTTTTTTTTTTGCTTTATTTGGGTTCTAAATTCTACCTGAAAAAATCAATAAATCAATCAGTGGGAGATTAATATTGTCCTTTGGGCTTGTGTGCCAGTCCTGAGCGTGCCATCTCTCTCACAAATAGTGGGCCATAGAAAGCCTATTTATTTATTTTTTTTTGGTTTTATAAATTCTCCCTTACAAAAAAAAAGGGAGATTAATATTGGCCTTTGGGCTTGTGTGCCAGTCCTAAGCGTGCCATCTCTCTCTGTCTCTCAGATAGTGGGCCATAGAAAGCCTATTTATTATTTTTTTTATTGGGTTTATAAATTTTCCCTGGAACAAAAAAAAAAAAGTGGGAGATAAATATTGGCCTCTGGGCTTGTGTGCCACTCCTGACTCCTGTGTGCGTCATCTCTCACTCAGTGGGCCATAGAAAGCCTTTTTTTGTTTTATTTGTTTTCTAAATTCTCCCTGAAAAAATCATTTTATTTTCTTTGGTTTCTACATTCTTCCTGAAAAAATCATTTTATTCTATTTTTTTTTTTTTCCTAAAGTCTCCCTGAAAAAAAAAAAAAAAAAAAACAAATCAGTGGGAGATTAATATTGCCCTTTCTGCTTGTGTGCCAGTCTTGACTCCTGGGTGTGCCATCTCTCTCTCTCTCTCCAATTGTGGGCCATAGAAAGCCTATTATTTTTTTAGCTTGATTTGGGTTCCAAAATCTACCTGACAAAATCACTACATCAATCAGTGGGAGATAAATATTGGCCTCTGGGCTTGTGTGCCACTCCTGACTCCTGTGTGCGTCATCTCTCACTCAGTGGGCCATAGAAAGCCTTTTTTTGTTTTATTTGTTTTCTAAATTCTCCCTGAAAAAATCATTTTATTTTCTTTGGTTTCTAAATTCTTCCTGAAAAAATCATTTTATTCTATTTTTTTTTCCTAAAGTCTCCCTGAAAAAAAACAAAAAAAAAAACAAATCAGTGGGAGATTAATATTGCCCTTTCTGCTTGTGTGCCAGTCTTGACTCCTGGGTGTGCCATCTCTCTCTCTCTCTCCAATTGTGGGCCATAGAAAGCCTATTATTTTTTTAGCTTGATTTGGGTTCCAAAATCTACCTGAAAAAATCACTACATCAATCAGTGGGAGATAAATATTGGCCTCTGGGCTTGTGTGCCACTCCTGACTCCTGTGTGCGTCATCTCTCACTCAGTGGGCCATAGAAAGCCTTTTTTTGTTTTATTTGTTTTCTAAATTCTCCCTGAAAAAAATCATTTTATTTTATTTGGTTTCTAAATTCTTCCTGAAAAAATCATTTTATTCTATTTTTTTTTTCCTAAAGTCTCCCTGAAAAAAAACAAAAAAAAAAAACAAATCAGTGGGAGATTAATATTGCCCTTTCTGCTTGTGTGCCAGTCTTGACTCCTGGGTGTGCCATCTCTCTCTCTCTCTCTCTCTCTCCAATTGTGGGCCATAGAAAGCCTATTATTTTTTTTAGCTTGATTTGGGTTCCAAAATCTACCTGAAAAAATCACTACATCAATCAGTGGGAGATAAATATTGGCCTCTGGGCTTGTGTGCCACTCCTGACTCCTGTGTGCGTCATCTCTCACTCAGTGGGCCATAGAAAGCCTTTTTTTGTTTTATTTGTTTTCTAAATTCTCCCTGAAACAATCATTTTATTTTCTTTGGTTTCTAAATTCTTCCTGAAAAAATCATTTTATTCTATTTTTTTTTTCCTAAAGTCTCCCTGAAAAAAAAAAAAAAAATCAAATCAGTGGGAGATTAATATTTACATTTGTGCTTCAGTGACAGTCCTGCGTGTGTGGCATCTCTCTCATTTGTTGCCACCAACAACAGAGTGTGTAACATTGTGCCTGATTTTCGTTGTGGTCTCACTCACCTGTAAAGGGGTAGCTAAATCATACTGAAGTTATAGCTCACCGTGTAATTTGTGTGACAGCAACAAATACCGTTAGTTTGTTTACGTTTTTAAAACAATGAGGAAGTATGGTGGAAGAGGTCGTGGCCGGGGGCGTTCATTGTCAGCTGGTAATGAGGGTAGTGGTAGTGGTGGTGCATCAGCTGGTCGTGGGAAAAAAAATATTGCACCTAAGTCTGGAGCTGTGGAGCCAGGTTCGTCGTCTGGCTACACAAGGCCTCGAACGCTCCCTTTTCTGGGAGTAGGAAAACCGCTTTTAAAGCCGGAGCAGCAAGAGCAAGTTTTGGCTTATCTTGCTGACTTAGCCTCTAGCTCTTTTGCCTCCTCTCGTGAAACTGGTAAATGTCAAAGCAGCGCGTCGTTAGTGGATGTTCACGGTCAGGGACAAGTGGCTTCCTTGTCCTCTTCAGCAAAAACAACAACAGAGAAGAATGCAGCAGGCGACACAACGGGTTACTCCATGGAGCTCTTTACACATACCGTCCCTGGCTTAGAAAGTGAAGCAGTTAACAGTCCATGCCCATTACAAGTTGAATCTGACATGGAGTGCACTGATGCATAGCCACAGCCAGACTACTATGCTGGTCCTTTGACTCAGACCACAACATTGCCCTCGCAGGGTGCTGATCAAGAATCAGACCCTGATGAGACTATGTTGCCCCATCACGAACGCTATACCACCGACCGACACGGTGACACAGACGAAGTTGCACACGAGCTACAAGAAGAGGTAATAGATGACCCAGTTCTTGACCCCGATTGGCAGCCATTGGGGGAACAGGGTGCAGGCGGCAGCAGTTCTGAAGCGGAGGAGGAGGGGCCGCAGCAGGCATCAACATCGCAACAGGTTCCATCTGCCGGGCCCGTATCTTGCCCAAAACGCGTGGCAAAGCTAAAACCTGTTGGAGGACAGCGTGGCCATCCGGTTAAAGCTCAGTCTGCAATGCCTGAAAAGGTATCCGATGCTAGAAAGAGTGCAGTCTGGCATTTTTTTAAACAACATCCAATTGATCAGCGCAAAGTCATCTGTCAAAAATGTTCAACTACCTTAAGCAGAGGACAGAATCTGAAAAGTCTCAATACAAGTTGCATGCATAGACATTTAACCACCATGCATTTGCAAGCCTGGACTAACTACCAAACGTCCCTTAAGGTTGTAGCACCCTCGGCCAATGAAGCTAGTCAGCAACACAACATCCCTTCCGGCAGTGTAGGACCACCATTTTCCGCACCACCTGCAGTATCTGTGCAGGTTTCTTTGCCAGGCCAAAGCCGTCAGGGTCAGGGAATCACCAGTTTCGTAGTAGGAAACACTGCATCTAGGGCACCGGTGGCAACAATACCATCTCCCACCGTCTCTCAGTCTGCCATGTCCACCGGCACCCCCGCTAGTTCCACGATCTCCAGCTCTCCAGTCCAGCTCACCCTACATGAGACTATGGTTAGAAAAAGGAAGTACTTAGCCTCGCATCCGCGTACACAGGGTTTGAACGCACACATAGCTAGACTAATCTCGTTAGAGATGATGCCCTACCGGTTAGTTGAAAGCGAAGCTTTCAAAGCCCTGATGGACTACGCTGTACCACGCTACGAGCTACCCAGTCGACACTTTTTTTCCAGAAAAGCCATCCCAGCCCTCCACCAGCATGTTAAAGAGCGCATCGTCCATGCACTCAGGCAATCTGTGAGCACAAAGGTGCACCTGACAACAGATGCATGGACCAGTAGGCCAGGGACGTTACGTGTCCATCACGGCACACTGGGTAAATGTGGTGGATGCAGGGTCCACAGGGGACAGCAAGTTTGGGACAGTTCTGCCTAGCCCACGGTCTAGGAAACAATTGGCTGTAGCCGTTCGCACCCCCTCCTCCTCCTCTTCGTCCTCCTGCAGAAGCGAGAGCTCGTCCACAGACCGCAGTCGCACAACCACTCCATCCGCAGCTGCCACTGTTGCACACCAGGTCTCCCATTATGGGGCAGCTACTGGCAAACGTCAGCAGGCTGTATTGGCTATGAAGTGTTTGGGCGACAACAGACACACCGCGGAAGTTCTGTCCGAGTTCTTGCAGAAAGAAACGCAGTTGTGGCTGGGCACTGTAGATCTTGAGGCAGGCAAGGTAGTGAGTGATAACGGAAGGAATTTCATGGCTGCCATCTCCCTTTCCCAACTGAAACACATTCCTTGCCTGGCTCACACCTTAAACCTGGTGGTGCAGTGCTTCCTGAAAAGTTATCCGGGGTTATCCGACCTGCTCCTCAAAGTGCGTGGACTTTGCTCACATATCCGCCGTTCGCCCGTACACTCCAGCCGTATGCAGACCTATCAGCGTTCTTTGAACCTTCCCCAGCATCGCCTAATCATAGACGTTGCAACAAGGTGGAACTCAACACTGCACATGCTTCAGAGACTGTGTGAACAGAGGCGGGCTGTTATGTTTTTGTGGGAGGATACACATACACGGGCAGGCAGTAGGATGGCAGACATGGAGTTGTCAGGTGTGCAGTGGTCGAAGATTCAAGACATGTGTCAAGTCCTTCAGTGTTTTGAGGAATGCACACGGCTGGTTAGTGCAGACAACGCCATAATAAGCATGAGCATCCCCCTAATGCGTCTGCTGATGCAAAGTTTGACGCACATAAAGGATCAGGCGTCTGCAGCTGAGGAAGAGGAAAGCCTTGATGACAGTCAGCCATTGTCTGGCCAGGGCAGTGTACAGGACGAGGTAGCGGGCGAAGAGGAGGAGGAGGACGAGGAGGATGATGGGGATGATTATATTTTTAATGAGGAAGCTTTTCCGGGGCCACTGGAAATTGGTGGCGCGGCAAGGCCGGGTTCTGGTTTTTTGAGGGACACAAGTGACGTTGATTTGCCTGAAACTGCCCCTCAACCAAGCACAACCGCAGATTTGAGAACTGGAACTTTGGCCCACATGGCGGATTATGCCTTACGTATCCTCAAAAGGGACACACGCATAACTAAAATGATGAACGATGACGATTACTGGTTGGCCTGCCTCCTTGATCCTCGCTATAAAGGCAAATTGCAAAATATAATGCCACATGAGAACTTGGAACAAATATTAGCAACCAAACAATCAACTCTTGTTGACCGTTTGCTTCTGGCATTCCCTGCACACAGCGCCCGTGATCGTTCTCACACGAGCTGCAGGGGCCAGCAGACCAGAGGAGTTAGAGGGGCAGAAATCAGAAGTGGCGTTGGCCAGAGGGGTTTTCTGACCAGGTTGTGGAGTGATTTTGCTATGACCGCAGACAGGACAGGTACTGCAGCATCAATTCAAAGTGACAGGAGACAACATTTGTCCAGTATGGTTACAAACTATTTTTCATCCCTTATCGATGTTCTCCCTCAACCGTCATTCCCATTTGATTACTGGGCATCAAAATTAGACACCTGGCCAGAATTGGCAGAATATGCATTGCAGGAGCTTGCTTGCCCGGCAGCTAGTGTCCTATCAGAAAGAGTATTCAGTGCTGCAGGTTCAATACTAACAGAAAAAAGGACTCGTCTGGCTACCCAAAATGTAGATGATCTAACCTTCATTAAAATGAACCACAACTGGATTTCGAAATCTTTTGCCCCACCTTGCCCGGCTGACACCTAGCTTTCCTATGAAAAGGTCTTGCCTGTGGACTATTCTGAATGCCTTTTCCAATCTCGTAATTTTCTGCACCTGATTGTCCAGCATACGACATGTTTACACCTCACTAAATGGCCAAACTCCCCACACGGGGCCGTGGTATCGACACTTGGCGACAGCACCCATGAGAGTGCAGTTTGTCTGAAGAGGTGGGTGAGCCCGCTTTTGGTCGATGGCACTGCCACTGGGTCCCTCCTAGTACAATAAAGTGTCTCTGGCGGTGGTGGTGCGCACCCAACGTCAGACACACCGTTGTAATATGAGGGGCCCTGGGCCTGTACCGCCGGCCACAAGACAGTTTCCCCCCACCCCAGCTCAAACAGTGCTCTACCACTTGCAAAATTATCTCACAGCTCCACCAATGTTTAGTCTATGCGCTGACATCCTTCAATGCCTGCCACTGACAATACCATTGTATTGACATTTTTGTTATGTTAGGCCTTCGATGCCTGTCTGTGGTCACTCCTTCCACTAGGCCTCCACTGACCACACCACTGCTGCCCGTGTACCCCTGGAACCAATTTAAAATTGCCTACAGCCATGTGTTATTATTGTAGGCCTTCGATGCCTGTCTGCGGTCACTCCTTCCACTAGGCCTCCACTGACCACACCACTGCTGCCCGTGTACCCCTGGAACCAATTTAAAATTGCCTACAGCCAGCCCAATTTTTTTATTTTAGGCCTTCGATGCCTGTCTGCGGTCCATTCTTTCAACTACTACTACACTGACCAGGGCACTGCTGCCCGTGTACCCCTGGAACCAATTTAAAATTGCCTACAGCCATGTGTTATTATTTTAGGCCTTCGATGCCTGTCTGCGGTCACTCCTTCCACTAGGCCTCCACTGACCACACCACTGCTGCCCGTGTACCCCTGGAACCAATTTAAAATTGCCTACAGCCATGTGTTATTATTTTAGGCCTTCGATGCCTGTCTGCGGTCACTCCTTCCACTAGGCCTCCACTGACCACACCACTGCTGCCCGTGTACCCCTGGAACCAATTTAAAATTGCCTACAGCCAGCCCAATTTTTTTATTTTAGGCCTTCGATGCCTGTCTGCGGTCCATTCTTTCAACTACTACTACACTGACCAGGGCACTGCTGCCCGTGTACCCCTGGAACCAATTTAAAATTGCCTACAGCCATGTGTTATTATTTTAGGCCTTCGATGCCTGTCTGTGGTCACTCCTTCCACTAGGCCTCCACTGACCACACCACTGCTGCCCGTGTACCCCTGGAACCAATTTAAAATTGCCTACAGCCATGTGTTATTATTTTAGGCCTTCGATGCCTGTCTGCGGTCACTCCTTCCACTAGGCCTCCACTGACCACAGCACTGCTGCCCGTGTACCCCTGGAACCAATTTAAAATTGCCTACAGCCATGTGTTATTATTTTAGGCCTTCGATGCCTGTCTGCGGTCACTCCTTCCACTAGGCCTCCACTGACCACACCACTGCTGCCCGTGTACCCCTGGAACCAATTTAAAATTGCCTACAGCCAGCCCAATTTTTTTATTTTAGGCCTTCGATGCCTGTCTGCGGTCCATTCTTTCAACTACTACTACACTGACCAGGGCACTGCTGCCCGTGTACCCTTGGAACCAATTTAAAATTGCCTACAGCCATGTGTTATTATTTTAGGCCTTCGATGCCTGTCTGTGGTCACTCCTTCCACTAGGCCTCCACTGACCACACCACTGCTGCCCGTGTACCCCTGGAACCAATTTAAAATTGCCTACAGCCATGTGTTATTATTTTAGGCCTTCGATGCCTGTCTGCGGTCACTCCTTCCACTAGGCCTCCACTGACCACACCACTGCTGCCCGTGTACCCCTGTAACCAATTTAGAATTGCCTACAGCCATGTGTTATTATTTTAGGCCTTCGATGCCTGTCTGCGGTCACTCCTTCCACTAGGCCTCCACTGACCACACCACTGCTGCCCGTGTACCCCTGGAACCAATTTAAAATTGCCTACAGCCATGTGTTATTTTAGGCCTTCGATGCCTGTCTGCGGTCACTCCTTCCACTAGGCCTCCACTGACCACACCACTGCTGCCCGTGTACCCCTGGAACCAATTTAAAATTGCCTACAGCCATGTGTTATTATTTTAGGCCTTCGATGCCTGTCTGCGGTCACTCCTTCCACTAGGCCTCCACTGACCACACCACTGCTGCCCGTGTACCCCTGGAACCAATTTAAAATTGCCTACAGCCATGTGTTATTATTTTAGGCCTTCGATGCCTGTCTGCGGTCACTCCTTCCACTAGGCCTCCACTGACCACACCACTGCTGCCCGTGTACCCCTGGAACCAATTTAAAATTGCCTACAGCCAGCCCAATTTTTTTATTTTAGGCCTTCGATGCCGTTCTGCGGTCCATTCTTTCAACTACTACTACACTGACCAGGGCACTGCTGCCCGTGTACCCCTGGAACCAATTTAAAATTGCCTACAGCCATGTGTTATTATTTTAGGCCTTCGATGCCTGTCTGCGGTCACTCCTTCCACTAGGCCTCCACTGACCACACCACTGCTGCCCGTGAACCCCTGGAACCAATTTAAAATTGCCTACAGCCATGTGTTATTATTTTAGGCCTTCGATGCCTGTCTGCGGTCACTCCTTCCACTAGGCCTCCACTGACCACACCACTGCTGCCCGTGTACCCCTGGAACCAATTTAAAATTGCCTACAGCCAGCCCAATTTTTTTATTTTAGGCCTTCGATGCCGTTCTGCGGTCCATTCTTTCAACTACTACTACACTGACCAGGGCACTGCTGCCCGTGTACCCCTGGAACCAATTTAAAATTGCCTACAGCCATGTGTTATTATTTTAGGCCTTCGATGCCTGTCTGTGGTCACTCCTTCCACTAGGCCTCCACTGACCACACCACTGCTGCCCGTGTACCCCTGGAACCAATTTAAAATTGCCTACAGCCATGTGATATTATTTTAGGCCTTCGATGCCTGTCTGCGGTCACTCCTTCCACTAGGCCTCCACTGACCACACCACTGCTGCCCGTGTACCCCTGGAACCAATTTAAAATTGCCTACAGCCAGCCCAAATTTTTTATTTTAGGCCTTCGATGCCTGTCTGCGGTCCATTCTTTCAACTACTACTACACTGACCAGGGCACTGCTGCCCGTGTACCCCTGGAACCAATTTAAAATTGCCTACAGCCATGTGTTATTATTTTAGGCCTTCGATGCCTGTCTGTGGTCACTCCTTCCACTAGACCTCCACTGACCACACCACTGCTGCCCGTGTACCCCTGGAACCAATTTAAAATTGCCTACAGCCATGTGTTATTATTTTAGGCCTTCGATGCCTGTCTGCGGTCACTCCTTCCACTAGGCCTCCACTGACCACACCACTGCTGCCCGTGTACCCCTGGAACCAACATCAGAAAATATAAAAATAAGTATTTTGCTTATAAAAAAGAAAATACTGGAGAGATATCAAATGCAGACATTTTAACATTAAAAACAAACACATACAACAAAAATCTGGTACAGTACTAAAAATGGCCACCAGCTACAATAACTTTCTCCTGCAAGTAGTTAACTGAAAGGTTTTTTCAATTTTAAACACAGATATGGCATCCACCGAGTGTTGTCCTGTCGCGTCTTCTTTATATTATTGCCAAGAAGATGCAAAACAATGAAAATAATAAAATCATTATTTACCAAAAAGATAGAGTAAGTCAAAACCACATTGCAAATAAACATTCATTACAAATAAAGAAGCAGGGCGCGTCCGAGGGTGAGTATATACCTAATAAGAATATAATCACCCTCGGACGCGCCCTGCTTCATTCCGACAGCCTTCCTTCCTAAGAATCAGCCCTTCCGTGGTGTAGAGAGAGGGTTTGTTACACTCCAAGGTGTTCCCCAGGTTGCCTTTCCTGAGCTTCGATCTTCCGGCTCTCGTTTAGTAGTTGTTGGAAACTACGCTGCATTGGGCCTACAAATTGGGTATGGGGTGTAGAGAGATGGTGTGTTCCACTCCAAGGTGTTCCCCAGGTTGCCTTTCCTGAGCTTCAATCTTCCGGCTCTCGTTTAGTAGTTGTTGGAAACTACGCTGCATTAGGCCTACAAATTGGGTATGGGGTGTAGAGAGATGGTGTGTTCCACTGTAGAGAGATGGTGTGTTCCACTCCAAGGTGTTCCCCAGGTTTCCTCGCCAATGCTTCGATCATCATGCTCTCGTTTAGTAGTTGTTGGAAACTACGCTGCATTAGGCCTACAAATTGGGTATGGGGTGTAGAGAGATGGTGTGTTCCACTCCAAGGTGTTTTCCAGGTTGCCTTTCCTGAGCTTCGATCTTCCGGCTCTCGTTTAGTAGTTCTTTGGAAACTACACTGCATTAGGCCTACAAATTGGGTATGGGGTGTAGAGAGATGGTGTGTTCCACTCCAAGGTGTTCCCCAGGTTTCCTCGCCAATGCTTCGATCTTCATGCTCTCGTTTAGTAGTTGTTGGAAACTACACTGCATTAGGCCTACAAATTGGGTATGGGGTGTAGAGAGATGGTGTGTTCCACTCCAAGGTGTTCTCCAGGTTGCCTTTCCTGAGCTTCGATCTTCCGGCTCTCGTTTAGTAGTTCTTTGGAAACTACACTGCATTAGGCCTACAAATTGGGTATGGGGTGTAGAGAGATGGTGTGTTCCACTCCAAGGTGTTCTCCAGGTTGCCTTTCCTGAACTTCTATCTTCAGGCTCTCATTAAATTGTGGTTAAACGGAAAAACTGCATTTGGCGTACTAGTTGGTTTGGGGCCTACTATCGGTGTCTGCCACTCCTTGCTGTTCTCCTGGTTTCCTGTCCTGAAATTCCGTTTTCAGGCGCTCGTTAAGTAGTTGTTAATGTTAGACTGCATTTGGCCTACTAGTTGGGTTGGGGCCTACTATCGGTGTCTGCCACTCCTTGCTGTTCTCCTCCACTGAACAAAGCTGTGCCGCCTGTTTACTACGGTTGCCAATTTTGAACTGCATTTCGACTACTTACTGATTTGGGCCTACTCTCTGTGTCAGCCTCTCATTCCAGTTGTCCTCCACTGCAATGCCCCCTGGTTATTCCTGTGTTACCAATTTTGAACTGCATTTAGCCAACTTTATTCTTTGGGCCTATATCTGTGTTTCCTCCTCATCCTGCCCATTGCCCAGCCAGTGATAGATGAGTCTGCTGGTACATTGACCCATAACGCAACATTCCCCGTGCACGCTACACAACAACATTGTGACCCTGCTGAAAGTCAGGTTGCTCTTCCCGCATACCATACCACCTTACACGGGGACAAAGAGGAAGGTGCAGATGAAAGTGCAGGTTCCTTCATCAGGTGGGGGGAGGAATACTAGTTGGCGACGTCACTGGCACAGGGCCTCTCATAGTACGCAAAAGTGTTGCTGCCGGTGGGAGGCGCCCCCGCCGTGCAAACACACCGCTGTACTTTGAGGGGCCCTGTGCCAGTGCCAATGCCAACGAGTGGGCCCCCCCCTGCTTGCTCAGGATCACAGCACTTGCAAAGTTGAAATACTTACCTCTCCCTGCTCCACTGCCGTGACGTGGTCCAGATTTCCTGGGCCCACTAATTACTTGAACCAGCCCTACCCACCACAACTTTAGCCAAATGACCCCCAATTTCAAATGCCTTCCAATTATTATAAGGTAAATTACGCTTGACAAGCTTCATTAAGAAGAATGGATGGTTTTGACATTAAAATGGGCACTCTAGGTGTTTTCCTGGCCCCCACTCACTGCCGACTATGCTGCCCCATTGACTTGCATTGGGTTTCGTGTTTCGGTCGATCCCGACTTTACGTCATAATCGGCCGATTTCACTCGACCCGACTTTTGAGATAGTCGGGTTTCGCGAAACCCGGCTCGACTCTAAAAAGGTCAAGGTCGCTCAACTCTAGTAGCGATACTAATGGGGGGTAGGATTCAACATTTTCAATTCAGAGCGCTCCCTTTTGGGATCACCTCGGCACCTAGGGTGTTTACTAAAATAATTGCGGAAGTCATGGCGCATTTAAGAGAGTCAAATGTCCTTATAATCCCCTACTTAGACAATTTCCTCATTGTAGGTAACTCGGTAGATCATTGTCTGTCACAATGGGAGGTTGCTAAAACCAAACTAGAACGGTTGGGTTGGATCATAAACTTTGAAAAATCGAAATTACAGCCCCTAAATGTTCAAAAATTCCT
Organism: Ranitomeya imitator; assembly: GCF_032444005.1. Classification (NCBI taxonomy): domain Eukaryota; kingdom Metazoa; phylum Chordata; class Amphibia; order Anura; family Dendrobatidae; genus Ranitomeya; species Ranitomeya imitator. Next base: position 142,071,883 of record NC_091289.1, read on the forward strand.
GGGATTAATGTTGAATTCAGTGACACAGCAGTGTCTCCTCCCTATAGAGAAAATAGACCAAATTCAGAGTTTTGTATTAAGAGCAATCAATACACCTTCCATGACACTTAGGCAAGCAATGTCTCTACTTGGGTCACTCACATCTTGCATTCTAGCAGTTAAGTGGGCTCAGTTCCACACCAGGTCCCTACAAAAAGAAGTCCTGTTCCATGACAGAGCCTTATGAGGCGCATTGAATGGGAAATTAACGTTGAGGCCGATAACATTGAATTCCCTTAGGTGGTGGCTAGATAAACGGAATTTATCAGCAGGGGTTCCCTGGATGGTAGATGTCACCCACGTGATAACCACAGATGCCAGCTCTTCGGGGTGGGGAGCCTATATGGGGGACATGGTGGTCCAGGGACAGTGGGAACCCTTCACAACATTCTCATCAAACCAAAGAGAGTTGTTGGCGGTTGAATTGGCTGTTAAAAAATTCCTCGTATATCTGCAGGGCCAGCACGTCAGAATTCTGTCGGACAACAGAGTGGCGGTCGCTTACATAAACCGGCAAGGGGGAACTCGTTCCGAAACTTTAATGCAGATCACGGATCGGTTGTTCCAGGTGGCAGAGCTCAATTTTCTATCTTTGACAGCTCTTCACATCAAAGGAAAAGAAAATGTGGCAGCAGATTTCCTCAGCCGAAATGTGTTAAAACAGGGAGAGTGGGCTCTCAACGAGGACATTTTCAATCTTATCGTCCGCAGATGGGGTCAACCAGTGGTGGATCTATTTGCCACCAGAAACAACAGAAAAGTAAAACTTTTTTGCTCCCTAAATCCCAGGGAGAATCCCCTGGCGGTGGACGCGTTTCTGATAAAATGGGATTTTCCACTGGCCTATGCTTTCCCACCACTGAACCTGATACCTCTAGTGGTGAGGAAAATCAGGGAGGATCGAGCGAAAGTCATCCTTATCGCCCCCTTTTGGCCCAGAAGAACCTGGTTTGCCTGGCTCAAGACAATGTCCGTAGCGGTCCCCTGGGTACTGCCAGAGATCCCGAACTTGCTTTCTCAGGGACCGATCTCCCATTCACAAGTGGTGGCGCTCCATTTGACGGCGTGGAGTTTGAACGGTCACTATTAGTGGGGAAAGGCTTCTCTCCAAACTTAGTAGAGACACTCCTAAAGAGTAGAAAGCAAATAACTACGAGAATCTACTCTAGGACTTGGAGAAAGTTCTTGACTTGTTCAAAGTTTAATATCCAAGACGGGGTGCCAATACAACAAATCCTAGAGTTCCTACAGAAGGGGTTCAAGTTAAAACTCTCTCCTAGTACCCTTAGAGTACAGGTCTCAGCTTTAGGTGTCCTGTTTTCCTGTAATATAGCTAATAACTACTGGATAGCGAGGTTTATGAAGGCAGTTAGTAGATCTACACCAGTGCATAGAGACAGAACAGTTCCATGGGATTTAAATTTAGTTCTGTCCTCTCTAACTAAACCCCCCTTTGAACCTCTGCAGGAGGCCTCGATCAAAATGTTGACACTTAAGACAGCCTTCCTGATTGCCATAACCTCAGCTCGCAGGATAGGGGATATACAGGCACTTTCCAGAGCTCCTCCATACACTGAAATCTTGTCAGACAGAGTAGTCCTTAGACCAGACCCAGCATATCTACCAAAGGTGGCGACACGTTTCCATAGATCACAGGAGATAGTTTTGCCGTCCTTTATTCCTAATCCCTCTAATCCTAAAGAGCAGGAGCTTCATACGTTAAGGTACCTTCACACATAACGAAATTGTTAACAATATCGTTGCTTTTTGTGACGTAGCAACGATATCGTTAATGAAATCGTTATGTGTGACAGCGACCAACGATCAGGCCCCTGCTGGGAGATCGTTGGTCGCTGAATAAAGTCCAGAACTTTATTTCGTCGCTGGACTCCTCCTGACATCGCTGGATCGGCGTGTGTAACACCGATCCAGCGATGTCTTCACTGGTAACCAGGGTAAACATCGGGTAACTAAGCGCAGGGCCGCGCTTAGTAACCCGATGTTTACCCTGGTTACCATCCTAAAAGTAAAAAAAAACAAACGCTACATACTTACCTACAGCTGTCTGTCCTCGGCGCTCTGCTCTCCTCCTGCACTGGCTGTGAGCGTCGGTCAGCCGGAAAGCAGAGCGGTGACGTCACCGCTCTGCTTTACGGCCGCTGTGCTCACAGTCAGTGCAGGAGGAGAGCAGAGCACAGCGCTGGAGGACAGACAGCTGTAGGTAAGTATGTAGCGTTTGTTTTTTTTTACTTTTAGGATGGTAACCAGGGTAAACATCGGGTTACTAAGCGCGGCCCTGCGCTTAGTTACCCGATGTTTACCCTGGTTACCGGCATCGTTGGTCGCTGGAGAGCTGTCTGTGTGACAGCTCTCCAGCGACCAAACAGCGACGCTGCAGCGATCCGGATCGTTGTCGGTATCGCTGCAGCGTCGCTTAATGTGAAGGGGCCTTTAGACGTCAGGAGATCTCTTCTTCAGTATATTTCAGCTACTGATAATTGGAAGAAAGATGGGGCACTGCTTCTTTCCTTCCAAGGTCCAAGGAAAGGGTTTAGAATATCAAAATATTTACTGGCTAAATGGATTAGGGAAACTATCTCTCTAGCTTATACAGCAGGTGGGGGGCCAGCTCCGCAGAATCTAAAGGCACATTCCACCCGGGCCATGGCATCATCCTGGGCGGAAAGATCTGGAGTGTCAGTGGAGCAGATATGTAAGGCGGCCACATGGTCATCCCCTTCCACTTTCTTTAAACACTATCGGTTGGATTTGGGGTCCTCCTCTGATCTCTCCTTCAGGTTAAGGGTGCTACAATCTATAGTCCCTCCCTAAGGTAGCTTACATCTCTGTAAATCTCTCGTGTGCTGTCATGGGAGTCCGAATAAAGCATTAAGCTACTTACTGGTAGCGGCATTTTTCGGAGGCCCATGACAGCACCCTTAGTTCCCTCCCTATTCACGCGGGGGTAGCACTTCCTGATATGTATATAGCGTAATATGTAAATCTCACGTATGGTGTCTTGTTACAATAATGGGTTATTTTGTTTCAAAATGTATATAATGTATATAATGTATATTTGTCTGCTACTAACCGCGGTAGTCCTCTCAGGCTCTGAAATACAACTGATGCATGGGGAGAGGTGCCGCCCTTTTGTATCTGTAGGTTTCCTGTTCCTTAAGGGCGGATCCCCTCTCTCGTGTGCTGTCATGGGCCTCCGAAAAATGCCGCTACCAGTAAGTAGCTTAATGCTTTTGTTATGGAATTTCTTCTAAGTACACCGATACTACATATGTTGGGAATAAATACTTTTTGGACACACAACAGCGCTCAGAAGAGAAAAAGCACCGTTTGAACTTTCAAAAGAAAAATTGGATGGAATCGAGGGCAGATGCCATGTTGCATTTGCAGAGCTCCTGATGTGCCTAAACAGTGAAAGCTCCCAACAAGTGACATTATTTTGGAAACTAGACCCCTTAAGGAACCTATATAGTTGTATGGTGAGCAGTGCACCTTGCACCCCAAGGTGCTTCACAGAAATGTATAATGTTGAATCATAAAATAAAAAAAAATCACATTTTTTCCACCAACATTTTTTTTAGCCCCAATTTTTTTTTCACAAGGGTAACAGGAGAAAATTTACCCAAATATTTATTGTCCAATTTCTCCTGAGCATGCTGACACCCAATATGTGGGAGAAAACTACTGTCTTGGTTCATGGCAGGGCTCAGAAGGAAAGTTGCACCATTTAACTTTTTGAACACAAAAATGGCTGGAATTATTTGCGGACACCATGTTGTGTCTGGCGAGCCTTAATGTGTCTAAACAGTTGGCGCTCCCCATAGGTGATGCCATTTTCAAAACTATACCCCTCAATGTATCTAGATGTCTGATGAGAACCTTGAACTCCCAGGTGCTTTACAGACGTTTATAACGTAGAGCCGGAAAAATTAAAAAAAATTACATTTTTCTCACAGAAATGTTGTTTTAGCCCCAATTTTTAATTTTCACAAGGGTAATAGGAAATGTTGCACATTTTTGCAATTTCTTCTAAGTACGCTCTGGTACCCCGTATGTGGGGGAAAACTACTGTTTGGGCTCACCGCAGGGCTCGGAAAGGGAATGAGTGCCATTTCACTCATTGACTGGAATCATTAGTGAATGCCCTGCTACATTTGAAGAGCCACTGATGCATCTAAACAGTAGAAACTTCCCACAAGTGACCACCATTTTGATAAGTAGACCCCTCAAGGAATGTAGCTATATGTGTGGTGAGCAACTTGAACCCCCAGGTACTTCGGAGAAATGCATAATGTAGAGCCGTGAAAATACAAAAATTTACATTTTTTCTCGCAAAAATGTTCTTTTAGCCCCAATTTTTTTTTTCACAAGAGTAACAGGAGAAAATAGAACCCAACATATTTGTGCAATTTCTTGTGAGTACACAGATACCCCATATGTGGGAGAAATCTACAGCTCAGAAGGGAAGGAGCACCTTATTATAGTTCAGATTTTATTGTTATGGATTGCAGGTGTCATGACCCACTGGAAGAGCCCCTGAGGTGCCTAACAGCAGAACTTTCCATAAGTGGCTCTATTTTACAAACTAAACCTCTCAATGAATTCATCTAGGGGTGCAGTGATCATATTGACACCACAGCTGTGTCACAGAATTTTATACCATTGACAAGAAATTATAAGAAACAGTGGATGTTGATGAGTGTAAATTGCAAACTGCCATTATAATGGCCAGTATGTTGTCGTTACCAGTAAGTTGTAATGCACAATATGTTGTCCCGAGTACATTGTGTACAGTTAGTGTTTCTGGAGACACGTACCCATAAATCATCTCTTCAAACATCTGCCAAACATGTGTGTGCTAAATGTAGCTTAGGCACACTGGGGCTCAGAAGGGAGGGTAGCATTTGGATTTGGGAGCACAGAATTTTCTGAACTTCTTTTGAGGTGCGAAGAGACATTTTTCTTTTTAGAGCCTCAGTAATGTGGAAGCTCCCTATATTTCCAATAGCAGATGATGGACCAGAATAGGGACTTGATTTTTTTGTGGATTGATTTAAAGCTTTTGAGGGGAACATTTTACATGACATTTTGGATGACATTTATCCAGTACTCTACGCTGAGCACTAACCTTGGGGTTTCCATCTAAATCTCTGAGTGACAAGATTCAAATGAAACACCTGAGGGATTCATTCACTATAGTGAGGCAGCAAAGCTACTCTGTACTCCATTTGGCCTCTGTTCAGCAGTGTCCTTTTCAGCAATGCACAAAACTGTAGCCAACCGTGCTTTTATGCATGCCTAAAAAGATGAACACTGCTGGATCACAGGCCAGACAGCATCCACAGTGACTCCTTCTGCCCCATTAGAGGGTTATCTTGACCTAGTGTTTTCGTCTGAATCACATATTAAAGAGTTTTACCTGGAAATCTCGGTGTAAGAGCTCAATGTAGAGCGCAGAATAAATGTGAGCCAAGCCTTACTGCGATCTTTGAGTGGCAGAATGAACAAATCAATAGTAGGTGAAAAATTGGTTCTATTTATTTTTTTACGCCATGCAGTATAAGTGATTATCCATGATGTGTGTTACGAGCTTGCGTATTTTGGCCAAAATATAAACTAATGCTATATATATATATATATATATATATATATATATATATATATAATGTGTTTTTTGCACTTTTTTTCTGGGTGCAGTTGGGCCCATTTTGTCTTGTAAACTGTGGTGTCTGTTCACATGGGGTGCATTTGGATAGCGCTGGGCAGCCCGCCTGATCTAATAGAAGGGTGTCACTACTAGTCTGTTAACCTGCATGCTGTGCATCTCCATTGTGTGAACAGCGCCACATACAAGTTTTTTATGTGCAGTAATATGCCAAGCAGCCACCCCCTCCATTAGTTTGGTAGGTTGTGAGTGGTTGCCTCATCGGTAATTCTGCACCTGTGTTGCCGCCATCTTAACCACATGGGTCCACTGCATCTTGATAGTGGATTTGTTTGGAGGCCTAGGCAGGTAAGCATCTCTGCCTTTTTGCTGTTTTTTCTGAATTTTTGGAGGATCTCTGAATCCTCTTTTTGTGCTATTGCTATTTAGAATTAGGACTCGTAAGCGTGGGGACTAGGGTTGAGCGAAACGGGTCGAACATTTTCAAAAGTCGCCGACTTTTGGCGAAGTCGAGTTTCATGAAACCCGATCCGACCCCTGTGCGTGGTCGGCCATGCGGTACGCGACTTTCGCGCCAAAGTCGCGTTTCAATGACGCGAAAAGCGCCATTTCTCAGCCAATGAAGGTAAACGCAGAGTGTGGGCAGCGTGATGACATAGGTCCTGGTCCCCACCATCTTAGAGAAGGGCATTGCAGTGATTGGCTTGCTGTCTGCGGCGTCACAGGGGCTATAAAGGGGAGTTCCCGCCGACCGCCATGTTACTGCTGCTGATCTGAGCTTAGGGAGAGGTTGCTGCCGCTTCGTCAGAAGCAGGGATAGCGTTAGGCAGGGTCCATTAACCACAAAACCGCTTGTGCTGTAGCGATTTCCACTGCCCAACACCACCTTCGGTGTGCAGGGACAGTGGAAGCTCCTTTTTTTTTTTTTTTCCTCAGCGCTGTAGCTCATTGGGCTGCCCTAGAAGGCTCCCTGATAGCTGCATTGCTGTGTGTACGCCGCTGTGCAAACCAACTGCTTTTTTCAAAGCACAAATCCTCTTGTTCCTTCCTTTCTGCACAGCTATCTTGTTTGTTTGTCCACACTTTTTATTTAATTTGTGCATCAATCCACTCCTTATTGCTGCCTGCCATACCTGGCTGAGATTACTGCAGGGAGATAGTAATTGAAGGACAGTTCCTTTTTTTTTTTTTGTGGTAGATTAAGATTGACATTTCTGCTAGAGTGCCATCTCTGTCTGTGTCATCTCTCACTCAGTGGGCCATAGAAAGCCTATTTATTTTTTTGCTTGATTTGGGTTCCAAAATCTACCAGAAAAAATCACAACATCAATCAGTGGAAGAAAAATATTGGCCTCAGGGCTTGTGTGCCACTCCTTACTCCTGTGTGTGCCATCTCTCACTCAGTGGGCCATAGAAAGCCTATTAATTTTTTTGCTTGATTTGGGTTCTAAATTCTACCTGAAAAAATCAATAAATCAATCAGTGGGAGATTAATATTGGCCTTTGGGCTTGTATGCCAGTCCTAAGCGTGCCATCTCTCTCTCTCTCAGATAGTGGGCCATAGAAAGCCTATTTTTTTATTATTTTATTGGGTTTATAAATTTTCCCTGGAAAAAAAAAAAAAGTGGGAGATTAATATTGGCCTCTGGGCTTGTGTGCCAGTCCTGAGCGTGCCATCTCTCTCACAAATAGTGGGCCATAGAAAGCCTATTTATTTTTTGGGTTGATTTGGGTTCCTAATTCTACCTGAAAAAATCAATCAATCAATCAGTGGGAGAAAAATATTGGCCTCATGGCTTGTGTGCCACTCCTTACTCCTGTGTGTGCCATCTCTCACTCAGTGGGCCATAGAAAGCCTATTAATTTTTTTGCTTGATTTGGGTTCTAAATTCTACCTGAAAAAATCATTAAATCAATCAGTGGGAGATTAATATTGGGCTTTGGGCTTGTGTGCCAGTCCTAAGCGTGCCATCTCTCTCTCTCAGATAGTGGGCCATAGAAAGCCTATTTATTATTATTTTTTTTATTGGGTTTATAAATTTTCCCTGGAAAAAAAAAAAATGGGAGATTAATATTGGCCTCTGGGCTTGTGTGCCAGTCCTGAGCGTGCCATCTCTCTCACAAATAGTGGGCCATAGAAAGCCTATTAATTTTTTTGCTTGATTTGGGTTCCAAAATCTACCTGAAAAAAATCACTAAATCAATCAGTGGGAGATTAATATTGGCCTCTGGGCTTGTGTGCCACTCCTGACTCCTGTGTGCGTCATCTGTCACTCAGTGGGCCCTAGAAAGCCTATTTTTTGTTTTATTTGTTTTCTAAATTCTCCCTGAAACAATCATTTTATTTTCTTTGGTTTCTAAATTATTCCTGAAAAAAATCATTTTTTTTGTATTTTTTTTTCTCTCAAGTCTCCCTGAAAAAAAAAAAAAAAAAAAATCTGTGGGAGATTCATATTGCCCCTTCTGCTTGTGTGCCAGTCTTGACTCCTGGGTGTGCCATCTCTCTCTCTCTCCCCAATTGTGGGCCATAGAAAGCCTATTAATTTTTTTGCTTGATTTGGGTTCCAAAATCTACCAAAAAAAATCACTAAATCAATCGGTGGGAGATTAATATTGGCCTCTGGGCTTGTGTGCCACTCCTGACTCCTGTGTGCGTCATCTGTCACTCAGTGGGCCCTAGAAAGCCTATTTTTTGTTTTATTTGTTTTCTAAATTCTCCCTGAAACAATCATTTTATTTTCTTTGGTTTCTAAATTATTCCTGAAAAAAATCATTTTTTTGATATTTTTTTTCTCTCAAGTCTCCCTGAAAAAAAAAAAAAAAAAAAAATCTGTGGGAGATTCATATTGCCCCTTCTGCTTGTGTGCCAGTCTTGACTCCTGGGTGTGCCATCTCTCTCTCTCTCTCCCCAATTGTGGGCCATAGAAAGCCTATTAATTTTTTTGCTTGATTTGGGTTCCAAAATCTACCAAAAAAAATCACTAAATCAATCGGTGGGAGATTAATATTGGCCTCTGGGCTTGTGTGCCACTCCTGACTCCTGTGTGCGTCCTCTCTCACTCAGTGGGCCCTACAAAGCCTTTTTTTTTTTTTTTTTCCTAAATTCTCCCTGAAACAATCATTTCATTTTATTTGTTTTATAAATTCTTCTGTAAAAAATAATTTTTTTTTAATTTTTTTTTTTTCTGAAGTCTCCCTTTTAAAAAAAACAAACACAAATCAGTGGGAGATAAATATTTACATTTGCGCTTCAGTGACAGTCCTGCGTGTGTGCCATCTCATTTGTTGCCAACAACAACAGAGTGTGTAACATTGTGGCTGATTTTCGTTGTGGTCTCACCCACCTGTAAAGGGGTAGCTAAATCATACTGAAGTTATAGCTCACCGTGTAAGTTGTGTGACAGCAACAAATACCGTTCGTTTGTTAACGTTTTTAAAACAATGAGGAAGTCTGGTGGAAGAGGTCGTGGCCGGGGGCGTTCATTGTCAGCTGGTAATGAGGGTAGTGGTAGTGGTGGAGCATCAGCTGGTCGTGGGAAAAAAAATATTGCACCTAAGTCTGGAGCTGTGGAGCCAGGTTCGTCGTCTGGCTACACAAGGCCTCGAACGCTCCCTTTTCTGGGAGTAGGAAAACCGCTTTTAAAGCCGGAGCAGCAAGAGCAAGTTTTGGCTTATCTTGCTGACTCAGCCTCTAGCTCTTTTGCCTCCTCTCGTGAAACTGGTAAATGTCAAAGCAGCGCGTCGTTAGTGGATGTTCACGGTCAGGGACAAGTCGCTTCCTTGTCCTCTTCAGCAAAAACAACAACAGAGAAGAATGCAGCAGGCGACACAACGGGTTACTCCATGGAGCTCTTTACACATACCGTCCCTGGCTTAGAAAGTGAAGCAGTTAACAGTCCATGCCCATTACAAGTTGAATCTGACATGGAGTGCACTGATGCACAGCCACAGCCAGACTACTATCCTGGTCCTTTGACTCAGACCACAACATTGCCATCGCAGGGTGCTGATCAAGAATCAGACCCTGATGAGACTATGTTGCCCCATCACGAACGCTATACCACCGACCGCCACGGTGACACAGACGAAGTTGCACACGAGCTACAAGAAGAGGTAATAGATGACCCAGTTCTTGACCCCGATTGGCAGCCATTGGGGGAACAGGGTGCAGGCGGCAGCAGTTCTGAAGCGGAGGAGGAGGGGCCGCAGCAGGCATCAACATCGCAACAGGTTCCATCTGCCGGGCCCGTATCTTGCCCAAAACGCGTGGCAAAGCTAAAACCTGTTGGAGGACAGCGTGGCCATCCGGTTAAAGCTCAGTCTGCAATGCCTGAAAAGGTATCCGATGCTAGAAAGAGTGCAGTCTGGCATTTTTTTAAACAACATCCAATTGATCAGCGCAAAGTCATCTGTCAAAAATGTTCAACTACCTTAAGCAGAGGACAGAATCTGAAAAGTCTCAATACAAGTTGCATGCATAGACATTTAACCACCATGCATTTGCAAGCCTGGACTAACTACCAAACGTCCCTTAAGGTTGTAGCACCCTCGGCCAATGAAGCTAGTCAGCAACGCAACATCCCTTCCGGCAGTGTAGGGCCACCATTTTCCGCACCACCTGCAGTATCTGTGCAGGTTTCTTTGCCAGGCTAAAGCCGTCAGGGTCAGGGAATCACCAGTTTCGTAGTAGGAAACACTGCATCTAGGGCACCGGTGGCAACAATACCATCTCCCACCGTCTCTCAGTCTGCCATGTCCACCGGCACCCCCGCTAGTTCCACGATCTCCAGCTCTCCAGTCCAGCTCACCCTACATGAGACTATGGTTAGAAAAAGGAAGTACTTAGCCTCGCATCCGCGTACACAGGGTTTGAACGCACACATAGCTAGACTAATCTCGTTAGAGATGATGCCCTACCGGTTAGTTGAAAGCGAAGCTTTCAAAGCCCTGATGGACTACGCTGTACCACGCTACGAGCTACCCAGTCGACACTTTTTTTCCAGAAAAGCCATCCCAGCCCTCCACCAGCATGTTAAAGAGCGCATCGTCCATGCACTCAGGCAATCTGTGAGCACAAAGGTGCACCTGACAACAGATGCATGGACCAGTAGGCATGGCCAGGGACGTTACGTGTCCATCACGGCACACTGGTTAAATGTGGTGGATGCAGGGTCCACAGGGGACAGCAAGTTTGGGACAGTTCTGCCTAGCCCACGGTCTAGGAAACAATTGGCTGTAGCCGTTCGCACCCCCTCCTCCTCCTCTTCGTCCTCCTGCAGAAGCGAGAGCTCGTCCACAGACCGCAGTCGCACAACCACTCCATCCGCAGCTGCCACTGTTGCACACCAGGTCTCCCATTATGGGGCAGCTACTGGCAAACGTCAGCAGGCTGTATTGGCTATGAAGTGTTTGGGCAACAACAGACACACCGCGGAAGTTCTGTCCGAGTTCTTGCAGAAAGAAACGCAGTCGTGGCTGGGCACTGTAGATCTTGAGGCAGGCAAGGTAGTGAGTGATAACGGAAGGAATTTCATGGCTGCCATCTCCCTTTCCCAACTGAAACACATTCCTTGCCTGGCTCACACCTTAAACCTGGTGGTGCAGTGCTTCCTGAAAAGTTATCCGGGGTTATCCGACCTGCTCCTCAAAGTGCGTGGACTTTGCTCACATATCCGCCGTTCGCCCGTACACTCCAGCCGTATGCAGACCTATCAGCGTTCTTTGAACCTTCCCCAGCATCGCCTAATCATAGACGTTGCAACAAGGTGGAACTCAACACTGCACATGCTTCAGAGACTGTGTGAACAGAGGCGGGCTGTTATGTTTTTGTGGGAGGATACACATACACGGGCAGGCAGTAGGATGGCAGACATGGAGTTGTCAGGTGTGCAGTGGTCGAAGATTCAAGACATGTGTCAAGTCCTTCAGTGTTTTGAGGAATGCACATGGCTGGTTAGTGCAGACAACGCCATAATAAGCATGAGCATCCCCCTAATGCGTCTGCTGATGCAAAGTTTGACGCACATAAAGGATCAGGCGTCTGCAGCTGAGGAAGAGGAAAGCCTTGATGACAGTCAGCCATTGTCTGGCCAGGGCAGTGTACAGGACGAGGTAGCGGGCGAAGAGGAGGAGGAGGACGAGGAGGATGATGGGGATGATTATATTTTTAATGAGGAAGCTTTTCCGGGGCCACTGGAAATTGGTGGCGCGGCAAGGCCGGGTTCTGTTTTTTTGAGGGACACAAGTGACGTTGATTTGCCTGAAACTGCCCCTCAACCAAGCACAACCGCAGATTTGAGAACTGGAACTTTGGCCCACATGGCGGATTATGCCTTACGTATCCTCAAAAGGGACACACGCATAACTAAAATGATGAATGATGACGATTACTGGTTGGCCTGCCTCCTTGATCCTCGCTATAAAGGCAAATTGCAAAATATAATGCCACATGAGAACTTGGAACTAATATTAGCAACCAAACAATCAACTCTTGTTGACCGTTTGCTTCTGGCATTCCCTGCACACAGCGCCCGTGATCGTTCTCACACGAGCTGCAGGGGCCAGCAGACCAGAGGAGTTAGAGGGGCAGAAATCAGAAGTGGCGTTGGCCAGAGGGGTTTTCTGACCAGGTTGTGGAGTGATTTTGCTATGACCGCAGACAGGACAGGTACTGCAGCATCAATTCAAAGTGACAGGAGACAACATTTGTCCAGTATGGTTACAAACTATTTTTCATCCCTTATCGATGTTCTCCCTCAACCGTCATTCCCATTTGATTACTGGGCATCAAAATTAGACACCTGGCCAGAATTGGCAGAATATGCATTGCAGGAGCTTGCTTGCCCGGCAGCTAGTGTCCTATCAGAAAGAGTATTCAGTGCTGCAGGTTCAATACTAACAGAAAAAAGGACTCGTCTGGCTACCCAAAATGTAGATGATCTAACCTTCATTAAAATGAACCACAACTGGATTTCGAAATCTTTTGCCCCACCTTGCCCGGCTGACACCTAGCTTTCCTATGAAAAGGTCTTGCCTGTGGACTATTCTGAATGCCTTTTCCAATCTCGTAATTTTCAGCACCTGATTGTCCAGCATACGACATGTTTACACCTCACTAAATGGCCAAACTCCCCACACGGGGCCGTGGTATCGACACTTGGCGACAGCACCCGTGAGAGTGCAGTTTGTCTGAAGAGGTGGGTGAGCCCGCTTTTGGTCGACGGCACTGCCACTGGGTCCCTCCTAGTACAATAAAGTGTCTCTGGCGGTGGTGGTGCGCACCCAACGTCAGACACACCGTTGTAATATGAGGGGCCCTGGGCCTGTACTGCCGGCCACAAGACAGTTTCCCCCCACCCCAGCTCAAACAGTGCTCTACCACTTGCAAAATTATCTCACAGCTCCACCAATGTTTAGTCTATGCGCTGACATCCTTCAATGCCTGCCTCTGACAATACCATTGTATTGACATTTTTGTTATGTTAGGCCTTCGATGCCTGTCTGTGGTCACTCCTTCCACTAGGCCTCCACTGACCACACCACTGCTGCCCGTGTACCCCTGGAACCAATTTAAAATTGCCTACAGCCATGTGTTATTATTTTAGGCCTTCGATGCCTGTCTGCGGTCACTCCTTCCACTAGGCCTCCACTGACCACACCACTGCTGCCCGTGTACCCCTGGAACCAATTTAAAATTGCCTACAGCCATGTGTTATTATTTTAGGCCTTCGATGCCTGTCTGCGGTCACTCCTTCCACTAGGCCTCCACTGACCACACCACTGCTGCCCGTGTACCCCTGGAACCAATTTAAAATTGCCTACAGCCAGCTCAATTTTTTTATTTTAGGCCTTCGATGCCTGTCTGCGGTCCATTCTTTCAACTACTACTACACTGACCAGGGCACTGCTGCCCGTGTACCCCTGGAACCAATTTAAAATTGCCTACAGCCATGTGTTATTATTTTAGGCCTTCGATGCCTGTCTGCGGTCACTCCTTCCACTAGGCCTCCACTGACCACACCACTGCTGCCCGTGTACCCCTGGAACCAATTTAAAATTGCCTACAGCCATGTGTTATTATTTTAGGCCTTCGATGCCTGTCTGCGGTCACTTCTTCCACTAGGCCTCCACTGACCACACCACTGCTGTCCGTGTACCCCTGGAACCAATTTAAAATGGCCTACAGCCATGTGTTATTATTTTAGGCCTTCGATGCCTGTCTGCGGTCACTCCTTCCACTAGGCCTCCACTGACCACACCACTGCTGTCCGTGTACCCCTGGAACCAATTTAAAATTGCCTACAGCCATGTGTTATTATTTTAGGCCTTCGATGCCTGTCTGCGGTCCATTCTTTCAACTACTACTACACTGACCAGGGCACTGCTGCCCGTGTACCCCTGGAACCAATTTAAAATTGCCTACAGCCATGTGTTATTATTTTAGGCCTTCGATGCCTGTCTGCGGTCACTCCTTCCACTAGGCCTCCACTGACCACACCGCTGCTGCCCGTGTACCCCTGGAACCAATTTAAAATTGCCTACAGCCATGTGTTATTATTTTAGGCCTTCGATGCCTGTCTGCGGTCACTCCTTCCACTAGGCCTCCACTGACCACACCACTGCTGCCCGTGTACCCCTGGAACCAATTTAAAATTGCCTACAGCCATGTGCTATTATTTTAGGCCTTCGATGCCTGTCTGCGGTCACTCCTTCCACTAGGCCTCCACTGACCACACCACTGCTGTCCGTGTACCCCTGGAACCAATTTAAAATTGCCTACAGCCATGTGTTATTATTTTAGGCCTTCGATGCCTGTCTGCGGTCACTCCTTCCACTAGGCCTCCACTGACCACACCACTGCTGTCCGTGTACCCCTGGAACCAATTTAAAATTGCCTACAGCCATGTGTTATTATTTTAGGCCTTCGATGCCTGTCTGCGGTCACTCCTTCCACTAGGCCTCCACTGACCACACCACTGCTGCCCGTGTACCCCTGGAACCAATTTAAAATTGCCTACAGCCAGCCCAATTTTTTTATTTTAGGCCTTCGATGCCTGTCTGCGGTCCATTCTTTCAACTACTACTACACTGACCAGGTCACTGCTGCCCGTGTACCCCTGGAACCAATTTAAAATTGCCTACAGCCATGTGTTATTATTTTAGGCCTTCGATGCCTGTCTGCGGTCACTCCTTCCACTAGGCCTCCACTGACCACACCACTGCTGCCCGTGTACCCCTGGAACCAATTTAAAATTGCCTACAGCCATGTGTTATTATTTTAGGCCTTCGATGCCTGTCTGCGGTCACTCCTTCCACTAGGCCTCCACTGACCACACCACTGATGCCCGTGTACCCCTGGAACCAATTTAAAATGGCCTACAGCCAGCCCAATTTTTTTATTTTAGGCCTTCGATGCCTGTCTGCGGTCCATTCTTTCAACTACTACTACACTGACCAGGTCACTGCTGCCCGTGTACCCCTGGAACCAATTTAAAATTGCCTACAGCCATGTGTTATTATTTTAGGCCTTCGATGCCTGTCTGCGGTCACTCCTTCCACTAGGCCTCCACTGACCACACCACTGCTGCCCGTGTACCCCTGGAACCAATTTAAAATTGCCTACAGCCATGTGTTATTATTTTAGGCCTTCGATGCCTGTCTGCGGTCACTCCTTCCACTAGGCCTCCACTGACCACACCACTGCTGCCCGTGTACCCCTGGAACCAATTTAAAATTGCCTACAGCCAGCCCAATTTTTTTATTTTAGGCCTTCGATGCCTGTCTGCGGTCCATTCTTTCAACTACTACTACACTGACCAGGGCACTGCTGCCCGTGTACCCCTGGAACCAACATCAGAAAATATAAAAATAAGTATTTTGCTTACAAAAAAGAAAATACTGGAGAGATATCAAATGCAGACATTTTAACATTAAAAACAAACACACAACTAAAATCTGGTACAGTACTAAAAATGGCCACCAGCTACAATTACTTTCTCCTGCAAGTAGTTAACTGAAAGGTGTTTTAAATTGAAAACACACATATGGCATCCACCGAGTGTTGTCCTGTCGCGTCTTCTTTATATTATTGCCGAGAAGATGCAAAACAATGAAAATAATAAAATCATTAATTACCAAAATAATAGAGAAAGTCAACACCACATTGCAAATAAACATTCATTCCAAATAAAGAAGCAGGGCGCGTCCGAGGGTGAGTATATACCTAATAAGAATATAATCACCCTCGGACGCGCAATGCTTATTTCCAACAGCCTTCCTTCCTAAGAATCAGCCCTTCCGTGGTGTAGAGAGACGTTGTGTTACACTCCAAGGTGTTCCCCAGGTTGCCTTTCCTGAGCTTCGATCTTCCGGCTCTCGTTTAGTAGTTGTTGGAAACTACGCTGCATTAGGCCTTCAAATTGGGTATGGGGTGTAGAGAGAGGGTGTGTTACACTCCAAGGTGTTCCCCAGGTTGCCTTTCCTGAGCTTCGATCTTCCGGCTCTCGTTTAGTAGTTCTTGGAAACTACACTGCATTAGGCCTTCAAATTGGGTATGGGGTGTAGAGAGAGGGTGTGTTACACTCCAAGGTGTTCCCCAGGTTGCCTTTCCTGAGCTTCGATATTCCGGCTCTCGTTTAGTAGTTGTTGGAAACTACACTGCATTAGGCCTACAAATTTGGTATGGGGGAAACATTGGCGCATCTGTGGTCCCTCCTTCCTCTAGGCCTCCACTGACCTGTCTACTGCTGCCCGTGTTCCCCTGGAACCAATTTTAAATTGCCTACAGGCAGCCCAATTTATTATGTTAGGGCTTCGAAGCCTGTCTGCGGTCCCTCCTTCCACTAGGCCTCCACTGACCTGTCTACTGCTGCCCGTGTACCCCTTGAACCAACATCATAAAATTAAAAAAAAAGTATTTTGCTTATAAAAAAGAAAATACTGGTGAGATATCAAATGCAGACATTTTAACATTAAAAACAAACACACAACTAAAATCTGGTACAGTACTAAAAATGGCCACCAGCTACAATTACTTTCTCCTGCAAGTAGTTAACTGAAAGGTTTTTTAAATTGAAAACACACATATGGCATCCACCGAGTGTTGCCCTGTCGCGTCTTCTTTATATTATTGCCGAGAAGATGCAAAACAATGAAAATAATAAAATCATTAATTACCAAAATAATAGAGAAAGTCAACACCACATTGCAAATAAACATTCATTCCAAATAAAGAAGCAGGGCGCGTCCGAGGGTGAGTATATACCTAATAAGAATATAATCACCCTCGGACGCGCAATGCTTATTTCCAACAGCCTTCCTTCCTAAGAATCAGCCCTTCCGTGGTGTAGAGAGACGTTGTGTTACACTCCAAGGTGTTCCCCAGGTTGCCTTTCCTGAGCTTCGATCTTCCGGCTCTCGTTTAGTAGTTGTTGGAAACTACGCTGCATTAGGCCTTCAAATTGGGTATGGGGTGTAGAGAGATGGTGTGTTCCACTCCAAGGTGTTCCCCAGGTTGCCTTTCCTGAGCTTCGATCTTCCGGCTCTCGTTTAGTAGTTCTTGGAAACTACACTGCATTAGGCCTTCAAATTGGGTATGGGGTGTAGAGAGAGGGTGTGTTACACTCCAAGGTGTTCCCCAGGTTGCCTTTCCTGAGCTTCGATCTTCATGCTCTCGTTTAGTAGTTGTCGGAAACTACGCTGCATTAGGCCTACAAATTGGGTATGGGGTGTAGAGAGAGGGTTTGTTACACTCCAAGGTGTTCCCCAGGTTGCCTTTCCTGAGCTTCGATCTTCCGGCTCTCGTTTAGTAGTTGTTGGAAACTACGCTGCATTAGGCCTTCAAATTGGGTATGGGGTGTAGCGAGAGGGTGTGTTACACTCCAAGGTGTTCCCCAGGTTGCCTTTCCTGAGCTTCGATCTTCCGGCTCTCGTTTAGTAGTTCTTTGAAACTACACTGCATTAGGCCTTCAAATTGGGTATGGGGTGTAGAGAGAGGGTGTGTTACACTCCAAGGTGTTCCCCAGGTTGCCTTTCCTGAGCTTCGATCTTCCGGCTCTCGTTTAGTAGTTCTTGGAAACTACACTGCATTAGGCCTACAAATTGGGTATGGGGTGGAGAGAGATGGTGTGTTACACTCCAAGGTGTTCCCCAGGTTTCCTTGCCATTGCTTCGGTCTTCCGACTCTCGTTTAGTAGTTGTAGAAAAGTACACTGCATTAGGCCTACAAAATGGGTATGGGGTGGAGAGAGATGGTGTGTTACACTCCAAGGTGTTCCCCAGGTTGCCTTTCCTGAGCTTCTATCTTCAGGCTCTCATTAAATTGTGGTTAAATGGAACAACTGCATTTGGCGTACTAGTTGGTTTGGGGCCTACTATCGGTGTCTGCCACTCCTTGCTGTTCTCCTGGTTTCCTGTCCTGAAATTCCATTTTCAGGCTCTCGTTAAGTAGTTGTTAATGTTAGACTGCATTTGGCCTACTAGTTGGGTTGGGGCCTACTATCGGTGTCTGCCACTCCTTGCTGTTCTCCTCCACTGAACAAAGCTGTGCCGCCTGTTTACTACGGTTGCCAATTTTGAACTGCATTTCGACTACTTACTGATTTGGCCCTACTCTCTGTGTCAGCCTCTCATTCCAGTTGTCCTCCACTGCAATGCCCCCTGGTTATTCCTGTGTTACCAATTTTGAACTGCATTTAGCCCACTTTATTCTTTGGGCCTATATCTGTGTTTCCACTTCATCGTGCCCATTGCCCAGCCAGTGATAGATGAGTCTGCTGGTACATTGACCCATAACGCAACATTCCCCGTGCATGCTACACAACAACATTGTGACCCTGCTGAAAGTCAGTTTGCTCTTCCCTCATACCATACCACCTTACACGGGGACAAAGAGGAAGGTGCAGATGAAAGTGCAGGTTCCTTCATCAGGTGGGGGGAGGAATACTAGTTGGCGACGTCACTGGCACAGGGCCTCTCATAGTACGCAAAAGTGTTGCTGCCGGTGGGAGGCGCCCCCGCCGTGCAAACACACCGCTGTACTTTGAGGGGCCCTGTGCCAGTGCCAATGCCAACAAGTGGGCCCCCCCTGCTTGCTCAGGATCACAGCACTTGCAAAGTTGAAATACTTACCTCTCCCTGCTCCACTGCCGTGACATGGTCCAGATTTCCTGGGCCCACTAATTACTTGAACCAGCCCTACCCCACACAACTTTAGCCAAATGACCCCCAATTTCAAATGCCTTCCAATTATTATAAGGTAAATTACGCTTGACAAGCTTCATTAAGAAGAATGGATGGTTTTGACATTAAAATGGGCACTCTAGGTGTTTTCCTGGCCCCCACTCACTGCCGACTATGCTGCCCCATTGACTTGCATTGGGTTTCATGTTTCGGTCGATCCCGACTTTACGTCATAATCGGCCGATTTCACTCGACCCGACTTTTGAGATAGTCGGGTTTCGCGAAACCCGGCTCGACTCTAAAAAGGTCAAGGTCGCTCAACTCTAGTGGGGACCCATGACGTGCGTTACGAGCTTTTGTATTTTGGCCAAAATATAAACTAATACCTCACATATATATATTTTTTTATATGTGTTTTTTGCATTTTTTTCAGGGTGCAGTTGGGTCCATTTTGTCTTGTAAACTGTGGTGTCTGTTCACATGGGGTGCACTTGGATAGTGCTGGGCAGTGCATTTGTTTGGAGGCCTAGGTAGGTAAGCATCTCTGCCTTTTTGCTTTCTTATACCGTTCCACAAGTGGGAGGATTAATATGGCAGCTTTATTTATACAATTTTTTATGTTTTGGCGCTTTAACACAATTAAAAACTATTTTATAGGAAAAATTATTATTTTTGCATTGCTTCATTCTGAGAGCTATAACTTTTTTACTTTTCCTCTCATTTTTATTTACATTCGTCTTTTTGATTGCGTTTTGTTTAACTTTTTGGCCTCATTTTTTTTATTTTTATTTTTTTATGGTGTTCACTGAAGAGATTAACTAGTGGGACAGTTTTATAGCTCGGATGATACCAAACATTTGTACTTTTTCTTTATTAAAATATTCATTTTTTGGTACAGTATATTTTTATTATTTTGTGATTTTCTTTTTTTTTTTACATATTTTTACAATTTTTATTTTACTTAATTAACACTCAGCATGGTGTAGCAAGTATGCTAGCTCTGGTGACATCGGGTCATCATGGCAATGATCGGGCCCCCATGATGACATCATGAGGGGCCCTTCCCTCTGCCTGCTTTCTAAATGATGTGATCGCTATTGAGGGGGTTAAATTGGCAGGAGTGGTGAGCTGCCCCTTCTGGCAGTGAGTGTCTGGTGTCAGTTGTTGTAAAAACTGAAAACCTGGTGTGTTATGTAGGCAATCCAGTGACACAGTGTGCCAGCAATCAGAGCACACACAGTGATCTGACAATAACCCAAAAACAATAGAACGAGCTCTGAGACGTGGAATCTCTGTAGACCGCAATACCTGAACCTATCCTAAACACAACTAAAGGCAGCTGTGGATTGCGCCTGTCACTACCTATGCAACTCGGCACAGCCTGAGGAGCTGACTAGCCTGAAGATAGAAAAACAAGCCTGACTTGCCTCAGAGAAATACCCCAAAGGAAAAGGCAGCCCCCCACATATAATGACTGTTAGCAAGATGAAAAGACAAACGTAGGGATGAAATAGATTCAGCAAAGTGAGGCCCGATATTCTAGATAGAGCGAGGATAGCAAAGAGAACTTTGCAGTCTACAAAAAACCCTAAAGCAAAAAACCACGCAAAGGGGGCAAAAAGACCCACCGTGCCGAACTAACGGCACGGCGGTACACCCTTTGCGTCTCAGAGCTTCCAGCAAAACGAATTGACAAGCTGGACAGAAAAAGTAGCAACAAAAGCAAAGAAGCACTTATCTAAGCAGAGCAGCAGGCCACAGGAAAGATCCAGAAGCTCAGATCCAACACTGGAACATTGACAAGGAGCAAGGAAGACAGAATCAGGCGGAGTTAAATAACAAAGCAGCCAACGAGCTCACCAGAACACCTGAGGGAGGAAGCTCAGAAGCTGCAGTACCACTTGTGACCACAGGAGTGAATTCAGCCACAGAATTCACAACAGTACCCCCCCCTTGAGGAGGGGTCACCGAACCCTCACCAGAGCCCCCAGGCCGACCAGGATGAGCCACATGAAAGGCACAAACAAGATCTGGAGCATGGACATCAGAGGCAAAAACCCAGGAATTATCTTCCTGAGCATAACCCTTCCATTTAACCAGATACTGGAGTTTCTGTCTAGAAACACGAGAATCCAAAATTTTCTCTACAATATACTCCAATTCCCCCTCCACCAAAACCGGGGCAGGAGGCTCAACAGATGGAACCATAGGT
The DNA here is from genome assembly GCF_032444005.1 of Ranitomeya imitator. NCBI lineage: Eukaryota > Metazoa > Chordata > Amphibia > Anura > Dendrobatidae > Ranitomeya > Ranitomeya imitator. The sequence goes on from NC_091289.1 coordinate 142,092,996, forward strand.
GCCACGTATCTCCGCAACAACGACCTATGGAATACATTATGTATGGAAAAGGAGTCTGGGAGGGTCAGACGAAAAGACACAGGATTGAGAATCTCAGAAATCCTATACAGACCAATAAAATGAGGTTTAAATTTAGGAGAGGAAACCTTCATAGGAATATGACGAGAAGATAACCAAACCAGATCCCCAACACGAAGTCGGGGACCCACACGGCGTCTGCGATTAGCGAAAAGTTGAGCCTTCTCCTGGGACAAGGTCAAATTGTCCATTACCTGAGTCCAGATCTGCTGCAACCTGTCCACCACAGAATCCACACCAGGACAGTCCGAAGACTCAACCTGTCCTGAAGAGAAACGAGGATGGAACCCAGAATTGCAGAAAAATGGAGAGACCAAGGTAGCCGAGCTGGCCCGATTATTAAGGGCGAACTCAGCCAACGGCAAAAAGGACACCCAATCATCCTGGTCTGCAGAAACAAAACATCTCAGATATCTTTCCAAGGTCTGATTGGTTCGTTCGGTCTGGCCATTAGTCTGAGGATGGAAAGCCGAGGAAAAAGATAGGTCAATGCCCATCCTACCACAAAAGGCTCGCCAAAATCTTGAAACAAACTGGGAACCTCTGTCAGAAACAATATTCTCAGGAATGCCATGCAAACGAACCACATGCTGGAAGAACAAAGGCACCAAATCAGAGGAGGAAGGCAATTTAACCAAGGGCACCAGATGGACCATTTTAGAAAAGCGATCACAGACCACCCAAATGACTGACATCTTTTGAGAAACGGGAAGGTCAGAAATGAAATCCATCGAAATATGTGTCCAAGGCCTCTTTGGGACCGGCAAGGGCAAAAGCAACCCACTGGCACGTGAACAGCAGGGCTTAGCCCTAGCACAAATCCCACAGGACTGCACAAAAGTACGTACATCCCGTGACAGAGATGGCCACCAGAAGGATCAAGCCACTAACTCTCTGGTACCAAAGATTCCAGGATGACCAGCCAACACCGAACAATGAAGTTCAGAGATAACTTTACTAGTCCACCTATCAGGGACGAACAGTTTCTCCGCCGGACAACGATCAGGTTTATTCGCCTGAAATTTTTGCAACACTCGCCGCAAATCAGGGGAGATGGCAGACACAATGACTCCTTCCTTGAGGATACTCGCCGGCTCAGATGAACCCGGAGAGTCGGCCACAAAACTCCTAGACAGAGCATCCGCCTTCACATTTTTAGAGCCCGGAAGGTACAAAATCACAAAATCGAAGCGGGCAAAAAATAACGACCAACGGGCCTGTCTAGGATTCAAGCGCTTGGCAGACTCGAGATAAGTAAGGTTCTTATGATCAGTCAATACCACCACGCGATGCTTAGCTCCTTCAAGCCAATGACGCCATTCCTCGAATGCCCACTTCATGGCCAACAACTCTCGGTTGCCCACATCATAATTACGCTCAGCAGCCGAAAACTTCCTGGAAAAGAAAGCACATGGTTTCAACACTGAGCAACCAGAACCTCTCTGTGACAAAACCGCCCCTGCTCCAATCTCAGAAGCATCAACCTCGACCTGGAACGGAAGAGAAACATCTGGTTGACACAACACAGGGGCAGAACAAAAACGATGCTTCAACTCCTGAAAAGCTTCCACAGCAGCAGAAGACCAATTAACCAAATCAGCACCCTTCTTGGTCAAATCGGTCAATGGTTTGGCAATGCTAGAAAAATTACAGATGAAGCGACGATAAAAATTAGCAAAGCCCAGGAATTTTTGCAGACTTTTCAGAGATGTCGGCTGAGTCCAATCCTGGATGGCTTGGACCTTAACCGGATCCATCTCGATAGTAGAAGGGGAAAAGATGAACCCCAAAAATGAAACTTTCTGCACACCGAAGAGACACTTTGATCCCTTCACAAACAAAGAATTAGCACGCAGGACCTGGAAAACCATTCTGACCTGCTTCACATGAGAGTCCCAATCATTAGAGAAGATCAAAATGTCATCCAAGTAAACAATCAGGAATTTATCCAGATACTCACGGAAGATGTCATGCATAAAAGACTGAAACACAGATGGAGCATTGGCAAGTCCGAACGGCATCACTAGATACTCAAAATGACCCTCGGGCGTATTAAATGCAGTTTTCCATTCATCTCCTTGCCTGATTCTCACCAGATTATACGCACCACGAAGATCTATCTTAGTGAACCAACTAGCCCCCTTAATCCGAGCAAACAAGTCAGATAACAATGGCAAGGGATACTGAAATTTCACAGTGATCTTATTTAGAAGGCGGTAATCAATGCATGGTCTCAGCGAACCATCCTTCTTGGCTACAAAAAAGAACCCTGCTCCCAGTGGTGATGACGATGGGCGAATATGTCCCTTCTCTAGGGATTCCTTCACATAACTGCGCATAGCGGCGTGTTCGGGCACGGATAAATTAAATAATCGACCTTTAGGGAATTTACTACCAGGAATCAAATTGATAGCACAATCACAATCCCTATGCGGAGGTAGGGCATCGGACTTGGGCTCTTCAAATACATCCTGATAATCAGACAAGAACTCTGGGACCTCAAAAGGAGTGGATGACGAAATAGACAAAAATGGAACATCACCATGTACCCCCTGGCAACCCCAGCTGGATACCGACATAGAGTTCCAATCCAATACTGGATTATGGGTTTGCAGCCATGGCAACCCCAACACGACCACATCATGCAGATTATGTAGCACCAGAAAGCGAATAACTTCCTGATGTGCAGGAGCCATGCACATGGTCAGCTGGGTCCAGTACTGAGGTTTATTCTTGGCCAAAGGTGTAGCATCAATTCCTCTCAACGGAATAGGACACCGCAAAGGCTCCAAGAAAAACCCACAACGTTTAGCATAATCCAAATCCATCAGATTCAGGGCAGCGCCTGAATCCACAAACGCCATGACAGAATACGATGACAAAGAGCATATCAAGGTAATGGACAGAAGGAATTTGGATTGTACAGTACCAATGACGGCAGACCTATCGAACCGCTTAGTGCGCTTAGGACAATCAGAAATAGCATGAGTGGAATCACCACAGTAGAAACACAGACCATTCAGACGTCTGTGTTCTTGCCGTTCAACTCTGGTCATAGTCCTATCGCACTGCATAGGCTCAGATTTAATCTTAGACAATACCGCCAAATGGTGCACAGATTTACGCTCGCGCAAGCGTCGACCGATCTGAATAGCCAAAGACATAGACTCATTCAAACCAGCAGGCATAGGAAAACCCACCATGACATCCTTAAGAGCCTCAGAGAGACCCTTGCTGAACAAAGCTGCCAGCGCAGATTCATTCCACAGAGTGAGTACTGACCACTTCCTAAATTTCTGACAATATACTTCTATATCATCCTGACCCTGGCACAAAGCCAGCAAATTTTTCTCAGCCTGATCCACTGAATTAGGCTCATCGTAAAGTAATCTGAGCGCCAGGAAAAACGCATTGACATTACTCAATGCAGGGTCTCCTGGCGCAAGAGAAAATGCCCAGTCCTGAGGGTCGCCGCGCAAAAGAGAAATAATAATCAAAACCTGTTGAATAGGATTACCAGAAGAATGAGGTTTCAAGGCCAGAAATAGCTTACAATTATTTTTGAAATTAAGAAACTTAGTTCTATCACCAAAAAACAAATCAGGAATAGGAATTCTTGGTTCTAACATAGATTTCTGATCAATAGTATCTTGAATCCTTTGTACATTAGTAACGAGATTATCCATTGAAGAGCACAGACCCTGAATATCCATGTCCACACCTGTGTCCTGAAACACCCAAATGTCTAGGGGAAAAAAAAGACTGAACACAGAGCTGAGAAAAAAAAATGATGTCAGAACTTCTTTTTTCCCTCTATTGAGAATCATTAGGAAGGCTCCTTGTACTGTTATGTAGGCAATCCAGTGACACAGTGTGCCAGCAATCAGAGCACACACAGTGATCTGACAATAACCCAAAAACAATAGAACGAGCTCTGAGACGTGGAATCTCTGTAGACCGCAATACCTGAACCTATCCTAAACACAACTAAAGGCAGCTGTGGATTGCACCTGTCACTACCTATGCAACTCGGCACAGCCTGAGGAGCTGACTAGCCTGAAGATAGAAAAACAAGCCTGACTTGCCTCAGAGAAATACCCCAAAGGAAAAGGCAGCCCCCCACATATAATGACTGTTAGCAAGATGAAAAGACAAACGTAGGGATGAAATAGATTCAGCAAAGTGAGGCCCGATATTCTAGATAGAGCGAGGATAGCAAAGAGAACTTTGCAGTCTACAAAAAACCCTAAAGCAAAAAACCACGCAAAGGGGGCAAAAAGACCCACCGTGCCGAACTAACGGCACGGCGGTACACCCTTTGCGTCTCAGAGCTTCCAGCAAAACGAATTGACAAGCTGGACAGAAAAAGTAGCAACAAAAGCAAAGAAGCACTTATCTAAGCAGAGCAGCAGGCCACAGGAAAGATCCAGAAGCTCAGATCCAACACTGGAACATTGACAAGGAGCAAGGAAGACAGAATCAGGCGGAGTTAAATAACAAAGCAGCCAACGAGCTCACCAGAACACCTGAGGAAGGAAGCTCAGAAGCTGCAGTACCACTTGTGACCACAGGAGTGAATTCAGCCACAGAATTCACAACACTGGCGGCCATTGCTTACGCACAGCTCCTATGTGCGCAAAATCTCCATGACGACCTGGATACATGGATACGTCCAAGGTCGTGAAGTGTTTAATGTACATGAAATCAACAGCATGCTTTATAAGGATTTCTTCTTACTGCTGTAATTTATTTTTAGATTTAAAATGCAGATATTCAATGTTTTCATATATCTATAGCTAGTGTTGTAAATAGAGTACGATGAGCCCCATCCTGGCTCTTTCCTGTAATAATATCCCCCATTGTGGTTCCCATCATGTAATAAAGTCTCTCATTCTAGACCCTTGAAATTATAATGTCCCCCATCCTGTGCCCCTTCCTGTAATAATGTAATTTGTCCTGACCCCTTACTGTAATAATGCCCCCCATCCTGGACCACTTCCTGGTATAATGAAAACCCATCCTAGGCCCCTTCCTAGTATAATGACCCCTACCCCAAGCCCCTTCCTGGTGTAATGTCCTCCATCCTGGTATACTGTTCTTCATCCTAGGCCACTTCCTGGTATGATGCTCCCTCTTTGCTCCAGTCGGTACAACATGATTGTAATCATGCTGTTGACGGTCTCCATGATGATGCTGGGCCAAAAGATAGCCATAGGGTCATCCAGGACCTGTAAGTTCTTGCTGAGAGCAGGACCCGACACAACTCCCGCCTGTGTGAGATTCACTGATCAAATACCCTGTAATTCAAAAGCATTGCAGAATATTAGATCAGAGATCAGGGTAGGGAAGGTTGATGTCCAATGGATGTACTAGGTAAAAAAAAAAAAAAATGAAAGTAAAACAATTGTAAAACTTTAATAAAAAATTCCAAAATTCCAAAATAAAGAATATAAAAATTAAAAAAATGCCAATAAATATCCTTATTTATGTAAAACAAAAATAAACAAAGTACACATATTTGGCATTGCCATGTCCAAAGCTACATGATCTATAAAACTGTCACACTATCAAACCCCTTCATTGAACACCGTAAAAAAGTTTTCATCACACTGATGATCAAAAAGTGGAATAAAATGTGATAAAAAAGTTGAATATAAAATAAAAATGGTATAGCTGAAAGCATCATCTACACCTGAAATGAAAGCCACCATATAGCTACATCAGCAGAGAAATAAATAGTTATAGCTCTGACTACAGTGATGAAAAAACCTGAAAATGATATAAAAAAACCTCTGATTCTTCCTGCAAAACAACAAGCCCTCACGTGACTCCGTCTGCAGAAATATACAAAAATTATAGCTCTCAAAATATGGCGATGCAAAAACTTGTTTTTACAAAACAAAATCATTTTTTTTAATGACCGATAGATAGTACCCAAACCTAAAAAAAAAAAAAAAGAGTCTGGTATAGCTGTAACCGCACCGACCCAAAGAATAAAACCACCTTATCACTTATAAAGCATTAAAAATTGCGTAAAAAATAAATACAAACAATTCTTGACCTGGTGTTGTTCCGTTTATTTTGCCTCCCAAAAATCACAGTAAGGCTTGGCTCACACTTATCCTGAGCTCTACACTGAGAGCTTACACTTGGGTTTCATTTAAATTGCTGAAATCTGTGATCTGGGCCTCTGAAAAAAGGAACACTGCTGAACAGAGGCCAGACATAATGCTTCTGCCTCATTATAATGATTGGGTCCTTTGGGAGTTTCATCTGAATCATGTCAATTAGATAGAAACACTTATGTAAGTGCTCAGCGTCAAATTTTCCCAACAAAAGCTTCAGCTAAATCCACAAAAAAACAAGTCCCCACTCTTGTTTGTCATCTGTTAATAGAAATATGAATGGCTTCCACGTTACTAGTAAGGCTACGTTCACACTAGCGTTGTGCGCCGCTGCGTCGGCGACGCGACGCACAACGCACCGAAAAACGAGTGCAAACGCACGCAAAAACGCTGCGTTTTTCGACGCGTGCGTCGTTTTTTGACGAAAATCGGACGCAAGAAAAATGCAACTTGTTGCGTTTTCTTGGTCCGACGCTAGCGTCAAAAAAGACGCACGTGTCGGAAAACGCAACAAGCAAAAACGCATGCGTCCCCCATGTTAAACATAGGGGCGCATGACGCGTGCGTCGCCGCTGCGTCGCCCGACGCTAGCGCGACGCGCACTAGCCGAACGCTAGTGTGAACGTAGACTAACACATAAGCTCTGGAAAAACAAAATGGCTACCCCTCCAAAAGAAATCCAATAAATTCTGCACTGTCAAATCCAAATGATTTCCTTCTTATAAACCACAGAATGTGCATAAAACACATGTAGCATTCCTAAGTTTGTAAGTACTATAGCGATGAAAGCCTGCTTAATTTACGGGTTGTGTGACTCCAGAAGCACAAGCTGGGCACAATGTATGGGCACTACAACATACTGGACTCTACAATGTACTACAATGGCAGACTTGCAATTTTCACTCAGCAACATCTATTGCTGTTTGTTTCTGTAAAACACTAATGGAGTCAAACTTGTCACTATACCTGTAATTAAATTTCTAGAGGGGTGTAGTTTCCAAAATGGGGTAACGTGAGGGGTAATTCTGCTGTTCTGGTGCTTAGAGGCTCTATATGTGGAGTCCGCAAACTTTTCTAGGAAAATCTGTGCTCCAAGAGTCAAATAGCGCTCCCTCCACAGTCTCGTCGTGTGACTAAGCAGTACTGTACAGCCACATATGGGGTATTGCCGCATTCAGCAGAAATTGAGTAACAAATTTTGTTGCAATTTTTACTGATTTCCCCATGTAAAAAGGAACAATTTGGGGCTATAGCTAAATTTTTGGGGCAATAACTAATGTAATTATTTTTTCTTCACCGCAAAATGGTATAAGGTTCTGTGACACGCCTGTGGTGTCAATATGATCATTGCACTCTTAGGTGAATTCATTGAGGGATGTAGTTTATAAAATGCAGTCACTTATGGGAGGGTTCTGCTGTTCTTGCCACTCAGGGGCTTTGCCAATGTAACATGGCACCCATAAACCATAACAGCAATATCTGTACTATAATATGACTTTCCTTCCCTTCTAAGCTGTGTGCTGTGCCTAAAAGTAGTTCTTGACCATATATTGGGTATTCACATAAACAGGAGAAATTGCATAACAAATAGTATTATCATTTTTCTCCTGTGTAACCTTGTCAAAATGAAAAAAATTTGAACCAGAGCAACATATATTGGTGAAAACTGTCATTTTTTTTCCACGGCTCATGTTATAAAACTCTGTGAAGCACCTGTGGGTTCAAGGTGTTCACCACATCGCTAGATAAATTCTTTGGGGGAATGTCTCCAAAATGGGATCACTTGTTGGAGTTTCCATTACTTTGGAACATCAGGGGCTATTCAAATGCAACATGGCACCCACAGACCATTCCATAACTGTCTGCTCAAAAATGTTCCTTCTTCCTTTTGGAGCTTGGCAGTGTGCCTACACAGTAGTTTTTCACAACACATTGGGGTCTCAGCATACTCAATAAAAATTGGACAACAAATGTTGGGGTCCATTTTGTTTTGCTACCATTGTGAAAATGAGATATTTGCAGTTAAACCAATATTTTGGGGGGAAAAATCTTAATTTTCATTGTTACAGCTCATTGTTATCAAATTCTGTGAAGAACCTGTAGATTCAAGGTGCTAACCACACCTCTAGATAAATTAATTCAGAAGTATAGTTTCCAAAATGGGGTAACTTTTGTGGGATTTCCACTGTTTAAGCACATTAGGAGATCTATGTATGTGACATGGCGTTTGCTATCTATTCCAGCCAATTTTGGACTCCAAAAGTCAAGTGCTGCTCTTTTCCTTCTGAGCTCTGCCATGTATAAAAACCTTAGTTTTCCACCACATATAGGCTATAGCTATACTCAGGAGAAATTGCATAACAAATTGGGTGGTCCATTGTCTCCTGCTATTCTAGCAAAAATCAAAAATTTGAAGCCAAATCAAAAAATTTTTGGGAAAAATCTTAACTTTCATTTTCACTGCTCAACATTGTCACATTCTGTGAAACAGCTGTGGGCTTATGGAGCTCAACAAATATCTAGATAAATTCCTTGAGGACTGTAGCTTTCCAAATTGGGTCACTTATGGATGGGTTAAAATTATGAACATTACACATACTAACTCACGGGTAACAGAAAAAAAGGTAAGACCTGCTGCAGCGAGATGCCGCACCCACGCCCAACTGGTGCCTGTGCAGACTAGAAAGACTATAGCCACACAACTCAAAAACATCTCCTTGGACCTGGCTTCCTAAAAGGCCATTGAGGGGTTTATTAAAACTACAGAGGAATAAGAGGAAAGACCACAGCACACTGTCAAAAAGAGGAGAGGAAAGTGTGCAAGAAGATACAAAAACTCAGAGTGAAAAAATTAGAACATATTCACATAGAGTAGAGAGTGAAAGCTAAGGAGAGACATGAGTAAACGGAACAAGTATAATCTCCCAGAAACCTAAAAAGTTGAAAGTAAGAGGAACTGTGAAGAAAAACAAACAGATTCATTGTAGGAATTCAAGTGGGGTTTGCCATGCAAAGTAAACTCCTTAGCTGAATGGCTGGAACTCCTAAACCAAAGACCACCTAGAGGTATAGCTAGCAAGGAAGTGCAGTGAAGAGTGAACATATAAAACCCAATTCAGAATATAATAGGACAGACTAAAACAGGAAAATGGAAAACATCTGGAGAAGAGCAAACAAAGTAGGGCGAAAATTGGAACTATCAACCATCAGCATTTGGACTGGAAAGAAAAGGTAACAGCTAAGCAGATAGGGGAGCCGACCACGGAGCAACAGGTCAGAGGATCTAATTCTAAAACCGAGCCTTTAAGGCACATCAAGGGCTTTGCAAACGCAGCATGATGTTCATTATCTATTTCAGCACATTTTGAGTTTCAAAAGTAAAATGGTACTCTTTCCTTTCTGAGCCTTGCCGTGCACCCAAATAGTACTTTTCCACAACATATGGGGTAAAAGCATACTCAAGAGAAATTTCACAACAATTTTGGACTCAGTTTGTTCCAGTTACCCCTGTGAAAAAAAATATGTTTTCTTCTACATTGCTTTAATTCCTGTGAAGCACCTAAAGGATTAATAAACTTCTTTCATGCTGTTTTGAGTACCTTGAGGGGTGTCACTTTTAGGCATTTTCTGTCACATAGGTTTTTCAAAATGACTTCACATGTGATGTCCATAAAAAAATTGGTTTTGTAGATGTTGAAAAAATGAGAAATTGCTGATAAATTTTTAACCCTTCTAACTTGGTAAGGAAAAGAAAATTATGCTTCAAAAATTATGCTGATGTAAAGTAGACATGTGGTAAATGTTATTTATTAAGTATTTTGTGCAGTATAACTATGTGGTTTAAGGGCATAAAATTTCAAAGTTTGAAAATTGCAAAATCCACTTAAATTTACCCTTTTTTATGAAGCACAACATGTCACGAAAAAAATTATCTCTGAATCACAGGGATATGAGTTATTACCTCATAAAGTGACACTAAATCAATTTGGCCAATTTTTTTCAATTTTGATCAGTCTGGTCAGAATGGTGAAAGCGGGCTTCGAGCTGAAGGGCATAATGTTCCCCATCCTGGGCCCCTTCCTGGTATCATGTTGAGCCATTCTTCTCTAATACATTAAAAAATAAACAATTCTTCTTAACTTGGACTACTTCCACGATGTGTGGTGTCCTCTTCTGTATAGACTTCAGTGTGTTGCCATGGACATCTCATGATATCACAGCCATGCGCTATTCGTGACTGGCATGACTGACTGTCAGCTGCCTGACTCTGATTGGTTGGCAGCATGTATTGCAGTGCAGAGACCTGGGGGGTCTGTTCAGCGCAATAAATTTCAGATGAATGTGTGTCCTTTGATGCACATCCAGCTGAAGTAGGGGCTGGTGTTGACAGGCCCCCCCACCAGTACACTCCCTGACAGAAGTTATGTCGCTTATCCATGATATGTAAATAAAAGCTTATAACCTGACTTTAAATTCATCCATTGGTTGTATAAATTATTCTTTTGAAAGCTGAAACCCTCCGAAATGTGGTTTAGGTTAAGAAAATAAATTGGCATCAGTGCAGAACAGAATGCTCAGAATGCTCATACAGAATGGTCAGATTTTGGCAAGACAAAAGTTTTGTCGCCTGGTCATATAATGCACCCAGTCCTAGTTTACATCCTCACCTGTGCTCAGTAAATGATAGGTTAATTAGTGTGTGTGTGTATAAAAAGAAACCCAGCACCCCAGACCTTCACTTGAACTGCAACTTGATTTCTGACAACAAGCCAAAAATCCACCGTCCGACCAAAGCCTGGATTATCAAGAGGCTGAAGACCAGATCCACTGCAGAGGTGGCTGGCACCTTTACTGTGTCTCAGCGTCAAGTACAAAGAATTAAAAAAAGATTTGAAGAGACTGGAGATGTGTTTGACAAACCCAGATCCGGCAGACCCCGGAAGACAACTGCTCAGGAGGAACGTTTGTTGTTTAGAAAATCCAAAGCAAGCCCCTCTTCCACTGCAGCAGAGCACCGACAGGTCTGGTCACCTCAAGTCCCTATGTCAAGTAGAAGAGTTTGTAGGATTCTGTATCGAAATGGCCTCCATGGTCGAATCAGTGCCCAGAAGCCAGCACTAAACAAAAGGCAAATAAAAAACCATGTGGCATCTGCAAAGTCCCACAGCCTGCTAAACAGATGGGTGCTGGAAAAAGTGGCAGAAGATGGATTTCTCTGATGAATCTTCAGTAGAATTACACCACAGCCACCGCAAATACTGCAGGAGACCTACTGGAGCCCGTATGGATCCAAAATACAGCCAGAAAACAGTTAAATTTGGTGGTGGAAAGATCATGGTCTGGGGTTACATTCAGTATGGGGGTGTGCAAAACATTTGGAAGGTGGAAGGCAATATCAATAGCCTAAAATATCAAGAAGTATTAGCTACCTCTTATATTCCAAATCATAAAAGGGGTCAAATTCTGCAGCAGGATGGTGCTCCATCTCATACATCCATCTCTACAACAAAGTTCCTTCAGGCAAAAAAGATCACGGTGCTCAAGGACTGGCCAGCCCAGTCAATAGGCATGAACATCATTGAGCATGTTTGGGGTAGGGTGAAAGAGGAAGCTTGGAGACAAAACCAAAGAATCTACATGAACCTGGGAGGCATGTAAGACTGCATTCTTTGCTATTCCTGATGACTTCATTAATAAATTGTATGAATCATTGTTGAACCGAATGGATGCAGTCCTTCAAGCTCATGGAAGTCAATCAAAATATTAAATATGACTCTAATAGCACCACAACTTCATTCACCAATGTTATGCAACATATATTTGTATTTTAAGTTAATTATTTGTTTGAATATCACACTACTTTCTGTGGGCGACAAAACTTTTGTCTTACCAAAATCTGACCATTCTGTGTCCATTAACTGATCAATATTTATGCATTGATGCCAATTTATTTTCTTAACCTAGACCACATTTAGGAGGGTTTCAGCTTTCAAAAGAATAATTTATATAACCAATGGACGAATTTAACATCAGGTTATAAGCTGTTATTTACATAACATGGATAAGCGACATAACTTCTGTCAGGGAGGGCCCAATCATGGCAGAGGATGTGACAGTGATTAGTACGTCCCTATCTATAGCTGTACTCTTTGGTTTGTAGATATATTATTAGATAGTCAGACAAAAGTATTGTTTTCTAAAGTTACCTAAAGTGGATACATTATGTAGAATTTATATGGAATTAGATAAAATACAATTGTATGTTCCTTACAACATTCTAAATTATGTAGAAATTAGATAAAATAAAAAAAATAAAATCATACTTTATAACTACCTGGAAAAGTATTCAAAGGTACCACAGGCTGTGCATGCTGACCAGTGCAAACCATAACTGCATCAAATATATCTGTCTTCTTTTCTCCATTGCTTTCTGTAGTAACTAGCCACTGACCAGTGACTGAGAACTCAGAATGCTTCTCTACTCGGCAAACGGTTGTCTAAATTCAAGGCAAAAATTAGGTAATATTAGGAGAATGCTTTAAATGTAATTCATTAATTTGTTTTTGTTATATCGTTGATTTGATTGCAGTTGTATTTAGAGGAAGTCTTATACATTGAATTTTTTCATTTTAATTACTAACTTACCGTATTTTCTGGTGTATAAGACGACTAGGCGTATAAGACGACCCCCAACATTTTCCATATAAAATATGGAATTTGGGATACACCCACCGTATAAGACGGGGGTCATCTTATACGCCCAGTTATCTTATACGGCGTGTGCGGTGCGTATGGTTCCCAGGGTCTGGAGGAGAGGAGACTCTCCTTCAGGCCCTGGGATCCTTATTCATGTAAAAAATAAAGAATAAAAATAAAAAATATGGATATACTCACCCCTCCGACGGACCCTGGCTCTCAGCGGTGCAAGCGTCTGCCTCCGTTCCTAAGAATGCAGTGAATGAAGGACCTTCAATGACGTCGCGGTCACGTGAGCGGTCAGTCTCTCACGTGACCGCGACGTCATCGAAGGTCCTTCACTCACTGCATTCTTAGGAACGGAGGCAGACGCTTGCACCACTGATAGCCAGGGTCCGTCGGAGGGGTGAGTATATCCATATTTTTTATTCTTTATTTTATACATGAATATGGATCCCAGGGCCTGAAGGAGAGTCTCCTCTCCTTCAGACCCTGGGAACCATCCAGGATCGCTCGCTGCAGCCGTACCCGGCGTATAAGACGACCCCCGACTTTTGGGACGATTTTTAGGGGTTAAAAAGTCGTCTTATACTCTGGAAAATACGGTAAATTATTCAATAATATATTACATAAAAGATTACAATTCTATTTAATTTATATTTATACAATTAGGATTCATAAATGTTTGCCAGAAAAAAGTGCCTAAAAAGCTAGTATGTTTATAATATAGAGTGAGAAATAAAGTATTCAATACACTGCCGATTTTACAAGTATTCCCACCCACAAACAACGGAGAACTAAAATTTTTATCATACGTACACTTCAACTGTGAGAGACAATCTAAAAATAAAACCCAGATGTGATGGTGTGATTTGGTGTGTGGGGTATCATTCTGTCTATATTCATATTCTTACTGATTTTAGGAGTGTTGACTAGTTGCTCTGTATCATTCTGTGTATTCTGTCTGGTCTAGAGTCTTACTTAGTAGGGATGAGGGAATGTACTCGGTTATCACTCATTACTACAATGGGCAGTGTTTGTTGTAAAACTCGAGTCCCCACCTTGCATGTTTGGCGACTTTTACGTAGCCAATAAGCATGGGGGGATTGCCTGGGAGTCATAGTAATGCCGTAGCCATCTTGGTTGTGGCAATATTGTGATTCGCTGGCCTTGTGACATCATCGAGGATTATAAAAGGACAGGCTATGCCCAGCACACTGACACCATTGCATACCTCTGTGACACTTCATATTGGAGGGAGACAATGCTTGCCTAAGCCTGTGTGCACAGAATAACGAATCAGAGGCCTGTAGTGTTGATACTGATGCTGAAGCTGAGCCATCATTCTAACAGCCCTTCTAAAGGCTAATCATTTGCTGTGCTGTGTGTATAACATATAATCTGCATATAGCATAGGGCGGGAGAGAGTGACAGAATCCAATCTGTAGATAAAAATTAGGCCTGTGCAGTCTGTTGGCAAATATATAGCAGCAGCTTTATTTGTGGGGGCTGAAAAAATCGAATTTACTTTGATTCATTAAGTATTACTTGCTTTTTTGTGTTATAACATGCCCAAAAATCGTTGAAACATTTTCCTAGACTACATTTCTCAGCCATACACTATTCAGTAGTGTGTGGAGTACATTAAAACTGAGAAAAAGCTTTTAAAAATTTTGTAGGCTTCCTTTTCTCAGCAAACAGTGCTACGTAGCTTGTGACCATTTCTGTGATCTTTAAAACTGACAAAAAGCTTTTACAAATTTTGTAGGCTTCCATTTCTCAGCCCTACAGTAATAGGTGGTATGGGAATATTTCTGTGATGACTAAAAATAATAAAAAGCTTTAAGGCCGGTTTCACACGTCCAAATAATTCCGGTACCGGAGTTATCCGTGTCCGTGTCCGTGTGCTCACGTAGCACATCAGTGTGGCACACATGTGGCAGCCGTGTGCCGCCCATGTGCCGACTGAGGACCACATGGACCGTGTAGGAGACAGCGCTACAGGTAAGCGCTGTCCCCTGCTTTTGGTGCTGTAGCCGGTATTCATTCCTTCTCCTCAGCAGCGTTTGCTGGAGAGAAGGAATGAAAAATCAAGGTTTTTTTTTTGTTTGTGTTAAAAATAAAGTTTGGGGTCACCTCCCGCCTCCCTTCCCCTGTGCGCCCGCTTGCCGAGAAATACTCACCCAGCTCCTGTGATGTATGCTCTCAGCGCCGGCAGCCTGTCCTGTGTGAGCGGTCACGTGGTACCGCTCATTACAGTGATGAATATGCGCATATGCCACATTGCATGTGCTCCTGACGTTGAGGATTGCTGGCCCTACACCTATTATGGTTTCCTCCACCTCCTACATCAGTTCTTACACATCCTCCTGCTCCTCCACATCCTCCATCTACAATGTTGTACTTCAGAGCACCTCGTCCACATCAGCTGGAAGTTCTGGAGCACTGGCTCAGCGAAGAGGCAGCAGACTCTTCTGAAGCTAATTTCAGAGTTACTTAAAGGAATAACAGACCAGACAGCTCTGTGGTTTTAGCTGCCGAACCTCCTACCAGGTATTGTCGTGTATTATAATGGACGTAACCTGATCGTGGCTGTGAATCGTGGCAAGCTCACACACGCACCATGCTTGGCACATGTACTAAACTTGGTAGTTCAGCAGTTTCTGAAAATATACTCATATTTGTCAGAGCTTCTGGCAAAGGTATGCAGCTTCAGCGCCCATTTCCACAAGTCAGCTACAGCTGCCTCTGCTCTGGCAGTGCTGAGCAACTAGCAGCACATGCAAGTGCCAGCTCACCAACCTGAGTGCGATGTCATCACGTGCTGGAACTCCACACTGCCCATGCTGGCAAGGCTTTGCTAGCAGAAGAGGTCAGTGGTTGAGTACCAACTCCAACATGCCTGTCGGTGGTCAGCCTCCGCACATAGCAACTGAAGAGTGGACATGGATGTCTGCTCACATTTGTTTGGTACTCTAACAATTTGATGACAAACATAGTGATGAGAACACACTTGCTTTATTCAAGCAATACTTTGTGAGAGCAGCACATGGCTCTTATCTCAGACCTTCCCCAAGGCTAGCTGAGGAGTAACTATGGTAAGGAGCCTCAGCACAGCTTCTGTCCACAAAGTTTGTAAGAGAAGTTTGTTTGTGGACAGAAGCTCGGTGCTGAGGCTCCTTACAGAGTACCATAGTTACTCCTCAGTTAGCCTTGGGGAAGGTCTGAGATAAGAGCCATGTGCTGCTTTCACAAAGCATTGCTTGAATAAAGCAAGTGTGTTCCCGATGGTGGTGCCTGCGCCGCAGCATGATTGCATATGTAATGAATTATATACACATTTGTTTGCTGTAATCTTGAAGTTCCAAAAAAAAATTCATTTGAAAATTGTGCCTGCCTGCAGAAGGGTTGTTTTTCTCAAGATATATATAATATTCATTATGTAAACTAGAAGCCATACTGACGAATACCTAATCAGACCACCACATGAAGACCCTCCACAGGCCACCCCGTAACATAAGCATATCATTAGCTCAAAACTGAAAATATAGATTAAACAACAACCACAAGATGGATTTCATCAACCAAGGTATCATTTTAATCAGTATAATGGCGTCGACCTGACACTTTAGGTTACTGTGCACAATCCTGCTTACAGGTTCCCTTTGAAGTGGAGTAAAAGTGTGACAACATTGTTCTCAGCAGTGATCTGGGAGTTAGAGATGCTTCCAGGGGTCTTCCCTATACTGTTCCATTCAGCAACATTTTCACTGTCCCTTAGACCTCTTTGTAGGGTCTGCCAGAAAAAAGCTCAGATTTCCCATTGATTCCCATTATACTCACTACTTGAAACGAGCATGCAAGTATTAGGAATTGCTTGGTTTGAGCAACGAGCTCCTGAGCAATTTAGTGCTCGCTCATCCCTAGTGATAAGCAGTCACATTACTGATGTGACCACTTACGAAACCATCCGGATCGTGGTGGGACACCAGCATTTAATGGATTTTTGGTGAACAAATGAGTTTTAACTTTGCTATTTTATGTTTTGGGGTAAATAAATGGGTAATAGAGGCTCATTGTTGGAGAGTGTTTTTTTCAATTAAAAGACTTTTTTTTCTGTGTGTGTGTCTTTATTACTTTTGACTATGGTGTTAGTAATGACTGATATACACATCTCCATTACTAACCCATGAGCTTGTTGTTAGCGGACATAAAACAATTGACATTAACCCCAAAAATATGACCCCACTTGCCACCATACCAGGGCAAGTGAGAAGAGCTGTAGCTACATACCAGATTTGGCACATTTAATACTGTAAATGCGCCACTTCTTGGGCTGCTGAGGGCTGATGTTTTTAGACTGGGAGGGGGCCAATATCCATTGTTCCTTCCCAGCCTTTTAACATCAACCAACATATGTTTATTTATCCTTTGATGGTTAGTAATAATAGAGGGGAACCACATGTCATTTTTTGGGGGAGGTCGAAGCAAACAGCTGGGAACTTTTAAGGCTATTGGCCGCTTCCCAGAATATGAACACCAGCCCCCAACTGTTGGCTTTCCCTCAACTGGTTAGGAAAATTAACCCCTTTCCGACATCGGGCGTAATAATGCGCAGGTGTCGGACTCCCTCCCCCTGACGTGGGCTCCAGCAGTGAGCCCATATCTTTCCAGGCACATGGCAGCTGTTTTCAACAGCTGACATGTGCTCAGAACACATGTCAACCTGTTAAACTGGGGTTAAATGCCACTGTCAAACGCTGACAGTGGCGTTTAACATGAGCTTCCGGCAATCACGCCGGAAATCCCCTCACTGGTGGCCTCCGTCACGTGATCGTGGGTCAATGGTGGATTGGCATGACAACCAGAGGTTTCCTGGAGACCACTAAGGTTGTCACTGCCAGCTTGCTGTGAGAGCCACCCACTGACCTGGAGAATCATAATGGCAGGTCAGTTTTAGCATTTAATGAACCTAGTAAAAAGGACAAACAAAAAAAAGTGTGGGATTGCACTTTTTTTGCAATTTCACCGCACTTGGAATTTTTTTCACGTTTTCTAGTACACGACATGATAAAACCAATGGTGTCATTCAAAATTACAACTTGTCTCGCAAAAAACAAGCTCTCACATGGCCCTATTGATGGAAAAGTAAAAAACTTATGGCTCTGGGAAGGAGGGGAGCGAAAAACGAAAATGGAAAAACAAAAATACCTCAGGGGGTTAAAGGAACCCCACAGTGTTTTCTTTTTTTTAATTATTTATTTAATACGCACGATACACACACACAGTGGTTGCTGACTTCAACCCTCATCATTGTCGCCTGGGCATGCTGACCACAGGGAGACCAGGCGACAATGCTGAGAGCAGGATTCAGCACCCGGCACCAGGGAACAGCGCTTACTGTACTGCTTTTCTTAGACGCCAATACATGTCACACTGAGGACTCATGAACATGTGTTAGAATCTGTGCCCTTTGGAGGTTCCTAGTTCACCATGTTCACATCTTGCTATGGATTTTATCACCGATCTGCCGGTCTCTGAGGGTTTTTCTGTCATCTGGGTTGTGGTGGACCGGTTTAGTAAGATGTGTCATCTGGTCCCATTCAATAAATTACCCAACGCAAAGACTCTAGCTAAGGCATTTGTGAAAGAGATTGTCAGGCTCCATGGGGTTCCCACAGACATTGTCTCCGATAGAGGGCCACAGTTTGTGGCTCACTTTTGGCGTGCTTATTGTGACAGATTAAAGGTTCATTTGTCATTTTCTTCAGGTTATCATCCGGAGTCCAATGGACAGACCGAAAGGAAGAACCAGGACGTCGAGCAGTTTCTGACATGTTTTGTAGCAGACAACCATGAGATGTGGTCGGAATATCTACCACTAGCTGAGTTTGCTCTTAATAATCATAAGTCTTCCTCAGCTAGGTGTTCTCCTTTTTTTTGCTGTACAGGGAGGCATCCATCTTTTGGTCCATTTTCAAAGATTGGGGCAGCGGTGCCTGAGGAGGAGAGTTTTTCTGGAAATTTGGACAGGGTTTGGACCAATGTATGCCATGATCTGAAAGAGGCAAATAGGAGGTCAAATAAATATTTTGACAAGAAAAGAAGGGAGGCGTTGTTTGCAGTTGGGGACATGGTCTGGTTGTCGTCTAGGAATCTGCGTTTGAAGATCCCTTCTAAAAAACTGGTGCCTAAGTTTGTAGGACCCTTCAAAGTGGTTCAGGTTGTCAACTCGGCAGCGGTGAGATTAGACATCCCCTCATCCTGGAGAATTAATTCTGTTTTTCATGTACAGTACAGACCAAAAGTTTGGACACACCTTTTCATTTAAAGATTTTTCTGTATTTTCATGATTATGAAAATTGTACATTCACACGGAAGGCATCAAAACTATGAATTAACACATGTGGAATTATATACTTAACAAAAAAGTGTGAAACAACTGAAATAATGTCTTATATTCTAGGTTCTTCAAATTAGCCACCTTTTGCTTTGATGACTGCTTTGCACACTCTTGGCATTCTCTTCATGAGCTTCAAGAGGTAGTCACCGGGAATGGTCTTCGAACAATCTTGAAGGAGTTCCCAGAGATGCTTAGCACTTGTTGGCCAGCTCACCCCAAACCATCTCGATTGGGTTCAGGTCTGGTAAGTGTGGAGGCCAGGTCATCTGGCGTAGCACCCCATCACTCTCCTTCTTGGTCAAATAGCCCTTACACAGCCTGGGGGTGTGTTTGGGGTCATTGTCCTGTTGAAAAATAAATGATGGTCCAACTAAATGCAAACTGGATGGAATAGCATGCCGCTGCAAGATGCTGTGGTAGCAATGCTGGTTCAGTATGCCTTCAATTTTGAATAAATTCCCAACAGTGTAACCAGCAAAGCACCCCCACACCATCACACCTCCTCCTCCATGCTTCACGGTGGGAACCAGGCATGTAGAGTCCATCCGTTCACCTTTGCTGCGTCGCACAAAGACACGGTGCTTGGAACCAAAGATCTCAAATTTGGACTCATCAGACCAGGGGTGTCAAACTGCATTCCTCGAGGGCTGCAAACAGGTCATGTTTTCAGGATTCCTTGCATTGCACAGGTGATAATTTAATCACCTGCTGAGAATGATTCCAGCACCTTGTGCAATGCTAAGGAAATCTTGAAAACACGCATGGTTTGAGGCCCTCGAGGAATGCAGTTTGACACCCCTTGCATCAGACCAAAGCACAGATTTCCACTGGTCTAATGTCCATTCCTTGTGTTCTTTAGCCCAAATAAGTCTCTTCTGCTTGTTGCCTGTCCTTACCAGTGGTTTCCTAGCAGTTATCTTACCATGAAGGCCTGCTGCACAAAGTCTCCTCTTAAGGCTGCTGTCACACTAGCAGTATTTGGTCACTATTTTACATCAGTATTTGTAAGCCAAAACCAGGAGTGGGTGATAAATGCAGAAGTGGTGCATATGTTTCTATTATACTTTTCCTCTAATTGTTCCACTCCTGGTTTTGGCTTACAAATACTGATGTAAAATACTGACCAAATACTGCTAGTGTGACGGCAGCCTAACAGTTGTTGTAGAGATGTGCCTGCTGTGGCATTGACCTGGTCTCTAATCTGAGCTGCTGTTAACCTGTGATTTCTGAGGCTGGTGACTCGGATAAACTTATCCTCAGAAGCAGAGGTGAATCTTGGTCTTCCTTTCCGGGGCGGTCCTCATGTGAGCCAGTTTCTTTGTAGCACTTGATGGTTTTTGCCACTGCACTTAGGGACACTTTCAAAGTTTTCCCAATTTTTCGGTCTGACTGACCTTCATGTCTTAAAGTAATGATGGCCACTCGTTTTTCTTTACTTAGCTGCTTTTTTCTTGCCATAAAACAAATTCTAACAGTCTATTCAGTAGGACTATCAGCTGTGTATCCACCAGACTTCTGCACACGCAAGTGTGACCCCGGCCTTATAAATATATTCCATTAGTTCAAATTTTATATACAGCATTCAATGTTTGTATAAATGTTTTCGCTTACAGTGTGCTGTTATATGCTTTTATTAAAAAAAAAAAATTACCGGTAGATGTGGGAAATCCCAGGGTATATGCACATATTTGGGATTTAAAGCAGTTTCAACATTTTTCATCCATATGACTAGGGAAAAAAACAAATAAAAACTGCATGCAAAAAATACGTCAAGGTGTGTGTAATCTATGCACGCTTTATTCCTGCCAAGGGATGCATTTTTGGTGCAGAAATTTCTGCAATAAAAACTTAATGTGTGCACACACCCTAAGGCTAGGTTCACACTTGCGTTGTGCAGTCCATTCAACAAATCTGTTAAACGGACTGCACTAATGCAAGTGCCGACTTTGACACTGTGCTAGCGCAGATGGAGCATCTGCTAGCTCCATCTGCGCTAGCAGTGCGCTAGCAGTGATGGACCCGGAAACGCTGCAGCCCGCGTCTCGGGTCCGTCACTCAATGACGGCACATCGCTAGCGCACGCCCATTGTAGGCGTGCACTAGCGATGCATTCGCCATTGCAAGTAATGGCGGCGTTAACGGACTACGTTACACCGCGTTATGCCGCGGTGTAACGTAGTCCGTTAAACGGGTTCACACAACGCAGTGTGAACCCAGCCTAAGAGAGACTACAAGATATCAAAAATCATCTACCAGTTTTGTTTTGCATAACAATATTTTTACACTTTACCATGCAAAATATTAATATTCTTACCTTAAGTTTGATATATTTTACCAATGCAAAATGTTTCGCATAGAGCTTGATGTATTCAAAATATTTGTGATGTGGCAAGTAGTTTGGGAAATCTTCCGGCATTGGAAAATCGCTGTGACTCATTATTTCTTTGGAAACATTGGTAACCAAAGACTTGTAGATGCTGGCTCTTCCATCTTCTGCTTCATCCTGAGGTAGTTCAATTTTTCAATATGTTTATTAGCTCATATTATGGCAATATCTAGATATTTTTACTTAAATTGTTTGTTCCACTTTTAAATATGACATTATTCCATTACAAAATATTTTTTTTTATTCTAATAGCTTTTGAAAAATGCTGATAGAAGATGCCACTTCCAGTGCAGTTACTCTTATAAACCCTCACAATAGATGGAAACACTCCACCCAAATCTACTTAGTTGAAAAATAGATCTACTGTAGAATAAAAACCTAGTATTTCACCTTGTGAAAGAGGTTATCCAGCATGGTGAGGAATAAAACTTCACATTTGTTGTAGAAACATTAAAAGGACATATGGTGGAGAGCCCAGGATGGCTAGTGACCAACGCATTTTGACCGTGAGGCCTTAATCATGGTCTCCAGAAGCGTGAAGTTTTATTCCTGACCAAGCTGGAGAACCTCTTTCACATTGTTTGCTTCTGCAAGCCCAGAGTCGGGGCGGCTCACTGCGTGGACTCTATCTTCATCTGAGGAATTGATATACGGTAAGCTGACTCTTCCATTCCCTGTCCCTCTATATATAGTATTTAACCTTAGTGCATATAGACATTGTGCCGGAGTTTGTGAAGTGGCCCACTCCACACACAGCAAATTCCAGCAGTGTTATACAGCATCTGCCTCTGACTGGAGCGAGCTCCGATCACTGCTGTTTAACTATTTAGATGCTCCTGTCAATTGCTGGCAGGGGCATTTAGACAGAGCAATTGCATTGCCCACCTTCCACAAAATGATCGCAGGGTGCCAATGGGCTACTATGGCTACTATGACTTGCTACAAGCACCCACAACTGCCATATTGGTAGTCCTCTGGAGCCCAATACTTTAAATATATATGCTGCAATACAGCTGTACTGTATATAGAACAAGCAATCAATGGATTCAAATCCCTAAGAGTGAAATATATATGAAAATATTTTAAAAATTTCTAAAAAATATATAAAAATTTAAATCATTCTCCCTTTTTCGAATTTTAAAGCAAAAAAAAATATTTAGTACTGTTGCATCCGTAAAAGGCTGAACTATCTGAACATAAAGTAATTAAATTGTATGGAAAACACCAATACAGTTAAAAAAAAAAAAAGCTAGAATTGTTGTTTTTTTCATCGCTTAACCTCTTAAAAAATATAGTACAGAGCAATCAAAATGTCATATATACTGCCATATGGTATCAAGAAATTAGCAGCATAAGGTGCAAAAAATATGCACTGACACAGCTCTATCAAGAGAGAAATAAAAAAGTTTCAAGTGACAAAAAATACAATATTATTTAGCAAATTTCTAAAAAATGTTATCACTAAAACAATAACCAAACTATAAAGGTTTGGCATTGTCACATTCATACTGACCTGAAGAATCATATTGCTAAATAACTTTTACTGCACAATGAATTTTGTAAGAAAAATCCATGAAATTATGGCAGATTTGCATTTTTTTAATTACCATATATACTCGTGTATAAGCTGAGTTTTTCAGCAATTTTTTTGTGCTGAAAATGCCTCCCTCGGCTTATACGGGAGTCAATTGTCCCAGAAAGATGGGGAGGGGGAGCAACGAAGCAGCGGGTCACAGAGGCAGGAGCCGACGGCTGTGGCTAAAGCCTGTGCACGCTGCTAAAGAGAAATGAATATTCATTTCTCTGTAATGGCGCACAGTGACAGCTGCAACCACCAGCTTCCAGCACATATCCTACTTACCTTCCCTGCGCGCCATCGATGCATCTCGTTCGTTCTGGCGCCAGCAGCTCTTTCGGACGAGCGATCACATGGACCTGCTCATTAAGGTAATTAATGTTCACACCTCTCCACTCCCAAAGACGTGGAGTGATTATTTATTACTTTAATGAGTGGGGGCACGTGATCACTCAGTCGGAAGAGCTGCTGGCGCCAGAACGAGATGCAGCGAGGGCGCACAGACAAGGTAAGTAGGATGTTTTTATTTATATAGGAACCATGCATACAAGGATGGGGGACAAGAAGCCATGCATACAAGGACAGCGATGGGGTAGCCATGCATACAAGGACAGCGACAGGGGAGCCATGTATACAAGGACAGGGATGAGGGGACAATGCATACCCGACTTATACTCGAGTCAATAAGTTTACCCAGTTTTTAGTGGAAAAATTAGGTGCCTCTAGTTATACTCGAGTATATAAGGTATTTCATCCCACATTTAATTTTTTTCCCATTTTTCTGTAAATTACATGGTAAAGTGAATTATGTCATTCAAAATTATAACTCATTCCACACAATTCCTTCCTTGAATGGAAAAATGAAAAAAAAAGGCTCTTAGAGAGAGGGGAGAAAAAACAGAAAGTATAAAAAGCAAAATAATTGCCTGGGATTGATGGGTTTTATCATCAAACACCCATTTATGACAGTAATTATATGTAGAGTACTTACTGTAAATCTCCAGAGGCCTCCAATATCATTACTTCTTTCAAAGCAAGTAGGCTCAAGACCCTCTTCTACACATGCCTTAATAGCGCCCAAGCCGCTAATTCCAGCTCCAATGATAGCAACTGTCTTTACCATGACTTTATCTACAACATGAAGAAAATAATTTGTGAATTGACAGCTAGCTTTGTGCCTAAAACAAATTAAACATAAAGTATTTGTTTTCATATTTCAGTTTCCCTTTTCGCTAGGCATATAATTAAAGAAGCACTCCTATCAAGCTTTCTATCCTCTATATTGCATATAGAGTAAATTGCAGTCATCAGATTATATAAGTACTTTGTTCTTACAATTGCTCATTTTGCCTTTCTATCCAGTTAATTCTCCTCTTTTCCATTAGGCCTATGACATCATGTGATTAAACATGGACTAGTTGAATCATTTTAAAATCTATGTAAAAACAGTAGGTCTTTTATCCCTGCATGAATCTGGAATGCCCACCAGGGCCTGGGATACTCCAAGTCCGGTCGCTGTTAAATGGGTGGTCATGGTGGCTGCGACCCAGTCCATGGCCCTGGGCGCCCAAGTAAAAAGAATAGTCTTTAAAGGGGATTTGTGAATAAAGTTTGTGTTTTTGACGCCACCTGTGATGTTCGGTCAGAGATGACCGACGCTGCTTAAAGGGGTCCACTGGGATGATGTTAAGGCAGCTAGGATGGAATAACTTCCCATAGGTGAAGTAAGTCCCCAGAGCTCCCAATATGTAGATGGAGATGGTTTGCAATCTCTTTACCTGGTTTACTGAAGACTTCAGGCAGCCACAGTCCAGGGCACCAGATCACAGGTACAGGCAGGGTCCGGCCAGCTTGGAAGCGAATTCAGAGTCCCCTTTACTAGGTGAAGTTAAAAGCCTTCCTAATAGTGCGGTGGTGAAGTCCCATGCTGCCTGTGGCTTCTTTCAAGGTCCTCACAGTTCTCTCTGTCTTCCTTAAAGTTGGGACACCCATACGACAGATGGCTCGAGCCTTTTTACAGGGTGTCTATCACGACCCGAGCGACGGACAGGTGATGTGTAGTCCAGCTGTCCTGCCGGTTTCTACTGTAAGTCTTGCAGTCCCTCACAACCTCGGTCTTCCGGCTACCCATGTCTGAACTCTGCCAGGGAGGTAGTCCAGTAGCAGCTGTCCTAGCCAATTGTCACTCTCCTGTGCTTTGCTCTCCTGCACACTCACTACATGCTATTCTTCCTTCTATATTCTCTCTCTCTTTCTGCCAGGAGCTGCAGACTCCCACGTCTGCTCAGCTACACTCCTTTCGTACCAGCCCCACCTCAGCTGATGTTCCGTGGCAAGCTCCTCTCTGGCCTTCTCCAACTCTCTGACTCTCCAGGAGCTGCAGCACTTTCTATATATATATATATAGAGGAGCCATCCACAAACTGGATCAGAGCTCCCCCTTCTGGCCTGGAGTGTGAACATGTTGTGTGCTTTGTGGTACCCTGATGAAAGAGATCTTACCTCGCTTCCAAGCGTGACATCACACTCCCCGTGAGGAAAGCAATGCCACTGTAACAACCAGGACCCTGGGGTGTTACAAGTCATTCCCATCTTCATTTCCTGACCCAAATGCTCTGCTTCTCCCCCTACTAGGGACTTTCAGTAATGTAGAATTATAGTTCTAATGATGTCTCGTGCAGGGAAAAGAGACTTCTTGTTTCTACATTCTAATTTTACCCAGGAGGCATCACTCATAGAGTCATTATGCAGAGCAGCCTAAAGACTAGACATGAGCGAATATGTTCGGCTCCCTCCTTTTGTGGCAAGCTTTAGTGATTACCAAAGAAGCTGCAGAGGGAACCCAGATACATGGAAAACGCCGGCTGATCAGCTGATCAGCGCCGCAGTTGCATGTGTCGCGGCTGTGTCACAGTCACAACAAATACATGAATACCATGCATGGTATAGCTTGCTGAATAATGAGGGCGCCAAACATATCCGCTCGTGTCTGCTAAAGACACTAATTTCCTTTGCCTAAGTGCATGATTTTATATTTATCTACATTAACCTTCAATTGTCATTTCTTAACTAAAGTCTATAGCTTACATAAACCCCTCTGCCACGTCATTAATAAATATGTTAAAAAGAAGATGGCTGTATTCTATTCAAAATATAATTGTGATGTATGGAGGAAGACCGGGCTGCGGGTACCTATGATATGCCGGGTCTGGAAATGTCAAGGCTGCATCCAGTGTCGCCGGGGGAAAGAATGGGGAGCTGGATAGGTCCCATGACCAGGGAAGAGGGGGCATGGCTAAGCCGGGCAGTGAGCAGGAAGCACAGGAAAGTGCTCCACCGGTGGTGAAAGCAGAGAGAGGTGTGTGGCATGCTCTGCAGTTACAGAGGCAGTATGGAGACGTGCCCAGGCAGAGCTTAGGTGAATACTCCGGTGAGCCAGCAAGGGTTTAGAGTGCCACGTCACCGCTGTGCTCTGCTTTACGGCCGGTCGGCGCTGACACAGTCAGTGTGGGAAGCTGACGCCGGGGGACGTGACAGACAACGGAATGTGAGTATGTACTGTTTTTTTTTTTTACTTTTACAATGGTAACCAGGGTAAATATCGGGTTACTAAGCGCGGCCCTGTGCTTAGTAACCCAATATTTACCCTGGTTGCCAGTGAACACATCACTGGATAGGCGTCACATACGCCGATTCAGTGATGACAGCGGGTGATCAGCGACCAAAAAAAGGTCCTGATCACTCCCAGCGACCAACGATCTCCCAGCAGGGGCCTGATCGTTGGTCGCTGTCACGCTTAACGATTTTGTCAAGGATACCGTTGTTTCATCACAAAAAGCAACGATATTGTTAACGAAATCGTTATGTGTGAAGGTACCTTAAGTGTAATAATGAATGCAGGAAAAAGGAAATCCAGCATCGGAAAAAAATGGGAACATGTAAAACACTACATTTAATGGTTTAACTAAAAACATGCAAATGCTTTAAAAACACATGAATAAAGGGGATAAAAGACATCGGATGTATGAGTTTTTAGCTATGTAGCTCTTAATCATGATCATGTATCTTTAATGTACTTCCCTGTTTTCAATTGTACCATTAATTTTGATGTTTTACATTTTCAAATTTTTCTTCCGTTTTGTGGATTTACATCCATTTGGCAACCTTGAATAACTTCTGTTAGAAACCACTCAAGAAATTTCTTTCTTGCAAAGTGTAAGCATGACACTTTCTTTTTTCATGAGCCATTATTCTGTAAAAATCTATTGATATTGTTTTAATTAAATTGCTATGCACAAGAAATTTTAGTACATTTTTTCCTCATCTGTAGGCTACACTCAGGACTCAGGAGTGATGACATTTTTAAATTCAGGATTGGCCAATAATGGACAGTGATTATGTAATGTTGAATCTGCTTTTAATACCAACATGAATGCATTTAATCTGATTTAGAGTTTTTTTTTTAATTTTTGTTGATCCTTCTGATTAACAGATTAAATCATGTATTAACCCTTGTTTTGCCATTATGCTCTCCTCTATGGTTTATTAGGGTATCCTCCATTCATCTGGAATTTTTTATATCAGTTATTAAATTCAGTCTAGAGTGTGAAGAAATCAGAACTATAGGAATATAATATAGTTCCTATAGGCTTTAACATATTGTCCAACTATTATTCCCATATACAAAAATAGTAGATGCCAGCTTTTCCAATTCAAACGGCTGTTCAAAAAATATCTTTTTTGGACACAGCTATCAAGATCAACCCAACTCCTCAGATCTACGCAATGTATCTCTTGCGCATATAACATATGAAGGGCATCTTTATTTTATTGCTACTTAGGATAAAAATAAAATCCACAAAAATGTGTCTCTTGCCTTCCAAAAATTACATATATTGCCCCAAAAAGAAATGTGACTCATGTAAAAAATCATATCATCAGTTTTAATGTGTTGGTCATCCTACCACCATAAAGAAGATTGGCAAACAATGGGGCACAAACTATACCCATGGCGGTACCTAACAATAAGAGGCAACATCAATCAAAAATAATTATGCATGAGAAAAAAAATGTAATGCTTTAAAAATAAAATTGTTGGTGAAGCTCAAAAGATTAAACAGTATGTACAGTAAGTTAAAAGCATATGCTTTTTTCTTATTAAGATTTATTTAGCGTTTATTATGAGATCTGCACGTACCCTAAGTGTAAAGACATATACTTCTAAGTTCAAGTTCCCCAACAAATTCAATGTTAGGCATGTAAAATAGAAGAAAGGACCCTTCAGCTGCACTTTTACATAGAATTGAGGTGAATCAGAATGACGAGCAGACCAGCACTTCGTAAGGTGGCGTAGATATAATAGCGGCATGGTCAATCCCTTGACTCAGTGTGCAAGTTCAGTTATTGAAGGATCAAAATGCCTGTCAAAGAAATAGAGACTTGCCTGCTATCACAAACACTGATTGAAAGTTATAAAAGGGATTAGAAAATTAAGAAATACAGAACATCTAAATGACGTTGTCCCTATGCTATAAACCTGGTTCCCTTTGATAATGAACTGTCAAAGGAACCAGTGAGCGATTCTCAGGCACCAATGTTTACTCCGTGCTTGCACGGTATGACCCCACAAAAGGTTCAAGGCAATGCAAATTCCAAAAAGTTCAGTGACCCCAGAGAGTTTGTATATGAATAAAATGTAGCTTTTATTTCATCCTTAAAATCAAATGCAATTTTAAGATGAAATTAACGTCTACATTTTATCTCTATACAAACTCTCTGGTGCCTTAGAGATTTTTAGAATTTGTGTTGCCTTGTCGAGGAAAACCATGTCTGGGGGGCTGTGTTGGCAAACATTAATGCTGGTGCTTCCCATATAATGTATTAGATGTGGTGTGTGCTGCAGACAAGACTCAATAACTGATACAATTTGTTAATTCAGCCATGCATGGTAGTTAGAGTAAATGAATGAAAAAATGATAATATTTATAAAGATGTCAGGGATTTTTTTTTAAATAAATTAAATAAGTTTTAACAAACGCTAATAAAAGTGAAGTTTTAATAGTTAAGTAGAGGGGTGGTAATTACTTGCCTTAGGGAATAATAAGTGTATCAATACATCATACCATCTAACTTTCAGAAAAATCATGCTTTAGAACGACTTACTAGCGAGGTGATGAATTTTACATCCATATGGCAAGGGGACTGAGTGAATATCCTGAATTCAGGGTGTCCTAATACTTTTGCACATATAGTATGTATTAAATTTATAACTAGATAATTACATTAAATTGACCAGAACTGAATTGAGAAATGTGTATCGTATGTTCTTTTCTCTCAGTGTGCCACGCCCAGTTAATATTTTAATCCTTATATAATTGAATCATTATTAAGCATGAAGCATGGTCCACAGATAGTCTATCTCAAAAGAACACAGAATATATGGGATCATAAAATAAGGTTGTGTAAGGGTGTGACTGAGACAGTGGTATACCTGCCAATGAAAACAACTATTTGCGTAGTGTGAATATTGTCTTGAGGACTTACCGCATTTTATTGTGTAATGTGAAAAGTGTAACGTGATTAATGCAGAGTGTGTGTTTTGTAAGATAACGCCTAAGGTAGCTTGGGTACACTCAGATCAGAGGTAGGGAAAGTATAGAAAATAGGTTAGTACTTAGATTGTGATCAATAGGAACATTAGGATAGATAAGGCAGTGGCGGGCCTTATTAGCGTACAGTAATAGGAATAATGTAGGAAAACAGTTAAATGTTTGGTACCAGCCGATCATGGGAGGCTCAAGTAAAAAGGGGACTCACTTCCCAGATTAGTTAGCTAAAGTAGGTAAAGTGTGAAGTTCAGGTACAAGTTGCAGTGGCTGGAGAGGAGGCACGTGGAGTATATATAGTTCTGACAGGATGAGGTTGTACCAGGTTTTCTGTGGACATTCCTGTAACGTCCGTGACCTATGACACAAACTAGGCACAGAGCGGTGTGCTTTATTCCATTCCAAACAGAGAAAGCCAAATGGTGAAGCACGTGAGGAAAATGTAACGGTTCTCGGGAGTGCTATGCTATGGTGCCAGGTAGTAAATCCCTGGGGATGACAGGAGGATCAAGCATAGGGATAGTCCGAGCTGAACGTAAGCTAGAGCTTGAAATACTATGTTGATGTAACTGGAACTGGAGGGTGCTTTGCCTGATACTGCATGTTAAAGACTGATGTACGTGAACTGTCCAGTAAAGTTGAACTTGTTATGAACCGGATGTCCCCTGATGTGTGTGCAGCTGATCCTGGACCTAAGGATGTGGATGCAGCGGAGGCCTCTGGCCTGTAAGTGAGTACAATGCAATGTACAGAACACTAATGGACTGGGACACTGTTTGTTTATGGAGTGTCAGAGTGTGGAGAAGCCGCAGCTCGGTCACGGCCAATGCCCTGAGCACTTTAGACACACCTGCAGCACAAGTTTCACTGTGTGTTCTAGCTATATAGCGATATTTC
Source organism: Ranitomeya imitator (assembly GCF_032444005.1). Lineage (NCBI taxonomy): Eukaryota > Metazoa > Chordata > Amphibia > Anura > Dendrobatidae > Ranitomeya > Ranitomeya imitator. Next base: position 142,123,762 of record NC_091289.1, read on the forward strand.
TCAATGACAGACATCATGATGACATCCATGAGTTACGTCCGTGTTCTATCCATATTTTTCACAGAATTTGTACCTTTCATAGTCTGTGTGGCTGTTCACACATCCATGTATTTTTGCTGATGATCAGCACAACATAAAGACATGTCCAATTTTGATCCAAGTTACTGATTATACTCGCCTATGAAAGTCTATGGGTCTTTATAAAAATGCTTGATGACATCCAAATGATGTTTGATTTTTACTGACTAATTTGTGCAGAAATGGTGCTAAAGATTTGCAGCATCCAAAAAGCACCAAACACTCATTGTGGGAACTTTGCCAAAGACTAGGGTCACATGAGTATAAAAAAAAATTAGTCCGGTTTTCATCCAGAAAAGTGTAATGATTTTTTTCCTCATTTATCATCCGTGTGTTGTCTGTATGCAATCCATTTTTTCACTCAGCAGCTATTAATCTTTCACAGGACCATTTACTGTTTCGTATGCTACAGAATTGTAATGTATCCGTAATAATCGGACGCTATTCTGTGGCTCCGAATGGCATCTGATTTTATTCTCTCATCCATCCTATTTCAGAATTAAATCACAAATTCTGTCACTGAAAAAATCGGTTACCAGCAGTGCCCCATCGAATAACTTTTGTGGGATTGTGTTATGTTTAAAAAAAAGATAGTACTCATCCAATTTATACGGTGTGAGTGTACGTTTACTCTACCTTATTTTCCTTCTGGGTACTCTCTGTGAAAAAAATTGACATCACTCACACCTTTGTTGTTCAATAAGGCTGCTCTGATGACTATTTTTTCACCTGGACCAAATGTCCCCATGAAAAAAAAATCCCAGTATGCACAAGTCTCTTACATATTTTATACATATTTTATAAGATGTGTCTATTCAAGTAGGTGGGTGCGCAGAATTCATACAGATCATCTGTACAGCATCCAATTTTTAGTTAAATATTGCAATTCTTTAATATATGGAATGTTATTTCTTCTTATATATTTCAATTACTGCTGATGTATAATGGGTACAGAAAGTATTCAGACCCCTTTAAAGTTTTCACACTTTGTTTCATTGCAGCCATTTGAAAATTCAAAAAAGTTGATTTTTTTTCTCATTAATGTACACTCTGCACCCCATCTTGACTGAAAAAAACAGAAATGTAGAAATTTTTGCAAATTTAATAAATAAGAAGACTGAAATATCACATGGTCATTCAGACCCTATGCTCAGTATTGCGTAGAAGCACCTTTTGAGCTAATACAGCCATGAGTCTTCTTGAGAATGATGCAGCAAGTTTTTCACATCTGGATTTGGGGATCCTCTGCTATTCTTCCTTGCATATTCTCTCCAGTTCCGTCAGGTTGGATGGTGCACGTTGGTGGACATACATTTTCAGGTTTCTCCAGAGATGTTCAATTGGGTTTAGGTCATGGCTCTGGCTGGGCCAGTCAAGAATGGTCACAGAGTTGTTCTGAAGTCACTCCTTTGCATTTTAGCTGTGTGCTTAGGGTTGTTGTCTTGTTGGAAGGTGAACCTTTGGCCAAGTCTGAGGTCCAGAGCACTCTGAAAGAGGTTTTCATCCAGGATATCTCTGTACTTGGTCGCATTCATGTTTCCTTCAATGGCAACCAGTCATCCTGTCCCTGCAGCTGAAAAGCACCCCCATAGCAAGATGCTGCCACCACCATGTTTCACTGTTGGGATTGAATTGGCCAGGTAATGAGCACTGCCTGGTTTTCTCCACACATACCACATAGAATTATGACCAAAATGGTCAATCTTTCTCTAATCAGAACAGAGAATCTTATTTCTCATAGTCTGAGAGTCCTTCATGAGTTATTTTAGCAAAATTTATGTGGGCTTTCATATGTCTTGCACTATTGAGAGGCTTCCATCAGGCCACTGGTGGAGAGCTGCAGTAGGTACAATACCTACTGCATTTCTGGAGCACAGCCACAGTGAACTTGTGGTTCTTCTTTACTTCTCTCACCAAGGCTCTTCTCCCACGATTGCTCAGTTTGGCTTGACGGCCAGGTCTAGGAAGACCTCTGGTGGTCCAAAACTTCTTCCATTTAAGGATTCTAGAAGCCACTGTGCTCTTAGGAACTTTGAGTACTGCAGAAATTCTTTTGTAACATTTGTCAGATCTGTACCTTGCCACAATTCTGTCTCTGAGCTCCTTGGCCAGTTGCTTTGACCTCATGATTCTCATTTGGTCTGACATGCACTGTGAGCTGTGAGGTCTTATATAGACAGGTGTGTGCCTTTCCAAATCAAGTCCTATCAGTTTAATTAAACACAGCTGGATTCCAATGAAGGAGTAGACCCATCGCAAGGAGGATGACAAGGAAATTGACAGCATGTGACTTAAATATGTGCGTCTGAGCAAAGGGTCTGAATGCTTATGACCATGAGATATTTTAGTTTTTCTTTTTTAATAAATATGCAAAAATGTCTCCATTTCAGTTTTTTTCAGCCAAGATGGGGTGCAGAGTGTACATTAATTAGAAAAAAATGAACTTTTTCAAATTTACCAAATGGCTGCAATAAAACAAAGAGTGAAAAATGTAAAGGCGTCTGAATACTTTCTGTACCCATTGTATAAATAAGGGTGCCATATGGATTGCATACAAATGACAATACAGATGAAAATATACACTCATGCATATATACTTTATATGCTCATACAAATGTAGCATTAGGGTAGTGCTAGACAGGTTGGCCGCATACAGCTGAAATTCTGGCCACTGCGATAGTCAATAGCCACACAACTTTGATTCATAGTCATGCAGCCACTGATCTACTGCCAGTGGTCGAAGCTTTGGTTGCTCTCTCACCCGACCACCAGCACTGCACTGGGTATGTTCAAATGGGTCAAATAAGCAGAGGATTTTCTGGACAAAAAACTTACATGTGTTACAGCATCAGTGTTGTGATTATTTATATTAATTTTGGAGTTCATCCTTTGAAATGCAAAAAGAAGAAGTCTGCAGTATAATATGCTATTGCAAATTTTTTGTTTTTTCTACTGCTAAAATTTTTGTAGCAGATACACACCCCATGTTAAGCCTCACTAAATGGATAACAGATTTCAATGCAAAAGTATTGCAGTGAGTTGTATCTGCTTCCTGTGCATACAATTCCTGTCCCTTAGCAGCATGAAAATGTATTTTTTCTAAATTTCTTAAAATGAAAACAATTTAAAAATATGTAAAAAAAAAATACAAAATAATACATCACCATTTTACCATTCATTAATAAAAAATAAACATATTAAGTGTTATGCAGTCTGTAAAAGTCCAAACTTTTGAGCACTAAGAAATAAATAAAAATGCCAATTTTTGTTGCTGATATTTGATTACCTCTCACCAAAACAATGAAACAAAATGCAATCAGAGTGATTATGTACAGTACCCTAAATTGGCAATAATATATACTGCAGTTTATTACAGAAATTGCAAGATCTTACAGACCTATTGGAAGAAAAATGGTGACTTTTTATAATTTTTTTTATTTTTTAAAAGCTGTCAAACAGAAAAGTTATTTACATTTGGTATCACTGTAACCACACTAACATGTAAAATAAAGCTAGTGGGTAATTTTTCTTTTTCATACACTGAACAATGTAAAAACAAGACCCATCAACAATAGAAGAATTACTTTCCTGTATTCCACCTTACAATTTCCCCCCATTTTTCAGCTAGAATTATACAGTAAATTAGGAATAAAGAAAAAACTGCAATTCATCATGAAAATAAACAAGTTATCATATAGCTTTGTTGATGGAAAAATATAAAAGTTATGACTTGGATTAAAAAAAACAAGGGAAACAATTAAAAATGCCTGCAGGTGGAAGGGGTTAAAAGACAAAACCTCACACAAAATATGTTTTGACATTTTATAAATTATGCCTGTGAAATGCAACAAGTCAAAATTACTGGATGCAAGCTGAATTGAATAGCCACTAAAACAGGAATGCAATTTCATGCTCACATAATAGCATGGAACCAAATCCTGTAAATTACGCAAGACAACACAAATCATTAACACATGATATATCTGCTGTCTGCTAGCTGTACAACAGAAAAATAATTGATCTGAGCATTGTCTATCTACTATTATCTATCTATCTGTAAACATATAAATACATACATATATATTTGTCTGGCTATCGATCATATCCCAAAAACTTTTTTTTACTTACCTAATTTTGTTCTTCTACAGCATGTCTCCGTATCGTTTTACATTAATCAAAACAAGTTCCGTCCTCTTGTTTTTACAGGTATGTCTTAACTGAAAGCGTTAAGGGAGGGCTTGACTACACAAATGTAACTTGATATTTCGAAATTCTCTTTTGATTGCATTCTCAATAAACATCCCATAAAACAATCATCCAAGAGTCACAGTGTATAGTCTATATAGCTTTCAGCTGCATTTGTAGACTTTTAAATGAATATACAGTAGCATATTTTCTTTTACTTATTAAGTCAAAAGTCACATGTGAAAAATATGAATAACATAAGCTGTAGTTCTGACACAACAATTTCGAGTGCGATGTTGATATTGCTTTTACTGTCATATGTGTCTCTTCGAGAAGGATAATCTTATCAGAGTTAAGAGTCATAATTTCTCTTTATCTGATCCCCCAGATCAAGAATATAATGGAAATCTTATAGACAAGTAATAATCAATAAAAAAAAGACAAAAAAAGGAAAAAAATAGAAAAAAAATTACTGCATTTATTCATAGTACCAGCTACAGTGGGGAAAAAGTATTTAGTCAGCCACTAATTGTGCAAGTTCTCCAACTTGAAAAAGATGAGAGATGCCTGTAATTGACATCATAGGTAGACCACAATTATGAGAATCAAAATGAGAAAACAAATCCAGAAACTCACCTTGTCAGATTTGGCAAGATTTATTTTGCAAATTATGGTGGAAAATACGAGTATTTGGTCACCAAAAAACATGCAAGATTTCTGGGTCTCACAGACCTGTAACTTCTTCTTTAAAGGGAACCTGTCACCTGAATTTGGCGGGACCAGTTTTCGGTCATATGGGCAGAGTTTTCAGGTGTTTGATTCACCCTTTCCTTACTGGCTGCATGCTGGCCGCAATATTGGATTGAAGTTCATTCTCTGTCCTCCGTAGTACACGCCTGCGCAAGGCAATCTTGGGGTGGCAACATCATGCTTTGGGGACGTATCTCTGCAAAGGGACCAGGACAACTGATCCGTGTACATGAAAGAATGAATGGGGCCATGTATCGTGAGATCTTGATTGCAAACCTCCTTCCATCAGCAAGGGCATTGAGGATGAAATGTGTATGGGTCTTTCAGCATGATAATGATCCCAAGCACCCCGCCAGGGCCAGAAAGGAGTGGCTTTGTAAAAAGCATATGAAGGTGGCCTAGCCAGTCTCCAGATCTCAAGCCCATAGAAAACCTTTAGAGGGAGTTGAAAGTCCGTGTTGTCCAGTGACAGGCCCAAAAGATCATTGCTCTAGAGGAGATCTGCATGGAGGAATGGGCCAACATATCACCAACAGTGTGTGCCAACCTTGTGATGACTTACAGAAAATGTTTGACCTCTGTCATTGCCAACAAGGGATATAGAACAAAATATTGAGATGAACTTTTGTTCAAATACTTATTTTACACCATAATTTGCAAAATAGATCTTGCAAAAGCAGACAAGGTGATTTTCTGGATTTGTTTTCTCATTTTGACTCTCATAGTTGTGGTCTACCTATGATGTCAATTACAGGCCTCTCTCATCTTTTTAAGTGGGAGAACTTGCACAGTTGGTAGCAGACTAAATACTTTTTTTCCCCACTGTACCTATCCTCCCCACACATACCCCCATAAAATACTTTTTAAACATTTATTTACTACAATCTCTAGGCGTCTTTTTTAATGTTTGCCCTTTGTGTGTCACTGGCAATTTTGCAGGTAAGAATCTGAAAAATTGAACCTCTGCATGTTTGTCATGTATTCACTTCATTGAACGACACATGTTTTGTTCTCTAGTACATGGTTAACTTTGATCCAGAAAATTGTAGATCTAAGTATTTCCCTGCCAATCTCTGTAGAGTATTATGGTCTCTGAGGAGCATCTCTTTCTGATGTTGGGCATAATAATTCGCCCATGTTGGACTCCCTCCCTTTAATCTGTGCCCCGGCGCTGAGCTCACATCTTTCTAGATAGATAGATAGATACAGTATATGGAATAGGATAGATGTCTTATAGACATTTAATGTCACAAGCCCCCGTTATATAATGTAGCACTAAAGGGTATTTAGCCTGTTTAACCACTTCATGACATGCGCCGTACATGTACTGTGCATGTCATGTCTCCCTCTTTGATGTGGGCTCTGACACTGAGCCCACATCTTTTCCTGGCACATGTCAGCTGTTTTGACTAAAATGGCAAAGTTTCGATATAAAATTGCTTACAAAAGAGGGGCTGAGAATACTCATGCTGACGCCTTATCCAGGGTGAAACATTGACAACCTTGGCAGAACAGAGATGAGGCATTAGAAGATGAGGAAGTTCCAAGGATCCTAGATTCTGCCAGGATGGTGGCGGCTACGCTATGCAAGTGTTGGCCTGGGAGGGTGTCCTAGGGTGATCCCGTGATGAGTGGATACGGTTACAGCAGGAAGATGGGGAACTCGTCCAACTAAGACAGTGGGTGACGTTTAAGCAACTTCCCAGCCATGGAGAGAGAAATTCCCTGTCCCCAGTGTTATGATCTGGTGGCCTAGGAGCAGCATGAGACGTACTCTGGAGTAGGTGGTACCTGTACAGACCGCAAACCCTGAACTTAGCAGTGCAACTAGAAGTAGCCGTGGGGGGTACCTAACACTCCCTAGACCCCTCGACACAGCCCAAGAACTAACTACCCCTAAAGACAGAAACGGGAAAACTATCTTGCCTCAGAGAAAATCCCCAAGGGATAGACAGCCCCCCACAAATATTGACTGTGAAAGGAGAGGGAAATAACATACGCAGACATGAAATCAGGATTTAGCATAGGAGGCCATACTAGCTAAAAAGGAAGAATAGGACAGAGTACTATGCGGTCAGTATTAAAACACTAGAAAATATCCACCACAGAAAATACAAAACACCACATCTGACTAAAGACATGGAGGGTATATCTGCATCTCCAGAGACACAGCTTGGCTGCAAAAAATCCTTCACAGACAAAGCTGGACAAAACAAAACAAGAAAATGCACAGAACTATAAGGTCCACAGCAGGTGGACAGCAAAAACAAGGCCAGAACTTATCTTTGAAGAAATGAACAGCAGACCAGGAGAGACCAGGTATGGATGTGAATCCTCCAAAAACAATGGACAACTGGCACTGACTAAAGGATAAAGCAGGACTTAAATAGCCCAGCCCAAATTGCAAAAAATGGATACACCTGATAAATGCTGCGATCCAACTACCGCAGCACTACCACTCATAACCACCGGAGGGAGCCCAAGAGCAGAATTCACAACACCCCAGATACTCTGTGGATTCTTTGACAATGGGAAAGACTCCAAATGAGAAATGGGCTGCTGTATCAAAAGGTCCAACTACAACGGGAACTGGGTGTCACCGGGCAGGTGGTACTTCCAGAGACACTGTTACCTAAGGTAGCTACCAAGGTGCGTGAAAGGGGAGCACACTTCAAACAAGAGAAAACCTTTCAGTGGTTACAATTATTAGCATACCATCCTCGACTGAAGGCCATATTGGAAGAAGCCTGTCGACTATGCACGAGTTGTGAGTTGGTGAAACCCCTTGAACAGAGAGCCCCTTCACAAACCATCGTGACTTCTGCTCCTCTGAAAGTGCTAATGATATAATATCTGACTATTGGTCCGGCTCATCAAGGTTATGAACATTGTTTGGTAATGATGCACCACTTCACCAAGTTCGCTGTCATGACCTCAACACGTAATGAAACTGCTGAATCCGCCGCACATGCCATCTGTAAGGATTTCATTCAAGTATACGGCTGCCAGAGGCAAATTCATTCTGGCCAGGGGGCCTGTTTTATGGAGAAAGTGATGGAAGAATTACACCGTCTGTATCAGATTGTCAAGTCTCACACCACGCCGTATCAGTCTCAGGGCAATGGAGCCTGCGAGCTGTTCATCCGCACCCTAATTCCAATTCTGAGAACACTGGAAGAAGACTGGAAGGCTTGATGGCCCGAGTTCGTAGCTGAGTTGGTATGGGTGTACAACAACCGCACACATAGAACTACCGATTACACTCCATATACCTTGCTATTTGGTAATCCAGGGAAAGAGATCACTGAGCTAGAACTGGACCCAGAGGAGGACTACCCACGGACAGGGGTGTCCACCTGGGTTCGAGAACATCGCTATTGTTTACAGACCTTGCATCGCCATTGCATGCGGACCAGATTACGGGAATTGGAGCATGCAGAAAAACCCCACTGTGGGGGACAGATCTCCAAGCTGGGGACCACGTACTAGTATGAGAAAAACATCCTCGAGACAAGCTAGAGAATCGGTGGGAGAAAAACCTGTATTGAGTGAAACAGCGAATCATTTACGAAATTCAGCCTGAACGAGAAGAGAACTCCATCACTCATATAGTTCACAGAAACATGCTTCGGCTCTGTCTGTCAAAGGATCCTGAGCAAGTGGAAGAGGCGCAAGATGCTCCTGAAGTACCTTCACCAGTTGCAGTAGATTGCGAAGAGGAAGAGGAAGAATTGCCACCTGAAGATCCACAAGAGGAACAAGGGCCTGAAGTTTCTGAGGAGTCTGTCCCAGTGGAAATGGCCGCGCTACCGCACTCCCCTATGCAACCTGACTCGACCACCCAAGGCGACTCAACTACTCCTTCTGACTTACGGCGCTCCGAATGAACAACAGCCGGAATACCCCCCAATCGATACAATCAGAACCAATTTATTTGGCAGCAAACTGTTCAGGAAAAAGAAGATTGCCAATGCGTTTTACAAGAACTCTCACCCGTGGAATGGCGAGCAAAAGGAGAAGGGGAGTGTAGGAAGATGGACCGGGCCGTTAATACCTCTCATGTTGGTTCCGGAACTATTGGGGCTGTCACCATTGTTGCCAGGGAGGACAGCTTTCTGACCCCGACAGACCTTTGCACCCGACTGTAGATGACAATTCATGGATAAAAGGGTCAGTGCACAGAAAAGTGAGACAGTTGGTGGGAAGACAGAACACGCAGCAGGGGAAGGTTTATTCATTCTCCGTGGGGAGATTCAATAGTCCAGGCCTGCACTGCATCTCACCAGCCCTTGAGCACACTGACTGTGAGGAATGTATATCTGTGTGCCCACTTACCCCAGGCTTGGGGAATCCTTCCTGCACCATTCCGCTTAATGCCGCAGAAGTGTGGCCTAAGTCGGACCAGCTGAACCGGGTAGCATCATCCCCGCCTTTGCCATTGAACTTAGACGCAGGTCGGCAGTACCTCAGACTACATCACAGCACGGACGTCATCCCAGTAACCCAGGACCTCACCTCGGAGAGCCAGGATATGCGGCTTCCATCAGGAGACAGTGCATCAACTTTCTTAAGGAGCAGGCCAGAGACTTTATGAGTCACTTACGGCACCACCGTGGGATTTCAAGCTTCGACTGGCCGGAAACCATCAGACTGATAAGTGTATCTGTTTCATAACCATTTGTTCTTACCCTGACATAATATCCAGTTTAACTCCTCTCTTAACCCTTTCTCTCCCTGCATGGAGTATCCCCTGTAATAAACACTTTTACTCTTGCTCTACCTCCTGCTTGTTGCTGCATCTTACGCCCCTGCTATTCTTACAACAGCATAGTGGATGGGATTTCAAGAAATCTCATGTACACTATGCGTTCATCGGGGCATGTGGCTCACCTGTGGAGATGGACATGAGGCACATCTTTCCAGACCACAGCATGTCTATTTATCTTGAAGAGATGCGAGTCTCCGCAAGATAAGTCTCACCCATACAATTATTGGGCCTAGCAATTCTGCACGGTTCAATGAACACATGCGGAATCACCTGCGTTCAAAAGCTGGCAGCGCTTTGGTCGCAGCAGACACGTGCTGCATCCAAAGTGCTGCCAATTAATGACCACATACCCTTAATGATCCCCTATATTTCTTGTTTGTTACATGTGCTTCTGTTTTGAGGAGTGGAGTTCATTCCAGCATATATGACTGTGCTCTAAGGTCTAAAGCTTTTAGTGCTGCAATATAAGAGATTTCTTTCATTGTTCTTATTGACATTTTTGTAGTAATTTTTGTATGTTTCGCCTATCGGACCGGATCGCCCCGCAGGTGAATATAATAAAAGTTATTTTTCTTCTCTTACAGGTTGGATCGGGGGCTTATATACAGCATTATAGAATGCTGTATATAAGTCCTGAAAAGGCATGTCCGTAACTCGTATCGGCCAAAGCTGGTGACAGGTTCCTTTTCAAAATATCCCCAAAACAAGGTGCAACGTGCAAAGCATGTATTTCTATATATACATTTAGACGGCTAGCCAAAGCTAGCAGCTAGTAGGATATATGAAGAACTAACACTATACTCCCCTGTTTACAACAGTGATACAATTGATAGTACCTTACTGTCTCTATGTGAGTATCGGCTTAATCTGACAAAAATAAAATGCAGTCAGCATAGAAGACACATAAAAGTCGTATATAGCTCTATAAAAGGTCTCATCTGGAAGAATAATAAAGGTAATGTATAACTAAATTGCCTAGAGAAATAACAAAGATCAAACCTGCAATACCTGTGGGCAGGTGATCAACTATTACATCTGATTATGGCTATAGCATGCTTAGGAATTATATGCCACAGTCCGTGAAAAACCATTCACAGTAATGATGTGAGGAAGGGGTGCGCTAGCCCTAAGTATTACCCCTGCTGCGCACCTACCTATTTGCGAAAGTTGGCACCCTAAGATGGCAAGATATGACGCCCCAGCTCGCGCGTCAGCTGCCCCTAAGCTCCTACCAAATACCTTTGTGCAGACGTATAGTCAGAAAAAGGGGGCCAGTCTGGCCTGTATCTGCTAATGTCAGTCCTTAGGACCATGAAATAAGCTATTAGATAAAACAAGGGAATAAAAATTGGGGTAAGAAGGAGGGTAGGGGTTTGTATGATAAAGTGACAGAATGGAGTGCAGACACACCTTTATTCACACTGCAATAAACAGTAAATGCAGATTGCAATAGAACAAAGTAATTATGATATACAAATAATATTAAACTTTCCCACTGGCGTTATACATATAGGATAAGAAAAATAACACTGCTCGTGAATGCTAAACAATGAGCACTATGCAAACCAGGAGCAAAGCATGGACAGATAGGTCACATGGCCTACCCTAGGCGAGGCCGATAACAGACATTCAAGTTTGATCAGAGAATGACTTATCAGTTTAGACGTGTTGCATCAGGCTAGATAGATGGTGCGAAATTCAATCTCGACACGTTTCCCCAAAGGCTGTGTTCATCAGGAGATGCAAAGATATTGGCACATTGCAGAGGATCAGTGTCCTTAGGATGAGGCTGTTGCAACAGCGAATATCTTTGAATGTCTGTTATCAGGCCTCATCATCTAGGGTAGGCCATGTGACCTATCTGTCCATGCTTTGCTCCTGGTTTGCATAGTACTCATTGTTTAGCATTCACGAGCAGTGTTATTTTTCTTGTCCTATATGTATAACGCCAGTGGGAAAGTTACCCCAATTTTTATTCCCGTTTTATCTAATACCATATTTTGATGGTCCTAAGGACTGATATTAGCAGATACAGCTCAGACTGGCCCTCTTTTTCTGACTATACGTCTGCACAAGGGTATTTGGTAGAAGCTTAGGGGCAGCCGACGCACGAGCGGGGGCGCCATATCTCGCCATCTTAGGGTGCCAACCATTGGCTTAGTGTGAATGTTTTTTTCATGGACTGTGGCACATTTTCCCTAAGCATGCTATTGCAATAATAAGATGTACAGTAATAGCTGATTACCTGTCCACAGGCATTATAGGTTTGATCTTTGTTATTTCTCCAGGCAATTTAGTTATACATTACCTTTATTATTCTTCCAGATGAGGCCTTATATAGGGCTATAATAGACTTTTATGTGTCTTCTACTCTGACTGCATGTTCTTTGTCAGATTAAGCTGACACTCACATAGAGAATGTAAGGTGCTATCAATTGCATCAATGTTGTGGACAGGGGAGTATAGTGTTAGTTCTTCATATATGCTACTAGCCTACCCTCTGTTTTCGGTAGCCCTCTATATGTATTGTGAGGCAGTGACTCATGTCACAGGTAGAGGTCACTGTGTGTTCTACCCAGGTTGTGCATGGAGACGGATGGAGTCCATAGGTGTGCATGGGAGTCACGGACTTCCGGTACAAGTTTTCCATTTGGCTGAATGCCATGGGTTTGTTTGCTAAAAACCCTGCAGTAAGGGGTATGGGTGTGTCAGGTGCAATGTCAGTGTCAGTCTGGTGTGTGCTTTTGTGCAGGGCAGAGGCCTGCAGAGCACTGGCTGTGTGTGTGTGTGAAGCAGCACAGGCCAGCGGAGCCAGCAGCTACGGCAGCTAAATAGCCTGGCACCCACAGCATATACAGCGATGCAAGTCGTCCATGGTAACTGGTCTCGGATGTGGACAGTCCTGTGCCCGGAGGTATACCGGAGGTGGATGTCCTGTTTCCGAAAGATAACTGGCATGTGTAACGATTGCAAACAGGTGGATATGGTGCCCGCCTGCTATCCGGAGAATATCCTGGGCTGTGTATGGCTGCATGAGTAGAGAGACTGTGATACAGCGAAGCAGAACACCCACGGGAACTAGTCAGAAGAGGACTGGCGTGTAGTGTTTGCAACATGTAAAGCTGTGTGTTTGGAGACTGTAATATGGCGTGCGGTCGCCTAGGGAAAAAGGACAAGGGAAGTCTGGCCTGTTTAGGGACTGCAATCTAAAGTTATATTTTATAAGGATTGATCATCAATAAGCCTCTTTGCAACACCCTTTTCGAAAAATTTGTTTCTTGTAAGCCCCTTACATCAGATTTGATAGACTACGTTGGATCGGCATGGGATTCATGTCTTTAATAAAATGATTCCAATCAAGCCAACAGAAAACCAGCACCATAAAACAGATCCCTTTGGGATGGGAAGGTCATTGGATATTGGTTACTTCCTTATCTAAAAATAATGGCTTGCAGCCACCCCAGGCACAAAGTACCACATTGAATTGCCTGTTTTGGAAGGTAACAAACTTTCACACTCTCATGGTGCAGTATGCAGTGAAATAATAGAGAGGGGGAATCTATTTTTGAGGCAACAAAACAACCCTGACGCTAAAATATTTTAAACTCCATCCACCTTTGATCATTTTATAAACCAAATAGATCCCATGTTGGTCCAACGTAGTCCATCAAATACAGTATAAAGCTCTGGCAAAAACTAAGAGACCACACATCAAAACCCTGTCATGGCAGCCCAATCTCCAGACGTGAACCCCATTGAAAACCACTGAAATGTAATCAAGAGGATGATGGATAGTCACAAGCCATCAAACAAAGAAGAACTGCTTACATTTTTGCACCAGGAGCAGTGTGAAAGACAAGTGGAAAGCATGCCAAGACGCATGAAAGCTGTGATTAAAAATTATGGTTATTCCACAACATATTGATTTCTGAACTCTTCCTGAGTTAAAACATTAGTATTGTTGTTTCTAAATGATTATGAACTTGTTTTCTTTGCATTATTTCAGGTCTGAAAGCACTGTTTTTTTTTTTTTAATTTTGACCATTTTTTTTATCCGAAAAAAAATACAAAAATTATTGCTTGGAAATTCAGAGACATGTTGTCAGTAGTGATGAGTGAATATACTCGTTGCTTGGGTTTTTCCAAGCACACTCGGGTGATCTCTGAGTTTTTATGACTGTTCGGAGATTTAGTTTTCCTTGCCCCAGCTGGATGATTTACGGCTGCTAGCCAGGCTGATACATGTGGGGGTTGCCTGGTTGCTAGGGAATCCCCACATGTAATCAAGCTGTCTAGTAGCCGCAAATCATCCAGCTGAGGCAAGGAAAACGTAAATCTCCGAGCAGTCATAAATATTTGGAGATCACCCGAGCGTGCTTGGGAAAACCCGAGCAACAAGTATACTCGCTCATCACTAGTTGTCAGTAGTTTATAGACTGAAAGAACAATTTACATTTTACTCAAAAATATACCTACAAAGAGAAAAATCAGACAAACTGAACATTTTGCAGTGGTCTCTTAATTTTTTCCAGAGCTGTATAGTCCAAATAGTGATAAAAAAATGGAAGAAATCTGATTTTTAGTTTTGCAATCTTTATCTTAATGTACAGAGTGTGTCCTCCTTTTTGTTGCAGATTTTATTCTTTCTTATTAACCCATTATCTACCAATGTCTTTTTTTTTGGGACGCCTAATCTTTAGCTTATAGCAACTAAGATTTTATAATTTTTATAATTAGGTCCAATTTTTTGTGTTGTGTTTGTAAAATGAATGTTTTCCAAATAGGAAATCATGTCATTGTCATTTTTAATTGAATATTGGGACGCCCTTTTCTGAAAAATCCGTACTTGTAAAAATTTTAATTTGGCAAGTAATGGGTTAATATAGTAAATGGATGGTAGGCCCCAAGCATAATATTCTCTGGTGGGATTTGTGTTCTCCAGTCTGACACTGCCTATGAATGCCAGCAACAGGCTGGCTTTCACAGGAGAATTTTCATGACAAACACGGAGGTCTTCAGCACACCTCTGACTGTCATGGCAGCATATTGGCATCCCGCGATCATGTCACGGACTCGTCGATTGGCATGTGGAATGAAGCCCTCCCATGTCAGCACATGTTAAATACCGCTGTCAGTCTATTTCTCTCAGCACTTTTAACTTTAGAGACTGAGGGAGAGAAGGATTTATTTTTCACCATTTTATACCAACATATACTTTTCAACAGAGGCGTAGCTAGAGCTTTTGCCGCCCGGGGCTGTTCCCGAGTTTGGCGCCCCCCCCCCCCCCCCGGCTCAATACACACAAAGGTTACCAAAAACGGTTTTCCTGTTTTGTAGAACTTAAACTGGGCCTAATGGTGTCACCCCCACATGCCACACCTGTGACTTAATACCACCACACCATGACCAGGCCACATAGTGACCGAATGATACTACATACAAGGGACAAATACCACAACACCATTTCCAGACCACATATTACCACCACATAGTGACTGAATACTACAATACTGATCAGTAATAAAAAAAAAAACCACAATACTATCACCATAAGTGCCAGTATTCACAGGAGATCTGTACTTAGTATGCAGTGTCTGTGTAGAGGTAATACAGAGATCACTGGTGACATTATACACAGGACCTCTATATAGTATACAGTGTATAGTGTCAGTGTATAGGTAACACTGACTCACCAGTGACGTCTCTAGGTGAAGTCCTTCATCTTTCATCCAGCACAGACCGCCATCATTCCTTCCAGCCAGGACTCGTTTCTGCAGGAAATAACACAGTTATCTCGAGCTCCGCTTGCAGAACACATTACTTAATTTTTCACAACTTCTACATTACATCACATGAAGAAAAAAAGGTGATATAGTGTCACTCTGCACAGTAACAGGACCGCCCCCCCCTTTATAACAGTATACTCAAAAAATAAAATAAATACATCACTGCAGTAATAATATCCCTTAATTAGCCCCTATGGTAATAATATTCCCCACCCTGGCCCCGTTTCTCATTCCTGGCTCCAGCCATATGTTCTCGCATCCTGCCCTCATGAGTATCCATTCTACCCCATATGATCTCCACATCCTGCCCCACCAGCCTGCATCGTATCCGTCCTGCCCCATGATCCAATCCTGCCCCGTGTCTCCAATCATGCCCCGTATCTACATTCTGCCCATGCCTCAAGTCCTGCCCCCAGTGTGTCCAGCATATTACCCCCATGTTGTCCAGCAATCTGCCCCAGTGTGTCCAGCATATTACCCCCATGTTGTCCAGCAATCTGCCCCAGTGTGTCCAGCATATTACCCCCAGTGTGTCCAGCAATCTGCCCCAGTATGTCCAGCACTGCCCCCAGTGTGTCCAGCAATCTGCCCCAGTGTCCAGCCTTTCCCCAGTGTGTCCAGCAGTCTGCCCCAGTGTGTCCAGCATATTACCCCCAGTGTGTCCAGCATATTACCCCCAGTGTGTCCAGCAATCTGCCCCAGTGTCCAGCATTGCCCCAGTGTGTCAAGCATTCTGCCCCATGGTCTCCAGTATTGCCCCAGTGTGTCCAGCAATCTGCCCCATGGTCTCCTGTATTGCCCCAGTGTGTCCAGCAATCTGCCCCATGGTCTCCTGTATTGCCCCAGTGTGTCCAGCATTCTGCCACATGGTCTCCTGTATTGCCCCAGTGTGTCCAGCAATCTGCCCCATGGTCTCCTGTATTGCCCCAGTGTGTCCAGCATTCTGCCACATGGTCTCCTGTATTGCCCCAGTGTGTCCAGCATTCTGCCCCATGGTCTCCAGTATTGCCCCAGTGTGTCCAGCAATCTGCCCCATGGTCTCCTGTATTGCCCCAGTGTGTCCAGCAATCTGCCCCATGGTCTCCTGTATTGCCCCAGTGTGTCCAGCAATCTGCCCCATGGTCTCCAGTATTGCCCCAGTGTGTCCAGCAATCTGCCCCATAGTCTCCTGTATTGCCCCAGTGTGTCCAGCATTCTGCCACATAGTCTCCTGTATTGCCCCAGTGTGTCCAGCATTCTGCCACATAGTCTCCTGTATTGCCCCAGTGTGTCCAGCAATCTGCCCCATGGTCTCCTGTATTGCCCCAGTGTGTCCAGCATTCTGCCCCATGGTCTCCAGTATTGCCCCAGTGTGTCCAGCATTCTGCCACATAGTCTCCTGTATTGCCCCAGTGTGTCCAGCATTCTGCCACATAGTCTCCTGTATTGCCCCAGTGTGTCCAGCAATCTGCCCCATGGTCTCCAGTATTGCCCCAGTGTGTCCAGCAATCTGCCCCATAGTCTCCTGTATTGCCCCAGTGTGTCCAGCAATCTGCCCCATGGTCTCCAGTATTGCCCCAGTGTGTCCAGCAATCTGCCCCATGGTCTCATGTATTGCCCCAGTGTGTCCAGCAATCTGCTCCATGGTCTCCAGTATTGCCCCAGTGTGTCCAGCAATCTACCCCATGGTCTCATGTATTGCCCCAGTGTGTCCAGCAATCTGACCCATGGTCTCCAGTATTGCCCCAGTGTGTCCAGCATTGCCCCAGCCCCAGACAGTCAGACATAAAGAAAAAAAAAAAAAAGTAAAATCCTCACCTCTCCCGTTCCTAGCGTAGGTCCGGTGCAGTCAGCGTCTCTCCGGCTCTGCGACGCTCAGGACAGAGAGGCAGAGCGGCGCGCACAGTAGTGACGTCATCGCGCCCTCTGCTCTGAGACGTCGCAGAGTCAGAGGACGCTGTAGCTGCCGGCGCCGCAGGAACCAGGAGAGGTGAGTATAGAGCGGGGGGCGGGGTCCGGTGGTGGGGGGAGCTGGCCCTGGTCGCGGCGGCGGACGGCGCCGCCCGAAGATTTAAAGGGGCGTCTTTTTTTTTTTTTTTCTTCTCCTGCAGCGCCGGCCGCCCCCCGCATTGTGCCGCCCGGGGCGGACCGCCCCCCCCGCACCCCTCTTCCTACGCCACTGCTTTTCAAACAGGGTGAAAATGACATCTTCTGCAAAAGAGTGATAAGAAAGAAAAAGCTTTACCATCTATCGATTTAAAGGGAAGGTACCGCGTTTATAGGTCATTAATAAATCACTGTAATGTAGCATAACATGCTGCTATAAGCAAGTTTGAAATGCATGTGAAACAGATTTCATGTGTTATATGAGTTTAAAGAATGCACTGGGGGCTGACATCTTGGTTTTGCAGCAGTAGCAGGGCACTATCAGTGTCATGTTACGGCACCCCATGAACATAGGAGATAACAGACCGGCGCTGACCCTATCTGTAACATTGCAGCAGCATTAGCAGTGAGCTGGGCACGCCTCTGTGGGCTGCACAACTCACTGCTGTAGGTGTGACTAGCTGCCATTTTATAATAGCCCTGTGCTATCTACCGAGCTCCACTTTCTCTCTATCGCAGGAGAGAAGAAGCCCTCACTGCTCCTCTGTACTCCAGGCAGGCACGTCCTGGGCACACATCCTCTGCTCCTCACAGGCTGCCCTGTGTGCTTCTCCTGCTGTGTCTCTGCCTCCCCCTCACACACAGTCCCTGTGATCTCCAGTAAGCTGCACTCACAGCCTGCAGAGAGGGAGGTGACACCTGGAGAGAGAGCAGGGCAGCTGACAGGACAGGGATTAAGGTGGGGGAAGGGGGATGGCAAGAATGTTATTCACAAAACATGCTGCTGAGCCCACTGTGTTCTGCTCCTCTGTAAACAAGCTGTGCCTCTGATGCAGTAACTGCTGGTGATAGCAGATCACAGAGCAGTCACACACAAAAAATGGCTCTGCCCTGTGATGCTGCTCTTCATTCTTACTGTTAGCCACAAAATTGGGGCAGTAACTGCTGACATCACCATTTCCCTGCCCTTTTGGGTGGTCTAATATCCCGGGGCAGAGCTGCTAAATGTTACTATAGCTGCTTGAGGTCTAAAACGCAAAATGCTCCCCTAGTGGTAAATATGTATATTTGTAGAAAAATATGTAATATTTTTCATATAGAAATGTTTGCAAACAGTGCAAACATTGCATTAATACATTTTAATTACTATTTTAAGCTTAATTTCACAAAAAAACAAAATACAAGAAAACTGGTGGCACCTTCCCTTTAAATTACTAATTTACTCAAGAGGAGAATATGCCAGCTCAAAGAAAGCTACTGCTAAGTTAATAACCAAAACATTCATAACAAATGAAAAGTGTCTTACTTGTCCTGTTGTTCTTCTGGAATCTGGACTATCTATAGAAGTATGATGGTGCTTTCCGTCTAGTACTATAAGAAGCAGTAACCACTCTGATATGGTCGGAAATAAACAAAGAGCAGTTGACAGTTCTCTCCTTGTTTTGAAGCAAAAAGAGATCAAAGGTCTGATCTAGAGAGAGAGATTACACTGACACTGTATCCATATCTTACAAACTTTAAAAGACAAGAAAGAGGGATACACAGAAGCAATTTCTATTTTACACTAAAATTAGCAAACAGTAAGATATCTAGTACAATCTCCTAACCAGATGACAGTTAGGTCCAGAAATACAGTCATGACAGAAAGTGTTTGTACACTTGAAATTGTTTCAGAAAATGAAGCATTTCATCCTGAAAATTATTGCGATTACACATGTTTTGCTATACACATATTTATTTCCTTTGTGTGTATTGGAACAGCACAAAAAAAAGAGAAAAGGGGCAAATTTGACATAATTTCATGCAAAACCTCAAAAATGGGCCAGACAAAATCTTGGCACCCCCAACATTATATTTGCTTGCAAACCCTTTGAAATAAATAAGTTAAATCAGTCACTTGCTAAAATGGTCAACAAACTTCTTACACCTCTCAACTGTAATTTTGGACCACTTTTCTTTTGTAAAATCCTCCAGGTATCTCATATTTGAAGCGTGCTTTCTCCCAACAACAATTTTAAGACCTCTCCACAGAATTTAGATCTGGTCTCATTGCTGGCCACTTCAGAACCGTCTAGCGCTTTTTTCCCATCCATTTCTGTTGCTTCTTGAAGTATGCTTGGGTTCAATGCCTTCTGGAAAACCCATAGCCTAGGATGCAAACCCAGCTTTCTGACACTGGGCACTATAAGGCGACCCAAAATCCATTGGTAATCTTCAGATTTCATGATGCCTCGCACACAGTGAAGGTACTCAGTGCCAGAGGCAGCAAATCAACCACAAAGCATCTTTGAACTTCAACCATATTTGACTGTAGTCACTGTGTTTTTTTCTTCACAGAAAACGGAATGAGGCCTATAAACAGTAGGATGATGTACTTTAACAAAAACATCTATCTGATGCTTTTTCAGAAGGATTTTAGCTTTCTCACGTACATTTTTGATAACTGCAATCTAGCATTTTTATATCTCTGAGTCAGCTGTGGGGTCCACCTGGGTCACCTGCGATAGCATTTCATTTCATTTAAATGTCATCAGATAGTTCACACTGACAATGATGCACCAAGAGCCTGCAGGACAGTTTGAATTTCTTTGGAACTTGATTGGGGAAACTTATCCACCATCCGGACTATCCTGCATTGCAATCTGTCATCAATTTTTCTCAGCTGTTCACATCCAGGGAGATTAGCTACAATGCCATGGGTTGTAAACTTCTTGATTATGTTGAGCACCATGAACAATGGAACACCAAGATCTCTGGAGATGGACATGTAAACTTGAGATTGTTGATATAGTTCAACAATTATGGTTCTCAATTTTTCAGACAGTTCTATTTTCCTCTTTCAGTTTTCCATGCTGTGTGACACAGAAACACAATGTAAAAATTGAGTCAACTTCTACCCTTTTTGTCTGGTCTGATGTGATTTTAATACTGCCTGCAACTGTTACTTGCCACAGGTGAGTTTGAACGAGCATCACATGCTTAAAACAAAGTTGTTTACCCACAATTTTTTAAATATACCAACAATTTTGTCCAGCCCATTTCGGGGTTTTGTGTGAAACGGTGTCCCATTTGCCTTATTTTCTCAGTTTGTTTTGTGTTGTTTGAATAAACACAAAGGAAACAAACTTGTGTATAACAAACATGTGTAATTGCAATAATTTTCTGGAAGAAATACTTCATTTTCTGGAACAATTTCAAGGATGCCAACACTTTCAGCCATGACTGTACATGTCATGGTTTGTCTGGGTTGGTTCTTCTCGGGTTAATTCCTGTGGCCTCACTTTGATCCTGCGTGGACTTCTTATAGCCTCCATCTGGGAGTTTCCTTTGTCAGTGATACTTCCGCCCTTGGCTAAGTGTATTGACCCCTGAGTGTGTTTTGTGCTGTGTGCTGTTTGCTTGATCCCTTGGCTTTTGACTCGGTCTGTTCTCTGGTTACTGTTTGTTGGATTCCGTCTCTGTACTTTCTCTGTCCGTTTGGTATTGACCTCTGCTTGGCCCCTACTATCCTTTCTGTTTAGTCCCTTGGTACCGTTACGCTATCCCGTGCCTTGACGCCGGCCTGTTCTGTTTACGTCTCTGTCTGTGCCCCTTGGTAGCTCAGTTCTTTAGTTACCTTTCTAGGAGTTTTCCTTCAGCTTCTTGCTCCCTGGAGCTTAGGCCACGCCCTCCAGCAGTCAGGTGATTCAGGTCTTGTCAGGCCTGAAGCAATCTCTCTCCAGTCTTGCTTGCCTCGCATTCCTTGGAGTCTGTGGCTATCTAATATATAATTGCCTAGAATACTACTTCCTGCAATTTGTGCCAACTTCCGTGGCTTTGTCCGGAGCTAATGTCCGGAGCTAATGTCCGGAGCTAATGTCCGGAGCTAACGTCCGGAGATAAGTGACGTCAACAGTGTCCAGTGTCTGATTGGTTGCCACCTGCTGCGAGCGACCAATCAGAAACGTGCCGTACTGTGACACACTCCGCCCGCCATTTTGGTGTGATTTTTGAATTTTTACCTCACAGCAAGTTTCTACTGCGTGGAGGCGGGCCCAGTGACGTTGCTCTTCAAGCTCCTGCCGAATTTCATCAAAAAAATGATAATACCATTTACCAAAACTATATATATTTAGTTGTGAAGTGGTTCAGTGACATTTTCACACCAATTTTGAACTTTTGTTTGGTGTTTTCTCCATATACTGCCTATTATTTTTGTTCTTTCTTACTATTATTTATTAATTGTATTATTCTTACATTTGAATAAATAAAGTATATATGGATTCTAGACTCCCGATTCTTTAGAATCAGGCTGCCATCTAGTAATAATAATAATAATCTTTATTTGTATATAGCGCTAACATATTCCGCAGCGCTTTACAGTTTTGCACACATTATCATCGCTGTCCCCGTTGGGGCTCACAATCTAAATTCCCTATCAGGCTTTAACTCTGGAGCAGCAGGCCCTTGCTCATTCTCAGTGGCAGATCACTGAGACTGTGCAGGGGGCATTGTCTCCTGGTCTTCAGGGGGCTATGGCGAGTGATGTTGTGCTGGTGTCCCCAGAACCACCTGTTAAGTTGCCTGACTTTTTTTTCTGCAAACAAGAAGGAGTTTAGGTGTTATGAACAGGTAATTCAGAACCACAATGGACATTGAAGTTCAGAGCACACAAAGTGACCTGACAATTACCAAAAACAAAGGACGAGCTCTGAGACGTGGGAACTCTGCTGACCGCAATCCCTAATCCTAACACACCACACTAGAGGTAGCCGTGGATTGCGCCTAACGCTCCCTATGCATCTCGGCACAGCCTGAGAAACTAACTAGCCCTGAAGATAGAAAAATAAGCCTACCTTGCCTCAGAGAAATTCCCCAAAGGAAAAGGCAGCCCCCCACATATAATGACTGTGAGTAAGATGAAAATACAAACACAGAGATGAAATAGATTTAGCAAAGTGAGGCCCGACTTACTGAATAGACCGAGGATAGGAAAGATAGCTTTGCGGTCAACACAAAAACCTACAAACAACCACGCAGAGGGGCAAAAAGACCCTCCGCACCGACTAACGGTACGGAGGTGCTCCCTCTGCGTCTCAGAGCTTCCAGCAAGCAAGAAAAACCAATAAAGCAAGCTGGACAGAAAAAATAGCAAACAAAAATAACACAAGCAAAACTTAGCTTATGCAGGATAGACAGGCCACAGGAACGATCCAGGAGGAAGCAAGACCAATACTAGAACATTGACTGGAGGCCAGGATCAAAGCACCAGGTGGAGTTAAATAGAGCAGCACCTAACAACTTAACCTCATCACCTGAGGAAGGAAACTCAGAAGCCGCAGTACCACTCTCATCCACCAAAGGAAGCTCATAGACAGAACCAGCCGAAGTACCACTCTCGACCACAGGAGGGAGCTTGGCCACAGAATTCACAACATTTAGGGTTTTCAAAGAGGATTGTAAACTCTTCTTCACTTTGAGACCACGGTCCTCTGGGGATGAAAGTCAGAGGGTAGGGGTCGTCATGTCCCTGTTAAGGGGGTCCCCGCAGGCTTGGGCGTTCTCCCTTTCTCCCACCGCCCCCGAGAGAGTGTCGGTGAATGCGCTCTTTGAGGCTCTCGGGCACATATATGATGAGCCTGACCGAGTGCGATTGGCAGAGGACATGGTGATGAGTGTCTGTCAGGGGAAGCACTCGGCTGAGTGGTTCTGTATGGAGTTCCGCCGCTGGGTCGCAGAGGTTTCTTGGGACGACGCCGCTCTGCAAGGACTTTTCCGTAGAGGCTTGTCTGAGCAGCTGCAGGATGCCCTGGCGTTACATCCCTCACCAAACTCTCTCGAGGATGCCATGACTCAAGCCGTCCGGATGGACCGCAGGTTGCGGGCCAGAGAGTTGATGCAGGTGGAGACTCCGTTGTTTTCCAGTGGGAAAGAGACTGTGCCTGAGCCCATGGAAGTAAGCACTCTCACCTTAAAGGAAAAAGAGAGAAAACGCCGACGGGAAAAGCAGTTATGTTTCTACTGCGGTGAAGCTGGACATTGGAAGAAGGAGTGTCCTTCCTGCCCATCAACGACTCGGTCCACGGGAAACAACTAGGTGTAAGTAGTTATCGAGGAGATTACTCAGACCCGCAGGTACACTTTTCCTCATTTTCTAAGGTGTTGCTTCAGGTGGAACTGTTAGTGGACGGTTGTTCTTCTTTCTCTACAGCGTTTGTGGACTGTGGGTCATCCATCAATCTGATTGACTCCCAATTGGTCACATGTTGCAAGATAGGGACAGCTAGGCTCAAGACTCCGGTCAAGGTGGTGGCCATTGACTCCTCCCCCCTCACGAAAGAGGGAATTCTCTTAATGTCTGATTTGTTTTCGCTCAGAGTGGGCGCTGCTCACGAGGAAAAGTTAAGTTGTTTTGTTCTGGACAATCTGCCAGCAGGGTTAGTGTTGGGCATGCCCTGGTTACAACGCCATAACCCAGATTTTAATTGGAAAATGGGGGAGATTGTTCAATGGGGGTCTAATTGTTCTAAGTTATGTTATAAATCTGCACTGTTGGTTGAACCTGTCAAATCTGTGTCTGTGTCATCTGTCGAGCTGGAAGGTATTTCGGAGTACCTGATAGACTTCGAAGATGTGTTCTCAGAAAGTGAGGCCGAGACGTTGCCGCCACTTAGACCTTTTGATTGCGCCATCGAGTTAGTCCCGGGGGCTAAACTGCCTAAAGCCCGTCTGTTTAATTTGTCTGGTCATGAGCGCTTAGCTATGAAAAATTATATTGCAGAAAGTCTTTGCAAGGGACATATACGTCCCTCTGTCTCATCTGTGGCGGTGGGGTTCTTTTTTGTAAAAAAAAAAAAAAGATGGTGGTTTACGTCCCTGTCTCGACTTTTGTGAACTTAATAAGATAACAGTTCGGAATACGTATCCCCTTCCATTGATTCCTGATTTATGTAATCAACTATCAGGGGCTAAATGGTTCTCCAAAGTGGATCTTCGGGGAGCATATAATTCGATAAGAGTCCGGGAGGGGCATGAATGGAAAACTGCGTTCCTCACGTCTGAGGGACTGTTTGAAAATGTAATCATGCCATTTGGTCTTACCAACACCCCCGCCATATTTCAGAATTTCATCAATGTTGTATTTGCTGATCTCATTGGTCGTTTTGTTGTGATTTACTTAGATGATATTCTGATATACTCATCTGACAGTCAGTCTCATCTGAGTCATGTACGAACCGTCCTCCAAAGACTTAGAGAAAATCATCTGTTTGCTAAGTTGGAGAAATGTTTGTTTTTTGTTCAAGAGTTATCTTTACCAGGTGGAGTTAGACTTCCTACCAGTGCTGTGGTGTAATGTAGTCCCTTGCTGCCTGTGGCTTCCATCATGGTCCTCACTGTTCTCCCTGTCCTCCTTAAAGGTGGAACACTAACCCGTATGACAGGTGGCTCGAGTCTTTATACAGGGTCTCTATCATGACCCGGGCTCTATGAGCCACAGTGTGTCCAGGTGTTAGGGCGGACAGGTGACATTTATTCAGCTGTCCTGCCGGTTTCTACTGTGCCTCGTGGAGTCCGACACAACCTCGGTCTTCCGGCTACGGGAATCTGCACTCTGCAGGGAGGTAGCTCAGTCGCAGCTATTCTCCCCAGTTATCACTCTCCTTGCTTCACTCTCCTACACACTCACTACACTGCGCTCTTCTTTTTGTATTATCTCTATCTAGGAGCTGCAGCACCCTCGTAGCTGTACGGCCCCTCATTTTCCTATCCGCCTCAGACCGTTCCAGACTGCTGTCTGGCACTCACTGACTCACTTTCCCTCCAGACCAGAATATATATAGGGAAGCCATCCTTAAGCTGGATCAGAGCTCTCCCTTCTGATCTGGAGTGTGAACATGTTATATGCTTGTGTTTACCTTGCAAATAAGATCTTACCTCATTTCCAAGAGTGACATCACTCTCCCCATGAGGAAAGCAATGCCACTGTAACAACTGGGGTGCTATACACTGTGTGCAGAATTATTAGGCAAGTTGTATTTTGATCACATGATACTTTTTATACATGTTGTCCTACTCCAAGCTGTTCAGGCTTGAGAGCCAACTACCAA
The DNA here is from genome assembly GCF_032444005.1 of Ranitomeya imitator. Lineage (NCBI taxonomy): Eukaryota > Metazoa > Chordata > Amphibia > Anura > Dendrobatidae > Ranitomeya > Ranitomeya imitator. Next base: position 142,149,501 of record NC_091289.1, read on the forward strand.
TTAAGTAAATCAGGTGATATGCATCTCTGTAATGAGAAGGGGTGTTGTCTAATGACATCAAAACCCTATATAAGGTGTGCTTAATTATTAGGCAACTTCCTTTCCTTTTTGGCAAAATGGGTCAGAAGAGAGATTTGACGGGCTCTGAAAAGTCCAAAATTGTGAGATGTCTTGCAGAGGGATGCAGCAGTCTTGAAATTGCCAAACTTTTGAAGCGTGATCACCGAACAATCAAGCGTTTCATGGCAAATAGCCAACAGGGTCGCAAGAAGCGGGTTGGGCAAAAAAGGCTCAAAATAACTGTCCATGAATTGAGGAAAATCAAACGTGAGGCTGCCAAGATGCCATTTGCCACGAGTTTTGCTATATTTCAGAACTGCAACGTTACTGGAGTAACAAAAAGCACAAGGTGTGCACTACTCAGGGACAAGGCCAAGGTAAGGAATGCTGAAAAACGACCACCTTTGAACAAGAAACATAAGATAAAACGTCAATACTGGGCCAAGAAATATCTTAAGGCTGACTTTTCAAAGGTTTTATGGACTGATGAAATGAGAGTGACTCTTGATGGGCCAGATGGATGGGCCAGAGACTGGATCACAAAAGGGCAGAGAGCTCCACTCCGACTCAGACGCCAGCAAGATGGAGGTGGGGTACTGGTATGGGCTGGTGCAGCGCCCCAGGGTCCTGATCATTGCAGTAATATCATTCTCCTCTAGGGGGAGTGATGTTATGTTTGGAGGCAAAGATGGACAACCAAATCCAGGTATCACAAACATGCAGCACATTTCGCACTCCAGGCCACACTTAGGTAAAACTGGTTGCCTAGGGATTAAGTTAAGTAGTTGCTGGCTGAGGTTCGCTCAGGTAGTTGGTCCCTGGCAGGGGTGGGAGCCTGTCCGAGGCCAAGACAGAAGGACACTAAGCTGTGCCTGCCCTAAGTGCGGCAGTTTCTAAGAACGGACACGGAAAGAGAATTGTATTGTAGAGAGGGTGATGAAGTTATAGCAAAGGAGTGGATACCAGAAGGAGTTCTGCCTTACAAAGGCTTCCTCCTTCTGAGGCGCAGGATCCGAGTAACCGGAACACCGAGGGAGCAACAGTTAACTTTATGCCTTGCTTCAGAGACCGGCAGGACAGCTAATTTCACGTTACTGATCCGCCCCTACACCCAGGAGGCAAGGTGGCACCGCTTAGAGGCTGGGTCATGATAGTCCCTGTAAAACGCCTCAAGCCACCGGTCATACAGGTTTGTCCTATCCATCTGCGGGACAGAGAGAGAGAGACGAAACATCTACAACATCTGTGAGGACCTTATGAGATGCTTAGCAGTAAGGTACTACAACACCACGGTGCTAGAAGAAGGCTACTGATTTCTATCTGGACAAAGGGACTCTTGATTTGCCTCCAAACCAGCCGGACTCTGCTTGCCCTGTGATCTGGTGCTCTGGACTGTGGATGCTGAAGTCTACAGTAAAAAGGTAAAGAGACTGCAACCTGCAGCCCACTAGGCAGACTGTGGACGTCCAGGGAGAGTGGGTGACCTTCAGATGGACCCATACCACCACCGATCTGATTGGGATGCCTGGGGAGACCCAGCATTAGTTAGAGAGCATCGAAATCATCACCCAGCAGGAGTACCGCAGGCAGCTGGCCCTGCAGTGTAAGGAGAGTGAGCAGAGGAAACAGCTTAAGCGCCAGGCCGCGCATGAGAGAGATCTGTAGGCCAAAGCCCGGGCCCAAAAGATGGGCAATGGAGACCGGGGCCCATGGAGGTGCGGGACTGTGGTGGTGTTTCGCCTTGATGCCGACTAGGGTTTCTTTAAAGAACCGGACCTTTACCCTGAGGTCTTTGTGAACAGGCAAGATGTGGAGGTGCACTTAATGGAGGGCCACCCTGTTAGGGACCTCTACCCTGGTGTTCATGTCCCCTACACCAGGCACTGGGGAGACAAGGGGTGGTATGCTCTCCATGTGCACAAGCACGAGTTGAATAAAGGAAGGTCGCCATCTCGAGACTGGGAGCTGTTATCACCGGAGGCTCCACATTACCCAACACCGCCCTCACCTGGCCAGGTGAGAGACACAATAGCCGCCCCTGAAAGAGCACCTGTCGTTCTGTGCTCCAGATGTGCCGGTGCCCTGGTGGAGCAAAGAACTGTGAGCATGCAGACTCCAATCCAGAGTGCAAATGCACTATATGTAATGCCGGGCAGTCGCTTGTATCCAAGAAGACTGCCACCGCCAGTGCTACCACCGGAACTGTTCCAGTAATTTGCGAATCTGCAACTGATTGTATATAGTTGACTGTTTGTTTTTTTGCTGCTTTAAACCCATCTAGGGTTATGTCTTAAAGGGGTCCTCAGTTAAAGGAGGATTCCAAGTTCTGAACCCGACCAAGATAATTTCTAAAAGGGGTCCCCTGTTAAAGGGATCCTTAGTTTGCACAAGTTGCCTTGCTTTTTGTTAAAGACACTGGAGTCATAGACAGTGAATGGCTCACCAATTTTGCTGTATATGGTTTGCACCTTCTTAAAGGTGCTCCCTAATGGTTTTACGAGAAGAGCTTTTTGAAGAGACTGTTCCTGATGATGTTGTGAAATCTCTTGCGGTTATAGAGTTGATAACTGATTTGAATGTTTTGCACTATCTCAGTGAGTGGATTGAATCCTTAAAGGGGATGTGAATTGTTGCACTTTGCCAGAATAGAGTTAATGTGATAGAGTTATGTTTACATTGTTCATAATATGTAGCTAGAGATATAGAGAATAACAATAAAATTGAGATTGAGATAGACAATAGAAAAATGTTCAATGATGCACTTTTGAATAAACTAAAGGAAGATGCAGTGAGCCCGTGGGGGTTGATAGACAGTCCTGCATGTGAAGAAGAATAAGCAGTAACCAAATGATTGTTTTGCACTTAACAGATAGTATACCTGTATGGGTAATTGTGTTTCATAGTTGATTAGTAACTGTTTTCTACTTGTATTAGAATGGGCCCAAAATGTAAATATGTTTTATTATGCAACGTTTAAGTGTCCTCACCTCCCATAAAGGGAAGAAACAGTTTACATTAACTTGTTTTGCAGCATTTCAAAAATCTGTATGTCTTTGGCTAATGTATTGTTGTTTTCTTTTCCCAGTCCGGGAGTACTGGATTTAACAGGGGGGGGGGGTGCAGCGCCCCAGGGTCCTGGTCATTGCAGTTATATCATTCTCCTCTAGGGGGAGTGATGTTACGTTTGGAGGCAAAGAAGGACAACCGAATCCAGGTATCACAGACATGCAACACATTTTGCACTTCAGGCCACCAGGTGGAGCTATGCTCCTATTTATTAGGGCACTCCTCACACTTAGGTAGAACTGGTTGCCTGGGGAGGAAGTTAGGCAGTTGCTGGCTGAACTTCACTCAGGTAGTTGGTCCCTGGCAGGGGTGGGAGCCTGTCAGAGGCCGAGACAGAAGGACACTAAGCTGTGCCTGCCCTAAGTGCGGCAGTTTCTAAGAACGGACACGGAAAGAGAATTGTATTTTAGAGAGGGTGAAGAAGTTATAGCAAAGGAGTGGATACCAGTCCTACACAGGCTGCCTCCTTCTGAAGCGCAGGATCCCAGTAGGCGGAACACCGTGGGAGCAACAGTCCTTTATGCCTTGCTCCAGAGACCGGCAGGACAGCTAATTTCATGTTACTGATCTGCCCCTACACCCAGGAGGCAAGGTGGCACCGCTTAGAGCCTGGGGCATGATAGAGTCCCTGTAAAACGCCTCAAGCCACCGGTCATACCGGTTTGTCCTATCCATCTGGGGGACAGAGTGAGAGAGACATAACATCTACAACATCTGTGAGGACCTTATGAGATGCTTAGCAGTAAGATACTACAACACAACGGCGCTAGAGGAAGGCTACTAATTTCTACCTGGACAAAGGGGACTCTTGATTTGCCTCCCAACCGGCCGGACTCTGCCTGCCCTGTGGTCTATGCTCTGGACTGTGGATGCTAAAGCCTTCAGTAAAAGGTAAAGAGACTGCAACCTTGTGTCCTCGTTCTTCACTGCGCCTCTCACCATCCACCATCTACACACTGGAAAGCACTGGGGACATACTTCACCTGTGGGAAGGTATACCATCTAGCTGCCATAACATCACCCCAGCAGACCCCTTAAAGCAGCATCTGTCATCCTGACCGAATAACACAGGTGGCGTCATGAACATATCCCTTTAAAGACCGTTCTCTTTTCAATGGACCTCCCAAGGGCCATGGACCGGGTCAGCCACCGTGACATCCCCCTGTGAACCGAAGGACCCGGTACCGAGTATCCCCTTGCCCATGGGGGCACTCCACTGGTATCATCAAAGATGAACTTGTGGGACCTTTATGGGTTGAGGATGGAGTGAAGCTCAACTCCCAGACCTACTGCCAGTTTCTGGAAGACAACTTCTTCATGCAGTGGTACAGGAAGAAGTCGGTATCGTTCAAGAAAAACATGATTTTCATGCAGGACAATGCTCCATCACATGCCTCCAACTACTCCACAGCGTGGCTGGCCAGTAAAGGTCTCAAAGAAGAAAAAATAATGACATGGCCCCCTTGTTCACCTGATCTGAACCCCATAGAGAACCTGTGGTCCCTCATAAAATGTGAGATCTACAGGGAGGGAAAACAGTACAACTCTCGGAACAGTGTCTGGGAGGCTGTGGTGGCTGCTGCACGCAATGTTGGTCATAAACAGATCAAGCAACTGACAGAATCTATGGATGGAGGCTGCTGAGTGTCATCATAAAGAAAGGTGGCTATATTGGTCACTAATTTTTGGGGGTTTTGTTTTTGCATGTCAGAAATGTTTATTTCTAAATTATGTGCAGTTATATTGGTTTACCTGGTGAAAATAAACAAGTGAGATGGGAATATATTTGGTTTTTATTAAGTTGCCTAATAATTCTGCACAGTAATAGTTACCTGCACAAACAGATATCCTCCTAAGATAGCCAAATCTAAAAAACCCACTCCAACTAAATAATCCTCTAAAATACAACTTGCCAAATAATTCTGCACACAGTGTACAAGTGATGTCAAATACTCCGCCCATACTAAATATGTGTGGGGCTCTCATTACTCCTCTCATAGGTGCATTTTTAAGTTGTGACTTTAGTAAAATTGGTGAAATTTATTGTTGTTTTATGTGTAATTTCAAATGAAGATGACTTAAAACAAGATTAAGACAATTGCATTACATTAATCACACCAGGATTGAAGAATGTATATGCTTATTTTTCTCACACTATGCCAGGCCCAGTTAATCCCTATATTGAAGTATGTGGTAAAGAATGTGGCCTATTGCCACACAGCTGCATTGCTATAAAAGAACGGAAAATAGGATCATATTTCATATTGTGTATTTGAAGGATGTGAGTTATTATATTTCAAGTGAGTGGGACTTTGCTGCTGTTCTCAGGGGTCAGGACAGCTAAATAGCTGAGAATACCGCTGTACAGGTAAAAGAAGTGACAGCTCTATGAGACTAAATCAGCGTTGTGTCTACTTCATTCTCAGATTTAATGAGTATTTCAAAGGTTGGTTAATAAATACTGAAATGAACGGTTATGAACTTGCATTAACATGGCATTTTAGTTTATTTTATTTCTATCATGTTCTTTATAATGGGTCAAAACAAGCCCTTACATTGGGGTGGTCATAATCTAACCTAAAGCTTGCCCTGGAACTGAGCCGCTCTGCTTTAGGACTTTCTTTAGAATGTTCTCAGTGATTCGTATTTGTGTAATCCAGCAGCAGCACCAATGCTCAGGCGGGAAGAGAATGGGGATGGAGTTGCAGCTGCACAAAGTGTAGAACTCTTCAGGGGAGTAGAGTCAGGAGGAATGACAATCTGTGTCATTTTTAGTATTAACCACACGTCGATCTGGACATCAGCCATTTACAATTGAGCACCAATCACAATGTAAATTCAAATGAAAAGGTAAAATTTGAGCTCTATGACTGTAACCTTCCCTCTCTGCCATTAAAGGGAACCAGCATCCCCGACTACATTTCTCATACTGGTGACATCCCCCTTTCATTTAAAATAAGCTTTGGAGCCAGATCCTCAGGGAGATTTCTCTTTGGCCTATATATCTTAAGAGCTCTTTTACATATGAATAACATTGTGACTTTATCTGGAACAAGACATTGGATCATAGACAGGGGTGGGCTGGGCCAGGTGGCAGGGAGGCAAATGCCCCCCGGGCTGCACAGCTAACTGTGCGCGGCTGTGTCTGCTGTGCTGTGATGCGGCCGGCAGCAGACATGGCCACATGCATCAGTCTGTCTCATGAGCCTCAGACCATGTCTTGTGAGACCTCAGCGTCCTCCTGCAGGGGGTGCGATGACATTATTGTCTCATACCACTCTACAGGCCAGAAGAGAAGACCGAGGCTGCTGTGCCAGAAATCAGGATGAGGTGAGTATAAACGGGCTGTGGTGCCATTATACTGTATATAAGGGGCTGGGGCCATGATACTGTATACATGGGACTGGGCCATCATACTGTATATATGGGGGATGGGGCCATCATACTGTATATATGGGGGCTGGGGCCATCATACTGTATATATGGGGAAAACTGGGGCCATCATTCTTTATATATGGCGGAACTGGGCCATCATACTGTAATACTGTATATATGGGGGCTGGGGCTATCCTACTTTCTATATGGGGAGAACTGGGGCCATCATACTATATATGGGGGAACTGGGTCCATTATACTTTATATATGGGGAGAACTGGGGCCATCATGATATATATATATATATATAGAGAGAGAGAGAGAAATACACATGAGATGCTAAGCACAAAATTTGGCCAAATAATGTGAGCCCATCCACCATGCGCCGTGGCATGCAGGCGATCAGCCTGTGGCATTCCTGAGGTGTTATTGAAGCCCAGGTTGCTTTGATATCAGCCTTCAGCTCGTCTGCATTGTTGGGTATGGTGTCTCTCATCTTCCTCTTTACAATACCCCATGGATTCTCTATGGGGTTAAGGTTGGGCGAGTTTGCTGCCAATCAAGGACAATGATACTGTTGTTTTTAAACCAGGTATTGGTACTTTTGGCAGTGTGGACAGGTGCCAAGTCCTGTTGGAGAATGAAATTTCCATCTCCAAAATTATTATTGGCAGAGGGAATCATGAAGTGCTCTAAAATTTCCTGGTAGATGGCTGCGCTGACTTTGGTCTTGATAAAACACAGTGGACCTACACCAGCATATGACATGACTCCCCAAACCATCCCTGATTGTGGAAATGGAGCGCCCCCAGACACAGGGCCACAGGTTACTCGGTACCGGTCCTTTCTGTCTCAGTTCTGGGGTTGTCACGGTGGCTGGACCCGGTCCGTGACCCTGCTAAGGGGCATCCAATAAAAGGTGATAGGAGTCTGTCAAGGTTTCGTGATGCCACCTGTGGTGTTCGGTCAGGATGACCGATGCTGCTTGGGGCCCGCTGGGGTGATGGAATGGCAGCTAGATGGTATACCTTCCCACAGGTGAAGTATGTCCCCAGGGTTTCCCAGTGATGTAGATGGTGATGGTGTGAGGTGCAGACAATAACGAGGACACAAGGTTGCAGTCTCTTTACCTCTTTACTGAAGACTTCAGGATCCGCAATCCAGAGCACAGTTAACAGGGCTGTCTGAGACCGGCCGGTCCGATGGCACATCCAGAGCTCCCTTTGCAGGTGGAAATCGTTGCCTACCACTAGCGCCTGTGTGTTGTAGTCCTACCCTGCTGAGCATTCGGTATAGTCCTCACAACTTCTGTTCTAGTTCGTTCGTTCGTTCGTTCTTTCTAGTTCTTTCTCTTTCTTTCTATTTCGTTCCAGATGTTACTAGTTTCTCGTCCCCCAGGTATGTTATGGCTAGAACGCACCCGTATGACGGGAAGGCTCGGAGCTCTTCCGGGACCCTAGAGACGCCCCTCTCCACGCGTTGCCCCCTATGTCTTCATAGGAAATTTAAGGTAGACAGCAAACCTATAATTAACTGTCCTGCGGAGTTTGAAGTAAGGCATGGAGTCAGTTACTTCCTCGGTGTTCCGGCCACCGGCTACGCGCCTCAGTAGGATTTTGCCGTTCTCGGGGCACGACTCCTACTGGCTCTCCTTTGTGCTTGATCTTGTTTCTCACTGTTCCACAATATCCTTCGCTTCGTGTCTCTTTCTTAGGATACCGCCGCAAGGTAGTGCAGGCGCGGTTCCGTAACGTTCTGTTTTGTTCGCTAGGTACCTGCCAGGTTCCCACGCCTGACAGGCACCCCCTGAATCTTCTCCCTGCAACACCCCCTGCCACGGGATGTTGCCTGAATCCAACCCAGTCAGCTTCTGACTAACTTCCTATCCAACCCCTAGTTTTACCAGTGTGAGGAGTGGCCCAATAAATAAAGCCTTTTTCTCCCCCTAGTGGCCGGAGTGTGAAGTGTAATGTGTGCTGGTGATACCTGGTCAGTAGAATTCCTTCAGTGCCATCAGACGTACCACTGCTCCCCTTAGCGGCAGAGTGTCATACTGCAACGACCAGATCTCTGGGGTGCTGCAGAAACTTCACACTGGACCACAAGCAGCTTAGATTGTGGTCTCTCCACTCTTCCTCCAGACTCTGGGACCTTGCATTCATTTGTTTTTCAATTGAATTATACAGGATTATCAGGGACATTAAAGGTTGAAAAGTTTTGAAATGATTCTACATAGTATGATAAATAAAATATTGTATGTTTGTAAATGTTTTGAAGAAAAAAAATAACAATATAAGAAAGGGTCATATTCTGAAGGGATTCATCAGGAGGCACACTGTGCTTTATTGAGTTCTGGAAATACCTGTAATTGCTGCCTAGTCACATTCACTTTGGTGTGATGAAGCAAACAATGAACAAAAACAGCCACATAAAAATATGCTGAGCTGAGACTTAAGAACTATGAAGGACATCTACAACACTGAATGTGAGGTCACACAGTGCACTTAACACCTTCTTGTATTAACACATGACTTAAAGGAGTATTTACAAGTTTGGAAGGATACAGGATGCTTCATGATCGCTGGGGGTCCAACCGCTGGGTCCCCCAACAATTGCTGCAAATCATAGCTCTGTATTTTTGATTACCAGGCAGGCAAAACTGACAGCTGCAGGCTGCAACCTCAGCTGTCAGCGTTAGCAAGGCTGGTTATCAAGAATAGAGGGGTCCCAAGCTGTTTTTTTAAATTATTTAAATAAATATGTGAGGCCCATTATATATGGAACAATAGATGGGGCCCATCATACTGTATACTATATGGAGAATTATATGTGGCTCACTATACTGTATGGAGCATTATATGGGGTAAATTCCGTATCTAGCAATATATGCAGCTCAATCTGTATGGAGCACTCTGTGGTGCCCATTATACTGTATGGAGCATTATATGAAGCTCATTATTCTGTTTGGAGCAATATATGGGGCTCATTATTCTGTATAGAGGACTATGTGGTGCCAGTTATACTGTATGGAGCACTATGTGGGGCCATTATACTGTCTGGGGCAATATATGGGGCTCATTATTCTGTTTGGAGCAATATATGGGGCTCATTATTCTGTATAGAGGACTATGTGGTGCCAGTTATACTGTATGGAGCACTATGTGGGGCCATTATACTGTCTAGGGCAATATATGGGGCTCATTATTCTCTTTGGAGCAATATATGGGGCTCATTATTCTGTATAGAGGACTATACTGTCCGGTTTCTGAGCTAATGTAGAATGTACAATAGGTATTACTCATGTAATGTAAGAAGTAAGTGAAATCTTTGGCATTGTACTATACCTTTATTTCTCTGCCATATCGGTGCATTATGAATTGTGGTATGTGTTAAAGGGGCCCACTGGGACTCTTTCGCCCAGAGCCCATGAAAACCAGGAGCCGGCCCTGAGTGTGAAGTATGCATGTGAGTTGCCACCAGGGCCGTGGGATACTCGGTACCGGATCCAGTACTCACAGGGGGATGTCACGGTGGCGGCGACTCGGTACGTGGCCCTGGGCACACATATAAAAGGGAAAGTCTTTAAAGGGGTTTTAGGAATGAAGTTTGTTTGTGATGCCACCTGTGGTGTTCGGTCAGTTCATCACCCTCTGGGGTGATGGTATGGCAGGTAGATGGTATAACTTCCCACAGGTGACGTAGGTCCCCAGGGCTCCCGTGTGTAGATGGAGATAGTGAATGGTGCAGAAAAGAACAGAGGACACAGGGGTACAGTCTTTTTACATGGTTTACTGATGGCAGCAGGCAGCCACAGTCCAGGGCACGAGATCACAGGTACAGGCAGAGTCCAGCTGGCTTGGAAGCGAATCCAGAGTTCTCCTTTACCAGGTGGAGTTAAAAGCTTTCCTATAGTGCGGTGGTGTTGTAGTCCCTTACTGCTTATGGCTTCTGATAAGGTCCTCACAGTTCTTCTCTGTCCCCCATATAGGTTAAGACACAACAGGTGACTCAAGCCTTTTTACATGGTCTCTGTCATGACCCGGGCTCTATGTGTCACTGTGCCTCCTGGGTATTAAGGCGGACAGGTAACTTGCAGTTCAGCTGTCCTGCCGGTTTCTGCTGTAAGTCTTAGAGTCCCTCACAACCTCGGTCTTCTGGCTACCGGTAATCTGCGCTTCACAGGGAGATAGCTCATTTGCAGCTGTCCTCCCCTGTTGTCACTCTCCTGTGCCTCGCTCTCCTTCACGCTCACTGAACAATGTTCTTTCCTTTTCTGTTATCTTTTTCCAGGGGCTGTAGTATCTCAGACTACAGGGCCCCTTCAGACCTTCTGACACTCTGTGTCTGTCTGCACTCTCCTCTGTCTCTCTGACAGGAACTGAACTCCCTTTCCCTCCAAACCAGAATTTATATAGGGAAGCCACCCATAAACAGGGTTAGGGCTCCCCCTTCTGGCCTGGAGTGTGAACATGTTGTGTGCATTGTGATACCTAATAAAGAAGATCTTTCATCGCTTCCAAGCTTAACATCACTCTCCCCGTGAGGAAAGCAATGTTACTGTGATGACCAGGTCCCTGGGGTGTCACACATGCATATTGAACGCATGTGTACGCATGTCCTTCCGTACCAATGCGTTCCCATAGACAGTAATGCGTTTTTTAATGCACTTATCTGCAATCATCCACATGCGCATGATTTTGCAATATTTGACGCCTCAAAAAATGCAACATGTTGCATTCGCCGGACACTGCCACACACCGCGAAATGACGCATGCGTACGCATCTGAAAACCGTGAGATTCTATGAGCTGTCCCAGGCCAAAAGTGTAAATGGAGAAGAGCAGGGGCCCTAGAACTGAACCTTGCGGGACTCCGACAGATAGGGGGCGAGGTGAGGAGGTGGTGTGTGAATGGGAGACACTGAATGTTCAGTCAGTTAGGTATGAGGAGATGCAGGATAGGGCCAAGTCTGTGATGCCAAGGGATGAGAGGGTCTGTAGTAATAGGGAATGGTCCACTGTGTCAAAGGCAGAGGACAGGTCCAGGAGGAGGAGGATAGAGAGTGTCGCTTGCTCTTGGCGGTTAATAGGTCATTGGTGACCTTAGTTAGGGCAGTTTCAGTGGAGTGGTGTGACCAGAAGCCTGATTGTAAGCTGTCAAAAAGGGAGCAGGAAGATAGATGGGAGGACAGTTCAAGATGGACGTGTTGTTCCAGTAGTTTTGAGGCATAGGGGAGAAGTGATATAGGGCGATAGCTAGATACAGAGGATGGGTCAAGAGAGGGCTTTTTGAGAATAGGTGTGATTGAGGCATGTTTAAAGCTTGAGGGGAAAACACCAGTTGTTAGTGATAGGTTGAAGAAATGGGTTAGGGTACCGTCACACTATACGATTTACCAACGATCACGACCAGCGATACGACCTGGCCGTGATCGTTGGTAAGTCGTTGTGTGGTCGCTGGAGAGCTGTCACACAGACCGCTCTCCAGCCACCAACGATGCCGGTAACCAGGGTAAACATTGGGTTACTAAGCGCAGGGCCGTAGTAACCCGATGCTTACCCTGGTTACCATCCTAAAAGTAAAAAAAACAAACGCTTCATACTTACCTTCGGCTGTCTGTCCCCGGCGCTCTGCTTCTCTGCTCTGGCTGTGAGCACAGCGGCCGGAAAGCAGAGCGGTGACGTCACCGCTCTGCTTTCCGGCCGCTGTGCTCACAGTGAGTGCAGGAAAGCCCAGCGCCGGGGACAGACAGCCAAAGGTAAGTATGAAGCGTTTGGTTTTTTTACTTGTAGGATGGTATCCAGGGTAAACATCGGGTTACTAAGCGCGGCCCTGCGCTTAGTAACCGATGTTTACCCTGGTTACAAGCGAACGCATCGCTGGATCGGTGTCACACACACCAATCCAGCGATGACAGCGGGAGATCCAGCGACGAAAGAATGTTCCAAACGATCTGCTACGACGTACGATTCTCAGCAGGGTCCCTGATCGCTGCTGCGTGTCAGACACAGCGATATAGTATGGATATCGCTGGAACGTCACGAATCGTACCGTCGTAGCGATCAAAATGGCACTGTGTGACGGTACCCTTAGAGTTGGGATGAAGACTGTGGCGAGGTTTGGGATGAAGTGGAAAGGGATCGGGTCAAGTGCACAGGTGGTGAGATGCGATCTTGAGAGTAGAGTGGAGAGTCGATCTTCTGTAATGGTGGAGAAGTTGGTTTTGGAGGTGGAGGGCTGGGTAGTTGGGAGGAAGGGCTCTTGGGGTTGTCGACTAAAACTGTCTCTGATGTTCTCAATCTTCTGCTTGAAAAATGAGGCAAAGTCTTCAGCTGAGATGAGTGGGGAGGGAGGAGGTGCTGGGGGACGGAGGAGAGAGTTGAAGGTGTTAAATAGCTGTTTAGGGTTGTGAGACAGGGAGGATATGATAGATGAGAAGTAGGTTTGTTTAGCTGTGGCGAGTGTGGTCTTGAAAGTAGTGAGAGACTGTTTGAATGCGATAAAGTGCTCGTTGGAGTGGGATCTTTTCCATCTCTGCTCTCCAGCCCTGGAAGCTCGCCTCAGTTCTTTGGTCAGGCTGGTGTGCCAGGGCTGTCTAATGATTTTGCGAGCTTTGGTATGTGTGAGAGGGATTAAACATTAATGATTGCTCTATTAAAAATTCCTTTGACTGCACAGTATTTACTTTTAAAACTTCAGTTGCAAGTACAGTGTGTTATGCTTTCATCACTATTGATCTAACAGAAGACAAACAAATCATGGAGGTAGAGGAGTAAAATTCTGGACTGAAGCTTGTAGCATTATTAAAAAGAGATGTCACCAGATTTCACAATACAAAATGCATACATTGTTAAACAGATATTTTAGACCTGATGAGGTTGATATTCTTACTTTTAAAAAATCATTGTCAGAATGACTTGTGCTGTAGTATCTCCCTTGTTTCCTGTTGTTTGTGCCATGCTCAGTATTGCCCATCTTCTGCCCGTTCTGTAGGGTCTGAGGGAAAGGAGAATCATAGAGAACTGTGTGGCTAGAAGCTGGGCTAGCTCATGGCTAGCTGTGTTGCAAGAGTGTGCTATAGAAAGAGGACACTGACCGAGTCTACCCACTTTTCCCGTGTACTGTATCTTTGTCGACTGAATGTGCAGGAGTCAATGAGGTCCTGAATCTTCAGTGCAAGGGGTATGTAAAGGAAGGGCATGAGATTACTTTCATGGGTGGGGGCCTGGGGGTATGTGAAAACAGCAGAAGAGGTAACATAGTAACATAGTAACATAGTTAGTAAGGCCGAAAAAAGACATTTGTCCATCCAGTTCAGCCTATATTCCATCATAATAAATACCCAGATCTACGTCCTTCTACAGAACCTAATAATTGTATGATACAATATTGTTCTGCTCCAGGAAGACATCCAGGCCTCTCTTGAACCCCTCGACTGAGTTCGCCATCACCACCTCCTCAGGCAAGCAATTCCAGATTCTCACTGCCCTAACAGTAAAGAATCCTCTTCTATGTTGGTGGAAAAACCTTCTCTCCTCCAGACGCAAAGAATGCCCCCTTGTGCCCGTCACCTTCCTTGGTATAAACAGATCCTCAGCGAGATATTTGTATTGTCCCCTTATATACTTATACATGGTTATTAGATCGCCCCTCAGTCGTCTTTTTTCTAGAGGTGCAAGGTTATGATGAAGTAGAAATTGACTTCCCACTCAAAGTGACTTCAAAAGTGATGTGGCCCTAAAAAATGGTTTTGTTAATATTATTGGAAATAATGAGAAATTGCTGATAAACTTTTAACCTTTCTAACTTCCTAATGTATCAAAAACGATGCTGATGTAAAGTAGACATGGCATGACATAAATGTTATTTATTAACTACAGTGGTTTGCAAAAGTATTCACCCCATTGGCTTTTTACATATTTTATTACATTACAGACTATTTAAATATTTTTGTAATCCGATTTGTGTGTGATGCATCAGCACTAAATATTCTAAGTTGGTTAAGTGAAGTGAGAAAAATATAGGCATAAATTAAATATTTACATTTATGGGATCAAATAGGTAACTAAAAATTGGCATGTCCATATGTATTCACCCCTTTTTGGCTATGAAGCCCCTAAACATTTTTTGGTGCAAGTAATTACCTTCATAAGTCACATGCTCAGTGTCACCTGTCTGTATATACACTTTAGCTTTTCAGAAACGTCACAGAGGCTGCAACACCATTAAGAAAGAGGCACCACTTACCAAACACCACCATGAAGACCAAGGAGATCTCCAAACAAGTCAGGGTCAACGTTGTTGAGAAGTACAAGTCAGGGTTGGGTTATAAAAAAAAATATTCCAAACTCTAATGATCTCCCAGAGCACCATCAAAGGGAAAGAACATGGTACCACAACAAACCTGCCAAGAGAGTGCCACCCTCCAAAACTTTGAAGGAGCTGCAGAGTCCATACAACCACAATAAGCTATACTCTCCATAGAGGTGGCCTTTATGGAAGAGCAGGCAAAAAAGCCTTTACTTGCACACAAATTTAAGGCTCATTTTGAGAATGCCAAAAGACGTGTGAGAAACTACCCAAATGTATGGAGGAAGGTGCTGTGGTCAGATGGGACCAACATTGAACTTTTTAACCACCAAGGTAATTGCTATGTCTGGCACCAAACCAAAACAACTCATTACCCAAAGAACACCATCCCCAAAGTAAAACATGGTGGTAGCAGCATCATGCTGTGGGGATGTTTTTCAGTGACAGGGAAAGCAATCCGAGTCGAGGGGAAGATGGATGGTGCAAAATACAGACATATTCTTGAGCAAAACCTGTTCTGTCTGTCAGAGATTTGAGCCTGGGACATAGGTTCACCTTCCAATAAGACAATAACACTAAGCATACTGCTAAAGCAACACTCAAGTGGTTTAAGGAGAAACATGTAAATGTTTTGGAATGGCCTAGTCAAAGCCCAGACCTTAATCCAATTGGGAATCTGTAGTTTAGGTACCATCACATTTAGCGACGCTGCAGCGATATAGACAACGATGCCGATCGCTGCAGCGTCGCTGTGTGGTCGCTGAAGAGCTGTCACACAGACAGCTCTCCAGCGACCAACGATGCCGAAGTCCCCGGGTAGCCAGGGTAAACATCGGGTTACTAAGCGCAGGGCTGCGCTTAGTAACCCAATGTTTACCCTGGTTACAAGTGAAGACATCGCTGGATCGGCGTCACACACGCCAATTCAGCGATGTCAGCGGGTGATCCAGCGACGAAACAAAGTTATGGCCTTCTAGCTCCGACCAGCGATGTCACAGCAAGATCCTGATCGTTCTAAAGTTGCTCAGTGTGAAGATACCTTTAGAGTTGAAGATTGCTGTTCTCCAGAGGAAACCATCTAATTTGAAAAAACTGTAGCAGTTTTGCCTTGAGGAATGGGCAAAATTCCAAGTGGCAAGATGTGGAAAGATCATAGAGACTTATCCAAAGCGACATGCAGCTGTAATTGCTGCACAAGGCTCTACAAAGTACTAACTTTAGGGGGGTAAATAGTTATGCATAGTGAAGTTTTCAATTATTTAGCCATATTTGTTGTTTGCTTCACATTAAAAAGAAAACCAAATGTTCACAGTTGTAGATATGTTCTTTACATGCACTTATGCAAACCTTCAAAAAAAACAATGACATTCTACATTGTGAGGTAACAAAACATGAAAAATGCCAAGGAGGTGAATACTTTTGCATGCCACAGTATTTTGTGTGATATAACTATCTTGTTTAAGAGTGTCAACATTTTCGCCAAAATTCAGATATTTTCACAAATACTCGGATCACACTGGGATCACACTCTGATCAGAGTTTGATCAGAGTGTGATTTGCATAATTGACCCAATTCTCTCAAATGACAGAAAAATGGTAAATTTGCATCAGCCCTAACTGAAAAGATGGTAATAACTTGAAGCTTTCTAGAACAGTCAGTAGTGATGACTGAGCACTAAAATGCTGATGTGTTCGGTACTCAAATTAAGCAGGTCAGACTCTCAGATGGGCTCAACTCAAGTAATGAGCATAACGTAAGTCAATGTGAAACTCAAGAATTTTTCCAGAAGACCTTTACAAGAGGGTTGGGGATCTATAAAATCACTGAAATAGATGGGAACAGTGCTCAAATGTAATGGGAGCAGCATGAGGATGATGCCTGGATGCATCTCTGACTCCTGGGTCACTGCAGGGAATAATGTTGTCAGAGTATTACTCCGCTTTAACCGATTGACAATAAAACATACACAAGATAAAATGGACTTTACAAGAAAAATGTTAGAAAACTTTCTTCTCTGTATAATGACTTGTATATAAGGTAAAATTGAAAAGAGAAAAAAAAATGCCTCCTACACCCCTTAATAGCTGAGCCATCTCTCAGCAAATTTTCCCATCGCCTATAACTACAGTAGATGGAGTAGAAGGGAAAATAAAACTACACCCACCAGTATTCACCAATCAATGTAATTTTTTATGCCAGCAGGTGGCGCACATGGTTCGTGGATCCACTGTGCCACAGAGTTGGACCTGCCAAGGAAGCGGCGTAGCTAAGCAGCTACGAGGTGCTCACTGAAGCACCTGATGGTGGAGAAAGACTGGGCTGTAGGGAGCCACCATGTACCAGTCCTAGGCAGATCCTGGTACTGCAGCTAGTGACCTCAGGGGTGAGGTTAACTGACACTGATTAAGGACTAGGGCTGATTTGGAGACTGGTTCAAGCAGGCTGGATAGAAAGACACCATGGGACAAGGTTTCAGGTAATGGCCACACATGGTCCAGGGGACCAGGTTCTGGCTCTGGCCGCACAAGGACTAAGGGAACAGGTTCAGGCACTGTCTGCACATGAACCAGGGGAGCAGGTCCAGGATGCTAGCCACCAAAAATTAGAAGGAGGAACTGCAATACACCCTGGAAGACATGTGCCTCAGAAAACATTTTTTCCCATATTTAAGGACTGGGACTCCTAGACTAGTAAAACCTATGCACTAAGTGCAAGGACTGAAAAAAATGTATCCTTGGGATGTGCATACATATAAGAATGTTAGAGGTCGGCCTTTTATGCTTCCTGTAAAATTCATGAAGGAGAGCATCATACACACCCTGGAAAAATTAAGAACGAGGGTAGCATGATGACTGTCTATAAATTAGGCTTGAGGGCCACATGATGACCCAGTTGAAGATGACCCCTGAAAAGTGGGATAGGAAGCTAGATCTCATGGATTAGAATGTTTGCTATGCTCACAGAGCAGGCACAGTTTCACCTGGCCAACAGCCTCATCCTCTGCGTGCACCATTAGCAGCACGTCCACTTCCTCGTCTCTTATCGCAAGCACTGAAAATTTTAAAATAGGTATATAATATATGCTGAGGGCTGATTTAGTTCTGTGGTACTGGATGGACATTGTTCTCCACCGCATGTAAATGGCGTAGAGTGTGATCCTTATCCTCCTGAATCGTCACTCAGATAAGTTCTCTTAAATGCCTATAAGTATGTCTCCTGATGAACTGATTTCAGGGAAACACGTTGAGATCTTCATACTTTAAAGAGAATTTCATACTTGTAAATTGCACGTGTTTGATTCTGTCTATGTATTAACACTGTTTGGAGTACTGTATTGGGCTTTATTGTGTACTATTTCTATTTCTAAGTATTGTCTTTGCCCCTAACTGTACATTTTGTATAGTATTTTGTTATCTTCTTACAAGTAGCCTAGGGTCTTACTAGGGGTAGACTACGTGGAGTGGGGGCGCCATCTGCGCAGGATTTTAGGGTGCCAACCCCCACTGGCAGGTAGGGTAAAAATAGGGTGCTTATATAGGCTTCCCTAATTTGTTGCTTATTATCATTTATGCAACAGCCAAACGAGTGTTATGGTTTGCACTTTAGTATCTGGGCAAGTGCAATATGGTTATCTTTAGCAACTATTAGTTTATGAGTGTATGTTCTGCTGTTTGATTTTTTCTATTTTCTTGCACGTAAAGGTCTATTAGGGCGATTTAGGGATAGCCTACGTTGAGCGGGGGCGCCATTGCGCAGGATATATAGGGTGCCAACCTCCGCAGCAAGGTAGGGGACAGATAGTCAGGACCCTAGGGATTGAGAGCACCCTGTATCTTTATCTTATATCTCTGTGTCAAACAGTAGATACTGGTTTTAGGTTGTATGTGGTATGTGTTTTTTATTATAAGGAAAATTATTAAATGTTAAGTTTTATTGGGTATCTTATTCTATCCGTATATGGTGTTCCTTCGCTGCGAATTTGTGTTTTTTGTTGGCACCTTTATTATTTGTTCTGTGATATAATATATGCCTGCAAACTTTCCGGTATTAATAGGGAAATTAAAGTATGTAGCCCTAAAAAGAACTTTTGTTTTTGCAGCAGCCGTATACCTACAGTCATGGTCAAAAGTATTAACACCCTTGCAATTCTGTCAGATAATACTCAGTTTCTTCCTGAAAATGATTGCAATCAAAAATTCTTTGGTATTATTATCTTCATTTAATTTGTCTTAAATGAAAAAACACAGAAGAGAATGAAGCAAAAAGCAAAACATTGATCATTTCACACAAAACTCCAAAAATGGGCCAGACAAAAGTATTGGCACCCTCAGCCTAATACTTGGTTGCACAACCTTTAGCCAAAATAACTGTGACCAACCGCTTCCGGTAACCATCAATGAGTTTCTTACAATGCTCTGCTGGAATTTTAGACCATTCTTCTTTGGCAAACTGCTCCAGGTCCCTGATATATGAAGGGTGCCTTCTCCAAACTGCATTTTTAGATATCTCCACAGGTGTTTTATGGGATTCAGGTCTGGACTCATTGCTGGCCACCTTAGAAGTCTCCAGTGCTTTCTCTCAAACCATTTTCTAGTGCTTTTTGAAGTGTGTTTTGGGTCATTGTCCTGCTGGAAGACCCATGACCTCTGAAGGAGACCCAGCTTTCTCACACTGGGTCCTACATTATGTTGCAAAATTTGTTGGTAGTCTTCAGACTTCATAATGCCATGCACACGGTCAAGCAGTCCAGTGCAAGAGGCAGCAAAGCAACCCCAAAACATCAGGGAACCTCCGCCATGTTTGACTGTAGGGACCGTGTTCTTTTCTTTGAATGCCTCTTTTTTTCTCCTGTAAACTCTATGTTGATGCCTTTGCCCAAATAGCTCTACTTTTGTCTCATCTGACCAGAGAACATTCTACCAAAACGTTTTAGGCTTTTTCAGGTTAGTTTTGGCAAACTCCAGCCAGGCTTTTTTATGTCTCGGGGTAAGAAGTGGGGTCTTCCTGGGTCTCCTACCACAGAGTTCCCCAACTCCAGTCCTCAAGGCCCACCAACAGGTCATGTTTTCAGGATTTCCTTTGCATTGCACAGGTGATGCAATTATTACTTGGGCAAGACTAAGGAAATCCTGAAAACATGACATGTTGGTGGGCCTTGAGGACTGGAGTTGGGGACCCCTGTCCTACCATACAGTCCCTTTTCATTCAGACGCCGACGGATAGTATGGGTTGACACTGTTGTACCCTCGGACTGCAGGGCAACTTGAACTTCTTTGTATGTTAGTCTAGGTTCTTTGTTATGGACCTGGTGGTTAGGAGCACCCGGAAAGACCTGATGGTTAAACTCACAGGACAAGCTCTGGGAAGTGGGAACTCTGCTGACCGCAATCCCTAATCCTATCACACACACTAGAAATAGCGGTGGAGCATACCTAACAGGCCTAGACGCCTCGACACAGCCTAAGGGCTAGCTACCCCTAGAGATAGAAAGTAAAGCCTACCTTGCCTCAGAGAAATTCCCCAAAGGAAAAGGCAGCCCCCCACAAATAATGGCTGTGAGTTAAGATGAAATACACAAACACAGGAATGAAAGAGGATTCAGCAAAGGGAGGCCAGACTACCTAAACAGACAGAGGATAGAAAAGGTAACTTTGCGGTCAGCACAAAAAACTACAAAAGACCAAGCAGAGTGTGCAAAAAGACCCCTGCACCGACTCACGGTGCAGAGGTTGCCACTCTGCCTCCCAGAGCTTCCAGCTAGCCAGACAGAATCATATTAGCAAGCTGGACAAGAACAACAAAATAAACTAGCAGGGACTTAGCTTCTGCTGGAGTAGACAGGTCACCAGAAAGATCCAAGAGCGAACTGAACCAGTACTGGAACATTGACAGGTGGCATGGAGAAACGATCAGGGTGGAGTTAAATAGAACAGCCAGCCTAAGAATAACCCAGGTCACCTGTGAAAGGAACCTCAGAACCAGCAGCTCCACTCACAGCCACCAGAGGGAGTCCATGGACAGAACTCGCCGAAGTACCATTCATGACCACAGGAGGGAGTTCCAAAACAGAATTCACAACAGTACCCCCCCTTGAGGGGTCACCGAACCCTCACCAGAACCCCCAGGCCGATCAGGACGAGCCAAATGAAAGGCACGAACCAGATCAGCAGCATGAACATCAGAGGCAACAACCCAGGAATTATCTTCCTGACTCTGACCATAACCCTTCCACTTGACCAGGTACTGGAGTTTCCGTCTCGAAATACGAGAATCTAAAATCTTCTCCACCACATACTCCAACTCCCCCTTGACCAACACCGGGGCAGGAGGGTCAACGGAGGGAACCATAGGCGCCACGTATCTCCGCAACAACGACCTATGGAACACATTATGGATGGCAAAAGAAGCTGGAAGGGCCAAACGAAATGACACAGGATTAAGAACTTCCAAAATCTTATAAGGACCAATGAAACGAGGCTTAAACTTAGGAGAGGAAACCTTCATAGGAACATAACGAGACGACAACCAAACCAAATCCCCAACACGAAGTCGGGGACCAACACAGCGACGGCGGTTAGCGAAACGTTGAGCCTTCTCCTGGGACAATGTCAAATTGTCCACTACGTGAGTCCAAATTTGCTGCAACTTGTCCACCACAGAATCCACACCAGGACAGTCCGAAGGCTCAACCTGCCCTGAAGAAAAACGAGGATGGAAACCAGAATTACAGAAAAAAGGCGAAACCAAAGTAGCTGAGCTGGCCCGATTATTAAGGGCGAACTCAGCCAAAGGCAAGAAAGACACCCAATCATCCTGATCAGCAGAAACAAAGCATCTCAGATATGCTTCCAAAGTCTGATTGGTTCGTTCGGTTTGGCCATTTGTCTGAGGATGGAAAGCCGAAGAAAAAGACAAATCAATGCCCATCTTAGCACAAAAGGACCGCCAAAACCTCGAAACAAACTGGGAACCTCTGTCCGAGACGATGTTCTCCAGAATGCCATGCAAACGAACCACATGCTGGAAAAACAATGGCACCAAATCAGAGGAGGAAGGCAATTTAGACAAGGATACCAAATGGACCATCTTAGAGAAGTCATCACAAACCACCCAGATGACCGACATCCTTTGAGAGATAGGAAGGTCTGAAATAAAATCCATGGAAATATGCGTCCAGGGCCTCTTCGGGACCGGCAAGGGCAAAAGCAACCCACTGGCACGAGAACAGCAGAGCTTAGCCCGAGCACAAGTCCCACAGGACTGTACAAAAGAACGCACATCCCGTGACAAGGAAGGCCACCAAAAGGATCTAGCCACCAAATCTCTAGTACCAAAGATTCCGGGATGACCAGCTAACACTGAACAATGAATCTCAGAGATAACTCTACTAGTCCATCTATCAGGGACAAACAGCTTCTCCGCTGGACAACGGTCAGGTCTATCAGCCTGAAACTTCTGCAGCACCCGCCGCAAATCAGGGGAGATGGCAGACAAAATTACCCCCTCCTTGAGAATACCATCCGGCTCAGGAACATCCGGAGAGTCAGGCACAAAACTCTCCTTTTGTGTTCTAGAAGTGGTAAAGCAAAATGGAAGGAGAGGTGATTGGGATAGGGTTATCCTTCAAAAGGATACCCAGTGGATTTTTAGGATGGGGTCAGTGGTCCCTGGAGGACTGAATGAGCGGTTAACCTATGGTTGCTTTGTGTGAATTGTTTACGTCGATTTTGTTTTTTGCTCCCGTTTTTCCCTGATACTAACCTTACAGTACTGCAGGCCTATTAGATGGTTTGCAGTAAACTTGTTTAAATATTGGGGGGTGTTTTGTTTATCCACCATTTATGTGCACTCCAATTTATGTCATATCAGTGGTTTAGGACTAGTTTGTTGTGGGTGTAGATGTACGTCGTCTGAATCATATACCATCATGTATGGACCATGTGTTCCCAGTTTTAGAGATCAAGTTTTGTGATAACAACTCTGTGTAGAAGCACACTTACTTCATATTATGTTTGCCCAGCTTTAGAGAATACGTCTTGTGGTACCAATTCCATATAAGAGCCCATGTATAATGTATCATAGAATATCATTTTTTTGAGATACTATTGGGGCTTTATGTACATATAGCTATGTCTACGTTCTCAATTATGGACATAATATGTACTGTAGCGATTTCACTCACTCAGCTGCGACGGCTGACACTCAGGAGACGTGTTCCTTTAAAGTTCACTGGGTTTATTGCTTCATAAACCATGTGGCAAAACAACAGAAAGCAAAACAGCCTTTGGTTCAGGCAAAGGAAAACAAGTGTCCAGTTCATCCGGCTCAGTCCTGAAGCCGAACACACTCAGGAGGGTTTCACCTCCACACATATCTGCTGTGTAAAGGATTAGCCAGTCTTATATAGGACTAACCACACCCAGTAATCTATCACATGATTAGCCATGTGGTCTGACATCACCACAGGTCCTGAAACACAAACATATGGTTATATAAAACAACGCAATATTCCGGGCTACATTACAGCAACAAGGCACTTATGTGGCACATACCTCCCATCGACTACACACCCTTTAGCCATGCTACATACCTCCCCCCTCTGCCTAAAGCCGTGGGGCTTGGCACTTTCTCCCACTAAACAAGGGATTCTTGATAGGGCATCCGCATTACCGTGCAGCTTTCCGGCCCGATGTTCCACATGGAAACTGAAGTCCTGCAGGGATAAGAACCAACGGGTGACCCTAGCATTTCTACCCTTCGTTTCCCTCATCCACCTAAGTGGGGCATGGTCGGATATCAGTCTAAATTTACGTCCCAGCAGATAGTACCGTAATGTGTCCACTGCCCATTTTATGGCCAAGCACTCCTTCTCAACGACTGAGTAGTTCTTTTCAGATGAGGACAGCTTCCTACTCAGATAGAGAACAGGATGCTCCTCCCCATGTAGTTCTTGGGAAAGGACTGCTCCCACCCCAACATCTGAGGCATCTGTCTGAAGAATAAACTCTTTCTTGAAGTTTGGGGCCATCAGAACGGGTTGCTTACACAAAGCGTTTTTCATTTCTTGGAAGGCTGACTCTGTTTCTTCGGACCACTTAACCATTACTGGTTTTGTCCCTTTTAGCAGGTCAGTCAGAGGCGCAGCCATCGTGGCGAAGTTTGGGATGAACCTCCTGTAATATCCCACGATTCCCAGGAAGGCTTTAACTTGCTTCTTGGAAACTGGTTTTGGCCACGTTTGAATTGCCTCCACTTTACTGATTTGGGGTTTTATTTCTCCGTGGCCCACTATGTATCCAAGGTACTTAGCTTCTTCTTTACCCAAGGCACACTTCTTTGGGTTTATAGTAAATCCGGCCTCTCTTATAGCATCCAACACCGCTTGGACTTTCTCCAGATGACTCTCCCAGTCCGGGCTAAAGATGACGATATCATCTAGGTACGCAGCAGCGTAGGCCTTATGGGGTGCAAGAACTCTATCCATAGCCCTCTGGAAGGTCGCCGGAGCTCCCTGTAGGCCAAACGGCATCCGGGCATACTGGAAGCATCCATCAGGTGTCGAAAAGGCTGTCTTCTCCTTGGCTTCCTGCGCCATGGGGATCTGCCAATACCCCTTTGTCAGATCCAAGGTGGATATATATCTGGCGTGCCCAAGCCTTTCGATGAGCTCATCAATACGGGGCATGGGATAAGCGTCGAACTTGGAGACCTCATTCAACTTCCGATAGTCGTTGCAAAACCTCCACTCTCCATCAGGTTTTGGGACCAGGACAATTGGGCTTGACCAACCGCTCTTGGATTCCTCAATGACTCCAAGCCTCAACATACGCTCCACTTCCTTGGAGATAACTTCTCGACGAGCCTCAGGAATACGATAAGGTTTCACATTCACCCGCACATGGGGCTCTGTTAGGACCTCGTGCTCTATGACCTTCGTGTATCCTGGCAATTCTGAAAACAGGTCCCTGTTTTTCTGGAGTAACTCCCGGCACTGCTGTTTCTGGGTTTTCGATAGCGTCTCTGCTATAGTAACCGCTCCAACCTCACCTTCTGGGTTGCTTAACAATGACGGAGTAACTGTCGGCTCTCTATCTTGCCATGGCTTGATGAGGTTGACATGGTAAACTTGGAATGGTTTCCGTCTTCCTGGTTGGTGAATTTTATAATTTACCTCACCAAGTTTCTCGACAACCTCATATGGCCCTTGCCATTTGGCCAAGAACTTGCTTTCCACCGTTGGAACTAACACCAGAACTCGGTCTCCCGAATTGAACTGCCTCACTCTTGCAGACCGGTTGTAGACCCTGGCTTGAGCTTCTTGTGCTTGGAGAAGGTGTTCTTTCACGATAGGCATCACCTTTGCAATCCTCTGCTGCATCAGGGCCACATGCTCAATGACGCTTCTGTGGGGCGTGACTTCGGCTTCCCAGGTTTCCTTGGCTATATCCAGGAGTCCTCGTGGATGTCGGCCATATAGAAGCTCAAACGGTGAGAACCCTGTGGAGGCCTGTGGAACTTCACGAATGGAAAACATCAGATAGGGTAAGAGACAATCCCAGTCTCTACCGTCTTTCTCTATAGCTTTTCTCAGCATGCTCTTTAGAGTCTTGTTAAACCTCTCAACAAGACCATCTGACTGGGGATGGTACACCGAGGTCCTCAACTGGGAGATCTTCAGGGCTTTGCATAACTCCCTCATCACCTTGCTCATGAAAGGTGTACCCTGGTCAGTCAGGATCTCCTTTGGCAGACCTGTCCGGGAAAAGACATGGACCAACTCGCGGGCTATGCTCTTTGAGGAAGAATTCCTCAAGGGAATTGCCTCAGGATAGCGTGTGGCATAGTCCAGGATGACTAATATATACTGATGGCCCCGAGCTGATTTAACTAAGGGACCGACCAAGTCCATGGCAATTCTCTCGAACGGTACCTCAATAATGGGCAGTGGCACAAGGGGGTTCCGGAAATGAGGAGTAGGAGCAGTTAGCTGACATGTAGGGCAGGACCTGCAATAGTTCACTATTTCCCGGTGACACCCAGGCCAATAGAACCTCTGCACAACCCGTTCCTGCGTTTTTTCCACCCCTAGGTGTCCACCCAAGATGTGTGAATGGGCCATGTCCAACACTTTCCGTCTATACGGACCCGGCACTATCAACTGCTCTACCAACTCCTCCCTTATTTTCATGACCCGGTACAACAATTCCCCCCTCAACAGAAAATGGGGAAATCTTTTGTCTGCCCCCGGCTCCTGTACCACCCCGTCAATAACTGTGACATTATTAAAGGCTTCCCTCAGAGTGGGGTCCCTATGTTGGGCAGTCCCAAAATTTTCACCGGTAACCTCTAACTCCAGAATGTCAGATGTAGGGGATACTTCCTCCTCATCCCCAACCAGAACACAAAAAGGAAAGCTGTCTGCTTCTGGGTGTGGCGATACCGTTCCAGGGTTCACTGGTTCCCTGCCAGGGAGCTCAGAACCCTTTCCCCACAAATCCCAAAACAAACAGAAATCCCGGCCAATAATTATAGGGTGCAACAAGTCCTGAACTACGCCGACTATGTGGGATTCAGTGCCACATGCCGTTTCAATCTCCACCCTGGCCATAGGGTAGTCCTTTGCATCACCATGTATGCACCGCACTCCGACCTTCTTTCCTGGGAGCAGATGAAGAGGAAAAGTGGCCCTCACCAGGGTCACTAGGCTCCCCGAGTCTAACAGTGCCGTTACTGCTCGACCGTTCACCTTTACGGGACACGCTTGAGGTCCCTCGTTGGATGGAGAGTTCACACTACAGACTGGATACGCATAGTATGAACAACGGCGTCCCATGCTGCAGTCCATCTGCTCAGTGGCTTGGGAACAACGGGCAGCTATATGTCCTGGCTTGTGGCACCTCCAACAAATAACATCACCCGTGGGGACCTTGGGCACCACCTCCCCCGCCCTTTGTGACCTTGGACGCACCACCCCTTTTTGGGACTCAGCTGCCCTCTGGGACCCCCAGTACGGCATGGGCTGCCTCCCGAAGGAGCCTTCCAACCCTTGGTATCTCTCAACCAGTCCGATCAGCTCGTCGGCATTCTGGGGATCACCCTGGGCAACCCAAGACTGTATAGGCCTCGGGAGGGAATGGACAAACCGATCCATCATCACCCGTTCTACCATCTGTGCAGGCGCAGAGGTCTCTGGCTGCAGCCATTTCTGGACCAGGTGCAACAGATCAAACATTTGGGAACGAGGTGGTTTGTCCCGGTGATAGCCCCAGGAGTGAACTCGCTGTGCCCTGACTGTCAGTGTCACCCCCAGACGTGCGAGAATCTCGGCTTTCAATTTGTGATACTCTTTGGCATCCTGCAAGGTCAAATCATAGTACGCCTTCTGGGGTTCTCCCGTCAGGTATGGCGCAAGTACCTCTGCCCACTGCTCTGGCGGAAGTTTTTCCCTCTCAGCGACCCTCTCAAACACCGTCAGGAAGGCCTCAACATCATCCCCGGGAGTCATTTTCTGCAATGCACGTCTTACCGTCTTCCGGACGTGGGTGTCATCAGCCAAACCTGGGGTTGGGGCGCTCGCCTTGCCCTGGATGGCGGTTGCCAGAAGCTGCATCTGCTGCTGATGCTCCTGCTGGCTCTGTTGTAACTGCTGCCGTTGCTCCTGCTGGCTTTGCTGCATCTGCTGCCGTTGCTCCTGCTGGCTCTGTTGTATCTGCTGCTGGCTCTGTTGTATCTGCTGCATCAACAGCCTGTTGGTCTCTTGCTGCCTTTGCTCCTGCTGGACCAAGTGTTTCAGCAGGTCCTCCATTTTCTCCGGCAATGCTTGCTGGCTTGCAACAGCCTTGACCCAGGACATTCAAAAATAAACTCACGTCTCCGCTGGGAACGCTGCCCGCATTCTCCACCAATTGTAGCGATTTCACTCACTCAGCTGCGACGGCTGACACTCAGGAGACGTGTTCCTTTAAAGTTCACTGGGTTTATTGCTTCATAAACCATGTGGCAAAACAACAGAAAGCAAAACAGCCTTTGGTTCAGGCAAAGGAAAACAAGTGTCCAGTTCATCCGGCTCAGTCCTGAAGCCGAACACACTCAGGAGGGTTTCACCTCCACACATATCTGCTGTGTAAAGGATTAGCCAGTCTTATATAGGACTAACCACACCCAGTAATCTATCACATGATTAGCCATGTGGTCTGACATCACCACAGGTCCTGAAACACAAACATATGGTTATATAAAACAACGCAATATTCCGGGCTACATTACAGCAACAAGGCACTTATGTGGCACATACCTCCCATCGACTACACACCCTTTAGCCATGCTACAGTACATATAGCTATGTCTATGTTCTTAATTATGGACATATGAGATTAACAGAGGCAAGCATGGTCCCGCGGTGGATGCTAAGAGAGCCCGATCTCATAGGTCTGGGCTAATGATGCTGGCTATTGCCTTTTTACTACTGTATTTTTTTGGGCACTCTGATTTGAATGGACGTGACCGGGCGGCCCTACTCCTGTGTTAAAGCGCAGGGATAGATCGAAATGGGGCTGGATTCAGCGGTTAACGTAAATGACAAACAGTGCGGCTATTTTTGGAGGACTGATGAACTGTGTCTTGCTTGGGCGGCGCAGGGTCACTGACCAATGTCAGCGACTTAAGAGCGATGTAAGTACCTTCAGACATGCAGCTCAATATTGGAAATATGGCGCCTGATTAATGTTAACATCGCAGGAGCAAGGTAGGGACCTTTTTGATATGAGGCTCTATATTGGAAGTATGGCGCCTGCGCAGTCATTCTTTGGAGCGAGGTGATACGCAGTAAAATTGCGGCCGGGCGCCTGCGCAGTCTCTTCCTGGTGTGAGACGATACACAGGAAAATGGCGGCCGGGCACATGCGCAGTCACATATCGGGCATATCGACCTCTAGTGACGGGGGACGTCGCATGCGCTGTGAGAGAACGCCGACGGGCCGCGCTGTAATGGTGGCAGAGAGTGTACACAGGTATTGTGGGGCACCACGTTTCATTACATGTATGGGACGACTTGATCATGGGGGGGAAACGCGTAGAGGCAGAACCTGACCGCAGATAAGTGGATTGGGTTTTTTAATTTTATTAATTTGACATTTTTCACCAATTATAGACGTGCTATAGGCATATATGGAACGTGAGTGTCTGTAAGGTTTCCTGTATATTCCAGCTATCAATGTTGGGGATTTGATTTTGGTAATACCTTTGGAAAAAATATCCTTACTCATGTACATATACCAATGTGGTAGAGGTGTTATCGTTATTTGCATCTACCATCCCATGTTAAAGTCGTCTTTTCAGCAATATACTCTTTATATATAGTGTTGTTAATATCAGTTTGTGTGTTGCTGTGTGTATTTTTTATGGTCTGTCCGAAGCTAGAGGGGTTCAGAGCTACGGGTCACTGGTTTAGCCCCTTAGGCACCCCCTGTGTGTAGGATCCCCCTACGTTTCTAGGGACTTAGTAGGGGTCAACAGGGGCAGCCGCCGAGGAGCGGGGGCGCCATTTGCATTCAAGAGGGTGCCAACCTCCGCTGATAGGTAGGGACTCTTGGTTAGGGACTCCTAAGGGCGGTCTAGCCTTAGCCATTAACAGAGTACTATAGGTTGTAGGGCTCTGTACGGTCAGACCAGCCCGGCTGGGCTTGTGCGTTGGTGATTTTTTACCTGGTATTTGGTATGTGAGTGTGGTGTTGGTATATTGTATTAGACATCATCACATTAAGGGATTTGTAGGGCATTTAGGGCAAGCCGTCGAGGAGCGGGGGCGCCATATTGCGTCCAAGAGGGTGCCGACCTCCGCAGTTAGGCAGGGAGTACATGTTAGGGATATATATAGGATTTTTTATCCCATCATTTTCTCCCCTCATCTCTGCCCTTCTCCTACCGAACCAGGCTTTTATAGACCCACTCCTACTATGAGGAGTTGGGGTGTCGTACTAGTTTTTAATCCAATGGTTTTGAAATAAAGTTATTGTTTAGATTAGTTTTTGGTTTTTTTCTATCAGGCACAAAACTCCTTGAAAGGGCATCAGCCTTCACATTCTTAGAGCCCGGGAGGTAAGAAACCACAAAATCGAAACGGGAGAAAAACAGCGACCATCGAGCCTGTCTAGGATTCAACCGTTTGGCAGACTTGAGATAAGTCAAATTCTTGTGATCCGTCAAGACCACCACGCGATGCTTGGCTCCTTCAAGCCAATGTCGCCACTCCTCGAATGCCCACTTCATAGGCAACATCTCTCGGTTGCCAACATCATAATTACGCTCGACAGGCGAAAACTTTCTAGAAAAGAAAGCACATGGTTTCATCACCGTGCCATCAGAACTTCTCTGAGACAAAACAGCCCCTGCTCCAATCTCAGAAGCATCAACCTCGACCTGAAACGGGAGCGAAACATCTGGCTGGCACAGCACAGGGGCAGAAGAAAAACGACGCTTCAATTCCTGAAAAGCCTCAACGGCCGCAGAAGACCAATTGACCACATCAGCACCTTTCTTGGCCAAATCAGTCAACGGTTTAACAACACTAGAAAAATTAGCGATGAAGCGACGGTAAAAATTAGCAAAACCCAGGAACTTCTGCAGACTCTTCACAGATGTAGGCTGAGTCCAATCATAAATGGCCTGAACTTTAACAGGGTCCATCTCGATAGTAGAACGGGAAAAAATGAAACCCAAAAATGAAACCTTCTGAACTCCAAAGAGACATTTAGACCCCTTCACAAACAAGGAATTAGCACGAAGGACCCGGAACACCATTCTGACCTGCTTCACATGAGACTCCCAATCATCCGAAAAGACCAAAATATCATCCAAATATACAATCATGAATCTATCCAGATACTCTCGGAAGATGTCATGCATAAAGGACTGAAACACAGATGGAGCATTAGAAAGCCCGAATGGCATCACCAGGTACTCAAAATGGCCCTCGGGCGTATTAAATGCTGTTTTCCATTCATCGCCCCGTTTAATACGCACAAGATTATACGCCCCTCGAAGATCTATCTTGGTGAACCAACTAGCCCCCTTAATCCGAGCAAACAAATCAGACAGTAGCGGCAAAGGGTACTGAAATTTGACCGTGATCTTATTAAGAAGGCAGTAATCGATACAAGGTCTCAAAGAACCATCCTTCTTGGCCACAAAAAAGAAGCCTGCTCCCAACGGTGACGACGAGGGGCGAATATGCCCTTTCTCCAAGGACTCCTTTAAATAACTCCACATAGCGGCGTGTTCTGGCACAGATAAATTGAACAGTCGGCCCTTAGGAAACTTACTACCAGGAATCAAATCAATAGCACAATCACAATCCCTATGAGGAGGTAGGGCACCGGACTTGGGCTCATCAAATACATCCTGGTAATCCGACAAAAACTCAGGAACTTCAGAAGGAGTGGAAGACGAAATTGACAGCAATGGAACATCACCATGTACCCCTTGACAACCCCAGCTGGACACAGACATAGATTTCCAATCCAATACTGGATTATGGACCTGTAGCCATGGCAACCCCAAAACGACCACATCATGCAGATTATGTAACACCAAAAAGCGAATATCCTCCTGATGTGCAGGAGCCATGCACATGGTCAATTGAGTCCAGTACTGAGGTTTATTCTTGGCCAAAGGCGTAGCATCAATTCCTCTCAATGGAATAGGACACTGCAAGGGCTCCAAGAAAAAACCACAGCGCCTGGCAAACTCCAAGTCCATCAAATTCAGGGCAGCGCCCGAATCCACAAACGCCATAACAGAATAGGACGACAAAGAGCAAATCAGAGTAATGGACAAAAGAAATTTAGACTGTACCGTACCAATGGTGGCAGACCTAGCGAACCGCTTAGTGCGCTTATGACAATCGGAGATAGCATGAGTGGATTCACCACAGTTAAATCACAGCCCATTCCGACATCTGTGTTCTTGCCGTTCAGCTCTGGTCAAAGTCCTATCACACTGCATAGGCTCAGACCTATGCTCAGAGAATACCGCCAAATGGTGCACAGCTTTGCGCTCACGCAAGCGCCGATCGATCTGAATGGCCAAGGACATAGACTCATTCAGACCAGCAGGCGTGGGAAATCCCACCATAGCATCCTTAAGGGCTTCAGAAAGACCTTTTCTGAAAATTGCCGCCAGGGCACACTCATTCCACTGAGTAAGCACAGACCACTTTCTAAACTTCTGACAATATACCTCCGCTTCATCCTGACCCTGACACAAAGCCAGCAAGTTTTTCTCTGCCTGATCCACTAATTTTGGTTCATCATAAATAGTGTTGAGCGATACCGTCCGATACTTGAAAGTATCGATATCGGATAGTATTGTCCGATACCCGAAAAGTATCGGATATCGCCGATACCGATATCCGATACCAATACAAGTCAATGGGACACCAAGTATCGGAAGGTATTCTGATGGTTCCCAGGGCCTGAAGGAGAGGAAACTCTCCTTCAGGCCCTTGGATCCATATTAATGTGTAAAATAAAGAATTAAAATAAAAAATATTGATATGCTCACCTCTCCGGCGGCCCCTGGACATCACGCGGCTAACCGGCAGGGTTCTTTGTTTAAAATGCGCGCGTTTAGGACCTGAATGAGGAGTTTAGGACCTGAGGAATGACGTCGCGGCTTCTGATTGGTCGCATCGCGGTCACATGGGCGGCACGCGACCAATCAGAAGCCCCGACGTCATTCCTCAGGTCCTAAACGCGCGCATTTTAAACAAAGAAGCCTGCCGGTTAGCTGCGTGATGTCCAGGGGCCGCCGGAGAGGTGAGCATATCAATATATTTTATTTTAATTCTTTATTTTACACATTCCTATGGATCCGATACCGATACCCGATACCACAAAAGTATCGGATCTCGGTATCGGAATTCCGATACCGCAAGTATCGGCCGATACCCGATACTTGTGGTATCGAAATGCTCAACACTAATCATAAAGCAATCTAAGCGCCAGAAAAAACGCATCTACATCACGAAATGCAGGATCTCCTGGCGCAAGGGAAAATGCCCAGTCTTGAGGATCACCACGTAACAAAGAAATAATGATTTTTACTTGTTGAACTGGGTCAACAGAGGAGCGGGGTTTCAAAGCAAGAAACAGTTTACAATTATTTTTGAAATTCAGAAACTTAGATCTATCCCCAGAAAACAAATCAGGAATTGGAATTCTAGGCTCTAACATTGGATTCCGAACTACAAAATCTTGAATGCTTTGTACCCTTGTAGTGAGATGAGCCACACAAGAGGACAGACCTTGAATGTCCATATCTACACCTGTGTCCTGAACCACCCAGAGGTAAAGGGGAAAAGAAAGACAAAACACACTGCAGAGAAAAAAAAATGGTCTCAGAACTTCTCTTATCCCTCTATTGAGATGCATTAACACTTTGGGCCACCTGTACTGTTATGGATCTGGTGGTTAGGAGCACCCGGAAAGACCTGATGGTTAAACTCACAGGACAAGCTCTGGGAAGTGGGAACTCTGCTGACCACAATCCCTAATCCTATCACACACTAGAAATAGCCGTGGAGCATACATAACAGGCCTAGACGCCTCGACACAGCCTAAGGGCTAGCTACCCCTAGAGATAGAAAGTAAAGCCTACCTTGCCTAAGAGAAATTCCCCAAAGGAAAAGGCAGCCCCCCACAAATAATGACTGTGAGTTAAGATTAAATACACAAACACAGGAATGAAAGAGGATTCAGCAAAGGGAGGCCAGACTACCTAAACAAACAGAGGATAGAAAAGGTAACTTTGCGGTCAGCACAAAAAACTACAAAAGACCATGCAGAGTGAGCAAAAAGACCCCCGCACCGACTCACGGTGCGGAGGTTGCCACTCTGCCTCCCAGAGCTTCCAGCTAGCCAGACAGAAACATATTAGCAAGCTGGACAAGAACAACAAAATAAACTAGCAGGGACTTGGCTTCTGCTGGAGTAGACAGGTCACCAGAAAGATCCAAGAGCGAACTGAACCAGTACTGGAACATTGACAGGTGGCATGGAGAAACGATAAGGGTGGAGTTAAATAGAACAGCCAGCCTAAGAATAACCCAGGTCACCTGTGAAAGGAACCTCAGAACCAGCAGCTCCACTCACAGCCACCAGAGGGAGTCCATGGACATAACTCGCCGAAGTACCATTCATGACCATAGGAGGGAGTTCCAAAACAGAATTCACAACAGTTCTTTATCCAACATCCGCACAATCTTGCGTTGAAATCTCTTGTCAATTTTTCTTTTCCATACACATCTAGGGAGGTTAGCCACAGTGCCATGGGCTTTTAATTTCTTGATGACGCTGCGCACGGTAGACACAGGAACATTCAGGTCTTTGGAGATAGACTTGTAGCCTTGAGATTGCTCATGCTTCCTCACAATTTGGTTTCTCAAGCCCTCAGACAGTTCTTTGGTCTTCTTTCTTTTCTCCATGCTCAATGTGGTACACACAAGGACACAGGACAGAGGTTGAGTCAACTTTAATCCATGTCAACTGGCTGCAAGTGTGATTTAGTTATTGCCAACACCTGTTAGGTGCCACAGGTAAGTTACAGGTGCTGTTAATTACACAAATTAGGGAAGCATCACATGATTTTTAGAATGGTGTCAATACTTTTGTCCACCCCCTTTTTATGTTTGGTGTGGAATTATATCCAATTTGGCTTTAGGACAATTCTTTTTGTGTTTTTTTTCATTTAAGACAAATTAAATGAAGATAATAGTACCAAAGAATTTGTGATTGCAATCATTTTCAGGAAGAAACTGAGTATTATCTGACAGAATTGCAGAGGTGTTAATACTTTTGGCCATGACTGTATAGAAGGACAGTGTCATGGTTAGGACATGGTTAATGTCATGTTCTCATAGGGTTTATATGGTTGGCCTCTCTTTCAAGATGGGAGGGGTATTTATACTCGCTCCCAGCTAGGGTTCCTTGTCAGCTATACGTTCTGTTTTGGTTTGTCCGCCTGACTCCTAGAGTGTATGTTCGGTCTGCACTGTGTTTACCTTGCTTTCCGTGCATTTCTCTGTTTGCTATTCTAGATTCCTGACCTCTAGCTTTGCTTCTGACCATCCTCTGTCTCGTCCCTTTGGTACCAGTAGTGTAGCATCGGGTGGTTTCGTCAAACTCAATCTGACAGGTGCCCCGCTCCTATCAAAGTGTATCAAAGTGTGTAACCCCTCCCAGCCCCTGTCAGCCAGCTGTCCCTGTGTCTGGCTGATTTCCCCTTTTGATAT
The DNA here is from genome assembly GCF_032444005.1 of Ranitomeya imitator. Lineage (NCBI taxonomy): Eukaryota > Metazoa > Chordata > Amphibia > Anura > Dendrobatidae > Ranitomeya > Ranitomeya imitator. The sequence continues at coordinate 142,184,599 of NC_091289.1, forward strand.
AGTTTGATATTGTTAATTTGATCCTGTGATTATTATCCCAGTATTTCTTTTTATATTAGATTTTCATATGTCGTTGTTGTGAGATTGCATATTGCATTCTGTAATCAGGGCAGTTTGTTTTATTACCAATGAGCACATATAGTGCAAAATTGTGCTTTATAACACACCATGCTGTTTATTTTATATCCTATTAGATTTTCATATTATTTGTAGCTGTCTGTGCTGTCTATTTGCACACAACCTTCCTGAATTCAATGTTTTGTAGATTTTTCTGTCATGCAAAAAAACCTTGTACAAAGTTAAAACATAATTAAAATAAAGAATAATGACCTAACTGGCTGTTTGGGTGATATTGTAAAATCATTTATTAGTCCTACTACTTGGCAATTGTTACATTCAGTTATTTTTATTTATTTTTTTTCCTTGGATTTTGTTAGTCATTACAATTATTTTTGCTCCCAAGATAGGGTTTTAGAGCCACCAAGTAACATAAATGTGCAGTCTCCTGAATATTACAATTACAAAACATTCAAAGTTTGTTTACGTGCCGGGTGTGGTTAACAGATAAAGTAGCCACAAGCACATGGGCACAAAGATAAAGAATACATTCTAGCTTAGCTAGCTTAGCTAGAATGTATTCTTTATCTTTGTGCCCATGTGCTTGTGACTACTTTATCTGTTAACCACACCGTGCACGTAGCTGGATATCACAACTAACACAGCCCCTGGACATGCTGGAAAATTATGCTGACACTGCTTCATTCTAAATGTGTAGTGTCAGCACCCTGCGCAGCCCCTGTAACAGGCTTTGGGATAGCATTTTTTAAGGTCAACAAAACATGGATTCAAAATGCTTCTCTAATGGAGAATTCATTTATCCATATTTATATAGAAAAGGTAAGAATCACAACTGAAGAAGAAGCCAGTAATACATGAGCAAAAGTAACACCAGGAAAATAAAATACTGTAATATATGTAAAACATTATATTCAATAATATTCATATTTTTAAAGGAAAACTGTCCATAGATGAGAATAGTGTACATTCAGAAGCAGCAGAGAGAAGTGAGTACAGTGGTAACGCTCAGCGAGCTGCGGGAACGCTCACATCTTGTGCCGTACTACTTTGTATGTTTTGTATGCGACAGTTCAGAGAAACCAAAAACCATATCATGTTTGGTGCACTATATTAAATCACTACAAGATCACATGTATTTATGTTACAGAGCATGGTGTAGACTGGATAGAAATGTAACAAAGCTTTAAAAGTATACATAAGATAGATGTCTTTGAATAAAAAGGAAGCAAAATTTGCGGTATACATAGAACGGCAAAGAACTAAAACAAACTATAACTAAAAGTCAAATTATAAAGAAATTAAGATTTATTATCTGCAAAAGTGGATAAACAAATTTTTAATGTTTTGTAATTGTAATATTTAGGAGACTGCACATTTATGTTACTTGGTGACTCTAAAACCCTATCTTGGGAGCAAAAATAATTGTAATGACTAGGGTTGAGCGACTTTTAGTTTTTTAGGGTCGAGTCGGGTTTCGCGAAACCCGACTATCTCAAAAGTCGAGTCGAGTGAAATCGGCCAATTATCGCGAAAAGTCAGGGATCGACCGAAATGCGAAACCCAATGCAAGTCAATGAGTGGAGGCCAGGAAAACACCTACAGTCATGGCCAAAAGTTTTGAGAATGACACCAAAATTATATTTTCACATGATCTGCTGCCCTCTGGTTTTTATTAGTGTTTGTCTGATGTTTATATCACATACAGAAATATAATTGCAATCATATTATGAGTACCAATAGGTTACATTGACAGTTAGAATGAGTTAATGCAGCAAGTCAATATTTGCAGTGTTGACCCTTCTTCTTCAAGACCTCTGCAATTCTCCCTGGCATGCTCTCAATCAACTTCTGGACCAAATCTTGACTGATAGCAGTCCATTCTTACCAATGCTTGCATTTTGCCAGAATTTGTTGGTTTTTGTTTGTCCAGCCGTCTCTTGATGATTGACCACAAGTTCTCAATGAGATTAAGATCTGGGGAGTATCCAGGCCATGGACCCAAAATCTCTATGTTTTGTTCCATGAGCCATTTAGTTATCACCTTTGCTTTATGGCAAGGTGCTCCATCATGCTGGAAAAGGCATTGTTGGGCGCCAAACTGCTCTTGGACAGTTTGGGAGAAGTTGCTCTTGGAGGACATTCTGGTACCATTCTTTATTCATGGCTGTGTTTTTAGGCAAGACTGTGAGTGAGGCGATTCCCTTGGCTGAGAAGCAACCCCACACATGAATGGTTTCAGGATGCTTTACAGTTGGCATGAGACAAGACTGGTGGGAGCGCTCACCTCTTCTTCTCCGAATAAGCTGTTTTCCAGATGTCCCAAACAATCGAAAAGGGGATTCATCAGAGAAAATGACTTTGCCCCAGTCCTCAGCAGTCCACTCCCTGTACCTTTTGCAGAATATCAGTCGGTCCCTGATGTTTTTTCTGGAGAGAAGTGGCTTCTTTGCTGCCCTCCTTGAAACCAGGCATTGCTCAAAGAGTCTCCGCCTCACAGTGCGTGCACAAGCACTCACACCAGCCTGCTGCCATTCCTGAGCAAGCTCGGCACTGCTGGTAGTCCGATCCCGCAGCTGAAACAGTTTTAAGATACGGTGCTGGCGATTGCTGGTCTTTCTTGGGTGCTCTGGAGCCTTTTTGACAACAATGGAAGCTCTCTCCTTGAAGTTCTTGATGATGCGATAGATTGTTGAATGAGGTGCAATCTTTGTAGCTGCGATACTCTTCCCTGTTAGGCCATTTTTGTGCAGTGCAATGATGGCTGCACGTGTTTCTTTAGAGATAACCATGGTTAACTGAAGAGAAACAATGATACCAAGCACCAGCCTCCTTTAAAGTGTCCAGTGATGTCATTCTTACTTAATCATGACTGATTGATTGCCAGCCCTGTCCTCATCAACACCCACACCTGTGTTAATGGATCAATCACTAAAACGATGTTAGCTGCTCCTTTTAAGGCAGTACTGCAATGATGTTGGAATGTGTTTTGGGGGTTAAAGTTAATTTTCTGGGCAAATATTGACTTTGCAAGTACAGTAATTGCTGTTAAGCTGATCACTCTGACATTCAGGAGTATATGCAAATTGCCATTAGAAAAAATGAAGCAGTAAACTTTGGAAAAATTACTATTTGTCTCATTCTCAAAATTTTTGGCCATGACTGTACAGTGCCCATTTTAATGGCAAAAACATCCATTCTTGTTACTGAAGCTTGCCAATCTTAATTTACCTTATAATAATAGTTAGGCATTGGAAATTGGGGGTCATTTGGCTAAAGTTGTGGGGGGTAGGGCTGGTTAAAGTATTTGGTGGGCCCATGAAATCTGGACCACGTCACAGCAGTGGAGCAGGGAGAGGTATTTCAACTTTGCAAGTGCTGTGATCCTGAGCGACTCCGCTCCATACACCTTGCACACACCCAGTTCTGCTCTGTACACCTCGTACACAAACGGCTCTGCTACATCCACACAAACCACTCCTGAACCCACACTTACCCTCCTCCAGCACCATGACAACCAGCAGAGTCCTGCACTACACGGAGGCCCTTGATCATGTGATTCCTGACTCCTCGCCTCCTGTGACCTCAGCACAGGTCCTGTGCGCACAGAGCTGCGGCAGCAATAGCTGTGGTGTGCGGCTCTGTGCGGTGGAGGGGCTGTGCTGCGGGACAAGTGCAGTCCCACCCGAGCCTCCTTGGACCGCCGCATCATCAGGCGGCCCGCTGGCGCCCCCATCTCGGCTGCGCCCGGGGCATATGCCCCGGCTGCCCCCCTGGATACACCACTGCCTCCGTAGTCCAATTACTAATAACGAGTGTCCCATGACGATCTCTCCTATAGAACAGTGACATTGGGTGATGTCACTGCTCTATAGAACCCTGTTATGACCTGGTGGTCAGGACAATAATGGACCTGGTGGTTAAGAGCACACGGAATGACCTGATAGTTACTGATAATAAAAGACGAGCTCTGGGACGTGGGAACTCTGCTGACCGCAATCCCTAAACCTATCAACCACACTAAAAATAGCCGTGGATTGCGCCTAACGCTCCCTATGCAACTCAGCACAGCCTAAGAAACTAGCTAGCCCTGAAGAAAGGAAAATAAAGCCTACCTTGCCTCAGAGAAATTCCCCAAAGGAAAAGGCAGCCCCCCACATATAATGACTGTGAGTAAAGATGAAAATACAAACACAGAGATGAAATAGATTAAGCAAAGTGAGGCCCGACTTACTGAACAGACCGAGGATAGGAAAGGTTACTTTGCGGTCAGCACAAAAACCTACAAAAAGACCACGCAGAGGGTGCAAAAAGACCCTCCGCACCGACTCACGGTGCGGAGGCGCTCCCTCTGCGTCCCAGAGCTTCCAGCAAGCAAGACAACAAATTAAATAGCAAGCTGGACAGAAAAATAGCAAACCAAAGAAATACAAGCTGGAACTTAGCTTCTGATGGGAAGACAGGTCACAAGAACGATCCAGGAGTGAACTAGACCAATACTGAAACATTGACAGGTGGCGTGGAGCAAAGATCTAAGTGGAGTTAAATAGAGCAGCAGCTAACGAATTAACCTCGTCACCTGTGAAAGGAAACTCAGAAACACCCACCAGAGGAAGTCCATGGACAGAACCAGCCGAAGTACCATTCATGACCACAGGAGGGAGCCCGACAACAGAATTCACAACAGAACCCTCAGTGACACACTGACAGGAGACAATGGCTCCTGCAGTGCATGACTGAGAGGTTACCTTAGGACAAAGTCTCACTTTATGGCAATTGCTGCGTGGGAAAATTTCTCACACAGCAATGCCAAAAGTGAGACTAGGGACTATTTTTTTACAGCAGTGGAGGAATACAGTACAGAAGGATACCTTCCTTCCATTATTGTGTTCCTGGAGCCCCTAGAGAGAGGTCTCATCTGATGCTGCCATTCTGCAGATCGTCGTGGGACACGCGTGGATTTCTGCGGACAGGGAGTATATTGATTGTTTGTTATTTTAATCTTTTTTACAGATGACACTGGCTTCATAGAACAAAGAGACAAGTGATGGTGAGTATGTACTCTATGTTTAACCCCTTCATGACCGGGGGATTTTTCGTTTTTCCGTGTTCGTTTTTCGCTCCCCTCCTTCCCAGGGCCATAACTTTTTTATTTTTCCGTCAATTTGGCCATGTGAGGGCTTATTTTTTGCAGGACGAGTTGTACTTTTGAACAACATCATTGGTTTTAGCATGTCGTGTACTAGAAAACGGGAAAAAAATTCCAAGTGCGGTGAAATTGCAAAAAAAGTGCAATCCCACATTGGTTTTTTGTTTGGCTTTTTTGCTAGGTTCACTAAATGCTAAAAATGACCTGCCATTATGATTCTCCAGGTCAGTACGAGTTCATAGACACCTAGCATGACTAGGTTATTTTTTATCTAAGTGGTGAAAAAAAATTCCAAACTTTGCTAAAAAAAAAAAAAAAATTGCGCCATTTTCCGATACTCGTAGCATCTCCATTTTTCATGATCTGGGGTCGGTTGAGGGCTTATTTTTTGCGTGCCGAGATGACATTTTTAATGATAGCATTTCGGTGCAGATACATTCTTTTGATCGCCCGTTATTGCATTTTAATGCAATGTCGCGGCGACCAAAAAAACGTAATTCTGGCGTTTCTAATTTTTTTCCCGCTACGCTGTTTAGCGATCAGGTTAATACTTTTTTTTAATTGATAGATCGGGCGATTCTGAGCGCGGCGATACCAAATATGCGTAGATTTGATATTTTTTTTATTGATTTATTTTGATTGGGGCGAAAGGGGGGTGATTTAAACTTTTATGTTTTTTTTATTTTTTTCACATTTTTTTAAACTTTTTTTTTTAACTTTTGCCATGCTTCAATAGCCTCCATGGGAGGCTAGAAGCAGGCACAACGCAATCGGCTCTGCTACATAGCAGCGATCTGCTGATCGCTGCTATGTAGCAGAAATGGAGGTGTGCTGTGAGCGCCGACCACAGGGTGGCGCTCACAGCCACCGGTCATCAGTAACCAAAGAGGTCTCTAGGACCTCTATGGTTACCATCCAGACGCATCGCCGACCCCCGATCATGTGACGGGGGTCGGCGATGACGTCATTTCCGGCCGCCCGGCCGGAAGCGGTAGTTAAATGCCGCTGTCTGCGTTTGACAGCGGCATTTAACTAGTTAATAGGTGCGGGCAGATCGCGATTCTGCCCGCGCCTATTACGGGCACATGTCAGCTGTTCAAAACAGCTGACATGTCCCGGCTTTGATGCGGGCTCACCGCGGAGCCCGGCATCAAAGCAGGGGAGCCGGCATCGGACGGTATAGTACGTCTGATGCCGGTAAGGGGTTAATGTACTGTATGTCTATATGTATGTATTGTATGTAATGTATGAATGTATTGTACGTAGTATGTATGTAGTATGTATGTAGTATGTATGTATGTATGTAGTATGTACGTAGTATGTATGTTTTTTGTTTTTTTACATTCAACACATTAGCCGGATGATGGGACTACTACTGTCCCATCATTGGCTAATGTGTCAATCACTGTCACTGTTGCAGGCATTGTCCGATGGGACTTGTAGTCCCATCAGACGATGCCTGCACACACGCATAGAGCCCCGGCACGCCGCACAGAGCCCCGACACGCCGCACAGAGCCCCGGCACGCCGGACAGAGCCCCGGCACGCCGCACAGAGCCCCGGCAGGCATGCACAGAGCCCCGGCAGGCCGCACAGAGTCCCGGCAGCCCGCACAGAGCCCTGGCAGCCTGCACAGAGCCCCGGCAGGCACGCACAGAGCCCCAGCAGGCCCACACAGAGCCCCGGAGGCCCGCACAGACCCTTAAGACGCCCTTTCAGCTCCCCGGCAGGCCCGCATAAACCCTGCCTGCACACACAGACACGCACAGTGTCCGCCCACGCACCGCCCACACTCTTCCCCCCTCCGGAACAGGATGTAGAAGGACAGAAAGGGCTTATTTACATTCCGATATTTGTGTCCCATTGACTTGCATTGGTATCGGGTATCGGCGATATCCGATATTTTTTGGATATCGGCCGATCCAAACCGATACTTTTTGATATCGGAAGGTATCGCTCAACACTATTTGCCATATGATACGTTCTAAAACTTGTATAGTGTGAGTGGTGTCTTTTAAATAGGCTGGTACCTGCGGCATACACTTTTGTAAGTGTAAATCCACATATTTGGACAGATTAGCAGTTAGATAATTTATACCCGATATAATTGGGTGGCCTGGGGGATTTGTAGTGTTTTTATGAATTTTTGGTATATGGTAAAATATGGCTACTGTTGAAGTTTGGTTATTAATAAAATGGAATTCTTTCTTATTTAGAATCCCTAAAGATTTACCCTTTAGTGCTAAAACATTTAATTTCTTGGTATAATTAGCGGTAGGGTTAAAGTTCATTTTTTGTAAGATACAGTGTCATTTAGGAGTCTTAGTGAATCCTTATGGTACATGGCACAATCGAACACCACAATACCACCTCCCTTGTCCGCTGGGCTGATGACAATGTTGTGATTCTCTTGGAGGTCAATAATAGATTTCCTCTCACTGGTGCTAGGATTATGTGGGATATATTTTGAATTATTTCTACAATTTTTTTAAAAATGTCTGTGGTCACTAAGGTCTCGAAGACCGTAAGGCACTAGAGTACTCGTTAATGGGATTAAATGTACTTTGTGGTGCCAAATTAGTATGGATATAATTTTGGGCATTGGTTATGGTTGTAGTTGAATAGGTCTTATTTGTACTAGTTTCCTTTTTTTTTAAATATTTTTTTGTGGCCAGATTGCGCATAAATTTTTTAATACTAATGCATAGGTTAAAAGGATTAACCGTAGCAGTAGGGCGAATTTCAAGCCTTTTTGTAAGAGGTTTTCCTCACTGTGGGTTAATTGGTGTGAACTGAGGTTGAAGATTTTTTGCGGATGTGTTTTTAATAGTTTTTTTTAGATTTTTCTTTTGGGTGAGTTTCCCACCCCTCTTACCTCTTTTGGTTTTAAATTTTGAGGATGGAAAAAATCCCGTTTGATTGCTGAGTGTACAATCGGCTTATTGGCTCTTTTATTGTTAACAATATTGTTTCTATTGATCATTCTGTTTGGCATTCTCTTAGAGTTAGTACTGGGATTTGGGCCTTGTGCTTGTTTACTTCTAAAAATAGTTTTGTTAAGACATTTAGTATTGGGCTTACTTAGTGAAATTTGGTGTGGCAGATAACTTTTTGTACTTTTGGTGGGGATGGGTTCTTCCCATTCAGTAGTTGTTTCTGTGTCTTCCACCATTGTGGACAATTGGGAAAATCTGTTTGAAATAGGAATCTGAGTGTTTTCCACAATATTGGAGTCCATTAATGGAGAGCTTTCCCCATTCATATGACTATTTGGGGTTTCTCCATTATTTGGGGAATTGGTCTGAGCCATTTCACATTGAAAACGAGATGTTTCCGCAAAGAGGTAGACTCAAATAGCTTTATACATATTACAAGATGTCACCTCCCAATCTGGCTCACAAATATCCCCAAAGGACAATATACTCCCATCAGAAGAAACTGTACAGATTTGGAAGATTATAATTATGAGACTACGCATATCACCAAACAATTTGAAGCAAAAGGTTATAAGGTACAAACCCTAGATATGGCTAGACAGCTAGTAGGCCACATACCGAGAGAAAGCCTGATATATAAATTGGAAACGACAAATAATCCCCCAGATATCCAACAACAAATAAAAAATTTACCTATAGTAACACAATTTCATTCTGGGCACAAAAAATGTATAACTATAGTTAAGAAACATTGGCCCATCCTGCAAGGTGACAAAAACATTGGGCACCTACTGCCCAATAATCCCAGATTTGTCTACACGAAGGCACAAAATCTGGGCCTCCTCCTAGCGCCAACAACGAAACCGGTTTTCTCAAAGACAGGGGTACCTGTAAAAACAGTAGACCCCCATAAATTGGGATTCAGGTCATGTGGTAAATGTTCATGCTGTAAAGGTACATCCCTTAAGAAATCGGTTCAAACCACATTCACGGATTCAAGTGGCACTAGAAAGTTTCACATTAAAGATAGTATATCCTGCGAAACGACAGGGGTAATCTATATACTGAAGTGTCCTTGTAATAAAATTTACGTGGGCCGAACCAAGAGGCCCCTAAGGGTTAGAATAAAAGAACATTTAGACAACATTTAGAAGGGTTTCATAGTGCACCCCTTATCCCGCCATTTTTTAGAAAAGCATAATCAATCATGTGCAGATGTCCTTTTTTGCGGAATCCAAATAGTCCAGCAAAACCCTAGGGGTAGGGATTTTCTAAAATTAATGTCCAGGGTAGAATCCAAATGGATCTTCATGTTGGATAGCCTGGCCCCCAAAGGACTTTATCATGAAATAGAGTTGTATGCTTTTAACTTTCTAATTCAATAATGGTATTTGCCTTTTAAATAAACCAATACATATCCAGTCATTCATTTATGAGTGTAATTTGGGTTAGGGATCTAGGTGGGATCCTATATTATAGTTTAAAGTTTTAATTTTATTGTGATAATTTATTGCAATTTTAATTTTTATCTTAATAAAAAGTATATGATTTTACTTTTATATTTATCTCAATATTGGATCAGGTATATGCAACCTGACTTTTTAGATATGCATCTATTTTAGTCTATTATAATAATAAAAAATTAGTTTTAATCTATTTAATCCATATCTCCTTAATTATCACTTCTTCTCTCTTTTTTATCCATGCCCTATTAAGTCCAAGGGCAATAACACTTATGCACTATATACGCGATCATGGCACCAGTTATTTTGTATAAATCATGTTTATTGAATGAAGCAAAAAGAATAAAGGTGAACAGTACAATCAAGTATATCAGCAGGATACCAGGTAGAAATACTTGTTAATCAAGAGATATGTTACAACAACACCAAGCATCTTGCATTTTAACATTCTAATGAATAATACTACTGATTGGTATTATAGAGTATTAACAATAAAGAACAACTGAATTGGTTAATAACCAATACTAATTCTCATTATGATTATTCAGTAGTCGCAGTGGTTATTCGGACTAATAGAGGGTAGGAAGACAAACAAAGAGATTAAGATAAAGAGGAAGGGGGGTAGAAAGAAGAGGAGAGGATTGGGTGGGGTAATGGGATAAATTGGAGGGAAGTGTGGCTACCATCCCATCCCAGCAGCCAGGGCGCGAACTGAAGAATGATCTAGTAATAAACGAGAGCAAGTCGTGCATTGCGTCAGGCTCCAGAGATCCAAAGATCCAGGTCAGGGGTTTCCCTGAAAGCTATCCAGGGGGCCCGTGTAGTATAGGTTTTATCTACACTGCCTGGGGATTGATTTATTAATTGCTCCATTCTATAGATATCATTGAGCTCTGCCACAAACTCCGCACGCGAGGGGAATTTTTCTTGTTTCCAAAAGCGTGGGATCAGGTTCCTAACCGCAGTGAGAAAGTGTCTGAGGATGCCCTTCTTATACCGAGAGATCGACAAATCACATAGGGATAGTAATGCTAGGCTTGAAGAGGGTTGGGTCTGTGTGATAGACATCTTGTTATGGAGCTCAAAGATGGCCAACCATAGGGCTTTTATGGGGGGACAGTCCCACCAAATGTGAATATAGGAACCTGTCTCCTTTAGGCATCTCCAACAAATGTCAGGAGTCGTGGGGAACACCGCATGCACCACAGAGGGACATCTGTACCATCTTGTTAGGATCTTGTAGCTCCTCTCCTGCGAAACCGCACATAGTGACGATCTAAACGTGAAGAGAAGAATTTTTTCTCTATCCTCAGGCAGCAATGGCCCTCCCAGTTCGCCCTCCCATTTCGAGAAGAATACTGGTGAACCCTGCAGTGGAGCCCTTCCCCCCTGGAAGATTTTATATAACAATGAGACAGTATGATCCGGAGGGTTTGTTGATGTACAAAGCATCTCAAAAGGAGTTAGCGGCCTGCCAATAATGGTTTGTTTAGAGATCGCATGAATAAAACTTTTAAGTTGTTCATAGAAGAACCAATCGGCAGGGGGTGCTTCCTCCTCCGGAAAGAGTTCCTGAAGGGATTTCATCCCGGTCTCTTTTAAATAATCATGAAGAATGGGTTTGGATTCTTTTCTCTTGTTTAAGTACGTCTCTCTGTTTAACCCCGCAGGGAAAGCAGGGTTGTCATAGATTGGGATCAAAGGGCCTGGGAGAGTTGTGATCTTAAGGTCTGAGTTTCTATTTTTAATGAGGAGCAATATGTTTCGTGTAAGAAAGGGCAAGTAGACGCCTGACCCCGTCCCCCTACCCTCGGACCAGAGAACAACCTGAGAGTCACAGCCATTCAGATCATTCTCTAGCTTCACCCATTTTTTGCTATTTTTGTTATGGTAGAGGTCCAATACACATGTTCCAATTGATGCGTAACTATAGATCGCAAGGTCCGGGAGGCCTAGACCACCCGTCAGCTTTGATCTACTTAATAACGCGTATGAAATGCGCGCCCGACTGTGAGACCATATAAACCGGGTGATTATTTGTTTAAGGCGGGAAAAGAAGGAAGCTGGCAGCTATAGAGGTATTGTTTGGAAGAAGTATAAGAGGCGTGGTAGGAGGTCCATTTTAACTGCGTTGATCCTGCCTAGCCACGACAACTGGAGCCTATGCCATTTCTCTAGATCCAAATCGACCTTTCGTAGGGCTGTTGTAAAATTGGTCTCGAACAATTTCGATGTCTGGCTGGGAATTTTAATGCCTAAGTAGGTGAGGAAGTCAAAGCGCCATTTAAATGGAAAGGTCGTCTTTAGTTGTTCGACCAAGGGGAGTTGTAATAAGATGTTTAAGATTTCGGATTTGTGGGAGTTCATTTTAAAATTACTTAGGAGGCCAAATTTGTGCAGTTCCGAAATAATGCTTGGTAGGCTTGTAGATGGAGACGTGATGTATAGCAGAATATCATCTGCAAAAAGTGCTATCTTGTGTTCTTCGGAACGCAGTTTTATCCCTTTAATTGAGTGGTTATTTCTTAATGCCACGGCCAAATGCTCCATTGTTAGTATATATAAGAAAGGAGAGAGTGGGCACCCCTGCCTTGTACCATTTCTGACCGGGAACACAGTTGAGAGTGCGCCATTAACCTTGACCTGTGCACTAGGAGAGGTATATAGAGCAGAAATCCTGCGCAACATATTTTCCTTTAGGCCTATTTCCTCTAGGGTTTGAAAAATAAATTACCAATAAACCCGGTCAAAAGCTTTTTCAGCGTCAATTGACATGATACACAGGGGGTCCCCCTCTCTACCCGCTCTGTCAAGCAGAGAGATAGTTCTGATTGTGTTATCTCTTGCCTCCCGTCCTGGGACGAATCCTACCTGGTCCTGATTTATTAGTTTAGGCAAAAGGGGGCATAATCTATTTGCCAACATTTTAGCATATATTTTAATATCTACGTTTATCAACGAGATCGGCCGATAATTGTTACACATAGAAAGGTCTTTACCAGGTTTGGGAAGCACCGTGATGTGAGCGGCAAGTGACTGTGTAGGGAAAGAGCCCCCAAGAGAGACAAAATTACAAGCCTCCAAGAACAATGGGCAAAGTGATACATTGAATGATTTGTAGAAGCCTGCTGAGAACCCATCAGGGCCCGGGCTTTTCCCTTGTTTTAGGGCGCTAATTGTTTCGGATACCTCTTCCTTTGAAAATTCCCTTTCGAGATCAGCCAAATCACCCTCAAGCAATATGGGCAATTTGTGTTCCTGCAAGTATGACTTAATTTTGTTATGAAGAAATTGTGGGGGTGCATCTTTATAGTGTCCTGCTATGTTGTACAGAGATTCGTAATATCTGCTAAAGTTGGAAAGGATATCTCTAGTATTAAACACTTTTTTCCCCTTTGTTTTTGATAAAAGGGATGTAGGTATTAGGATTGCGTTTGTTAAGAGCTCTGGCTAAAAGTTTACCACTTTTATTGCCGAGTTGGTAGAAGCGGCTTCTGAATCTCTCCCTAAGGCACTTGGATTTTTGATCTATGATAGTCAATAATTTCTGCCTGACTGAAGAAAGCCGGGCAAACGTACTGGCATCGAGATCTCGTTTATGCTGGTTTTCTAATTGATGGATTTGATCTGTTAGGCTAATTATTTCCGCCGCTCTCTCCTTTTTCAGCCGGGCACCATGGGAAATGAGAACACCTCTCACAACGCATTTCAAGGCCTCCCATCTCACAGTGGGAGACGTGGTGTCCCCCCCATGGTCGGCCACGAAATCCGCGATTGTCTGTTCGATCTCGGACTTACATATTGGATCCAGGAGTAGATTTTCATTCAAACGCCAGGAGAATCCCGATCTCAAGGCAGTATGAAGTGAAAGTGATAAGTAAATAGGTGCATGAACCGACCACAGTATCGACCCCACGTCCGCCTCTATCTGCAAGTCAAGTAACCTATGTGAGACAAAAAAGTAGTCTATTCTACTATATGTGTTATGGATTTTCGAGAAGAAGCTGTAGTCCTTGACTGTAGGGTTCAAAACCCTCCAGATATCTATCAGTCTCAAGCTGCGTAGTTGGGATCTAATTTTGTTAATAGAAGATGAAGAATAGGAGGACTTACCCGAAAAGACATCCACCGCAGGGTTCATTGGGATGTTAAAGTCGCCTCCAAGTATCACAGGAGAGGAGCCAGCGAACTCCTCAAGGCGCTTTTTGCAGTCAGCCCCAAAAGTCTGTTGCCCTTGGTTTGGGAAATAAACATTAGCTATTACAAGTTTGTATGTTGCCCATGAGATGAGTAGGAAGATATATCTACCATTTTTGTCGATTAAAGAATCCAGGATTTCAGGCATGAAGGATTTGTGGAAGGCTGTTGAAACACCTTTTGATTTGGAATACGGGTTAGGGCTGTGATACCATTTGGGATAATTTTTCGTGATACAATGTGGCACCACTCCAGTTTTGAAATGAGTCTCCTGGAGCAATAACACAGAGACCCGTTGTTTATGACTATCATACAAGACCCGCCTCCTTTTCTCTGGAATATTTAGCCCCTTTACGTTAAAGGAGCAGAATTTTATTTTATCCATAATCTAAAATTTTGACAGCCTCTTGCAGCATAGTGAGCCCCACCCGCTGGGACATGGGACAGCCAAGTGTGGAAAGGGAAGAACAATAGGAAAGAGGGAGGAAAGACAAGGTTGAGAAAAGATAAAAATACATGAAGAACATAGAAGAGAGTGCGTTAAGATTGATGCACCGAGTCTGATCTTGCATCATTATGGCTGGGGCAATAAGAAGGGAAAGAGAAAACTCCCTCACCACTCCCAACCTGTGCACCTCAAATGGGAAAAGGAAGCCGAGGAGAGCACTGACCCCCCCCCACTTCCCCGTGGACTTGATAGGTCCTATGAACAAGGGTCTACAAGCATATAATATCTGAACAAGACAGAATAGTAGTGGTTTTAATAATAACCCAAACAGGGTCGAGGTGTCTCGCATGTTGACAGGGAACTACAAACAGTAATAACATTCACTACACCATATACTTAAAAGTTTAGAACTTAGACCAAATCCCCATGGCAGACCAACAATAAGTCCGTCCGCCCAGCCAGGGGATTCAGCCTGTTAACAATATATTAACGTAGGACCTATTTAACTGCAGCAAAACATCTGGACGTATTGCAATAATAAACAGAAACTAGTTGAAAATAAAAAGGAAGAAAAATGAAGAGAGCAAAAAGGGAAGAAAGGAACTTCATGTAGGATCAGAAGGGACCCCATTGGGGAGCCTTTTCTTGGACTGAGGGACCTTGAGCCACCTTGGAGGAGCATCCGGAAGTGTTGGAGTTAAAGGCCATTCTGGGAGATCTATTAACGGCAGTTCAAATGTTCCTAAGAAGTTAGCCAGGTCCCCAATTCGGCGGAAATATGCGCTTTTGCCACCTTTGGATGCCGTTAGTTGAAATGGGAACCCCCATCTATAGGGGATGTCTCTTTCCTTAAGAACCGCTAACAGGGGTTTCAAGGCTTTACGCAGAAATAAGGTACGCCTGGATAAATCTGACAAGAGTAGAATTGGTTGGCCTTCAAACTGGAGAGATCCCTTTTTCCTAGAGGCCATCATGATAGCCTCTTTAGTTCTGAAGTAGTGCACCCTACAGATGACATCTCTAGGGCGTGAGTCAGAAGTGGGTTTGGGACCAAGAGATCTATGGATCCTGTCAAATTCGATAGTGCTGTCCTCACAGTCACCTAGGATGTCCAGAAATATTCTCTGAACTGTACGGTCTAAGTCTTGAGGACTGACGGACTCTGGGAGGCCTCGTATGCGAATATTGTTACGCCTGTTGCGGTTTTCCAGGTCCTCGAGGCCAGAAGACATTTCCTCCAGTTTTATAGTATGATCCATTAAGATTTCTCTGTGCGCCTGGAGTTCCTGGCACCAGTTATTTTATTACTGACCACACATCCCTTATTTTATTATATGTATGTCTTTTTTCAAAACTCCCCATACAGCTCCTTGCGTTCCAACTGAGGTTGTATACTGATACTCAATGCATTTGGTACTCTGCATTCAAACAAGCATACCATCTATAAGTCCCACTATATAGGTTCTCTAGGCAGGCTTTCACAAAAGGGGACGGGTGGACAACCGCTATATAAGGTTAGGGCTTCATGGGGAACTCCAGCCCTGACGAAGAAGGATCGTATCCTTCGAAACGCGTTGGATTGGTTAATCCCTATACGCGCCCGACCATTAGCTGTGTGACGTCACATTACCCACCACGCCCCTTCCACACTCCGCTTCGGCGTTGCATCCGGCCGGGGCACGCTAGAAGTTGGCGGTTCCTGCCTACTCTCAGCGTCCAGCAAGTAGGGCCTCTCTGGGGGAAGCAAGCTATCACCTTAACCCCCCAGCTTCATGGTCCTGTGGTACGGAGCCGGTTACACTGATCTATGTGAAGAGGACTAACACATTCTGATATCTCAAGCCACCTTTACCTCGACAACCAATAAGTGGACTAGTATATGGTCAAACTTTTTTTTTGCACACAAAGTGTTGCCCTTGTGTATGTCTTTAATGCACAGTTATAAGAGCATTACTCCACAGCGCAGGTGACAAATCTATATATTTTACTGCTTTCACTTTACAGACAGGGTGTTGCACAAACCCTGTCATCTCACCAGCAGCTGAATTCCCACTTCATTTCCCATCCCCCCCTTTCCCTTCTTTTCAACCAGTGGAGCGCCAGTGTGTATCTATTTATTTATTTAAATAGTTGAAAATCAATTTGGTGTGATCTAAGTCCCCACTTGAGTAAGGTTTTAGGAGGTTGGCACACATTTGAAAGACCTCATCCACAGCCACAACAAAAGGCATTGGCGGGCCTTCAGTGTTGGGAAGAGGTCGTGGCTGTGGAAAATTGAAATGATTATGATACAAATGTTGGCCAATGTCATAGTTTTTTAAAGTCCGAGAGTCATTTCCTTGTCCAAATGAGCCAACGTCCACTGTGACAAATCGACATTAAGCATCTACAATCGCCATGAGAACAATAGGAAAGTATTTTTGTAATTAAAATACTCTGTTCCACTTTCAACAGGTTTCATAATCCAAATGTGTTTGCCGTCCACAGCCCCCACACAGTTTGGAGAATTACAAATGTCCTTGAATTTTTCTGCATTTTCAAGCCGGAGTTCAGTTGTGGGTTGGGGGAGGAATTCTTGATGCAGAACCTCACATAAAGTCCTGTAGGTGTCTCCAACAGTCGCAGAAGGGGTGGACACTCCAATCCGGAACTGGAAATTGAGAGATGATAAGGTCTCTCTTATAGCCAGGAATCTGCCGAACAGAAAATGGAAAAAAAAATTGAATACATGGGTTTTCCAACAATAATACTATGAACATGTGTTTGTTTTCCCAATTACGTACCTCAGGGTCACCAACAGATGTTCCTCATCAGGAATTGCTCTACGGAGTTGTGTGTCATGCCTGTTGATGGATCCTTAGACACGTTGCAGCAGGGAATCGAAACTCCATTCAGACATCCTCATGTAGTCAAAAAACTTCTGAGGGTTTGCACGCAGCTCGGTGTACAACGAGTGGAAGGCTCCACGGCTCTCTCGGAGTTCAAGGATGGGGTATTGCCAGTAGCGACGATGACATCTTCTCAGTCTTTGTCTTCTTCTTCTTCTTGACAAGCAAAGGCAACGGCCAATTTGAATTGTAAATCCAGATTATCATAGAAGCTGTCCAGGTCAAGTTCCATCTTGTAGCTGGAAACAGCAGCCAAAGATGATGCAGATAAGAAATGCTGCATATGAATGCGTTTATTATAAAACAAAGAAAAAATGACCACTTTTCAGACACGGATACACGTAAATCTGAACTCCGCAGTAAAATAACAGCTGGTAATGGTGCTTACACAAATTTAGGATGACTCAGAATGAACAGTATAAGGAAAAAAGTGTAGCACTCACCAGCATGAAGATAAATCCAATAGTTCTTTATTCACATACGTGCCATGGACAAAGGTTAGAAGTGCAGGACATGTTAAACATGAGGGGGAAGGAGAGGATGAAAGCCGTTTTGCAATTACTCGCTTCTACAGGTCCAGGTGAAGTAATCTAACAAAGGTCATTTCCTTTATAGGGGTCAAGATCTTACAAATTAACACGTGCTGTGCAGGGTCACTCTAAATTTACATATATACATTTCATGATTACTAACATATGCAGAGTAAAAATATTAACAGAATACATAACATTAGAAGAAATATATTTAAATTGGATTTATCTTCATGCTGGTGAGTGCTACACTTTTTTCCTTATATTGTATGAATGCGTTTGCATGCGTTTTTGTATGCGTTTGCGCATGCGGATGGTACGCTGTGGACTCAAACGCTAATGTGAACCTAGACTATCTCTGTGCTAGATAAATACTGAATTGTTTTAGTTTTAATCTTAAAGTATCGTTGTCAAACAATAAGAGAGTCAAACAATCTATAGATTGTCTAAAGGTACCTTCACACTGAACAACATTACAACGATAACGATAGCGATCCGTGACATTGCAGCGTCCTGGATAGTGATATCGTTGTGTTTGACACACAGCAGCGATCAGGATCCTGCTGTGACATCGTTGGTCGGAGCTAAAAGGCCAGCACTTTATTTCGTCACTGGATCTCCCGCTGACATCGCTGAATCGGCGTGTGTGACGCCGATTCAGCGATGTCTTCACTGGTAACCAGGGTAAACATCGGGTTACTAAGCGCAGGGCCGTGCTTAGAAACCCGATATTTACCCTGGTTACCAGTGTAAATGTAAAAAAAAAAGAAACACTACATACTTACATTCTGGTGTCTGTCGCGTCCCCCGGCGTTCTGCTTTCCTGCACTGTCAGCGACGGCTGCCCGTAAAGCAGAGCACAGCGGTGACGTCACCGCTCTGCTTTACGGCCGGCGCTTACACAGTGTAGGGAAGCAGAACGCCGGGGGACGCGACAGACACCGGAATGTAAGTATGTAGTGTTTTTTTTTTTTTACATTTACACTGGTAACCAGGGTAAACATCGGGTTACTAAGCGCGGGCCTGCGCTTAGTAACCCGATGTTTACCCTGGTTACCCGGGGACTTCGGCATCGTTGGTCGCTGGAGAGCTGCCTGTGTGACAGCTCTCCAGCGACCACACAGCGACACTGCAGCGATCGGCATCGTTGTCTAGATCGCTGCAGCGTCGCTTAATGTGACGGTACCTTAAGAAAGGTTGAAAGGGTTTTCCATAATACTAATGACCAATCAATATAAGATCAGTGGGAGTGTTACTCCTGGGATCCCTAGTGATTGGCTGTTTTTATCTTTGGTAGTTGCCAGGTCAAAATTTTCCATCGGGACCCTCAGACCTTAGTTACATCACTGAACCAATTTAAGACGGTGCTTCTTAGAAAGGATCATATATAAGTTTTTCATATATTTTCATATATAAGTTTTTTTAAGCTTAAAAAAAGAGCAAACGGGTCAAAATGTTGCTGCTGTCTTTACAGTATATTGAGGAATAAAGAACTTATATTATGAAACTTCCTAACGAGCGCGGTCTTCAAATAGTTCTGTGTATTTTACATCGAGTGCATCTCTTGGGTATGCGTAACGTTTGTACAGCAGACGTGCATATTTGTAGTGCTGTAGTTACTCCTCTGTCTTTTAGATACCGACATACCTGGCAGTGATCTTCCTGAAGCATCTTTTGTAACAATTTTTTGATGCCTTTTGCAGCAGTAATTTTTCATTTATTTTATCTATTGATAGTGACTGGTTTCCTATCATTCAGGTCATTTTTTAACCACTTTGTGGCTTTGGAATCCTGAAGCAGTTAAAAGAAGAACATAAAAAAGACTGAACATGTGCACAATACATCATTCTACCTTTATTTTGTCTTTATTACCCATATCAAGCAATCCCAGTGCAGTATCATTTCTTAGCGCGCTGTTGAAAAATGAAAGCTGCACTGTGATTGACACATGAATGAACACATTTTCAAAAATTTGAATTTGAACAAAAATCTTAAAATTCAAATTTGTCCAGGACTTTTCTTCAATGCAAATTGAATGTGGTTTATACTCTGGGGTCTCACAAGATCCTATAGCATAGTAAACACAAGGTAAAAAAGGCATAATACATTCAGGATAAAAAAAATAATTAAGAAATAATAATACTTACTTGACTCTCACTGGCTACTTGACAGACCTGTGAAGAAGGCCAAAGAGTTTCTTGAATGGACAAAAACTGTCAAGACCGGGTGGGTAACTACAATGAGATGGTCAGTGAGAGGTAAGTATATTTTTACATTTTTTTTAACCCTCTTGCCTCAAGTTAATTCGCTCATCTCTACTATGGGCAACAAGGAAAGTTTTTCTTTCAGACAGTTTAGTAAATCTCCCCTTTGACTGTTTATATCATAACGATTCTAAAACTTACATCTTATCAGCTTTTCTAACAATAAGACATCATTTTTCAATTACATCTGTTTTTTTTTTTTGTTAAAATAAATGGTAATCCGATAAGAAAACACTAAGCCTCCTTTTATTTCTGTTTTACAATGAAACCTGAGATGAGTGAATGAATGCTGCCTTGTTAGCATACCAAGAAAAGTTCACCAGGTCTGCAACCCTGGAAAACTATCATGTTTCAATTGTTGTTTTTCCTGCTTTGTAATAGATATCTGTTAAGGTGTTAAGTTCACTTAATGTAGTTTTAGATACGACTATTAAATGCTGCAGCAATTAACGCACCTTATAAAAAGAAATCAAGCAGTATTGGGTTAACATATGAATGGAAGAGTAAGCCTTAATCCACAACAAAAATGAAAACGTATAGTCCCAGACAGATCAGCATTTAACAGTGGGGTTCAGTTTACTTGACAATAGTTCTTAGAGGGTTTATCCTGAACTTTTTTGAATATTATATACTTTTATTTTTACATATATACAGTACAGACCAAAAGTTTGGACACACCTTCTCATTTAAAGATTTTTCTGTATTTTCATGACTATGAAAATTGTACATTCACACTGAAGGCATCAAAACTATGAATTAACACATGTGGATTTATATACTTAACAAAAAAGTGTGAAACAACTGAAAATATATCTTACATTCTAGGTTCTTCAAAGTAGCCACCTTTTGCTTTGATGACTGCTTTGCACACTCTTGGCATTCTTTTGATGAGCTTCAAGAGGTAGTCACCGGGAATGGTCTTCCAACAATCTTGAAGGAGTTCCCAGAGATGCTTAGCACTTGTTGGCCCTTTTGCCTTCACTCTGCGGTCCAGCTCACCCCAAACCATCTCGATTGGGTTCAGGTCTGATGACTGTGGAGGCCAGGTCATCTGGCGTAGCACCCCATCACTCTCCTTCTTGGTCAAATAGCCCTTACACAGCCTAGAGGTGTGTTTGGGGTCACTGTCCTGTTGAAAAATAAATGATGGTCCAACTAAACGCAAACCGGATGGAATAGCATGCCGCTGCAAGATGCTGTGGTAGCCATGTTGGTTCAGTATGCCTTCAATTTTGAATGAATCCCCAACAGTGTCACCAGCAAAGCACCCCCACACCATCACACCTCCTCCTCCATGCTTCATGGTGGGAGCCAAGCATGTAGAATCCATCCGTTCACCTTTTCTGCATCGCACAAAGACACGGTGGTTGGAACCAAAGATCACCAATTTGGACTCATCAGATCAAAGCACAGATTTCCACTGGTCTAATGTCCATTCCATGTATTCTTTAGCCCAAACAAGTCTCTTCTGCTTGTTGCCTGTCCTTAGCAGTGGTTTCCTAACAGCTATTTTACCATGAAGGCCTGTTGCACAAAGTCTCCTCTTAACAGTTGTTGTAGAGATTTGTCTGCTGCTAGAACTCTGTGTGGCATTGACCTGGTCTATAATCTGAGCTGCAGTTAACCTGTGATTTCTGAGGCTGGTGATTCGGATAAACTTCTTCTCAGAAGCAGAGGTGACTGGTGAGCCAGTTTCTTTGTAGCGCTTGATGGTTTTTGCAACTGCACTTGGGGACACTTTCAAAGTTTTCCTAATTTTTCGGACTGACTGACCTTCATTTCTTAAAGTAATGATGGCCACTCGTTTTTCTTTACTTGGCTGCTTTTTTCTTGCCATAATACAAATTCTAACAGTCTATTCAGTAGGATTATCAGCTGCGTATCCACCAGACTTCTGCTCAACACAACTGGTGGTCCCAACCCCATTTATAAGGCAAGAAATCCCACTTATTAAACCTGACAGGGCACACCTGTGAAGTGAAAACCATTTCCGGTGGCTACCTCTTGAAGCTCATCAAGAGAATGCCAAGAGTGTGCAAAGCAGTCATCAAAGCAAAAGGTGGCTACTTTGAAGAACCTTGAATACAAGGCCGGCTTCACACTTGCGAGTTTTACGTCCGTAAAACTCGCAAAAAATACGGCACAATTATTCTCTATGCCCCTGCTCCTATCTGCCGTATTTTACTGATCAGTATTATACGGCTTTCTACGGCCGTACAAAATCGCAGCATGCTGCGTTTGTCACCGTACTGCGCAAGAAATACGCCAATGAAAGTCTATGGAAGCGTGAAAAATACGGATTACACATGGACCAGCAGTGTGACTTGCGAGAAATACGCAGCGCTGTTAGAGAGAAAAGGCGGTAATTCAGTGCGGTGTACAGTAAAATCACACTGACAGCTTACAGTCCAATAGGTAGAATAAATGTGTACACATAGAATAGGTATATATATATATATATATCAGTGAGACACATATATGTATATATATTAATATTTATTCCAGCGCTATACAGCTTGAAAGCCGGTAATTCAATTACCGGCTTTTTCTTTCTCCTTCCTAAACCCGACATTATTTGAGACATGGTTTACATACAGTAAACCATGTCTTCTCTCCATTTTTTTTGCAGATTCCACACTACTAATGTTAGTAGTGTGTATCTGCAAAATTTGGCCGTTCTAGCTCTTAAAATAAAGGGTTAAATGGCGGAAAAAATTGGCGTGGGCTCCCGCGCAATTTTCTCCGCCAGAGTAGTAAAGCCAGTGACTTTCAAGCTTTCAAGCTGTATAGCGCTGGAAAAAATATTAATATATATACATATATGTGTCTACTGACATATATATATATATATATATATATATATAGACAGTATATATATATTTTTTTTCTTTTTGGGACACATGGATCACTTCTATAGCGGTATGTTGGTTTTGCAAGCCTGCGAGAAAACCACGCAGTACGGATGCCATACGGATTACATACGGAGGATGCCATGCGCAAAAAACGCTGACACACCCTGCCTACGGAGGAGCTACGGACCACTATTTTCGGGACTTTTCAGCGTATTACGACTGTAATATACGGACCGTATTTTCATACGCTGAGTGTGAAGCCGGCCTAAGACATAATTTCAGTTGTTTCACACTTTTTTGTTAAGTATATAATTCCACATGTGTTAATTCATAGTTTTGATGCCTTCAGTGTGAATGTACAATTTTCATAGTCATGAAAATACAGAAAAATCATTAAATGAGAAGGTGTGTCCAAACTTTTGGTCTGTACTGTATATAATTTTTTTTTTCTTTTCCCCATGGGGCTAAGTACTCATTGGTAGGCAGTTGCTAACTTCGAGTCTTGTAATAATCTCTCCCAGCTCTGAACAGTCCTTTCCTCCTGGTGAATCTCCTTCTTCTTGTGATGTCATGTCGGACAGAGGAATTCCTTGCCTTCCACTATGACTTATCAACTGGGCGTTACTGGCTGCCACTGTTATCTTGATTGACAGCTTAGCCTAACTCAGTGGAGAGTCAGCTGTAAATCAACATAATGTCTGCAGTGATGTCCTGTGGAAAGAACAGAGTGTAAGGGTACTGTCACACAGTGGCATTTTGATCGCTACGACGGCACGATTTGTGACGTTCCAGCGATATATCTGTGTCTGACACGCTCCTGCGATCAGGGACCCCGCTGAGAATCGTACGTCGTAGCAGATCGTTTGAAACTTTCTTTCGTCGTCTAGTGTCCCGCTGTGGCGGCATGATTGCATGGTGTAACAAAGGTGTGCACGATATTGTATACGATGTGCGCATAGTAACCAACGGCTTCTGCATCGCACATACGTCATGAAATTATCGCTCCAGCGTCGTACATTGCAAAGTGTGACAGCAGTCTACGACGCTGGAGCGATATTGTTACGATGCTGGAGCGTCACGGATCGTGCCGTTGTAGCGATCAAAATGCCACTGTGTGACGGTACCCTGAGAGAAGCAACTGCTCTGTGTGATTTCACAAGTAGCAGGAGAATCACTGGCAGGAGGGGTCTAGGACCACTCTGAGCAAAGAGAGATTCTCAAAGTGGCAGAACAGGCAGGTAGTTAGCAACTACTTACCGATAAGTGATTGGGACCATAGGGAAAATATAAAAAAGTCATGGATAACCCCTTTAATATTTGTAAGAGGGTGGCAATATCATTTTCATTTTGCTTATAGCTCAACTAAAGAAATACATTATAGACCAGCAAGGGCCATATGAAACAGGGCAATATGAAAGCTGAAGTCAAATGCTTTAGCCATTAAGAGACACTTTTTTTTTTTACAAATTCTGGTATAAAGGTGAAGGTGATGGCCGGAGGCCAGCATGAGTGGTTTGTGGATTTTGAGGACCTACCTGATTGGGCCCCTGAGAGGCGGATGAGGCTGGATTATGCACCAAGGGAGGGCCATGTTGTGGTACATGGTAATGCCCATTTGGGTAATGATATCCATAATCATGTGGATTTGGGTTTGCCATTTGGGTAAACCCCCTAGAATGGCCATGTCGAACATACCCATGTTGTGACCACTCTCCTACAGTGGGTATGTGCAAGTGGCCATTTTGGGCAGGTGCAGCAGGATTTGAAAATTGTGCATGTTGTGGGCGGTGTTGTTATGGTGATTGATGTGGCTGTGGTGATGGGATCTGTGGTGGAGGTGGTTCTGGCAGTGCTATTTTCTGCAAATCCTGGCTTCTAGGCATGTGTAGGTGGTTGTCGGTGGACATTTGCCATCTTTCAAGGAAGTTGAACACCAGACTTGGATTATTAGGTTTGGTGCATGAAGCAATCACAATTTGTACGGCTCCTCTGGCACGCAGCCTCACCTCACGGAGAATTGTGCGCATATACTATGCAAGACTACGGCCATATGCCTCCTCACCATCATCGTTAACACCTAGGTCTACTTGGCGCCTGTTACCGGTGGTGGGTAGTTCCCTGCGTGGGATGGCCGCAGCCTTTGGTGAGGTATCCAGGGGTAGTGTAGGACTACTACTATGTCCACGGTCATCTTCTTCTCGATTGGTCTTATGTCCTGTAGAAGGTCATAGGTCATGGTGGTGGGGGTTGGTTTGTTGCTGATGGTGCAGAAGAAGGTCCAGCCACAACTTCAACTTTGCCAACAAGTTCAATGTTGACCTCGGAATCAGATGCTGTTTCCCGTTCGAGTCAGTTCTGGTATTTGTCAAAGTTAAAAATAAAAGATAACTAAATTGATGTACCTTAAGGCCATGTGTCAAATTTTTGGACAAGCATACACTTTCGAACGTAGATCTAGAATGGGAGCAAGGAAAGTCAATCGGTCATAATATACAGTGGGTACGGAAAGTATTCAGGCCTGTTGTGAATTCTGCTTTTGGGTTCCCTCCGGTGGTTGTAGGTGGTAATGCAGTTGTCCCTGGGTTGCAGTCCTGGTCAGGTGTATCTGCTGATTGCAGTTCTGACTCGGGTATTTAGGTGTGCAGGATTCATTAGTCCTTGCCAGTTGTCCATGGTTGTTTGGAGGTGTTGGACCTCTGTCTGGTTCCTCCTGCCTTGCTGCCAATTCAGCAAAGATAAGTGTCTGGTTTTGTTTCTGTGGCACACATGCTGTGTGCTTGATAATCCAGTGCTATTCATTTCTTGTCCAGCTTAGATTGTGTCAGTATTTTCTCAGTCTTGTTGGATTCTCTGGAGTTGCAGATATATGTTCCACGTCTTTAGTTAGATGGTGGAATTTTTTGTATTATCTGCTGTGGATATTTTTGGAAGGGTTTTAATACTGACCACTTAGTATTCTGTCCTATCCTTTCCTATTTAGCTAGAGTGGCCTCTTTTGCTAAATCCTGTTTTCTGCCTGCGTGTGTCTTTTCCTCTCCTACTCACAGTCAATATTCGTAGGGGGCTGCCTATCCTTCGGGGTTCTGCTTTGAGGCAAGGTAGCATTCCTATTTCCATCTATAGGGGTATTTAGTCCTCTGGCTGTCGAGGTGTCTAGGGTTTGTTAGGCACACCCCACGGCTACTTCTAGTTGCGGTGTTAGTTTAGAATTTGTGGTCAGTACAGTTTCCACCTACTCCAGAGAAAGTTTCATGCGGCTCCAGGGTCACCGGATCCTAACACAGGCCCCTTTAAATTTTTCACTCTTTGTTTCATTGTAGCCATTAGGTAAATTAAAAAAAGTTCATTTTTTTCTCATTAATGTACATTATGCACCCCATCTTCACTAAAAAAAACAGAAATGTAGACATTTTTCAAATTTATCAAAAGCGAAAAACTGAAATATCACATGGTCTTAAGTATTCAGACCCTTTGCTCAGACACTCATATTTATAAGTCACATGTTGTCCATTTCCTTGTGATCCTCCTTGAGATGGTTCTGCTCCTTCATTGGCATCCAGCTGTGTTTAAATAAACTGATAAGACTTGATTTGGAAAGGCACACACCTGTCTATATAAGACCTCACAGCTCACAGTGCATGTCAGCCCAAATGAGAATCAAGAGGTCAAAAGAACTGGCGAAGGAGCTCAGAGACAGAATTGTGGCAAGGCACAGATCTGGCCAAGGTTACAAAAGAATTTCTGTAGTACTCAAGGTTCCACAATGGCCTCCATAATTCTTAAATGGAAGAAGTTTGGGCCCACCAAAAGTCTTCCTAGACCTGGCCGCCCAGCGAAAGTGAGCAATCGTGGGAGAAGAGCTTTGGTGAGAGAGGTAAAAAAGAAGCCCAAGTTCACTGTGGCTGAGCTCCAAAAGTGTAGTAGTGAGATAGGAGAAAGTTCCACAAAGTCAACTATCACTGCAGCCCTCCACCAGTCAGGCCTTTATGGAAGAGTGGCCCGATAAAAGCCTGTCCTCAGTGCAAGACATGTGAAAGCCTGCGTAGAGTTTGCTGAAAAACACATGAAGGACTCCGAGAGTATGAGAAATAAGATTCTCTAGTCTAATGAGATGAAGATAGACCTTTTTGGTTATAATTCTAAGTGGTATGTGTGGAGAAAACCAGGCACTGCTCATCACCTTCCCAATACAATCAAAACAGTGAAACATGGTGGTGGCAGCATCATGCTATTGGGGTGTTTTTCAGCTGCAGGGACAGGACGACTGGTTGCCATTGAAGGAAACATGAATGCTGCCAAGTACAGAGATATCCTGGATGAAAACCTCATCCAGTGTGCTCTGGACCTCAGACTTGGCCAAAGGTTCACCTTCCAACGAGCCAATGACCCTAAGCACACAGCTAAAATAACAAAGGAGTGGCTTCAGAACAACCTTGTGACCATTCTTGACTGGCCCAGCCAGAGCCCTGACCTAAACCCAATTGAACATCTCTGGAGAGACCTGAAAATGGCTGTCTACCAACATTCACCATCCAACCTGATGGAACTGGAGAGGATCTGCAAGGAAGAATGGCAGATGATACCCAAATCCAGGTGTAAAAAACTTGTTGCATCATTTTTAAGAAGACTCATGGCTGTACTAGCTCAAAAGGGTGCTTCTATTCAATACTGAGCAAAGAGTCTGAATATTTATGACCATGTGATATTTCAGTTTTTCTTTTTTAATAAATTTGCAAAAATTTCTACATTTCAGTCAAGATGGGGTACAGAGTGTACATTAATGAGAAAAAAATGAACTTTTTTGAATTTAACAAATGGCTGCAGTGAAACAAAAAGTGAAAAATTTAAAGGGGTCTCAATACTTTCCTTACCTACTGTATATACAGGTCCTTCTCAAAAAATTAGCATATAGTGTTAAATTTCATTATTTACCATAATGTAATGATTACAATTAAACTTTCATATATTATAGATTCATTATCCACCAACTGAAATTTGTCAGGTCTTTTATTGTTTTAATACTGATGATTTTGGCATACAACTCCTGATAACCCAAAAAACCTGTCTCAATAAATTAGCATATTTCACCCATCCAATCAAATAAAAGTGTTTTTTAATAACAAACAAAAAAACCATCAAATAATAATGTTCAGTTATGCACTCAATACTTGGTCGGGAATCCTTTGGCAGAAATGACTGCTTCAATGCGGCGTGGCATGGAGGCAATCAGCCTGTGACACTGCTGAGATGTTATGGAGGCCCAGGATGCTTCAATAGCGGCCTTAAGCTCATCCAGAGTGTTGGGTCTTGCGTCTCTCAACTTTCTCTTCACAATATCCCACAGATTCTCTATGGGGTTCAGGTCAGGAGAGTTGGCAGGCCAATTGAGCACAGTAATACCATGGTCAGTAAACCATTTACCAGTGGTTTTGGCACTGTGAGCAGGTGCCAGGTCGTGCTGAAAAATGAAATCTTCATCTCCATAAAGCATTTCAGCCGATGGAAGCATGAAGTGCTCCAAAATCTCCTGATAGCTAGCTGCATTGACCCTGCCCTTGATGAAACACAGTGGACCAACACCAGCAGCTGACATGGCACCCCACACCATCACTGACTGTGGGTACTTGACACTGGACTTCAGGCATTTTGGCATTTCCTTCTCCCCAGTCTTCCTCCAGACTCTGGCACCTTGATTTCCGAATGACATGCAAAATTTGCTTTCATCAGAAAAAAGTACTTGGGACCACTTAGCAACAGTCCAGTGCTGCTTCTCTGTAGCACAGGTCAGGCGCCTCTGCCGCTGTTTATGGTTCAAAAGTGGCTTTACCTGGGGAATGCGGCACCTGTAGCCCATTTCCTGCACACGCCTGTGCACGATGGCTCTGGATGTTTCCACACCAGACTCAGTCCACTGCTTCCTCAGGTTCCCCAAGGTCTGGAATCGGTCCTTCTCCACAATCTTCCTCAGGGTCCGGTCTCCTCTTCTCGTTGTACAGCGTTTTCTGCCACATTGTTTCCTTCCAACAGACTTACCATTGAGGTGCCTTGATACAGCACTCTGGGAACAGCCTATTTGTTGAGAAATTTCTTTCTGGGTCTTACCCTCTTGCTTGAGGGTGTCAATGATGGCCTTCTTGACATCTGTCAGGTCGCTAGTCTTACCCATGATGGGGGTTTTGAGTAATGAACCAGGCAGGGAGTTTATAAAAGCCTCAGGTATCTTTTGCATGTGTTTAGAGTTAATTAGTTGATTCAGAAGATTAGGGTAATAGGTCGTTTAGAGAACCTTTTCTTGATATGCTAATTTATTGAGACAGGTTTTTTGGGTTATCAGGAGTTGTATGCCAAAATCATCAGTATTAAAACAATAAAAGACCTGACAAATTTCAGTTGGTGGATAATGAATCTATAATATATGAAAGTTTAATTGTAATCATTACATTATGGTAAATAATGAAATTTAACACTATATGCTAATTTTTTGAGAAGGACCTGTATTTCCATTTTTTAGTTGCTGCTGCACCACTCCTGGCTCGCTGCTGGCACTCATTGTGATACTGATCACGGCAGCTGCGCCATCGTCTTGTGACATCAGACACTGCCAAGTAACACAATACATTATTCAAAATATGATCACCGTGTTCGCATTTTGAAAAATAGGTTACAGCGTAAAGTCTCATTCAACAAGTGTAAAGGGAAAAACAGGCCACTTATACTAAAGAACAGCATGTAGCATAATGTTATCTTATTTTGTTGGGACCTTTTAACTTAATTAATATTGTTGAGTTTTTACTTTACTTACTAATTTCATGCTGGACCTCACGTGTACTCTCATCATAATTGGGGAACATCTGGCAGCACATGTGTCTCCAAGCTGCATTAATTCTATTGCGGTCCACATAATGGGCGTCACGTTGGTCCCATATTTCAGACCTTTCTTGAACCAGAACAATCAATATTTCCACATTAATATGTCTGGCCATATTGCTGGTATCCATGAAAGCGTGTTTCTGGTTTTTTATAGGTTGCTAGGAGAATTTGCATGCTAAGCTTCCTGTTCTTGGCTGATGCAATTTCCTGTCAGCTGGAAAATGTGCACGTATTTGTTGCAAGCTACACTGATGATCCGCGTGGTGTCCGAGTTTTTCTCACACCCATAGGCTTCCATTGGCGAGTCTCAGACGATATATGCGTAAAATCATAGCATGCTGCAGTTTTACACACACGTCAAATACGCCCGAGAAAAAATACGGTGATGTGAGCTTCCCCATAGATTAACACTGGTCAGAGTGCTATGCAATGTTTTCTCGCACAGCACTCGTCCGTATTCTACGCTCGTGTGACTCCCATCCTAAGGTTTAACATATCAGCTTATGGTATATTACTGCATGTATGAATCAGCTTTCTACAGTACATCATTTTGTTATATAGAATGGGGTTTGTCTGCTGTAGAAAATCCCTTTTGAAGAAATATGTTATAGAAATTTGGGTTAATACAGAGGTCCATTTGTGGCACTCCAGGAGTCCGATTGCCACAGTGGCAATGCCTCCCTCACATGGAGTAATGTCATGCCTGGAAGCAAGGGGGGGTCCCCTTACCAGGTGTCAGTAGGAGAGAAGTAGAGCAGAACTTGTGGAGTGGAGCTGTGATTAAACTCGCCCCAGAGCTGAGTGCTAGGAACCGGATACTGGAGTCTGTGGTTGCGTGGGTACTGAAGTCCCGGCAGCTAAATCCGGATGTCAGGTGACTGTAGGTTTCCTGGCCTGATCTAATACCCGGCAGCACAGCAGCATACCAGAGCCTGGAGCCGACACAAAGGAGCGGCACCTGTGATTGGCTTGAGCTCCCTGCCATGTGGGCAACGGTTAGTTTTTAATAACAGAGAGACAGCTAGAAGCAGGAGGGTGAGCTGTTAGGCAGCAAGGAAGGAAAAAAAGCAAAAAGGGAGGACAGCGCAGAATGAAGGCCTCTGTACCTACCTGGCCATGTGTATCCAAAAATTGCTTCCAGGCTACCCAGCTCTCCATTACGATCTGTTACCAGTACCCCGGTCAGTACTATCAACCATCAAGTAAAGGAAAAGAAAACTACAGCCCTTGTGTCATTCAGTGATCTCTTGTGCCCTGAGTCCTGCACCACAAGGTACACGAAGCCTGACATAAAAAGGACCGGTAGCTCTGGGGAGCAGAATCATCTCAGCTGTGTCACCATCAGCCCCATCGGTCTCCTTTAGCAGCGTCGGCCATCCGTTGCCGAACACCACAGGTGCCGTCACGTTAAATCCCATATACATATTCCCCATTTCATGGGTCCATTTGGTCCAATTCTCTCATCCGAGAATGGCAGCAATATTCTCCGTATGGTGATCCATATGTAATCTGTGTGCAATGCGATGATGCGATTTCCTCGCATCTATCTATCGGTCTAACATGCGTATGGCTTTGCATTTCTTACTGCTTTTCCTCATTGAATTTAACAACTCAATGGGCTGAAATGAGAAAAATATGTGCTTATTTCTCCCAAGTCACACGGATGGTCCGTGTGGTGTCCGATTTTTTTTCGCACCCATAGACTTGCATTGGCGAGACTCGGCCAATATACGCGTAAACTCGCAGCTGCATGCTGCGATTTAACTTCCACATAGAATACTCCCGAGAAAACAAACGGTGATGGGAGCTGCCCCATAGATTAACACTCGTCCAAGTGCTATGCGATGTTTTTTAACATAGCACTCGCTCGTAATATACGCTAGTGTGACTCCAGCCTTAGCTACTGAATTTCTCCACACATTGTAACTCATTCTCAGCAGACCCAAAAGCAGGGCACCCTGCAATTAGCTTATTATTTTTGGACCCATTAAACGCAAAATATCATTGATATTTGGACTATTACAGGACAATTGATGGTAATTCATCTTTTAAACATTGGATTTCTCCAAAGATACATGGACTTGTATTACATAAGTACTGTATACCCCAAAATATGTTTTTATAGGATGACTTTGAGCAAACAATCCAGTTAACTGAGCTATTCTAAACAGTAAAAAAAAGTACACTAACATATATTAGCATGACAGAAGTAAATAGGATGCTTTTCCCCAGAGGTTTATATAATAGCTCATCTCGCAAGATTTTCAGGTTTCACTAAATGGACTTACTGTTTAACTAAATAGTCACAAGTTGGGTTTCCGGGATTAGAAAAACATGTGATGCGTGACTCTCACAAGATAACCCTAAGGGTACATTGCCACGGTCAGTAAACGCTGCGGGTTGGACGGTGCTTGCATACGCAGCATCCAACCCATAGTGGCCAGATGTTACAGCATAGTGGATGGGATTTCAAGAAATCCCATGTCCACTGTGCGTGCACCGTCACCTGCGGCTCACCTGCTGAGACGGACATGTGGCACATCTTTCCAGACCGCAGCATGTCAATTTATCTTGGAGAGACGTGATAAATGTCAGCCGTCCAATGTATTGGGCGTGGTGATTCTGTACGTTTCAGTGAACACATACAGATTCACCAGCGTTTGAAAGCCAGCAGCGCTTTGGACGCATCAGACATGTGCTGCGTCTTAAGTGCTGCCTAAGGCTAGGTTATTTGCACAGCGTATCATCTGCATGCACAAACGCATGCCAAAACGCATGTATACGCAGCTTTTTTTATCCCCATGATCTTACGCATGACTGCAAAAAAACTCTGCATGTGAATGTGTTTTTGCATGCCTTTGGATTGTTTATGCGCATGCGTACAGTCTTTCCCAATGGGCGTGGCTTATAAGGTTTCTATATATAGACCCTGCACAGATGAAATCCTCTTCTTTTGATGCTGTATCCTGCTGCAAGATGAATTTTAGCGTGGAGAACTTCAACCTGAGTCTGGATTTATTATTGAAATTGGCTTTTGCGTGGCTTGTGAGGAAGAATGAAGAGAAAGACAGAGAAGACGTCGCTATTGGCAACACCCCATTGTTGTAGTCCGAGAGAGCCATGAACCTACCACTCATTGTACACCGAGCTTCGTGAAAACCCGCAAAAGGTTTTTGAATACACGAGGATGTCTGAACAGAGCTTCGATTATGTGCGAGGATCCATCACCAGGCAGGACACACAACTACATAGACCAATTCCTACTGAGGAACATCTGTTGATGACCCTACAGTACATAATGTTGAAAAAGAAACACCTGTCATTAATATTCTTGTTATAAAAGCCATGTACTGATTTTTTTCCCCCAATTTCTTTTCCACAGATTTCTGGATACCGGAGAGACCTTAAGATCTTTGCATTTTCAATTTGGTATTGGATTGTTGGAGGCGCCTGCCGTGCATTGTGTGACCTTCCGCATGCAGAAGTCCTCCCCCAACCCACAACTGAACTCTGGCTGAAAAATGCTGAAAAATTCAAGGAAATTTGTAATTTTCCAAACTATGTGGGTCTGTAGACGGCAAGCACATTCGGATTCTAAAACCTGCTGGAAGTGGATCCGAGTACTTCAATTACAAAAAATACTTTTCCATTGTTGTAATGGTGATTACTGTTGTGAATTCTGTTGTCGTACTCCCTCCTGTGGTCGTGAATGGTACTTTGGCGAGTTCTGTCTTTGGGCTCCCTCTGGTGGCTGCTGCTTCTGAGGTTCCTTACACAGGTGACGTGGTTTATCCTTTGGTTGGCTGCTCTATTTAACTCCTCTCAGATCGTTACTCCATGCCAGCTGTCAATGTTTTTGCATTCGTTCAGTTCGCTCCTGGATCTCTCTGGTGACCTGCCTTCTCCTGCAGAAGCTAAGTTCATTATAGTCTTATTTTGTTCTCTGTTTTCTTGTCCAGCTGGTTTTCATGATTTTGTCTTGCTAGCTGGAAGCTCTGGGATGCAGAGTGGTCCTTTTGCACCGTGAGTCAGTGCGGAGGTCTTTTTTGCACACTCTGCGTGGTCTTTTGTAGGTTTTTGTGCTGATCGCAAAGTTACCTTTTCTATCCTCTGTCTGTTTAGAAAGTCTGGCCTCCCTTTGCTGAAACCTGTTTCATTTCTGCGTTTGTGACTTTCATCTTTACTCACAGTCAATATATGTGGGGGGCTTCCTTTACCTTTGGGGAATTTCTCTGAGGCAAGGTAGGCTTTATTTTCTATCTCTAGGGCTAGATAGTTCTTAGGCTGTGACGAGGCGCTCAGGTCTGGTCAGGAGCGCTCCACGGCTATTTCTAGTGTGTGTGATAGGATCAGGGCTTGCGGTCAGCAGAGCTCCCACATCCCAGAGCTCGTCCTGTATGAGGTTTAACTATCAGGTCATTCCGGGTGCTCCTAACCACCAGGTCATAACAGTAGCATCTCAATAGAGGGATAAGAGAATTTCTGAGACCATTTTTTTTTCTTTGCACTGTGTTTTGTCTTTCTTTTCCCCTAGACCTTTGGGTGGTTCAGGACACAGGTGTAGCTATGGACATTCAAGGTCTGTCCTCTTGTGTGGATCATCTCACTGCAAGGGTACAAAACATTCAAGATTTTGTGGTTCAGAATCCTATGTTAGAGCCTAGAATTCCTATTCCTGACTTATTTTCTGGGGATAGATCTAGGTTCTTGAATTTCAAAAATAATTGTAAACTGTTTCTAGCTTTGAAACCCCGCTCCTCTGGTGACCCCGTTCAACAGGTAAAAATCATTACTTCTTTGTTACGTGGTAACCCTCAAGACTGGGCATTTTCCCTTGCGCCAGGAGATCCTGCATTGCGTGATGTTGATGCGTTTTTTCTGGCGCTTGGATTGCTTTATGATGAACCAAATTCAGTGGATCAGGCAGAGAAAATCTTGCTGGCTTTGTGTCAGGGTCAGGATGAAGCGGAGGTGTACTCTCAGAAGTTTAGAAAGTGGTCTGTGCTTACTCAGTGGAATGAATGTGCCCTGGCGGCAATTTTCAGAAAGGGTCTTTCTGAAGCCCTTAAGGATGTCATGGTGGGATTTCCCACGCCTGCTGGTCTGAATGAGTCTATGTCTTTGGGAATTCAGATCGATCGGCGCATGCGTGAGCGCAAAGCTGTGCACCATATGGCGGTATTCTCTGAGCATAGGCCTGAGCCTATGCAGTGTGATAGGACTTTGACCAGAGCTGAACGGCAAGAACACAGACGTCGGAATGGGCTGTGTTTTTACTGTGGTGAATCCACTCATGCTATCTCCGATTGTCCTAAGCGCACTAAGCGGTTCGCTAGGTCTGCCACCATTGGTACGGTACAGTCTAAATTTCTTTTGTCCGTTACTCTGATTTGCTCTCTGTCGTCCTATTCTGTAATGGCATTTGTGGATTCAGGCGCTGCCCTGAATTTGATGGACTTGGAGTTTGCCAGGCGCTGTGGTTTTTTCTTGGAGCCCTTGCAGTATCCTATTCCATTGAGAGGAATTGATGCTACGCCTTTGGCCAAGAATAAGCCTCAGTACTGGACTCAATTGACCATGTGCATGGCTCCTGCACATCAGGAGGATATTCGCTTTTTGGTGTTGCATAATGTGCATGATGTGGTCGTTTAGGGGTTGCCATGGTTACAGGTCCATAATCCAGTGTTGGATTGGAAATCTATGTCTGTGTCCAGCTGGGGTTGTCAGGGGGTACATGGTGATGTTCCATTGCTGTCAATTTCGCCATCCACTCCTTCTGAAGTCCCTGAGTTTTTATCAGATTACTGGGATGTATTTGAAGAGCCCAAATCTGGTGCCCTACCTCCTCATAGGGATTGCGACTGTGCTATTAATTTGATTCCTGGTAGTAAGTTTCCTAAGGGCCGACTGTTTAATTTATCTGTGCCAGAACACGCCGCTATGCGGAGTTATATAAAGGAATCCTTGGAGAAGGGTCATATTCGTCCGTCGTCGTCACCATTGGGAGCAGGGTTCTTTTTTGTGGCCAAGAAGGATGGTTCTTTGAGACCTTGTATTGATTACCGTCTTCTTAATAAGATCACAGTCAAATTTCAGTATCCTTTGCCGCTGCTGTCTGATTTGTTTGCTCGGATTAAGGGGGCTAGTTGGTTCACCAAGATAGATCTTCGTGGTGCGTATAATCTTGTGCGAATTAAACAGGGTGATGAATGGAAAACGGCATTTAATACGCCTGAGGGCCATTTTGAGTACCTGGTTATGCCATTCGTGCTTTCTAATGCTCCATCTGTGTTTCAGTCCTTTATGCATGACATCTTCCGAGAGTACCTGGATAGATTCATGATTGTATATTTGGATGACATTTTGGTCTTTTCGGATGATTGGGAGTCTCATGTGAAGCAGGTCAGAATGGTGTTCCAGGTCCTTCGTGCGAATTTCTTGTTTGTGAAAGGGTCAAAGTGTCTCTTTGGAGTTCAGATGGTTTCATTTTTGGGTTTCATTTTTTCCCCTTCTACTATCAAGATGGACCCTGTTAAAGTTCAGGCCATTTACGATTGGACTCAGCTGACATCTGTGAAGAGCTTACAGAAGTTCCTGGGCTTTGCTAATTTTTATCGTCGCTTCATCGCTAATTTTTCCAGTATTGCTAAACCGTTGACTGATTTGACCAAGAAAGGTGCTGATGTGGTCAATTGGTCCTCTGTGGCTGTAGAGGCTTTTCAGGAGTTGAAGCGTCGTTTTGCTTCTGCCCCTGTGTTGTGCCAGCCAGATGTTTCGCTCCCTTTTCAGGTTGAGGTT
Organism: Ranitomeya imitator; assembly: GCF_032444005.1. NCBI lineage: Eukaryota > Metazoa > Chordata > Amphibia > Anura > Dendrobatidae > Ranitomeya > Ranitomeya imitator. Next base: position 142,221,069 of record NC_091289.1, read on the forward strand.
GATGCTTCTGAAATTGGAGCAGGGGCTGTTTTGTCGCAAAGAAGTTCTGATGGCTCGGTGATGAAACCCTGTGCCTTCTTTTCTAGAAAATTCTCGCCTGCTGAGCGCAATTATGATGTGGGCAATCGGGAGTTGTTGGCCATGAAGTGGGCATTCGAGGAGTGGCGACATTGGCTTGAAGGAGCTAAACATCGTGTGGTGGTCTTGACGGATCACAAGAATTTGACTTATCTCGAGTCTGCCAAACGGTTGAATCCTAGACAGGCTCGATGGTCGCTCTTTTTCTCCCGTTTTGATTTTGTGGTTTCATACCTTCCGGGATCTAAGAATGTGAAGGCCGACGCCCTGTCAAGGAGTTTTGTGCCTGACTCTCCGGGTGTTCCGGAGCCGGCGGGTATTCTTAAAGAAGGGGTAATTTTGTCTGCCATTTCCCCTGATTTGCGGCGTGTGCTGCAAAAGTTTCAGGCTGATAGACCTGACCGTTGTCCTACGGAGAAACTGTTTGTCCCTGATAGATGGACTAGTAGAGTTAACTCTGAGATTCATTGTTCAGTGTTGGCTGGTCATCCTAGAATCTTTGGTACCAGAGATTTGGTGGCTAGATCCTTTTGGTGGCCTTCTTTGTCACGGGATGTGCGTTCTTTTGTGCAGTCCTGTGGGACTTGTGCGCGGGCTAAACCCTGCTGTTCTCGTGCCAGTGGGTTGCTTTTGCCCTTGCCGATCCCGAAGAGGCCCTGGACGCATATTTCCATGGATTTTATTTCTGATCTCCCTGTTTCTCAAAAGATGTCGGTCATTTGGGTGGTTTGTGATCGCTTCTCTAAGATGGTCCATTTGGTACCCTTGTCTAAATTGCCTTCCTCCTCTGATTTGGTGCCATTATTTTTCCAGCATGTGGTTCGTTTGCATGGCATTCCAGAGAACATCGTCTCGGACAGAGGTTCCCAGTTTGTTTCGAGGTTTTGGCTGTCCTTTTGCGCTAAGATGGGCATTGATTTGTCTTTTTCTTCGGCTTTCCATCCTCAGACTAATGGCCAAACCGAACGAACTAATCAGACTTTGGAGACATATCTGAGATGCTTTGTTTCTGCTGATCAGGATGATTGGGTGTCCTTCTTGCCTTAAGCTGAGTTCGCCCTTAATAATCGGGCCAGCTCGGCTACTTTAGTTTCTCCTTTTTTCTGTAATTCTGGTTTCCATCCTCGTTTCTCTTCAGGGCAGGTTGAGCCTTCGGACTGTCCTGGTGTGGATGCGGTGGTGGACAGGTTGCAGCAGATCTGGACTCATGTGGTGGACAATTTGACATTGTCCCAGGAGAAGGCTCAACGTTTCGCTAACCGCCGGCGTTGTGTTGGTCCCCGACTTCGTGTTGGGGATTTGGTTTGGTTGTCATCTCATCTCGTTCCTATGAAGGTTTCCTCTCCTAAGTTTAAGCCTCGTTTCATTGGGCCATACAAGATTTCTGAAGTTCTTAATCCTGTGTCATTTCGTTTGGACCTTCCAGCTTCTTTTGCCATCCATAATGTGTTCCATAGGTCGTTGTTGCGGAGATACGTGGCGCCTATGGTTCCCTCCGTTGATCCTTCTGCCCCGGTGTTGGTCGAGGGGGAGTTGGAGTATGTGGTGGAGAAGATTTTGGATTCTCGTGTTTCGAGACAGAAACTCCAGTACCTGGTCAAGTGGAAGGGTTATGGTCAGGAAGATAATTCCTGGGTTTTTGCCTCTGATGTTCATGCTGCCGATCTGGTTCGTGCCTTTCATTTGGCTCATCCTGATCGGCCTGGGGGCTCTGGTGAGGGTTCGGTGATCCCTCCTCAAGGAGGGGGTACTGTTTTGAATTCTGTTGTCGTACTCCCTCCTGTGGTCGTGAATGGTACTTCGGCGAGTTCTGTCTTTGGGCTCCCTCTGGTGGCTATGAGTGAAGCTGCTGCTTCTGAGGTTCCTTACACAGGTGACGTGGTTTATCCTTTGGTTGGCTGCTCTATTTAACTCCTCTCAGATCGTTACTCCATGCCAGCTGTCAATGTTTTTGCATTCGTTCAGCTCGCTCCTGGATCTCTCTGGTGACCTGCCTTCTCCTGCAGAAGCTAAGTTCATTATAGTCTTATTTTGTTATCTGTTTTCTTGTCCAGCTGGTTTTCATGATTTTGTCTTGCTAGCTGGAAGTTCTGGGATGCAGAGTGGTCCCTTCGCACCGTGAGTCGGTGCGGAGGTCTTTTTTGCACACTCTGCGTGGTCTTTTGTAGGTTTTTGTGCTGATCGCAAAGTTACCTTTCCTATCCTCTGTCTATTTAGAAAGTCTGGCCTCCCTTTGCTGAAACCTGTTTCATTTCTGCGTTTGTGACTTTCATCTTTACTCACAGTCAATATATGTGGGGGGCTTCCTTTACCTTTGGGGAATTTCTCTGAGGCAAAGTAGGCTTTATTTTCTATCTCTAGGGCTAGATAGTTCTTAGGCTGTGACGTGGCGCCTAGGTCTGGTCAGGAGCGCTCCACGGCTATTTCTAGGGTGTGTGATAGGATCAGGGCTTGCGGTCAGCAGAGCTCCCACATCCCAGAGCTCGTCCTGTATGAGGTTTAACTATCAGGTCATTCCGGGTGCTCCTAACCACCAGGTCATAACAGATTACGGATGCTGAATGCCAAATTGTCGACGTTGATGTTGGCTCATTTGGAGGAGGAAATGACTCTCAGACTTTCAAAAACTCTGACATGGGACAATGTTTGTATGCTAATTATTTTAATTTTCCACCACCAACCTCTTCCGAACACTGAATGACCACCAATGCCATTTTTTGTTGTTGGGGATGAGGTGTTTCAAATGTGTGCCAACCTCATAAAACCATACTAAAGTCGGGACTTGAATCACACCAAAAGGATTTTCAACTACAGACTGACAAGGGCAAGAAGAACTGTGGAGTGTACCTTTGGTTTGCTGGCAGCTAAATGGCGCATTTTGGGAACACCAATCAATCTTAAAATGGAGACAATTGATGAGGTTATGAAAGCGTGTGTTGTTCTGCATAATTACATTCTGGCAAAAGAGCAACCCCACTTTGAACTTGAGGAACCTGTTAATACCACATTGCCGAATTATGATCACCCTCTGAGGACTACAGTGGAAGTTGCCCAAATGAGGGATAAATTGGCTGCCTACTTTGTGTCTGATATTGAACGTGTGGCATGGCAAGATGAAATGGTTTAAAATGTACCTGTAATGTTATGTACCTGTACTTTTTCTGACTGTAATATGGACATCTTGAATGTCACTTTAATAATAAACACCTTAACTGTAACAATAGTTCACTCAACAATACACACATGTTTAAATAAAGAGATAAATACTTCACTCAACAATACACTCAACAATACACACATGTTTAAATAAAGAGACAGTTATTGTGAGTCAAAAGAAATGTTATTAATACCCAGGAATAACTGCACACAGATGCATACACATATGCATACCCACGCTCACATAAGTATACAGTTATATGCATTTAAATCAAATACATGATGTAATAAGATAAGAAAAAAATATAATAATAATAATGAAAAAAAAACATATAGATATAAAAGTAATAAATAATCCCAAATGCAGATCAGCAAAGAAGTCCATATGGAATCCAAATATCGTATATCCATGGAAACATAGTAGACATCAAGTAGGGATCAGGAATGTTCCACACTAGGATTCATCAACAAATAGCTGTTGTCATAAGAAACAATAAAATCACCTAAATAAAATAAAATATTTAAAAAGAATTAAAATAGTTAAAAGGAGTTATAAAAACCTAGATAATAGTAAGAAAATACCAATAGTGGACTACAAAGAGATCATAAAAATAATCATAAAAAGGACGCAAAGGATAGATTTTAATTCAGCCCCTTAGGGGAAACAGTATCTAAGGTCCAAATCCATTTTGTTTCGATCATGGCCAGACGTGTGCTAATCTTGCCGCCCCGTTCAATAGGCTTAATCATATCAATGCCAGTCACTTTCAGCAATGATGCATCACAATTATGAAAGATCTTGAAATGTTTGGGTAAGGTTTTTAACCCCTTTCTGACATATGACATACTATTCCGTCCATGTGGGGTGGGCCCTAATTCCCAAGGACGGAATAGTACGTCATACACGATCGGCCGCGCTCTCGGGGGGAGCGCGGCCGGGTGTCAGCTGACTATCGCAGCTGACATCTGGCACTGTGTGCCAGGAGTGGTCACGGACCGCCCCCGGCACATTAACCCCCGACACACCGTGATCAAACATGATCGCTTTTGATCACGGTGAGCCGGCGGTATAGGGAAGCATCGCGCAGGGAGTGGGCTCCTTGTGGGCTTCCCTGAGACCCCTGGAGCAACGCGATGTGATCACGTTTCTGCGAGGGTCTCTTACCTCCTCCTCCCTGCAGCAGGCCCGGATCCAAGATGGCCGCAGCATCCGGGTCCTGCAGGAAGGTGGCTTCACTCTGCCTGCTCAGAGCAGGCGCCGGGAAGCCAGGAGAAGTGCACGTCAGATTGCTGATCTGACACAGTGCACAGCAAAGTGTCAGATCAGCGATCTTACACTATAACATGATGTCCCCCCTGGGGCAATGTTATAGTGTAAAAAAAAAAATATTCACATGTGTAAAAAAAAATTTAACCCCTTTACCCCCAAGGCTGGTTTGCACGTTAATGACCAGGCCAATTTTTACAATTCTGACCACTGTCTCTTTATGAGGTTATAACTCTGGAATGCTTCAACGGATCCCAGTGATTCTGACAGTGTTTTCTCATGACATATTGTACTTCATGATAGTGGTAAAATTTCTTTGATATTACCTGCATTCATTTGCAAAAAAAATGAAAATTTGGCAAAAATTTTGAAAATTTTGCAATTTTTCAACTTTGAATTTATATGCAATTAAATCACAGAGATATGTCACACAAAATACTTAATAATTAACATTTCCCACATGTCTACTTTACATCAGCACAATTTTGGAATCAAAATTTTTTTTTGTTAGGAAGATATAAGGGTTAAAAGTTGACCAGCAATTTCTCATTTTTACAACACCCTTTTTATTTAGGGACCACATATCATTTGAAGTCATTTTGAGGGGTCTATATGATAGAAAATACCCAAGTGTGACACCATTCTAAAAACTGAACCCTCAAGGTGCTCAAAACCACATTCAAGAAGTTTATTAACCCTTCAGGTGTTTCACAGGAATTTTTGGAATGTTTAAATAAAAATGAACATTTAACTTTTTTTCACAAAAAAATTACTTCAGCTCCAATTTGTTTTATTTTACCAAGGGTAACAGGAGAAAATGGACCCCAAAAGTTGTTGTACAATTTGTCCTGAGTACGCTGATACCCCATATGTGGGGGTAAACCACTGTTTGGGCGCATGGGAGAGCTCGGAAGGGAAGGAGCGCCGTTTGACTTTTGAATGCAAAATTGACAGGAATTGAGATGGGACGCTATGTTGCGTTTGGAGAGCCACTGATGTGCCTAAACATTGAAACCCCCCACAAGTGACACCATTTTGGAAAGTAGACCCCCTGTTATGATCTGGTGGACTTGGAGCCGCATGGAACTTTCTCTGGAGTTGGTGGAAACTGTACTGACTGCAAATCCTGAACTTAACACCGCAACTAGAAGTAGCCGTGGGGTGTGCCTATCAAATCCTAGACACCTCGACACAGCCGGAGGACTAAATACCCCTATAGATGGAAGTAGGAATTCTACCTTGCTTCAGAGTAGAACCCCAAAGGATAGGCAGCCCCCCACAAATATTGACTGTGAGTAGTAGAGGAAAGACACACACAGGCAGGAAACAGGATTTAGCAAAAGAGGCCACTTCTAGCTAAATAGGAAAGGATAGGACAGAATACTAAGCGGTCAGTATTAAAACCCTTCCAAAAAATATCCACAGCAGATGATACAAAAAATTCCACCATCTAACTAAAGATGTGGAGCGTATATCTGCAACTCCTGAGAATCCAACCAGACTGAGAAAACACGAACACAATCTAAGCTGGACAAGAGAAAACAAATGAATAGCACAAAATTATTAAGCACACAGCATGTGTGCCACAGAAAAAAAAAAACAAACACTTCTCTTTGCTGAATTGGAAGCAAGGCAGGAGGAACCAGACAAAGATCCAAAACCTCCCTGAACCATGGACAACTGGCAAGGACTAATGAATCCTGCACACCTAAATACCCCAGTCAGAACTGCAATCAGCAGATACACCTGACCATGACTGCAGCTCAGGGACAACTGCATTACCACCTACAACCACTGGAGGGAACCCAAAAGCAGAATTCACAACAACCCCCTAAGGAACTTATCTAGAGGTGTGGTGAGCACTTTGACCCACCAAGTGCTTCACAGAAGTTTATAATGCAGAACCGTAAAAATAAAAAATCATATTTTTTCACGAAAATTATCTTTTTGCCCCAAATTTTTTATTTTCCCAAGGGTAAGAGAATAAATTGGACCCCAAAAGTTGTTGTACAATTTGTCCTGAGTACCCTGATACCCCATATGCGGGGGGAACCACCGTTTGGGCGCATGGGTGGGCTCGGAAGGGAAGGAGTGCCATTTGGAATGCAGACTTAGATGGAATGGTCTGCAGGCGTCACATTGCGTTTGCAGAGCCCCTAATGTACCTAAACAGTTGAAACCCCCCACAAGTGACACCATTTTGGAAAGTAGACCCCCTAAGGAACTTATCTAGATGTGTTGTGAGAGCTTTGAACCCCCAAGTGTTTCACTACAGTTTATAACGCAGAGCCGTGCAAATAAAAAACATTTTTTTTTCCACAAAAATTATTTTTTAGCCCCCAGTTTTGTATTTTTCCAAGGGTAACAGGAGAAATTGGACCCTAAATATTGTTGTCCAATTTGTCCTGAGTACACTGATACCCGATATGTGGGGGGGAACCACCGCTTGAGCGCATGGCAGAGCTCGGAAGGGAAGGAGCATCATTTGGAATGCAGACTTAAGGTACCTTCACACTGAACGATATCGCTAGCGATCCGTGACGTTGCAGCGTCCTGGCTAGCGATATCGTTCAGTTTGACACGCAGCAGTGATCAGGATCCTGCTGTGACATCGTTGGTCGGAGCAGAAAGTCCAGCACTTTATTTCGTCGCTGGACTCCCCACAGACATCGCTGAATCGGCGTGTGTGACTCCGATTCAGCGATGTCTTCACTGGTAACCAGGGTAAACATCGGGTTACTAAGTGCAGGGCCGCGCTTAGTAACCCGATGTTTACCCTGGTTACCAGCGTAAAAGTAAAAAAAAACAAACACTACATACTTACATTCCGCTGTCTGTCCTCCGCTGTGCTTCTCTGCACTGTGAGCGCCGGCCAGCCGGAAAGCAGAGCACAGCGGTGACGTCACCGCTCTGCTTTCCGGCCGCTGTGCTTACACAGTGCAGAGAAGCAGAACGCCAGGGGACAGACAGTGGAAGGTAAGTATGTGGTGTTTTTTTTTTTTTACTTTTACGCTGGTAACCAGGGTAAACATCGGGTTACTAAGCGCGGCCCTGCGCTTAGTAAGCCGATATTTACCCTGGTTACCGGCATCGTTGGTCGCTGAAGAGCTGTCTGTGTGACAGCTCTCCAGCGACCAAACAGCGACGCTGCAGCGATCGGGATTGTTGTCTAGATCGCTGCAGCGTCGCTAAATGTGATGGTACCTTTAGATGGATTGGTCTGCAGGCGTCACATTGCGTTTGCAGAGCCCCTAATGTACCTAAACTGTAGAAACCCCCCACAAGTGAACCCATATTGGAAACTAGACCCCCCAAGGAACTTATCTAGATGTGTTGTGAGAACTTTGAACCCCCAAGTGTTTCACTACTGTTTATAACGCAGAGCCGTAAAAATAAAAAATAAAAACTTTCCCCCAAAAATTATTTTTAGCCCCCAGTTTTGTATTTTCCCGAGGGTAAGAGGAGAAACTGGACCCCATAGTTGTTGTCCAATTTGTCCTGAGTACGCTGATACCTCATATGTGGGAAGGAACCACCGTTTGGGTGCATGGGAGGGCTCGGAAGGGAAGGAGCGCTATTTGGAATGCAGACTTAGATGGAATGGTCTGCAGGCGTCACATTGCGTTTGCAGAGCCCCTAATGTACCTAAACAGTAGAAATCCCCCACAAGTGACCCCATATTGGAAATTAGACCCCCCAAGGAACTTATCTAGATGTGTTGTGAGAACTTTGAGCCCCCAAGTGTTTTACTACAGTTAATAACGCAGAGCCGTGAAAATAAAAAATCCTTTTTTTCCCCACAAAAATTATTTTTTAGCCCCCAGTTTTGTATTTTCCCAAGGGTAACAGGAGAAATTGGACCCCAAAAGTTGATGTTCTATTTGTCCTGAGTACGCTGATACCCCATATGTTGGGATACACCCCTGTTTGGGCACACAGGAGAGCTCGGAAGGGAAGGAGCACCGTTTTACTTTTTCAACGCAGAATTGGCTGAAATTGAGATTGGATGCCATGTCGCGTTTGGAGAGCCCCTGATGTGCCAAAATAGTGGAAATCCTCCAATTATAACTGAAACCCTAATCCAAACACACCGCTAACCCTAATCCCAACAGTAACCCTAACCACACCTCTAACCCTGACACACCCCTAACCCTAATCCCAACCCTATTCCCAACCGTAAATGTAATCTAAACCCTAACCGTAACTTTAATAGGGTTGGGATTAGGGTTAGGGGTGTGTCAGGGTTAGAGGTGTGGTTAGGGTTACCGTTGGGATTAGGGTTAGGGGTGTGTTTGGATTAGGGTTTCAGTTAAATTTGGGGGGTTTATATTTGTGTACAAATCCTCCGAAGATCCACAAGATCCAGAGGATCCCTCCTGGTAGGCCGATTGTCTCTGGCTGTGGCAATTTCTTGGCAAACGTAAATAAGCTTGTGGACTCAATATTACACCCTTTGGTGGAAACGCTTCCATCATTCATTAAAGACACAAGTGATTTTCTTAGGAAAATTGATGGACTCCACATAGACCACAATGCACTTTTAGTGACATGTGATGTGGAGTCTTTTTACACAAATATAAAGCATGGTGATGGTGCCCAAGCTGTTCAACATTTCTTAAACTCATCTTCTATCTTGGCTTCTATGAGAAGACTCACTATCTATTTACTTAATTTCTCATTACTTCACAATTTTTTTCTTTTCAAGGGGTCCTTCTACCTGCAGCTCCAGGGCACCGCTATGGGGCCAATCTATTCCTGGGGCTGTGGGAGAATGACCTCTTCTCCTCTGACCTTTCCCATTGTGGGTGCGCTTCATAGATGATATATTCATTATTTGGCAGGATTCCGAGGAGGCTCTTCATTCATTTGTGTTATCCTTAAACCAGAATAACCGTAATATACATCTTACATATAAGTTTGACAGACATCTGACTGAATTTTTGGACGTCAACATCAAGAGCGGAGAGGATGAATGCCCTCTTACATGCTACTTCTTCACATCTCCCTGCAATGATTAGATCCATCCCTATTGGCCAATTTTTACGCCTCCGTAGACTATGTTCGAATGATAGTGATTTCGAAAAACAGGCAAGTGATCTCAAAGTGAGATTTCAGGAACGTGGATATAGCCAGCGCTCTATTAAAAGGACCTACCACTGTGCTAAATATACATCAATACATCAATCTCTCTACTGTTCAAAACCTACCTCACCTAATAACACAACTATAAAAAAGAAAAGATGGAGGCAGCACACCGTTTGTAGTGAAAAAGAGCTTATTTAATCAGCCCAGAAAGCGACGTTTCGGTCCCAACAGGAACCTTTCTCAAGCAGTGAACATGTGAAAGTGCCAGGTATATAAAGAGTATACATAATTATAATCATTTGTATTAATCATCATTGTAAGAGCATGTATTTACATTATAATTAACATGCATACAGTGCAGGCAGTGATACAGGAATTATTCATCACATAAAGTGCAGTGCATAGATATAGATAAAGAAGGCATTGAAAAATATGCATTTAAACAACAATTGGTAATGATAAAACAGGTGTATAGCCTTGTCAATCACATCCATGACTTGTCTCACTCTCTTGAGTAAAGACATTAAAATTAGATGTTAGAAGGGCTGGGAAAAATCTGTGTGGTGAGTTGCCAGCCCCAGCTAATGGGGGGTGTTCTCACCCTTATGGTGCACGTATATAATTATAAGAATTTTTATACTCATTTATTTTCACTTTTGTATTTGCTCAGTATAATTGTATCCCATTTTTCTATTAGTCAATGAGGGGATTTTATGGATTTATCTTTCTGTATTAGCAGATGTTATAAATAAAAACTTATTTTATATGGTTCTATGTCTGGATGATTTTCCTTCTTTTAATCTGTGCTTTGGCTTTGGTTTCAACATGGCTATGGCATTACAGTGACTGGCAGGCAATCCCTGTCTGATGCAACTGCAAGGCAGTTGCACGCAACCTCCCCCAGGGGGCACAGGTAAGGGGGACAAGGTAGCACTCACCGTGTAGCACCACAGTGCAAGGCACAGAGCGCCACTAGGAGGTGGCAGTGTAGTCAGATAGACCGGTCCGCAACAAACAGGAGACGAGGTACCAGAAGTAACAGCAGAGCACATAGTCAGAGACAAGCCAGAAGTCAGAGCCAAGTGGGAGCATGGTATCTAAAACGTGAGACATAAGACGAAGTTGGGGTACAAGCCAGAGAGTCAAAAGCCTGTCAAGGAACGTCGTACAGAGACGGAAAACAAGAGGCAGGGTCAGAGATCAAGCCGAGTCATACACTGTAGGGAACGAGTCTAATACAAATATATGAAGTCAGAGGCAGAAGGAACACCAGGGTATAAGGGTCAGCTGCTCTAGCCGAGAAGCATGAACTATCACTGATGCCGGCCAGCAGACTACAGAGGACTTAAAAAGCCCAGCCAGCTCCAAAATGAGGATGAGGGGATTAACTCCTGCATGACCAGTCCAGAGATGGAACAGCAGAAAAAAAACTCCGAACTGGATCATGACACGCTGCATGTATATTGGCTGTCTAACAAGAGCCAAACATGAGGGGTGGAGACGCGAGCTCACGCTCGAGCATTCAAAAATACTCGTCGAGTAACGTGCATCTCTAGCACCCTGATGCTCGAGCGAATAACAATCAGTAGCGAGCACTAGAGTTGAGCGACTTTTACTTTTTTAGAGTCGAGTCTGGTTTCGCGAAATCCGACTATCTCAAAAGTCGAGTCGAGTGAAATCGGCCGATTATCGCGAAAAGTCGGGGATTGACCGAAACACGAAACCCAATGCAAGTCAATGGGGAAGCATAGTCGGCAGTGAGTGGAGACCAGGAAAACACCTACAGTGCCCATTTTAATGGCAAAAACATCCATTCTTGTTACTGAAGCTTGTCAATCTTAATTTACCTTATAATAATAGTTAGGCATTGGAAATTGGGGGTCATTTGGCTAAAGTTGTGGGGGATATGGCTGGTTCAAGTATTTAGTGGGCCCAGGAAACGTGGACCACGTCACAGCAGTGGAGCAGGGAGAGGTAAGTATTTCAACTTTGCAAGTGCTGTGATCCTGAGCAAACAGGGGGGGCCCACTCGTTCGCATTGGCACTGGCACAGGGCCCCTCAAAGTACGGCGGTGTATTTGCACGGCGGGGGCGCCTCCCACTGGCAGTGTCACTTTTGCATACTATGAGGGGCCCTGTGCCAGTGACGTCGCCAACGAGTATGCCCCCCCCACCTGATGAAGGAACCTGCACTTTCATCTGCACCTTCCTCTTTGTCCCCATGTAAGGTGGCATAGTATGCGGGAAGGGGAACCTGACTTTCAGCAGGGTCAGATTCTGGCTGTGTAGCGTGCAAGGGGAATGTAGCGGTCTGGGTCAATATACCAGCAGTCTCATCGAGTACTGGCTGGGCAATGGGCAGGATGAGGAGGAAACACAGATATAGGCCCAAATAATAAAGTAGGCTAAATGCAGTTCAATATTGGTAACAGGACTAACCAGGCGGCATTGCTTTGTTCAGTGGAGGACAACTGTAATGAGAGGCTGACACAGTGAGTAGGCCCAAATCAGTAAGTAGGCTAAATGCAGTTCAAAATTGGTAACAGTAGTAAACAAGTGGCACTGCTTTGTTCAGTGGAGGAGAACAGCAAGGAGCGGCAGACACCGTTAGAAGGGCAAACAAAGCTAGTAGGCCAAATGCAGTGTAATTTAAAAACTACTTAATGAAAGCCTGAAGATAGAAGCTAAGGCAAGTAAACCTGGAGAACACCTTGGAGCGGCAGACACCGTTAGTAGGCCTCAACCAAACTAGTAGGCCAACTGCAGTGTTATATTAACAACTACTTAATGAGAGCCTGAAGATTGAAGCTAAGGCAAGTAAACCTGGAGAACACCTTGGAGCGGCAGACACCGTTAGTAGGCCCCAATCAAACTATTAGGCCAAATGCAGTGTTATATTAACAACTACTTAATCATACCTCCCAACCGTCCCGGATCCAGCGGGACTGTCCTGATTTTGACAGTCAGCCCTGCGATCCCGGGCGGGACATTAATTGTCCCGCACTGGTTGGGAGGTATGTGAATCACCCGGTCGGTCAGCTGAGAGCTCCCTGCACCCGGCCAGCACAGCAGCACATAATGGCTGCTCTGTGCACAGGACCTGTGATGAGGTCACAGGATGGGAGGAGTCAGGGGTCACATGATCGGATTCGGGAGGAGGACCTCCGTGTACAAGACTTTGCTGGTTGCCATGGCGCCGGAGGAGGGTAAGGCAGCGTATGTGTGAGGTCAGGAGGTGTTTACAGGGTGGATGTAGCAGAGCCGTGTGTGTAAGGGGTGTACGGAGCCGTGTGCATGAGGTGTACGGAGCGCAGCCGAGTGTGTACGAGGTGTATGGAGCCGTGTGCATGAGGTGTACGGAGCGCAGCCGCGTGTGTACGAGGTGTACGGAGCCGTGTGTACGAGGTGTACGGAGCCGTGTGCATGAGGTGTACGGAGCGCAGCCGCGTGTGTACGAGGTGTACGGAGCAGAGCAGCATGTGAAAGGTGTACGGAGCGGAGCCGTGTGTGTAAGGGGTGTACAGAGCACAGCGGCGTGTGTACGAGGTGTACGGAGCGGAGCTGTGTGTGTAAGAGGTGTATGGAGCACAGCCGCGTGTGTACGAGGTGTATGGAGCACAGCCGCGTGTGTACGAGGTGTACGGAGCACAGCCGCGTGTGTACGAGGTGTACGGAGCACAGCCGCGTGTGTACGGAGCCGTGTGTACGAGGTGTACGGAGCCGTGTGCATGAGGTGTACGGAGCGCAGCCGCGTGTGTACGAGGTGTACGGAGCAGAGCCGTGTGTGTAAGAGGTGTATGGAGCACAGCCGCCTGTGTACGAGGTGTACGGAGCCGTGTGTACGAGGTGTACGGAGCACAGCCGCGTGTGTACGAGGTGTACGGAGCCGTGTGTACGAGGTGTACGGAGCCGTGTGTACGAGGTGTACGGAGCCGTCTGCATGAGGTGTACGGAGCGCAGCCGCGTGTGTACGGAGCAGAGCAGCATGTGAAAGGTGTACGGAGCGGAGCCGTGTGTGTAAGGGGTGTACAGAGCACAGCGGCGTGTGTACAAGGTGTACGGAGTGGAGCTGTGTGTGTAAGAGGTGTATGGAGCACAGCCGCGTGTGTACGAGGTGTACGGAGCACAGCCGCGTGTGTACGAGGTGTACGGAGCACAGCCGCGTGTGTACGGAGCACAGCCGCGTGTGTACGAGGTGTACGGAGCCGTGTGTACGAGGTGTACGGAGCCGTGTGTACGAGGTGTACGGAGCACAGCCGCGTGTGTACAAGGTGTACGGAGCGGAGCAGCATGTGAAAGGTGTACGGAGCGGAGTCGTGTGTACGAGGTGTACGGAGCACAGCCGCGTGTGTACGAGGTGTACGGAGCGGAGTCATGTGTAAGAGGTGTTCGGATGAGAGCAGAGTGTGAAAGGTGTATAGAGCGGAGCCGTGTGTGTACGGGGTGTACGGAGTGGTGCCGTGTGTGTACGAGGTGTACGGAGTAGTGCCGTGTGTGTACGAGATGTATGGAGAGGAGTCGTATGTGTATGAGGTGTACGCAGCGGAGCCGTGTGTGTGCAAGGTATACGGAGCGGAGCAGCTTCTGCAATGTGTATGGAGCGGAGCGGTGTGTGTATGAGGTGTACGTAGTGCCGTGTGTACGAGATGTATGGAGCGGAGCCGTATGTGTATGAGGTGTATGGAGCGGAGCCGTGTGTGTATGAGGTGTATGGAGCGGAGCTGAATGTGTATGAGGTGAACGGAACGGAGCCGTGTGTGTTTGAGATGTATGGAGTGGAGCCGTGTGTATGGAGCGGAGCCGTGTATGCAAAGTGTACGGAGCGCAGTCGCGTGTGTAGGAGTAGATCATTATACAGTATGGAGCATCATGTGTGGCCATTATACAGTATGGAGCATCATGTGTGGCCATTATACAGTATGGAGCATCATGTGGGGCCATTATATAGTATGGAGCATTATGTGCGGTCATTATACAGTATGGAGCATCATGTGGGGCCATTATACAGTATAGAGCATCATGTGGGGCCATTATATAGTATGGAGCATCATGTGGGGCCATTATACAGTATGGAGCATCATGTGTGGCCGTTATACAGTATGGAGCATCATGTGTGGCCGTTATACAGTATGGAGCATCATGTGTGGCCGTTATACAGTATGGAGCATCATGTGTGGCTATTATACAGTATGGAGCATCATGTGTGGCCGTTATACAGTATGTAGCATCATGTGTGGCCATTATACAGTATGTAGCATCATGTGTGGCCGTTATACAGTATGGAGCATCATGTGGGGCCATTATACAGTATGGAGCATCATGTATGGCCATTAAACAGTATGGAGCATCATGTGTGGCTATTATACAGTATGTAGCATCATGTGTGGCCGTTATACAGTATGGAGCATCATGTGGGGCCATTATACAGTATTGAGCATCATGTGGGGTCATTATACAGTATGGAGCATCATGTGCGGCCATTATACAGTATTGAGCATCATGTGGGGTCATTATACAGTATGGAGCACTGTGTGGCCATTATACAGTATGGAGCACTGTGTGGCCATTATACAGTATGGAGCATCATGTGTGGCCATTATACAGTATTGAGCATCATGTGTGGCCATTATACAGTATGTAGCACTGTGGCCATATTTTTTTGTTTATAATTATTCTTTATGAACAGTGTGATCAGCAGTGCTAAATGGGTGTGGTTGATACGTGGATATGGGTGTGACTAGTGAATGGGTGTGGTCAGAGGCGTGGCCTAAAATTTGCCCCTTTCCCAGCTTCAAAAGTTGGGAGGTATGACTTAATGAGAGCCTGAATATTGAATATTGAAGCACATGAAAGTAAACCTGGAGAACACCTTGGAGCGGCAGACACCGTTAGTAGGCCCCAACCAAACTAGTAGGCCTAATGCAGTGCTATATTAACAACTACTTAATGAGAGCCTGAAGATTGAAGCTCGGGAAAGTAAACCAGGAGAACACCTTGAAGTGGCAGACACCATTAGTAAGCCCCAACCAAACTAGTAGGCCAAATGCAATGTTATATTAACAACTACTTAATGAGAGCCTGAAGATTGAAGCTCGGGAAAGTAAACCTGGAGAATACCTTGGAGCGGCAGACACCGTTAGTAGGCCCCAACCAAACTAGTAGGCCAAATGCAGTGTTATTTTAACAACTACTTAATGAGAGCCTGAAGATTGAAGCTCGGGAAAGTAAACCAGGAGAACACCTTGAAGTGGCAGACACCATTAGTAGGCCCCAACCAAACTAGTAGGCCTAATGCAGTGTTATATTAACAACTACTTAATGAGAGCCTGAAGATTGAAGCTCGGGAAAGTAAACCAGGAGAACACCTTGAAGTGGCAGACACCATTAGTAGGCCCCAACCAAACTAGTAGGCCAAATGCAATGTTATATTAACAACTACTTAATGAGAGCCTGAAGATTGAAGCTCGGGAAAGTAAACCTGGAGAACATCTTGGAGCGGCAGACACCGTTAGTAGGCCCCAACCAAACTAGTAGGCCAAATGCAGTGTTATTTTAACAACTACTTAATGAGAGCCTGAAGATTGAAGCTCCGGAAAGTAAACCTGGAGAACACCTTGAAGCGGCAGACACCGTTTGTAGAACCCAACCAAACTTGTAGCCGCAATGCAGTTTTCAAATTTCGATAGGCTGAAAACCTGACAATTGCAGCTCAGCTTTTTTAAGAGGAGGACAGCTGTATTGAGTGGCGCAGACAGACACTGGTAGTAGGC
Source organism: Ranitomeya imitator (assembly GCF_032444005.1). Taxonomy (NCBI): domain Eukaryota; kingdom Metazoa; phylum Chordata; class Amphibia; order Anura; family Dendrobatidae; genus Ranitomeya; species Ranitomeya imitator. Next base: position 142,237,425 of record NC_091289.1, read on the forward strand.
CTTACACCACAAAGTTGGCTCGATGCAGGTTTAAAAAAGGTTACAGGGGTACACGGGCAGCATTGGTGTGGTCAGTGGAGGACAATTGGCAGGAGGGACCACAGACAGACTTACTAGGCCTTAAATGAAAAAAGTTGGCTCGATGCAGGTTTTATTAGGTTACAGGGGTACACAGGCAGCATTGCTGTGGTCAGCGGAGGACAATTGGAAGGAGTGACCGCAGACAGACTTACTAGGCCTAAAATAACATAAAATTAGGCTCAATGCAGGTTTAATTAGGTTGCAGGAGTGCACAGGCAGCGGAGGACAATTGGAAGGAGGGACCGCAGACAGACTTAGTAGGCCTAAAATAAAAAAATTAGGCTCGATGTAGGTTTAATTATGTTGCAGGGGTGCACAGGCAGCATTGGTGTGGTCAGTGGAGGACAATTGGAAGGAGGGACCGCAGACAGACTTAGTAGGCCTAAAATAAAAAAATTAGGCTCAATGCAGGTTTAATTATGTTGCAGGGGTGCACAGGCAGCATTGGTGTGGTCAGCAGAGGACAATTGGAAGGAGTGTCTGACACAGTTAGTACTCCAAAATAATAAATACATGTTAATGTCTCGCCCCCAAAAAAGTTAATCAATAAAAAGGTGGCATACCTAGGTACAGGGGTGGGCTCCTCTGCTGACATGCAGGCATTGGTATTTGGCGCAAAGTATTAACTGGTGTAAATGTAGGACAGGGCCCCTGAATATTTTTACTAGCATCATACATGTCAACAAATTGTTATTGGAAGTGCCATTGAAGGATTTAACCGCACAGACTAAACAGTGGTGGAGCAGTGAGAGATAATTTTGCAAGTGGTAAAGCACGGTTTGAGCTGGGGGGGAGCACTCTCTCGTGGGCGGCGGCACTGGCCCAGGGCCCCTCATGTTACAACGGTGTGTCTGACGTTGGGTGCGTACCACCACCTCCAGAGACACTTCATTGTACTATGAGGGACCCTGTGCCAGTGCCGTCGCCCAAAAGTGGGCACACCCACCTCTTCAGACAAACGGCACTCTCACGGGTGCCAAGTGGTGACTGACCACGGCCCTGTGGGGGGAGTCGGCCCATTTAGGGAGGTTTAAAAATGTCGTATGCTGGACATACAGCAACTGCAAATTGAGAAATTTTAACTGTCAGTAAGACCAGTCCAAAAGCAAGACCTTTTTACAGGAAAGCTAGGTGTCAGCCGGGAAAGGTGGGGCAAAATAATTAGAAATCCATGATTGGTTAATTTTAATGAAGGTTAGATCATCAACATTTTGGGTAGCCAGACGAGTCCTTTATTCGGTCAGTATTGAACCAGCAGCACTGAATACTCTTTCTGATAGCACACTAGTTGCTGTGCAAGCAAACTCCTGCAATGCATATTCTGCCTATTCAGGCCAGGTGTCTATTTTGGATGCCCAGTAATCAAATGGGAATGACGGGTGAGGGAGAACATCGATAAGGGAGGAAAAATAGTTTGTAACCATACTGGACAAATGTTGTCTCCTGTCACTTTGAATTGATGCTGCAGTACCTGTCCTGTCTGCGGTCATGGCGAAATCACTCCACAACCGGGTCAGAAAACTCCTCTGTCCAACGCCACTTCTGATTTGTGCACCTATAACACCTCTGCCATGTTGCTCCCTGCAGCTCGTCTGAGAACCATCACCGCCGCTGTGTGCTGGGAATGCCTGAACCAAACGGTCTACAAGAGTTGCTTGTTTGGTTGCCAATATTTGTTCAAGGTTCTCATGTGGCATGATTTTTTGCAATCTGCCATTATAGCGTGCCATTATAGCGTGGATCCAGGAGGCAGGCCAACCAGTAATCGTCATCGGTCATCATTTTATAATGCGGGGGTCCCTTTTTATGATACTCAAGGCATAATCCGCCATGTTCCAGTTGTCAATTCACTGATTGTGCTGGGTTGAGGAGTACTTTCTGGCAAATCAACGTCACTTGTCTCCCTCAAAAACCCTGAACATGTCCTTGCAACGCCACCAGTTTCTATTGCCCCCTGAGAAGCTTCCTCATCAAAAAAGTATTCATCCCCATCATCCTCCTTGTCCTCCTCCTCTTCGCCCGCCACCTCGTCCAGTAGACTTCCCTGACCAGACAATGGCTGACTGTCATCAAGGCTTCCCTCGTCCTCGGCTGCAGACGCCTGCTCCTTTATGTGCGTCAAACTTTGCATCAGCAGATGCTTTAGGGGGATGCTCATGCTTATGATGGCGTCGTCTGCACTAACCAGGCGTGTGCATTCCTCAAAACACTGAAGGACTTGACACAGGTCTTGTAGCTTCGACCACTGCACACCTGACAACTCCATGTCTGCCATTCAACTGCCTGCCCGTGTATGTGTATCCTCCCACAAATACATAACAGCACGCCTCTGTTCACACAGCCTCTGAAGCATGTGCAGTGTGGAGTTCCACCCTGTTGCAACGTCGATGATTAGGCAGTGCTGGGGAAGCTTCAAAGATCGCTGATGGTTCTGCATACGGCTGGAGTGTACGGGTGAACGGCGGATGTGCGAGCAAAGTCTGCGCACCTCCAGGAGCAGGTCGGGTAACCCCGGATAACTTTTCAGGAAGCACTGCACCACCGGGTTCAAGGTGTGAGCCAGGCAAGGAATGTGTTTCAGTTGTGAAAGGGCTATGGCAGCCATAAAATGCCTTCCATTATCACTGACCAACTTGCCTGCCTCAAGATGTACACTGCCCAGCCATGACTGAGTTTCTTGCTGCAAGAACTCGGACAGAACTTCCGCGGTGTGTCTGTTGTCGCCCAAACACTTCATTTCCAACACAGCCTGCTGACGCTTGCCACTAGCTGTTCCATAATGGGAAACCTCGTGTGCAACAGTGGCAGCTGCGGATGGAGAGGTCGTGCGACTGCGGTCTGTGGACGAGCTCTCGCTTCTGCTGGAGGACGAGGAGGAGGAGGGGTGGCGAACGCCTACAGCCAACTGTTTCCTACACCGCGGGCTAGGCAGAACTGTCCCAATCTGGCTGTCCCCTGTGGACCCTGCATCCACCACACTAACCCAGTATGCCGTAATGGACACGTAACGTCCCTGGCCATGCCCACTGGTCCATGCATCTGTTGTGAGGTGCACCTTTCTCTGTCTTTGACATGCTGGTGGAGGGTTGGGATGGCTTTTCTCGCAAAGAAGTGTCGACTGGGCAGGTCATAGCGTGGCACTGCGTAGGTCATCAGGGCTTTGAAAGCTTTGCTTTGAACCAACCGGTAGGGCATCATCTCTAACGAGATTAGTCTAGCAATGTGGGCGTTCAAACCCTGTGTACGCGGATGAGAGGCTGAGTACTTCCTTTTCCTAACGTGAGTCTCTTGTAGGGTGAGCTGGACTGGAGAGCTGAATATGGTGGAACTAGCGGGGGTGGTGGTGGACATGGCAGACTGATAGAGGGTTGGTGATGGTATTCTTGCTGTTGGCCTACATACAGTGTTTCCTCCCAAGAACCTGGTGATTCCCTGACTGCTTTGGCCTTGCGACAATACCTCCACATTTGCTGCAGGTGGTGTCGTTAACGGTGGGCTTACAGTGAGGGAACTTTGACATAGTGGGAATAACCGAGACATGGTTAGATGAAAGCTATGACTGGGCAGTTAACTTACAGGGTTACAGTCTGTTTAGAAAGGATCGTAAAAATCGGAGAGGAGGAGGGGTTTGTCTCTATGTAAAGTCTTGTCTAAAGTCCACTTTAAGGGAGGATATTAGCGAAGGAAATGAGGATGTCGAGTCCATATGGGTCGAAATTCATGGAGGGAAAAATGGTAACAAAATTCTCCTTGGGGTCTGTTACAAACCCCCAAATATAACAGAAACCATGGAAAGTCTACTTCTAAAGCAGATAGATGAAGCTGCAACCCATAATGAGGTCCTGGTTATGGGGGACTTTAACTACCCGGATATTAACTGGGAAACAGAAACCTGTGAAACCCATAAAGGCAACAGGTTTCTGCTAATAACCAAGAAAAATTATCTTTCACAATTGGTGCAGAATCCAACCAGAGGAGCAGCACTTTTAGACCTAATACTATCTAATAGACCTGACAGAATAACAAATCTGCAGGTGGTCGGGCATCTAGGAAATAGCGACCACAATATTGTACAGTTTCACCTGTCTTTCACTAGGGGGACTTGTCAGGGAGTCACAAAAACACTGAACTTTAGGAAGGCAAAGTTTGACCAGCTTAGAGATGCCCTTAATCTGGTAGACTGGGACAATATCCTCAGAAATAAGAATACAGATAATAAATGGGAAATGTTTAAGAACATCCTAAATAGGCAGTGTAAGCGGTTTATACCTTGTGGGAATAAAAGGACTAGAAATAGGAAAAACCCAATGTGGCTAAACAAAGAAGTAAGACAGGCAATTAACAGTAAAAAGAAAGCATTTGCACTACTAAAGCAGGATGGCACCATTGAAGCTCTAAAAAACTATAGGGAGAAAAATACTTTATCTAAAAAACTAATTAAAGCTGCCAAAAAGGAAACAGAGAAGCACATTGCTAAGGAGAGTAAAACTAATCCCAAACTGTAAATCAAATATATCAATAGTAAAAGAATAAAAACTGAAAATGTAGGCCCCTTAAAAAAATTGTGAGGAAAGAATGGTTGTAGATGACGAGGAAAAAGCTAACATATTAAACACCTTCTTCTCCACGGTATTCACGGTGGAAAATGAAATGCTAGGTGAAATCCCAAGAAACAATGAAAACCCTATATTAAGGGTCACCAATCTAACCCAAGAAGAGGTGCGAAACCGGCTAAATAAGATTAAAATAGATAAATCTCCGGGTCCGGATGGCATACACCCACGAGTACTAAGAGAACTAAGTAATGTAATAGATAAACCATTATTTCTTATTTTTAGGGACTCTATAGCGACAGGGTCTGTTCCGCAGGATTGGCGCATAGCAAATGTGGTGCCAATATTCAAAAAGGGCTCTAAAAGTGAACCTGGAAATTATAGGCCAGTAAGTCTAACCTCTATTGTTGGTAAAATATTTGAAGGGTTTCTGAGAGATGTTATTCTGGATTATCTCAATGAGAATAACTGTTTAACTCCATATCAGCATGGGTTTATGAGAAATCGCTCCTGTCAAACCAATCTAATCAGTTTTTATGAAGAGGTAAGCTATAGGCTGGACCACGGTGAGTCATTGGACGTGGTATATCTCGATTTTTCCAAAGCGTTTGATACCGTGCCGCCCAAGAGGTTGGTACACAAAATGAGAATGCTTGGTCTGGGGGAAAATGTGTGTAAATGGGTTAGTAACTGGCTTAGTGATAGAAAGCAGAGGGTGGTTATAAATGGTATAGTCTCTAACTGGGTCGCTGTGACCAGTGGGGTACCGCAGGGGTCAGTATTGGGACCTGTTCTCTTCAACATATTCATTAATGATCTGGTAGAAGGTTTACACAGTAAAATATCGATATTTGCAGATGATACAAAACTATGTAAAGCAGTTAATACAAGAGAAGATAGTATTCTGCTACAGATGGATCTGGATAAGTTGGAAACTTGGGCTGAAAGGTGGCAGATGAGGTTTAACAATGATAAATGTAAGGTTATACACATGGGAAGAAGGAATCAATGTCACCATTACACACTGAATGGGAAACCACTGGGTAAATCTGACAGGGAGAAGGACTTGGGGAGCCTAGTTAATGATAAACTTACCTGGAGCAGCCAGTGCCAGGCAGCAGCTGCCAAGGCAAACAGGATCATGGGGTGCATTAAAAGAGGTCTGAATACACATGATGAGCGCATTATACTGCCTCTGTACAAATCCCTAGTTAGACCGCACATGGAGTACTGTGTCCAGTTTTGGGCACCGGTGCTCAGGAAGGATATAATGGAACTAGAGAGAGTACAAAGGAGGGCAACAAAATTAATAAAGGGGATGGGAGAACTACAATACCCAGATAGATTAGCGAAATTAGGATTATTTAGTCTAGAAAAAAGACGACTGAGGGGCGATCTAATAACCATGTATAAGTATATAAGGGGACAATACAAATATCTCGCTGAGGATCTGTTTATACCAGGGAAGGTGACGGGCACAAGGGGGCATTCTTTGCGTCTGGAGGAGACAAGGTTTTTCCACCAACATAGAAGAGGATTCTTTACTGTTAGGGCAGTGAGAATCTGGAATTGCTTGCCTGAGGAGGTGGTGATGGCGAACTCAGTCGAGGGGTTCAAGAGAGGCCTGGATGTCTTCCTGGAGCAGAACAATATTGTATCATACAATTAGGTTCTGTAGAAGGACGTAGATCTGGGGATTTATTATGATGGAATATAGGCTGAACTGGATGGACAAATGTCTTTTTTCGGCCTTACTAACTATGTTACTATGTTACTATGTAATGTAGTATTGCTGACTAGCTTCATTGTGAGAGGGTGCAACAATGTTAAGGGATGTTTGGTAGTTAGTCCAGGCTTGCAAGTGCATGGTGGTTAAATGTCTACACATGCAACTTGTATTTAGATTTTTCACATTCTGACCTCTGCTGAATGTCCTTGAGCATTTCTTACAAATGACTTTGCACTGATCATTTGGATCTTGTTTAAAAAAGTGCCAGACTGCACTCTTCCTACTATCGGATACCTTTTCAGGCATTGCACACTGAGCTACTTTAACTGGATGGCCACACTGTCCTACAACTGTTTTTGGTTTTGACACACGTTTTTGGCCACATATGGGCCTGCCAGATGAAAGCTGTTGCGATACTGATGCCTGCTGCGGCTCCTCCTCCTCCGCTTCAGAGCTACTGCCGGCTGCACCCTGTTCCCCCAATGGCTGCCAATCGGGGTCAACAACTGGGTCATCTATCACCTCCTCTTCTATGTCCTGTTCACCTTCCTCTGTGTCACCGTGTAAGCCGGTGCTATAGCGTTCGTGATGGGGCTCCATAGTCTCATCAGGGTCAGATTCTGGATCAGTACACTGCGAGGGCAATGTTGTGATCTGAGTCAAAGGACCAGCATAATAATCTGGCTGTGGCTGTGCATCTGCGCACTCCATGTCTGATTCATCTTGTAATGGGCATGGCCTGTTAACAATTTCCCTTTCTAACCCAGGCACGGTATGTGTAAAGAGCTCCATGGAGTAACCCGTTGTGTCGCCTGACGCATCCTTCTCTGTTGTTCTGGGTGAAGAACACAAGGAAGCGACTTGTTCCTGACCGGGAACATCCACTGACGACGCGCTGCTTTTAAATTTTGCACTTTCCGAAGAGGAGGCGAAAGAGCTAGAGGCAGAGTCAGCAAGGAAAGCCAAAACTTATTCCTGCTGCTCCGGCTTTAAAAGCGGTTTTCCTACTCCCAGAAAAGGGAGCATTCGAGGCCTTGTGTAGCCAGACGATGACGCTGGCTCAACAACTCGAGACTTAGGTGCTATATTGCTTTTCCCACGACCACCTGATGCTCCACCACCACTACCATCATTACCAGCTGGCAATGACTGGCCACGGCCACGACCTCTTCCACCAGACTTCCTCATTCTTGGAAAAATGTAACCAAACTAACAAACGTTATATGGTACTGTAAAACCAGTTAGAAGGTGTACGCAAACTTGTGAATTTAAATCTCCCTTTATAGGTGTGTGAGACTGCAGGGAAAATCAGGCCCACTGTATTACAGTACACATCTTCAGTGGCAGACAGTGGCTGACAGATATGCCACTAACAGGACTGACGCAGATGCACTTAGTGGCAATAGAAATTTCCCTTGATAGGTGTGTCATACTGCAGGGAAAATCAGGCCCACTGTATTACAGTACACAGCTTCAGTGGCAGACAGTGGCTGACAGATATGCCACAAACAGGACTGACGCAGATGTACTCAGTGGCAATACAAATCTCCCTCTTTATGTGTGGGAGACAGCAGAAAAATCAGGCCCACTGTATTACACTACACAGTTTGGCAGAAAGAAGCTGGAAGATATGCCACTAACAGGACTGACGCAGATGCACACACTGGCAATATAAATCTCCCTCTTTATGTGTGGGAGACAGCAGAAAAATCAGGCCCACTGTATTACACTACACAGTTTGATTGGCAGAAAGAGGCTGGCAGATATGCCACTAACAGGACTGACGCAGATGCACACACTGGCAATATAAATCTCCCTCTTTATGTGTGGGAGACAGCAGCAAAATCAGGCCCATTGTATTACACTGCACAGTTTGATTGGCAGAAAGAGGCTGGCAGATATGCTACTAACAGGACTGACGCAGATGCACACACTGGCAATATAAATATCCCTTTTTTTAATATGGGAGACTAGTGAATAAATCAGGCCCACTGTATTACAGTATAGCTTCGGTGGCAGAAAATGACTGACAGATACCACAGACAGGACTGGCACAGATGCACAGATTTGCCAATATTAATCTCCCCTTTTTTATATGGAAGACAAGTGAATAAATCAGGCCCACTGTATTACAGTATAGTTTCTGTGACAGAAAATGACTGACAGATACCACAGACAGGACTGGCCCAGATGCACTGCTTTGCCAATATTAATCTCCCCTTTTTTTATATGGGAGACTAGTGAATAAATCAGCCTCACTGTATTACAGTATAGTTTCTGTGACAGAAAATGACCTACAGATACCCAGGGGCGGACTGGGCCGGGTTGCAGAGGGGCATTTGCCCCCTGGGCCAGTCACTAAGCAGCTGATTAAGGCCGCCAGGGGGCCGCCTTGTTTTATCTGTGCAGGTGGCATCACAGTGGAGCAGACACAGATGCAGCCACAGCTCCCTGTGTGTGCGGCCGTCTGCTCTGCTGAAGTGGGGGAGCGCGGCTGTATCTTCATCCGACCGGAGAGGAGCTTGTGGGCGGCTCAGACAGGAGGCCGGATGGTGAGTTGTAGAGCTTCTGTGTGGTGAGGAGGGGGACGCTGATAAATCTAGGGCCGGTCCTGTATAGAGTCAGCGGCCCGCTGCTCTGCTGATGATCACTAAGATTTATTGCAGGAGAGTGAACTTTCAGGGTCGCCCTGTCAGTGACAGGTTATCAGCTCCAGGGTCACCAGATCTGTAGGAAAGTTCAATCTCCTGCAATAAATCTCCAACCCTGTACCTCAGAGTGACCAGAGACACAATACTGAATCCTGCCCTGGACTGATCCAGCCTCAGCCTGGTACAAAGAATTATAATACAGAGATCAGAGGTTATACCATGTACACACACACTATCCTAGATCTGTATTCTACATACAAAAATGCGTATACTGTATAAGGCAAAGTTCACATTAGCTTTTGAGTCTGCAGCGTGGTGCTGCGGACTTCTTTCCTTAAGCTCCACCTACTCTGCATGCGTCCTGCGTACCTATCTTTAACATTGTGTACGCAGGGACATGCATTGTATGTGGATGCATCCGCGTGCATCATTTTGACGTCCCCTTAGAACGCAAGAAAATGCAACATGTTGCGGCAGGCACGTCAAAACGTCACACAAGGACGCACCGCATACAACACATGTCCCTGCATACACAATGTTAAAGATAGGTACACAGGACGCATGTGGAAGTAGGCAGAGCTTAAGGAAAGAAGTCCGCAGCACCACGCTGTGGACTCAAGCGCTAATGTGAACCCGGCCTAACAGTACAGTCATGGACAAAAATTTTGAGAATGAGACAAATATTAATTTTTCCAAAGTCTACTGCTTCATTTTTTCTAATGGCAATTTGCATATACTCCTGAATGTCAGAGTGATCAGCTTAACAGCAATTACTGTACTTGCAAAGTCAATATTTGCCCAGAAAATGAACTTTAACCCCCAAAACACATTTCAACATCATTGCAGTCCTGCCTTAAAAGGAGCAGCTAACATCGTTTTAGTGATTGATCCATTAACACAGGTGTGGGTGTTGATGAGGACAGGGCTGGCGATCAATCAGTCATGATTAAGTAAGAATTACATCACTGGACACTTTAAAAGGAGGCTGGTGCTTGGTATCATTGTTTCTCTTCAGTTAACCATGGTTATCTCTAAAGAAACACATGCAGCCATCATGGCACTGCACAAAAATGGCCTAACAGGGAAGAGTATCGCAGCTACAAAGATTGCACCTCAGTCAACAATCTATCGCATCATCAAGGACTTCAAGGAGAGAGAGCCATTGTTGTCAAAAAGGCTCCAGGGCGCCCAAGAAAGACCAGCAAGCGCCAGGACCGGATCTTAAAACTGCTTCAGCTGCGGGATCGGACTCCCAGCAGTGCCGAGCTTGCTCAGGAATGGCAGCAGGCTGGTGTGAGTGCTTCTGCACGCACTGTGAGGTGGAGACTCTTTGAGCAAGGCCTGGTTTCAAGGAGGGCAGCAAAGAAGCCACTTCTCTCCGGAAAACATCAGGAACCGACTGATATTCTGCAAAAGGTACAGGGAGTGGACTGCTGAGGACCGGGGCAAAGTCATTTTCTCTGATGAATCCTCTTTTCGATTGTTTGAGACATCTGGAATTCAGCTTATTCGGAGAAGAAGAGGTGAGCGCTACCACCAGTCTTGTCTCATGCCAACTGTAAAGCATCCTGAAACCATTCATGTGTGGGGTTGCTTCTCAGCCAAGGGAATCGGCTCACTCACAGTCTTGCCTAAAAACACAGCCATGAATAAAGAATGGTACCAGAATGTCCTCCAAGAGCAACTTCTCCCAACCGTCCAAGAGCAGTTTGGCGCCTAACAATGCCTTTTCCAGCATGATGGAGCACCTTGCCATAAAGCAAAGGTGATAACTAAATGGCTCATGGAACAAAACATAAAGATTTACTCCCCAGATCTTAATCCCATTGAGAACTTGTGGTCAATCATCAAGAGACGGGTGGACAAACAAAAACCAACAAATTCTGGCAAAATGCAAGCATTGATTATGCAAGAATGGACTGCTATCAGTCAGGATTTGGTCCAGAAGTTGATTGAGAGCATGCCAGGGAGAATTGCAGAGGTCTTGAAGAAGAAGGGTCAACACTGCAAATATTGACTTGCTGCATTAACTCATTCTAACTGTCAATATAACCTATTGGTACTTATAATATGATTGCAATTATATTTCTGTATGTGATATAAACATCAGACAAACACTAATAAAAACCAGAGGGCAGCAGATCATGTGAAAATATAATTTTGGTGTCATTCTCAAAAATTTTGGCCATGACTGTATATCAAAGGCCAGTTATATGTTATGTTGTATGTGTTAGGGCCTGTGCACACGCTGCAGATTGTCGCAGATTTTTCTACACAGATTTCTCACCAAACCTAAAGGGATTCCTATTGCCAGCAAGTGACTGAGAATGCTGATGTCTCGTGCAAACATTCCTTATATTTTTTTCCTTGCAGAATTGGTACAGATGTAAATCTTCAGCATGTCACTTTTATCAGTGCTTTTGCTGCAGATTTCACTCAGACTAAGGCTGCCGTCACACTATCAGTATTTGGTCAGTATTTTACATCAGTATTTGTAAGCCAAAACCAGAAGTGGGTGATAAATGCAGAAGTGGTGCATATGTTTCTATTATACGTTTCCTCTAATTGTTCCACTCCTGGTTTTGGCTTACAAATACTGATGTAAAATACTGACCAAATACTGATAGTGTGACGGCAGCCTAATAAGTGGGGAAAAATCTGCAATAAAAATGCATGTAAAAAAACACCTCAAAAACTACTATATGCAGCCTTTTTCCTGCAAAGAAAGACAGAAATGGGGCAGAAATTTCTGCACCAAATACTGTGGACATACCCTTGGTGTATGCGCACAAAGTAAAATTTCAGCCTTTCTTGGCAGGAAACACGCAGCTACAAAACCGGTATTTTTTATCCCTGCGTTTTTAACTGATTTGAGTGAAGTCAATGGTGAAAAACGCAGGGAAAAATGCACAGAGAATTGACATGCTGCAGATTATTCTCTGCACCAAATCTGAAAGGGTAAGTTCACACTATGCGGTTTTTCTGCAGCAAAACCTGATCTCTTGGCAAGAAAGAAGCTGCAGAAAAAAGTATGTTTTTCTTGCGTTTTTTGCTGCATTTTTTAGTGAGGTTTTTGCTGCGGTTTTGGCATGCTAGATTTGTCTCTTGTGCATACTGATAAAGTTTAGTGTTGAAAAAAAAGTCCTATTCTATAGAATCAGGGTTTTGGCACAAAAAAGCAGCAAAACCTGATACCTGAGTTTTTGGTGTGTTTTGTCAACATTTTTTCACCACCCATTCATTTCAGTGGGTAAACAAATGGTGAAAGTGACATGCTCCATTGTGCAAAAAGACATGCAAAGCACAAAATCCTGATGACAAAAAAAAAACAATGTGTGCATGAGATTTCTGAAATCTTATAGCCTTTGCTGGTTCTGTAAAATGCAGCTGAAAATTTGCATAAGAAAAGCATCAATAACATACATTGCAAAAACGCCCTGTGTGAACTAAGTCAAGAATACTCAACATCTGCATGACACTTCAGGTTTCTCATTCACTTGGCTGGCATCACGTTTTGCTTCAGGTTTTGTTAACAAATCTGCGCAGAAAAAAAACATGGCAAATATGCGCAAGTGTGAACATGGCCTTATACTTTGTGTACAGACATGAGATGTTATACAGTATACACACTGTCATGTACACATATCTACACACATACACATGTGTATAACATCTGATGTTTGTATGACAGTGTTTCATATGCAAGTAATATATCATCCTGTATGTGTAAGGGCATGTTTCCACAGGGCATAATAAATCAGGATTTGCTGCGGATTGGACACTGTGTATATCCGCAGCGTCCAGATATTACAGCATAGCGGAGGAGATTTTATGAAATTCCATCTCCACTATGCTGATGTATGTTTGTAAATCAGCTCAGTTATGTTACCACATGTAAGCAGTAAGCTTGGTTCTGGTACTGTATCAATGTAGTAATCTAGATTCTGGTACCATACGTATGCGGTAAGCTTGTTTCTGTTCCCATATCTACGTAGGAGTCTTGGTTTTATTGCTCTATCTATGTAGTAGACTTAGTAAGCGAAAGCTTGGCTCTGCTCCCTTATCTCTGTAGTAAGCTCCCTTCTTTTCCCATAGCTTTGTAGTAAGCTTGATTCTGCTCACATATCTTTTTTGTAAGCTCAGTTCAGTTCAGGTATGTATGTAGTAATCTTGGTTCCAATCTTGTGTCTATGCAGTCAGCTTGCTTCTGTTGCAGTATCTATGTAGGTAGTAAGCTTGCTTGTGTTCCCATATCTATTCAGCAAGCTCCGTTCTGTTCCCATATCTATATACCATCCCGTTTTTTAAAGCATGTAATTTCTGCTGCTTTAATGCAGGGACCAGAGATAAGCAGGGCAGGGGTGGTCCACCGCAACTGGTGGGCCACTGCCTTGTGATTGCCCCCCAGGCTGAAAAGTGCAAGCCAGCCCCTGCAGATACCACAGACAGGACTGGCACAGATGCACAGATTTGCCAATAATAATCTCCCCTTTTTTTATATGGGAGACTAGTGAATAAATCAGCCCCACTGTATTACAGTATAGTTTCTGTGACAGAAAATGACTGACAGATACCACAGACAGGATTGGCGCAGATGCACTGATTGGCAATATAAATCTCCCTTTTTAGGTGTGGGACAGTGCAGAAAAATACAGGCCCACTGTTTTACACTACACAGTTTCAGGGGAAGAAAGTGGCTTGAAGATATATTAAAAAAAAAAGGGACTGTACTACAATTACTATCTCCCTACAATAATCTCAGAAAAGTATGGCAGGCAGCAATAAAAAGGACTGCTGCACACAAAAGTTTGGACAAACAAACAAGATAGCTGTGCAGAAAGGAAGGAACAAGAGGATTTGTGCTTTGAAAAAAGCAGTTGGTTTGCACAGCGGCGTACACACAGCAATGCAGCTATCAGGGAGCCTTCTAGGGCAGCCTAATAAGCTACAGAGCTGATGAAGACAAATATAGCCTCCACTGTCCCTGCAAAGAAAAGGTGGTGTTGGACAGTGGAAATCGCTACAGCACAAGCGGTTTGGGGGTTAATGGACCCTGCCTAACGCTATCCCTGCTTCTGACGAAGCTGCAGCAACCTCTCCCTATGCTCAGATCAGCAGCAGTAAGATGGTGGTCGGTGTGCACGCCCCTTTATAGCCCCTGTGACGTCGCAGACAGCAAGCCAATCACTGCAATGCCCTTCTCTAAGATGGTGGGGACCAGGACCTATGTCATCACGCTGCCCACACTCTGCGTCCACCTTCATTGGCTGAGAAATGGCGCTGAACGCGTCATATGAAACGCGACTTTGGCGCGAAGATCACCGACCTCATGGCCGATCCCACACTGGGAACAGGTCGGGTTTCATGAAACCCGACTTTGCCAAAAGTCGGCGACTTATGAAAATGACCGATCCGTTTCACTCAACCCTAGCGAGCACGCTTGCTCATCGATAGTGGTGATGTTTCCTAATATTCAGTGTGCTTAAAAGTCAGCTCTTAAGGTGCTGGTCTTGGACAGTTTTGCTGGAATCTATAGCCCCATATAGCAGTCTTTTCGTATTGCACCCATCTTATGTGTGTTGCCCTTAAAACATATGACATTAACTGAAACTTTGACATCCCCTTTCTTGCTACAGGGTGGAGTCTGAAAATGTTGGTTTGCAAGACCTATGAAAAAAAAATCCTGGCAGACTGCAAAGTACACAGAACTAGCAGCAGATTAATGTCCTGTCAAGGTTCTGCTCATTCCACTTAAAAATTATCACAAAAGAAAACCTAATTTTCACCAAGAACAGCAAAAAGTAAGTAAGGAAAGTTTCACACAGGTACTAATGCTCCAATGGGTACAAGAACAGTAAAATGTGCTGTGTAGCTTTTACTGTTCCACAGTTAACCCCTAGTCATCTACCTTAACAATCCTGTACAGTATCTTCCTTGATAATATTTTACAATTAAACAATACTCTTAGACACTATAGCGCATTTAAGTTAATATGATATCCTAAACTAAGCAGGAAATAATGGAGACATTGTTAGTAAGAGTTGTAAAAGTAGTATACAACAGAAGTTGGATTAATTTATGTGTTGTCGTTATCTTGCTTGCAATAAATACTTGGCACTCAGGAGATGATAGTAAACTGTGGATGCACCCAATAAATGAATTGTTCACTTTCTATCATCTCCTGAGTGCCAAGTATTTATTGCATTGATTTGACGGGTTGGAAACCCAACTTGTGCACCTCCTAGAAGCCAAGAGTGCCGTGCCCTATATTATTACATAGTCGTTATCTTGCTTGATTCTGTAAACCAAACACTGATAGCGTTATTAAATATAAATAAGAGTGCAAAAAAGAAAAATGGTATAAGTAAAGAGAGAAAGCCTTGATTGTGTAACCATCCATGTATAAGATTATTAGTAAATTATTCTCTCAGCTGGGATAACAAGTCACATATTGGAATTTCATGCTTTATTTTCTTTGTATAGGTAACTATTTTATGTTATACAAATGGACATATAGTGTTGGTGAATTCAACAATTTCAGTGTTGACTTTTTCCAGTTTTTATTTGCATCTTCAGTAAAATACTAAAATATTAGGAATCTGCTTTATACTACTTACCATTATTAATCTTTCTGCAGTTCATTGTTTGATAGAGTATATTTTCTATAAGAATCAGTTATATGAAAATTGAAAAGAACAGATCAGGAAAAAGGTCTTAGGTTTACCCGTTAAAAAGGGTTTTCTGGGCATGCAGATTATAATGAAGAAAGTTCATAACTTACTGTTAAAATTCTTCTCCGTTCCTGAGCTGTCAAACTTGGTCATGTGACCAAAGAGCTCCTTACTTCTTGTTATCATCCAATCAAAGCACAGAATACAGAGATTCCCTATCTGTGCTTTTCAGAGGAACATTACATAGTAACATAGTAACATAGTTAGTAAGGCCGAAAAAAGACATTTGTCAATCCAGTTCAGCCTATATTCCATCATAATAAATCCCCAGATCTACGTCCTTCTACAGAACCTAATAATTGTATGATACAATATTGTTCTGCTCCAGGAAGACATCCAGGCCTCTCTTGAACCCCTCGACTGAGTTCGCCATCACCACCTCCTCAGGCAAGCAATTCCAGATTCTCACTGCCCTAACAGTAAAGAATCCTCTTCTATGTTGGTGGAAAAACCTTCTCTCCTCCAGACGCAAAGAATGCCCCCTTGTGCCCGTCACCTTCCTTGGTATAAACAGATCCTCAGCGAGATATTTGTATTGTCCCCTTATATACTTATACATGGTTATTAGATCGCCCCTCAGTCGTCTTTTTTCTAGACTAAATAATCCTAATTTCGCTAATCTATCTGGGTATTGTAGTTCTCCCATCCCCTTTAATAATTTTGTTGCCCTCCTTTGTACTCTCTCTAGTTCCATTATATCCTTCCTGAGCACCGGTGCCCAAAACTGGACACAGTACTCCATGTGCGGTCTAACTAGGGATTTGTACAGAGGCAGTATAATGCTCTCATCAAGTGTATCCAGACCTCTTTTAATGCACCCCATGATCCTGTTTGCCTTGGCAGCTGCTGCCTGGCACTGGCTGCTCCAGGTAAGTTTATCATTAACTAGGATCCCCAAGTCCTTCTCCCTGTCAGATTTACCCAGTGGTTTCCCATTCAGTGTGTAATGGTGATATTGATTCCTTCTTCCCAAGTGTATAACCTTACATTTATCATTGTTAAACCTCATCTGCCACCTTTCAGCCCAAGTTTCCAACTTATCCAGATCCATCTGTAGCAGAATACTATCTTCTCTTGTATTAACTGCTTTACATTGTATTAACTGCTTTACATGTATTAACTGCTTTACTGCTTTACCCGTCATTCAAGGGCCATCCTGCATGCAGAAGGCAGAAGGCAGGTCTCAGCTAACAGATGTAAGAGCAGTGTGATCTAAATGGTAATGTAATGGATGACAAGGCCCATGTTTCCCAGTAAGTTGTGGGTGACTGGGGATGAGTGCAGAGAGGAAAAGGAACAGAAGTTAAACCTGCGCAACAGACTTTGGCCAGAAAGGAGGCTACTCAGTGTTACAGAGTGTTTTTCATTAAATGAATTCATTATCTGACTAATTTTTGCCCCTGCAGTACACGGAGCCTTCGAAGCGCTAGTGTCAGCACCTGTAACATTATTGATTATGGGAGAGTTTTAGGATAACACACAATAAGGGGATAATGGTAGCAAGGAGAAACTGTGTGTCTAGCAATTTATCCATCTTGAGACTCTATAGAAGTCTCAAGGTAATGCTTTGGGTGTGAAGTGGGTGGGCACTGAGAATGGAAGTGTTTGAACTGTGGACAGATACAGCTGTATCTCATGGGAAATGTAGTCTAGAGGTACAGGGGAAGGGCTGGCAGGAATCTATATAAGCAATAACAGACTCCAGAAATGGCTGCAGGGAAATGAAGGGCAGCCAAAACAAGAATACAAAGATAAAAAAAGGAGGTTTAGGGACTCATTACATGGACAGCCAGGTTTTTTTTTGTTAGTGTGTTCGGAAAGTCCTTTTAGTTCTATCAATAGACTATAAGCCATCACTAAGGCAATGGATAGTTAATCCACTGGACTCGAGCTTCAGGTTGTTTAAAAATACTATAGTCTGTTATAATTATTGCATCATATTGGGCAACAAAACGGATTGGTTGCATATTTCTATGATTAGATGAAACTTTAGGTTATTTTGATACCGAGAACTGACAGATAAAATCTAACACAGGTAACTGAAAAAAGCGACACAGAGGCACAGGATGTAAGCTTTCTTGAAGAGGTGGGTTTTCAGGTTTCTTTTGAAGGATCCAAATGTGGTGGATAAACGGACATGTTGGAGCACAGAATTCCAGAGGACGGAGGCTATTCGGGAGAAGTCTTGGAAGCGATTGGGTGAGGAGTGAATAAGCGTGGAAGAGAGAAGGAGGTCTTGGGAGGACCGGAGATTACATGAGGGAATATATTGAGAGATTACTGTAGTTTGGAAATATATGGAGTAGAAAGGTTATGGATGGCTTTGTACGTCAGTGTTAGTTGTTTAAACTGGATACGCTGGGAAATTGGGAGCCAGTGAAGGGATTTGCAAAGAGGGGAAGCAGGAGTGTAGCGAGGAGAGAGATTAATTAGTCAGGCAGCAGAGTTAAGGACAGACTGTAGGGGTGTGAGAGTGTTAGAAGTTAGGCCATAAAGGAGGATGTTGCAGTAGTCGAGGCGGGAGATGATTAGGGCATGCACAAGCATTTTGGTAGAGTGAGGGTTGAGGAAAGGACGGATTCTGGAAATATTTTTGAGGAGGTGGCGAGAGCTTGGATCTGCAGTTTGAAGGACAAGGCAGAGTCAAGGGTTACTCCGAGGCAGCGGATTTTGGGGACGGGGAAAGTGTGATTTCATTTATTTTGATAGATAGATCAGGTAGGGAAGATATGCGAGATGGAGGAAAGATAATTAGTTCATATTTGTCCACATTGAGCTTGAGGAAGTGAGAGGAGAAAAAGGAGGATATGGCTGATAGACACTCTGGGATTCTGGAGAGCAGAGAGGTGACATCTGGGCCAGAGAGGTAGATCTGAGGGTCATCAGCATATAGATGGTACTGGAAGCCACAGGACCTTATGAGTCATCCCAGGCCGAGTGCATAGATTGAGAAGTGTAAGGGTGCTAGGACAGAGCCTTGAGGGACACCAACAGAGAGGGGGCGAGATGAATAGGTACTATGGGAGTAGGAAACGCTAAATGTGCGGTTGGTAAGGTATGAGGAGATCCAAGATAGGGCAAGGTCTTTGACTTCAAAGGAAGAGAGGATCTGTAGTAGGAGGCAGTGGTCAACTGTGTTGAAGGCAGAGGACAGGTCTAGAAGGAGAAGTATAGAGAACTGTCTGTTAGCTTTGGCTGTAAGTAAGTCATTAGTAATTTTGGTCAGGGCAATCTCAGTGGAATGGTGAGGACGGAAGCCAGATTGTAGGTTGTCGAAGAGAGAGTTAGATGCAACGTGAGAAGAAAGTTCAGCATGGACGTGCTGCTCAAGGAGTTTGGAAGCAAATGGGAGCAAAGATATGGGGCGATAGCTGAACATAGCGCTTGGGTCAAGGGATGGCTTTTTGAAGATAGGTGTGATTGTGGCATGTTTGAAAGCAGAGGGGTAGGTACCAGAAGTTAGTGATAGGTTGAAGAGATGGGTTATGGATGGGATTAGTGTGGTGGTGAGGTTGGGGAGGAGTTGGGATGGGGTCAAGCACACAAGTGGTGAGGTGTGATTTGGAGAAAAGATGAGCAAGCTCCCCTTCAGTAATTTTGGAGAGGGAAGTTATGGGGTTAGGGCATTGGTCTGGTATACAAAGGGGTTGTGGTGGTTTGGCAACAAAGACTTGCCTTGTTTGGTCAATCTTATTTTTGAAGTGCATGGCAAAGTCCTCGGCAACGATTAGGGAACTCGGATGGGGCAGTGGTGGGCGGAGGAGGGAGTTAAAAGTTTTAAAGAAAATATGAGGGATGTGAAATAGGCCTGTTTAGCAGAGGTGAGAGCTGATTTGAATGCGAGTGTTGCTTGTTTGAGTACAGTGAAATCATCTTGCGAATGCGTTTTCTTCCAACGCCGTTGTGCAGTTCTGGATACTTGCCGAAGCATTTTAGCGATGTTATTGTGTCAGGGTTGTCTACTGATTTGTCGCACTCTGCTATGCATGACAGGGGCGTCCGAGTCGATGGCTTATACCAGAGTGGCATTATAGAAAGCAGTGGCAGTGTCTGTGTCATGGAGTGAAGCTATGGATGCCAGTGGTAGGATAGAGTCAGAGAGTGCGTGGGTGTCTAGGTGTGTGAGGTTTCTGCGGGGAGTGTGCATGTTGCTGGACATGGGTGACAGGTAAGGATGTCAGGGATGAGAAAGTGAGTAGATGGTGGTCAGATAGAGGGAGAGGAGAGGTGGTGAAGTTAGATAGGGAGCAGAGACGGGTGAAGACCAGGTCTAATGTATGTCCGTCTGTGTGGGTGGCTGAGGAGGACCACTGAGTAAGTCCAAAAGATGAAGTAAGAGACAGGAGTTTGGAGGCTGCTGACTGGTGGGTGTCAATAGGGATGTTGAAGTCACCCATGATGATGGTGGGAATGTCAGCAGACAGAAAGTGAAGGAGCCAGATGGAGAATTGGTCAATAAAGGCAGTGGTCAGGCCTGGAGGTCGGGATATGATGGCCATTTGGAGGTTGTAGGGGGAGTAGATGCGGACAGAGTGGACTTCAAAAGAGGGGAGGATATGGGAGGGTAGAGGTGGGATTGGGTTAAAGGTACAGTTGGAAGAAAGGAGAAGACCCACTCCTCCACCATGTTTGTTGCCAGCGCGAGGAGTGTGGGTGAAGTGGAGGCCACCGTAACATAGTGTAGCAGGGGAGGCTGTATCCTGGCTTGCCACACCACCTCTACACAGGTTAAGGGTCTGCTCTGTCCTCAATCTCCTTTCCCCCTGCAACAGTAGGCTCTGCCCCTGCAGTTCCAGAACCTGTGCCCTGTGAGCACCCACAACCCGGTATTCTCCCCTACAAAAACACCTAAGATTTAACATATCAGCTTATGGTATGTATGAATCAGCGCTGTACATAATTTTGCTACATACTGTAGAATTGGGTCTGTCTGCTTTAAAATCCCTTTTGAAAAAACATATGAGAACATCAGAGACAGTTTTTGTCAACAACCCCCAGAGCCCTTCCTCCCGACTTCCCAGCCCTCCACCTCCAAAACCAACTTCTCCACCATTACAGAAGATCGACTCTCCACTCTACTCTCAAGATCACATTTCACCACCTGTGCACTTGACCCGCTCCCATCCCACCTCATCCCAAACCTCACCACAGTCTTCATCCCAACCCTAACCCATCTCTTCAACCTATCACTAACAACTGGTGTTTTCTGTTGTGAATTCTGCTTTTGGGTTCCCTCCGGTGGTTGTAGGTGGTAATGCAGTTGTCCCTGGGTTGCAGTCCTGGTCAGGTGTATCTGCTGATTGCAGTTCTGACTGGGGTATTTAGGTGTGCAGGATTCATTAGTCCTTGTCAGTTGTCCATGGTTGTTGGGAGGTGTTGGACCTCTGTCTGGTTCCTCCTGCCTTGCTGCTAATTCAGCAAAGATAAGTGTCTGGTTTTGTTTCTGTGGCACACATGCTGTGTGCTTGATAATTCAGTGCTATTCATTTGTTTTTTCTTGTCCAGCTTAGATTGTGTCAGTATTTTCTCAGTCTTGTTGGATTCTCAGGAGTTGCAGATATACGTTCCACGTCTTTAGTTAGATGGTGGAATTTTTTGTATTATCTGCTGTGGATATTTCTGGAAGAGTTTTAATACTGACCGCTTAGTATTCTGTCCTATCCTTTCCTATTTAGCTAGAGTGGCCTCTTTTGCTAAATCCTGTTTTCTGCCTGCGTGTGTCTTTCCTCTCCTACTCACAGTCAATATTCGTGGGGGGCTGCCTATCCTTTGGGGTTCTGTTCTGAGGCAAGGTAGAATTCCTATTTCCATCTATAGGGGTATTTAGTCATCCGGCTGTGTCGAGGTGTCTAGGGTTTGTTAGGCACACCCCACGGCTACTTCTAGTTGCGGTGTTAGTTTAGGATTTGCGGTCAGTACAGTTTCCACCTACTCCAGAGAAAGTTTCATGCGGCTCCAAGGTCACCGGATCATAACAGTACAACTGGCCAATAATGAGTTAAATGCATCTCAGAAGAAGGGAAGAAAGGTGTTGAGCCATTTTTCTGCAGTCTGCTTTGTCTTTTCTTCCCTCTTTTTCTCTGGGTGGCTGAGGAGTCTTGTGCTAGCATGGATGTTCAGGAATTAGCTTCTCGTGTAGACCAGCTTGCTGCTAGGGTACAGGGTATTTCTGATTATATTGTTCAGACTCCTGCTTTAGAGCCGAAGATTCCTACTCCTGATTTGTTTTTTGGTGACAGGTCCAAATTTTTGAGTTTTAAAAACAACTGTAAACTGTTTTTTGCTCTGAGACCTCGATCCTCCGGTGATTTCATTCAGCAGGTTAAAATCGTCATCTCCCTGCTGCATGGCGATCCACAGGATTGGGCATTTTCCCTGGAATCTGGGAATCCGGCTTTGTTTAATGTAGACTCCTTTTTTCAGGCTTTAGGATTATTATATGATGAACCGAATTCTGTGGATCAAGCGGAGAAGACCTTGTTGGCCCTGTCTCAGGGTCAAGAGGCGGCAGAATTGTATTGTCAGAAATTTAGAAAATGGTCTGTGTTGACTAAATGGAATGATGATGCTTTGGCGGCAATTTTAAGAAAGGGTCTTTCTGAATCCGTTAAAGATGTTATGGTGGGGTTTCCCACGCCATTCGGTCTGAGTGATTCTATGTTTCTGGCCATTCAGATTGATCGGCGCTTGCGGGAGTGCAGAACTGTGCGCGCTGTGGCGTTGTCCTCAGAGCAAATTCCTGAGCCAATGCAGTGTGATAGGATTCTGTCTAGAACGGAACGACAAGGATTCAGATGTCAGAATAGGTTGTGTTATTATTGTGGCGACGCTTCTCATGTCATTTCAGTCTGCCCTAAGAGGACAAAGAGGATCGCTAGTTCAATTACCATCAGTACTGTACAACCTAAATTTCTGTTATCCGTGTCCTTGATCTGCTCATTAGTCGATATTTAAATGTTCGGGTGCACCACCGTCTTACAATAATATATAATTTATAATATCAAAGAAGCAGGGTGCTGACAAATGCATGGAATATATAAATCAAACCAAAAGAAGAAAAAAGCCCATGCATAAATATGTGCACACCTGCTACAAAGTTATGAGAAAATATATATAATTTTTATTAGCACAAACACCAAACAACACAAAATATAAAATCAATTAAAAACAACAGTGACCATACACCCTTACCCATATGAAGATGTACATTACAAAACCCTCTCTATATATATACTCATGGAGTTGTAATAAACAAGAAACAATCTACATTGTTTTTAATTGATTTTATATTTTGTGTTGTTTGGTGTTTGTGCTAATAAAAATTATATATATTTTCTCATAACTTTGTAGCAGGTGTGCACATATTTATGCATGGGCTTTTTTCTTCTTTTGGTTTGCTTGATCTGCTCATTGTCATCATTTTCTGTCATGGCGTTTGTGGATTCAGGCGCCGCCTTGAACTTAATGGACTTTGAGTTTGCCAGGCGTTGTGGTTTTCCCTTGCAGCCTTTGCAGAACCCTATTCCTTTAAGGGGCATTGATGCTACACCGTTGGCTAAAAATAAGCCCCAGTTTTGGACACAGGTGACCATGCGCATGGCGCCAGCCCATCAGGAAGATTGTCGATTTCTGGTGTTGCATAATTTGCATGATGCTATCGTGCTGGGTTTTCCGTGGTTGCAGGTACATAATCCTGTGTTGGATTGGAAGTCTATGTCTGTGACTAGTTGGGGTTGTCAGGGAGTTCATAATGATGTTCCTTTGATGTCAATCTCCTCTTCGTCCTCTTCTGAAATTCCAGAGTTTTTGTCTGATTTTCAGGATGTATTCGATGAGCCCAAGTCCAGTTCCCTTGCACCGCACAGGGACTGTGATTGTGCTATTGACTTGATTCCAGGCTGTAAGTTTCCTAAGGGCCGACTTTTCAACCTGTCTATGCCTGAACATACCGCCATGCGGAGTTATGTTAAGGAGTCTTTGGAGAAAGGGCATATTCGGCCATCTTCTTCACCGCTGGGAGCGGGATTTTTTTTTGTTGCTAAGAAGGATGGCTCCTTGAGACCCTGTATTGATTATCGCCTCTTGAATAAGATCACGGTCAAGTTTCAATACCCTTTACCTTTGCTTTCCGATTTGTTTGTTAGGATTAAGGGGGCTAGTTGGTTTACTAAGATTGACCTTCGGGGGGCATATAATCTTGTTTGTATTAAGCAGGGTGATGAATGGAAAACCGCGTTTAATACGCCCGAAGGCCATTTTGAATACCTTGTGATGCCATTCGGGCTCACTAATGCTCCATCTGTTTTTCAGTCCTTCATGCATGATATCTTCCGGACTTATATTGATAAATTCTTGATTGTATATTTGGACGATATTTTGATTTTTTCCGATGATTGGGAGTCTCATGTGGAACAGGTCAGGATGGTATTTCAGATCCTTCATGACAATGCTTTGTTTGTGAAGGGGTCTAAGTGTCTCTTTGGGGTGCAGAAGGTTTCTTTTTTGGGCTTCATTTTTTCTCCCTCATCTATGGAGATGGATCCGGTTAAGGTTCAGGCCATTCATGATTGGATTCAACCCACATCCGTGAAGAGCCTTCAGAAATTTTTGGGTTTTGCAAACTTTTATCGCCATTTCATTGCTAACTTCTCCAGCGTGGTTAAACCCTTGACCGATTTGATGAAGAAAGGCGCTGATGTGGCGAATTGGTCCTCTGCGGCTGTCTCTGCCTTTCAGGAGCTTAAACGCCGATTTACTTCTGCTCCGGTGTTGCGCCAACCGGATGTTTCTCTTCCGTTTCAGGTTGAGATTGACGCTTCTGAGATTGGGGCAGGGGCCATTTTGTCTCAGAGGGATTCTGTTGGTTCCTTGATGAAACCGTGTGCCTTCTTTTCCCGTAAGTTTTCGCCTGCTGAACGCAATTATGACGTCGGCAATCGGGAGTTGTTGGCTATGAAGTGGGCGTTTGAGGAGTGTCGACATTGGCTTGAGGGAGCTAAGCACCGTATTGTGGTCTTGACCGATCATAAGAATCTGATTTACCTCGAATCTGCCAAACGGCTGAATCTTAGACAGGCTCGATGGTCCTTGTTTTTTTCCCATTTTGATTTTGTGGTTTCGTATCTTCCGGGTTCTAAGAATGTTAAGGCTGATGCCCTCACTAGGAGTTTGTTGCCTGATTCTCCTGAGGTCCTTGAACCGGTCGGCATTCTGAAAGAAGGGGTGGTCCTTTCTGCCATTTCCCCTGATTTACGACGGGTTCTTCAGGAATTTCAGGCTGACAGACCTGACCGCTGTCCAGTGGGGAAACTGTTTGTTCCTGACAGATGGACTAGTAGAGTGATTTCTGAGGTTCACTGCTCTGTGTTGGCTGGTCATCCTGGTATTTTTGGTACCAGAGATTTGGTTGGTAGGTCCTTTTGGTGGCCTTCTTTGTCACATGATGTGCGTTCTTTTCTGCAGTCCTGTGGGACTTGTGCGTGGGCCAAGCCTTGTTGTTCCCGTGCTAGTGGGTTGCTTATGCCATTGCCGATCCCTGAGAGGCCCTGGACGCATATTTCTATGGATTTTATTTCTGATCTTCCTGTTTCCCAGAGGATGTCGGTTATCTGGGTTGTTTGTGACCGGTTCTCTAAGATGGTTCATTTGGTGCCTTTGCCTAAATTGCCTTCCTCTTCAGATTTGGTTCCGTTGTTTTTTCAGCATGTGGTTCGATTGCATGGTATTCTGGAGAATATTGTGTCCGACAGAGGTTCCCAGTTTGTTTCTAGGTTTTGGCGGGCCTTTTGTGCTAGGCTGGGCATTGATTTGTCTTTTTCTTCTGCATTTCATCCTCAGACAAATCGCCAGACCGAGCGAACTAATCAGACTTTGGAGACTTATTTGAGATGCTTTGTGTCTGCTGATCAGGATGATTGGGTGGCCTTCTTGCTATTGGCCGAGTTTGCCCTTAATAATCGGGCTAGTTCGGCTAATTTGGTTTCGCCTTTCTTTTGTAATTTTGGTTTTCATCCTCGTTTTTCTTCTGGGCAGGTTGAGCCTTCTGACTGTTTTGGTGTGGATTCTGTGGTTGACAGGTTACAGCAGATTTGGGCTCATGTGGTGGACAATTTGGTGTTGTCTCAGGAGGAGGCTCAACGTTTTGCTAACCGTCGTCGGTGTGTTGGTTCCCGGCTTCGGGTTGGGGATCTGGTCTGGTTATCTTCCCGTCATGTTCCTATGAAGGTTTCTTACCCTAAGTTTAAGCCTCAGTTTATTGGTCCTTATAGGATTTCTGGGATTATTAATCCGGTGTCTTTTCGATTGTCGCTTCCGGCCTCTTTTGCTATCCATAATGTCTTCCATAGATCTTTATTGCGGAAATATGTGGTGCCCGTTGTTCCCTCTGTTGATCCTCCGGCCCCTGTGTTGGTTGATAGGGAGTTGGAGTATGTGGTTGAGAAGATTTTGGATTCTCGTTTTTCGAGATGGAGGCTTCAGTACCTTGTCAAATGGAAGGGTTATGGCCAGGAGGATAATTCTTGGGTTTTTGCCTCTGATGTCCATGCTGCTGATTTGGTCCGTGCCTTTCATCTGGCTCGTTTTGATCGGCCTGGGGGCTCTGGTGAGGGTTCGGTGACCCCACCTCAAGGTTTCACTGTTGTGAATTCTGCTTTTGGGTTCCCTCCGGTGGTTGTAGGTGGTAATGCAGTTGTCCCTGGGTTGCAGTCCTGGTCAGGTGTATCTGCTGATTGCAGTTCTGACTGGGGTATTTAGGTGTGCAGGATTCATTAGTCCTTGCCAGTTGTCCGTGGTTGTTGGGAGGTGTTGGACCTCTGTCTGGTTCCTCCTGCCTTGCTGCCAATTCAGCAAAGATAAGTGTCTGGTTTTGTTTCTGCGGCACACATGCTGTGTGCTTGATAATTCAGTGCTATTCATTTGTTTTTTCTTGTCCAGCTTAGATTGTGTCAGTATTTTCTCAGTCTTGTTGGATTCTCAGGAGTTGCAGATATATGTTCCACGTCTTTAGTTAGATGGTGGAATTTTTTGTATTATCTGCTGTGGATATTTTTGGAAGGGTTTTAATACTGACCGCTTAGTATTCTGTCCTATCCTTTCCTATTTAGTTAGAGTGGCCTCTTTTGCTAAATCCTGTTTTCTACCTGCGTGTGTCTTTCCTCTCCTACTCAGTCAATATTCGTGGGGGGCTGCCTATCCTTTGGGGTTCTGTTCTGAGGCAAGGTAGAATTCCTATTTCCATCTATAGGGGTATTTAGTCCTCCAGCTGTGTCGAGGTGTCTAGGGTTTGTTAGGCACACCCCACGGCTACTTCTAGTTGCTGTGTTAGTTTAGGATTTGCGGTCAGTACAGTTTCCACCTACTCCAGAGAAAGTTTCATGCGGCTCCAAGGTCACCGGATCATAACAGTTTTCCCCTCAAGCTTTAAACATGCCTCCATCACACCTATCCTCAAAAAGCCCTCTCTTGACCCATCCTCTGTATCTAGCTATCGCCCTATATCACTTCTCCCTTATGCCTCCAAACTACTGGAATAACACGTTTACCTTGAACTGTCCTCCCATCTCTCTTCTTGCTCCCTCTTCGACTGCTTACAATCTGGCTTCCGGTCACACCATTCCACTGAAACTGCCCTAACTAAGGTCATCAATGACCTCTTAACCGCCAAGAGCAAGCGACACTACTCTGTCCTCCTCCTCCTCGACCTGTTGGCAGCCTTTGACACAGTTGACCATTCCCTATTATTACAGACCCTCTCATCCTTTGGCATCACAGACTTGGCCCTATCCTGGATCTCATCATACCTAACAGACCGGACATTCAGCGTCTCCCATTCACACACCACCTCCTCACCTCTAACCCTATCTGTCGGAGTCCCAAAAGGTTCAGTCCTTGGGCCCCTGCTCTTCTCCATTTACACCTTTGGCCTGGGACAGCTCATAGAATCTCATGGCTTTTAGTATCACCTCTATGCTGATGACACACAGATCTACATCTCTGGACCAGATATCACCTCCCTACAAACCAGAATCCCTCATTGTCTGTCCACTATTTTATCCTTCTTCTCCGCTAGATTTCTGAAACCTAACATGGACAAAACAGAATTCATCATCTTTCCCCCATCTCACGCGACCCCCCAATGAACCTATCCATTACAGTAAATGGCTGCCCACTCTCCCCAGTCCCACAAGCTCGCTGCCTCAGGGTAATCCTTGACACTGATCTCTCCTTCAAACCACATATCCAAGCCCTTTCCACTTCCTGACGACTTCAACTCAAAAATATTTCACAAATCCGTTCATTTCTCAACCAAGAATCTGCAAAAACCCTAGTCCATGCCCTCATCATCTCTCGCCTTGACTACTGCAACCTCCTGCTCTGTGGCCTCCCCTCTAACACTCTCGTACCCCTCCAATCTATTCTAAACTCTGCTGTCCGACTAATCCACCTGCCCCCCCGCTATTCCCCGGCCTCTCCCCTCTGTCAATCCCTTCACTGGCTCCCAATTGCCCAGAGACTCCAGTACAAAACCCTAACAATGACGTACAAAGCTATCCACAACCTGTCTCCTCCATACATCTGTGACCTCGTCTCCCGGTACTTACCTACACGCAACCTCCGATCCTCACAAGATCTCCTTCTCTACTCCCCTCTTATCTCCTCTTCCCACAATCGTATACAAGATTTCTCTCGCGTATCACCCCTACTCTGGAACCCTCTACCACAACACATCAGACTCTCGCCTACCATCGAAACCTTCAAAAAGAATCTGAAGACCGACCTCTTCAGACAAGCCTACAACCTGCAGTAACCACCGATCGACCAAACCGCTGCATGACCAGCTCTATCCTCACCTACTGTATTCTCACCCATCCCTTGTAGATTGTGAGCCTTCGCGGGCAGGGTCCTCACTCCTCCTGTGCCAGTTGTGACTTGTATTGATTAACCCCTCTGTGACCTTAGACGTACTATCCCGTCGAGGTGCCCTGGGCTTATCTGACCCTGGACGGGATAGTACGTCATAGCCGATCGGCCGCGCTCACGGGGGGAGCGCGGCCGATCGCGGCCGGGTGTCAGCTGCTTATCGCAGCTGACATCCGGCACTATGTGCCAGGAGCGGTCATGGACTGCCCCCGGCACATTAACCCCTGGCACACCGCGATCAAAGATGATCGCGATGTGCCGGCGGTGCAGGGAAGCACAGCGCAGGGAGGGGGCTCCCTGCGGGCTTCCCTGAGACCCCCGGAGCAACGCGATGTGATCGCGTTGCTGCGAGGGTCTCACCTCCCTCCCTGCTCCCTCCAGCCCCGGATCCAAGATGGCCACGGATCCGGGTCCTGCAGGGAGGGAGGTGGCTTCACAGAGCCTGCTTAGAGCAGGCACTGTGAAGCAGCCTGCACTGCTATCAGATCAGTGATCTGACAGAGTGCTGTGCACACTGTCAGATCACTGATCTGTGATGTCCCCCCCTGGGACAAAGTAAAAAAGTAAAAAAAAAAAATTCCAAATGTGTAAAAAAAATAAAAAAAAATATTCCAAAATAATGAAAAAAAAATAAAAAATATTATTCCCATAAATACATTTCTTCATCTAAATAAAAAAAAACCCAATAAAAGTACACATATTTAGTATCGCCGCATCCGTAACGACCCGACCTATAAAACTGTCCCACTAGTTAACCCCTTCAGTAAACACCGTAAGAAAAAAAAAAAAAAAACGAGGCAAAAAACAACGCTTTATTATCATACCGCCGAACAAAAAGTGGAATAACACGCGATCAAAAGGACAGATATAAATAAGCACGGTACCGCTGAAAGCGTCATATTGTCCCGCAAAAAACGAGCTGCCATACAGCATCATCAGCAAAAAAATAAAAAAGTTATAGTCCTGAGAATAAAGCGATGCAAAAATAATTATTTTTTCTGTAAAATAGTTTTTATCGTATAACAGCGCCAAAACATAAAAAAATGATATAAATGAGGTGTCGCTGTAATCGTACTGACCCGAAGAATAAAACTGATTTATCAATTTTACCAAACGCGGAACGGTATAAACGCCTCCCCCAATAGAAATTCATGAATAGCTGGTTTTTGGTCATTCTTTCTCACAAAAATCAGAATAAAAAGCGATCAAAAAATGTCACGTGCCCGAAAATGTTTTCAATAAAAACGTCAACTCGTCCCGCAAAAAACAAGACCTCACATGACTCTGTGGACCAAAATATGGAAAAATTATAGCTCTCAAAATGTGGTATTGCAAAAAATATTTTTTGCAATAAAAAGGGTCTTTCAGTGTGTGACGGCTGCCAATCATAAAAATCCGCTAAAAAACTCGCTATAAAAGTAAATCAAACCCCCCTTCATCACCCCCTTAGTTAGGGAAAAATAAAAAAAAATGTATTTATTTCCATTTTCCCATTAGGGCTAGGGTTAGGGTTAGGGCTAGGGCTAGGGTTAGGGCTAGGGTTAGGGCTAGGGCTAGGGTTAGGGCTAGGGCTAGGGTTAGGGCTAGGGTTAGGGCTAGGGCTAGGGCTAGGGTTAGGGCTAGGGTTAGGGCTAGGGTTAGGGCTAGGGTTAGGGCTAGGGCTAGGGCTAGGGTTAGGGTTAGGGCTAGGGTTAGGGTTGGGGCTACAGTTAGGGTTGGGGCTAAAGTTAGGGTTAGGGTTTAGATTACATTTACAGTTGGGAATAGGGTTGGGATTAGGGTTAGGGGTGTGTCAGGGTTAGAGGTGTGGTTAGGGTTACTGTTGGGATTAGGGTTAGGGGTGTGTTTGGATTAGGGTTTCATTTATAATTGGGGGGTTTCCACTGTTTAGACACATCAGGGGCTCTCCAAACACGACATGGCGTCCGATCTCAATTCCAGCCAATTCTGCGTTGAAAAAGTAAAACAGTGCTCCTTCCCTTCCGAGCTCTCCTGTGTGCCCAAACAGGGGTTTACCCTCACATATGGGGTATCAGCGTACTCAGGACAAATTGGACAACAACTTTTGTGGACCAATTTCTCCTGTTACCCTTGGGAAAATACAAAACTGGGGGCTAAAAAATAATTTTTGTGGGAAAACAAAAATATTTTTTATTTTCACGGCTCTGCGTTATAAACTGTAGTGAAACACTTGGGGGTTCAAAGTTCTCACAACACATCTAGATAAGTTCATTGAGGGGTCTAGTTTCCAATATGGGGTCACTTGTGGGGGGTTTCTACTGTTTAGGTACATTAGGGGCTCTGCAAACACAATGTGACGCCTGCAGACCAATCCATCTAAGTCTGCATTCCAAATGATGCTCCTTCCCTTCCGAGCCCTCCCATGCGCCCAAACGGTGGTTCCCCCCCACATATCGGGTATCAGCGTACTCAGGACAAATTGGACAACAACATTTAGGGTCCAATTTCTCCTGCTAACCTTGGAAAAATACAAAACTGGGGGCTAAAATATAATTTTTGTGGAAAAAAAATATTTTTTATTTGCACGGCTCTGCGTTATAAACTGTAGTGAAATACTTGGGGGTTCAAAGCTCTCACAACACATCAAGATGAGTTCCTTAGGGGGTCTACTTTCCAAAATGGTGTCACTTGTGGGGGGTTTCTACTGTTTAGGTACATTAGGGCTCTGCAAACGCAATGTGACGCCTGCAGACCATTCCATCTAAGTCTGCATTCCAAATGGCGCTCCTTCCCTTCCGAGCCCTCCCATGCGCCCAAACGGTGGTTCCCCCCCACATATGGGGTATCAGCGTACTCAGGACAAATTGGACAACAACTTTTCGAGTCCAATTTCTCCTGTTACCCTAGGGAAAATACAAAACTGGGGGCTAAAAAATAATTTTTGTGGGAAAAAAATTTTGTTTTATTTTTATGGCTCTGCATTATAAACTTCTGTGAAGCCCTTGGTGGGTCAAAGTGCTCACCACACATCCAGATAAGTTCCTTAGGGGGTCTACTTTCCAAAATGGTGTCACTTGTGGGGGGTTTCAATGTTTAGGCACATCAGTGGCTCTCCAAACGCAACATGGCGTCCCATCTCAATTCCTGTCAATTTTGCATTGAAAAGTCAAACGGCGCTCCTTCCCTTCCGAGCTCTCCCATGCGCCCAAACAGTGGTTTACTGCCACATATGGGGTATCAGCGTACTCAGGACAAATTGGACAACAACTTTTGAGGTCCAATTTCTTCTCTTACCCTTGGAAAAATAAAAAATTGGGGGCAAAAATATAATTTTTGTGAAAAAATATGATTTTTTATTTTTACGGTTCTGCATTATAAACTTCTGTGAAGCACTTGGTGGGTCAAAGTGCTCACCACACCTCTAGATAAGTTCCTTAGGGGGTCTACTTTCCAAAATGGTGTCACTTGTGGGGGGGTTTCAATGTTTAGGCACATCAGTCGCTCTCCAAACGCAACATGGCGTCCCATCTCAATTTCTGTCAATTTTGCATTGAAAAGTCAAACGGCGCTCCTTCCCTTCCGAGCTCTCCCATGCGCCCAAACAGTGGTTTACTGCCACATATGGGGTATCAGCGTACTCAGGACAAATTGGACAACAACTTTTGAGGTCCAATTTCTTCTCTTACCCTTGGAAAAATAAAAAATTGGGGGCAAAAATATAATTTTTGTGAAAAAATATGATTTTTTATTTTTACGGTTCTGCATTATAAACTTCTGTGAAGCACTTGGTGGGTCAAAGTGCTCACCACACATCCAGATAAGTTCCTTAGGGGGTCTACTTTCCAAAATGGTGTCACTTGTGGGGGGTTTCAATGTTTAGGCACATCAGGGGCTCTCCAAACGCAACATGGCGTCCCATCTCAATTCCAGTCAATTTTGCATTGAAAAGTCAAACGGCGCTCCTTCCCTTCCGAGCTCTCCCATGCGCCCAAACAGTGGTTTACTGCCACATATGGGGTATCAGCGTACTCAGGACAAATTGGACAACAACTTTTGGGGTCCATTTTCTCCTGTTACCCTTGGTAAAATAAAACAAATTGGAGCTGAAGTAAATTTTTTGTGTAAAAAAGTTAAATGTTCATTTTTATTTAAACATTCCAAAAATTCCTATCAAACACCTGAAGGGTTAATAAACTTCTTGAATGTGGTTTTGAGCACCTTGAGGGGTGCAGTTTTTAGAATGGTGTCACACTTGGGCATTTTCTATCATATAGACCCCTCAAAATGACTTCAAATGAGACGTGGTCCCTAAAAAAAAATGGTGTTGAAAAAATGAGAAATTGCTGGTCAACTTTTAACCCTTATAACTCCCTAACAAAAAAAAAAATTGGTTCCAAAATTATGCTGATGTAAAGGAGACATGTGGGAAATGTTACTTATTAAGTATTTTGTGTGACATATCTCTGTGATTTAATTGCATAAAAATTCAAAGTTTGAAAATTGCGAAATTTTCAAAATTTTCGCCAAATTTCCGCTTTTTTCACAAATAAACGCAGGTACTATTAAAGAAATTTTACCACTATCATGAAGTACAATATGTCACGAGAAAACAATGTCAGAATCACCAGGATCCGTTGAAGCGTTTCGGAGTTATAACCTCATAAAGGGACAGTGGTCAGAATTGTAAAAATTGGCCTGGTCATTGACGTGCAAACCACCCTTGGGGGTAAAGGGGTTAAGATTATTGTACTTGTTTTTACTATGTATACCCCTCCTAACATGTAAAGCGCCATGGAATAAATGGCACTATAACAATAAATAATAATAATAATAAATAAAAATAATGATAGAAAATTGGGTTATTTTCCATAAGCCAGATCAGAGAGAAGCTGTAAATAAAACCTTCTTGGTCTGAATAACCATTGATTTCAGTTAGAACTGTTCTTCATTTTCCTTACAGTGGTACTGAGGGGACATAGACTATAAACTGCTGAATTTCTCCACACATTGTAACTCATTCTCAGCAGACTGAAAAGCAGGACACTTTGCAATTAGCTTATTATTTTTTGGACTCATTAAACACAAAATATCATTGATATTTGGACTATTACAGGACAGTAGAAGGTAATTCATTTTTTAAACATTGGATTTCTCCAAAGATACCTGGACTTGTGTCACATAAGTACTGTATACCCCAAAATACAGTATATGTTTTTGTAGGACGGCTTGGAGCAAAAAAAGCCAGTTAACTGAGCTATTCTAAACAGTAAAAAAAGTATATTCATGTATACTAGCAAGAGAGAGGATGCTTTTCCCCAGAGGTTTATATTATAGCTCATCTCAAAAGATGTTCAGGTTTGTCCCTGCACTAAAGGGACTTACTGTTTAAATAAATTGTCACAAGTTGAGTTTCCAGGATTAGAAAAACATGTGATGCGTGACTCTCACAAGATAACCCTTAAAAGAATAAAAACAAAACAAAAATAAATAAAAGACCAACACAAAATGCCATGCAGTTTTATTGAACATGACGGCAGATACAGCGGTACACAAAAAGTTTTAGTATTTGAATGAAGGGCTGTTCTTAAAGGCGTTTTCCTACCAACAAAGTTAATTTTAATCAACTTCTTTCCAAGATCTATTAATTAAAATGTCCATTGCTCATGGGAAGATCCATGTAAATGAAAAATAATACAAAATAATACAAATTAATAAGCAACTAGAAAATAATAGTAACACACTGGCGCTAAGAATAGGAGGGTCTAAAGCTGCTGATACCAGACAGGTGCCGTGCCACCCCTGTCACAACCACGAGGTGGAAGAAAGAGAAATCTAACAAGTGAGGTATCGCGCTAAAACATAGACAACTAACTAGACATGTGAGTTCTTACCTAGAACCTATAATGTGCCCATGAACGGCTGATGCTGGAACTAACAATAAGATAGTGATAGCCGTGATATAGCAAAAATAACACTACACACTTACTTTTTGCCTGGACCGTGGAAAGTATGCCCGTAGGTATGGAGGCCTGCGGGTGTTGTTGGTGGGGGTTCAGATTACCCGGGCGGCAGGAGTATGTTGTAGAAAGCGGAGAGCCAGAGCCATTCGGCAGTGAAGAAAACATAATTACAGTTTTGCCACAAAAAAATTTGTTGTAGCCCCAAATTTTATAGTTTCACACAGGGAAGTGGGTAAAAATGGCATCAAAATTTGTCATACAATTTCTGCTGTGTATGGAAATACCCCATATGTGGCTGTACATTAACGCTTAGTTTGCAGACTCCATCTGCAGAGCCCCTAAGTGCTAGAAGAGGAGAATCCACCCTCAAGTGACCCCATTTTGGAAATTATACCCCTGCCAAACATGGGGATACTA
Organism: Ranitomeya imitator; assembly: GCF_032444005.1. Classification (NCBI taxonomy): domain Eukaryota; kingdom Metazoa; phylum Chordata; class Amphibia; order Anura; family Dendrobatidae; genus Ranitomeya; species Ranitomeya imitator. Next base: position 142,272,429 of record NC_091289.1, read on the forward strand.
AATGTGGTTTAGGCACACTGTGAGGCTCAGAAGGGAGAGGAGCCTTTGGATTTGGGACCACATAGTTCGCTGAATTTCTTTTGGAGGTGAGGGGCCTTTGTATTATCAGTAACGTGGACACCCCATATATTACCATTGATAGATGACAGCCGTGAGTGGGGATTTGATTTTTGTTTGGATTGAGTTGAAGCTTTTATATGGAACATTTTACATAACTTTTTGGATCACTGACTTTGGGGTTTCTACCTAGAGCTCTGACGTGATTCAGATGAAATTCCTGAGGGATCCATTCACTATAATGAGGCAGCAGAACTACTCTGGACTCTGTCTGGCCTCTGCTCAGAGTTGCCCTTCTTTTCAGAAGTGCACAAAACTGTAACGGACTGCGCTTTTATGCACACCTAAAAAGACGAGCACCACTGGATGATAGGCAAGACAGCCTCTACAGTTCCTCCATCTGCCTCATTATAGGGAATCTTCTGCTGGGGGTTCCATCTTAATCACGTATATCAGAAATTAACAGTGATATCAGATTTATATCAGGTTTTTATGTTTAGCTGCTGTCACGCACTAAAAGACACTTTTTCTTTGCAAAAACTATCATTGTCATATTTTGAAAGCTATAATTTTTGGGAGGCAGAATGAACAAAAAATGGGTATTAGACCTACCGGTAATTATGTCTCCAGGTGTCCATCCCGAGAGCACCATGTAGGTCATCCTCCTCCTCCTTACAGGGACAGGAAACACAGAAGAGGATAAAAGGTCCCCCCCCCATCCCCCATCCATCTCCCTCAGTGCTTTTCTAAGTATCACACCAGGGATTGATGCAACTAAAAAAATTTATTACATTACTTTTCTCCCAGGAGCAGTCTGTTGACCTGACAACACATCCAATTTTTAATGCTTGCAAAATGTATTTAATCTGGCCCAAGTTGCTCCCTTATAACTTTGACTGAAGCCTACGCCCTCTCAGCCAAGGAGGTGGAGACTGCTCTGGTCGAGTGGTCCTTTAGGCTCTATGGAGGGGAAATCCCTTCTGAACTGTACGCTAAGGATATTGCCGAAATGATCCACCTTGCTATAGTGGGTTTGGAAGCTTTTTTCCCTCTTTTCTTGCCCCCATTTAGAACAAACATTAGAATCCTGCCTCTAACTCCGATTTGCCTCCAAGTACCTGATGACTGCCTGTCTAACATCCAAAGTGTGAAAGAGAGACTCTTTCTTGTAGGCTGGATTTTCACAAAAGGAGGGTAAGATTATATCTTGGTTTAGGTTCTGGACAGACACTACTTTGGGAAAAAAGTCAGGATCTAATTTAAGGATTATTTGATTGTCCAGAATCTGAAGATGCGGATACCAGGTGGACAGGGCTTGGATCTCCCCTACCTTTTTTGCGGTAGTAATGGCCACTAAGAACGCTGACTTAATGGACCAACACGAAAAGATTATGCTCTCCACGGGCTCATAAAGGTCTTTATAAAGGGAATTAATGACTAGGTTTAAATCCCATGGGGGCACCGACCACCTGATAGTAGGTCTTAACCTCTGTGTTTCCTTAATAAACCTAACTACCCACGAGTGAGAAGCCAACAGATGATTGAAGAAGATGCTCAAGGCCGATATCTGGACTTTAAGAGTGCTTGTTCTCAGACCCTTGTAAAATCCTGCCTGAAGAAAATTCAAAATCTTTGGAATATCCAGGATGCCGGAGTCTATATCAGAACTGCCACATTCCAAACAGAATCTTTTGCATATTTAATTATTTATTGCCTAGACTGTCTTTCTATTTGCCTGGATTGTAGTAATAACCTGGTCAGATAGACACTGAGCCCTTAGGATGTTCTTCTCAGGATCCAAGCTGACAGATGGAGTCTATCTAGGTCGTGGTGGAAGACTGGGCCTTGATGTATTAAGTCTTCCCTCCAGGAAAGTAGAACAGTTCTTCCAGTGCCATGGCCTTTAGTTGATGAAACCAACTTCTTTTTGGCCAAAATGGAGTGATCAGAAGCTTCATAGACCATGCTCTGAGCATCGTATAAGAAGCTTTCTGTAGCTTGGTGACTCGGGGATCGTCATGGTAATGATCTATTTCCTGCCATGATGATGCGGGTGCGCCGATCTGAAGGGAGAAGGCTATCCAAATAATAACATATAGTATGTTCTCCCCGTGTTTGCATGGGTTTCCTCCGGGTTCTCCGGTTTCCTCCCACACTCCAAAGACATACTGATAGGGAATTTAGATTGTGAGCCCCATCAGGAACAGCGATGTGTACAAAAACTGTAGAGCGCAGCAGAATATGTTAGCGCTATATAAAAATAAACATTATTATTATTAGTATACAGACAGCATGTGGACCAATGCAAGTCAATGGTGTATTTTACGTAAATGTTTTTATACACAATCCGCATGTAAATAAAATAATAGTATGCACTAGACTGATTTGTTTTTATAATCTGTCTTACCCATTAAACTTTATAGGCATGTTAATACAACAGACAGACATACAGACATCATCATATCGATGTATAAAACAGATATACTGATGACATAGGTGACTGATGACATAGGTGACTACACAGTTGAAAAATTGTCATTATTTTCAAGATGAATAATGATTTTTCTTCTGAATCTAGCTAACATAAAGTAGTAAACACAGCTGCGCACGTAACAAAAAGATGTACTAGTCCAAAATATCATAAAGTGCAAACTTTATTAGCTAAAAAATCAAAATGACTCAGGAAAAGGGGAAATTGGAGTGGACAATAAGGTGAAAATATTAACCAAGGTTGTACCAAAACGTGAGTTGGGGTGGGCACACACACCTCTCTGGACCTTACTGTGGAGTCTGGCACCTGCTTTATAATACTTAAGGTATATAATTCTTTATTGAATTCTACCAAAGTTTTTATAGCTGGCATTTACATACATGCTTTATGTGCCTAAACTGCCTATACTTATTATGCACTACCCACTTTTGATATGATGGTGGGTTCTGTTTTCATATTAACTCATGTTTAGCTCCACATGTTAGTGGTTCCTTTCAGGTATAGTGTGCCCTCATATTACAGCAGCACATGCTTAATATTTTCACCTTATTGTCCACTCCAATTTCCATTTTGGTATTTTAGCTAATAAAGGTTGCACTTTGTGATATTTTGGACTTCTACATCTTTTTTGTTGCATGCGCAGCTGTGTTTAGTCTTTGTTTGATATGTCCAGTATAATGATCCTATTCACCGGCTACACAACTATACATTTTTATGGCATAGCATTGTCTTGGTTGTGATACAATGTGTGTTTATTTGTAGAGCTTACTACACTGCTCAAAAACATTAAGGGAACACTAAAATGCCACATCCTAGATATTCCTGAATGAAATATTTCAGTTGCAAATCTTTATTCATTACATAGTAGAATGTGTTGAAAACAATAAAACATTAAAATAATCAATGTAAATCAAAATGAATATCCCATGGAGGTCTGGATTTGGAATGATACTCAAAATCAAAGTGGAAAATTAAGTTACAGGCTGATCTAACTTCAGCGGAAATGCCTCAAGACAAGGAAATGATGTTCAGTTTTGTGTGTTTCCTCCATGTGCCTGTGTGACCTCCCTACAATGCTTCGGCATGCTCCTGATCAGGCGGCAGATGGTCTCCTGAGGGATCTCCTCCCAGACATAGACTAAAGCATCCACCAACTCCTGGACAGTCTTTGGTGCAACATGATGTTGGTGGATGGTGCAAGACATGATGTCCCAGATGTGCTCAATCGGATTCAGGTCTGGGGAACGGGCGGGCCAGTCCATAGCTTCAATGCCTTCATCTTGCAGGAACTGCTGACACACTTCACCCACATAAGGTCTGGCATTGTCCTGCATTAGGAGGAACCAAGGGCCAACCGCACCAGCATATGGTCTCACAAGGGGTCTGAGGATCTCATTTCAGTACCTAATGGCAATCAGGCTATCTCTGGCAAGCACATGGAGGGCTGTGCGGCCCTCCAAAGAAATGCCACCCCCCACCATTACTGACCCACTGCCAAACCGGTCATGCTGAAGGATGTTGCAGGCAGTAGATCGCTCTCCATGGTGTCTCCAGACTCTGTCACATCTGTCACATGTGCTCAGTGTGAGCCTGCTTTCATCTGTAAAGAGCACAGGGTGCCAGTGGCAACTTTGCAAATCCTGGTGTTCTGTGGCAAATGCGAAGTGTCCTGCATGGTGTTGGGCTGTGAGCACAACCCCCATCTGTGGACGTCGGGCACTCAGACCATCCTTATGGAGTCGGTTTCTAACCGTTTGTGCAGACACATGCACATTTGTGACCTGCTGGAGGTCATTTTGCAGGGTTCTAGCAGTGCTTCTCCTGTTCCTCCTTGCACAAAAGCTGAGGTAGCGGTCCTGCTGCTGGGTTGTTGCCCTCCTACGGCCGCCTCCAAGTCTCCTGGTGTACTGGTCTGTCTCCTGGTTGCACCTTCAGCTTCTGGACACTACGCTGGCAGACACAGCAAACCTTCTTGCCACAGCTCGCATTGATGTGCCATCCTGGATGAGCTGCACTACCTGGAGCCAATTGTATGGGTTGTAGAGTCCATCTCATGCTACCACAAGTGTGAAAGCACAACCAACATTCAAAAGTGATCAAAACATAAACCAGAAAGCATTGGTACTGAGATGTGGTCTGTGGTCCCCACCTGCAGAACCACTCCTTTATTGTGTGTCTTGATAATTGCCAATAATTTCCATCTGTTGTCTATTCTATTTGCGCAACAGCATGTGAAATTGATTGTCAAACAGTGCTGCTTCCTAAGTGGACAGTTTGATTTCACAGAAGTTTGATTTACTTGGAGTTATATTTTGTTGTTTAAGTGTTCCCTTTATTTTTTTGAGCAGTGTACATGCAGCAATAAGATTATTCCTTTCTAGACGCATAAGGGCTTGTGTGGATGCTGCATTTATTAATTAAAACTTTGGTGATACTGTGTAAATTGCTCACCGGTTAGGGTATTCATTGGGATGGTGTGTGCCCCATTCTTACGGCAGATATGTAAAATTTTGATGTAATTTTATGAATTTCCCCTTTTCCCATTATTCTACCTGTGTCAATTGCATATTTTAACAATAAAGATATAATGTTTTTTTCATTTGGACTAGTACATCATTGTTTCCCATCTTAACTGGTTATGCATTATGTTTGATGTGTCCATTAAAGTAGAATATTGCACATGAGGTTCATATGTATATGATTTGAAGGGAACTTTCGTACTTGATATCATGTGTGTTTGTTGGTGGAGTACTTTGTATATAATTTTTGCTGTGTTTTGCCCAGATTTTCTCTTCAACATGGACTTTAAGGCTAAAGAAATAACTTCGCTTTTCCAAATTGACGAGGTGTTTGGTAATGGGGGGACTATTACTTCACAGACAAGTGATCATGGATGGGAGAAGCAAGCTTCAGTATTACAGAATATGGTTCTAAAAAGGACCAAATTATGGTGTAATCAGGCATTCCTTGATAAACATCTTACAAGAAAATGTATTCCCAGGGGTCTACGCGTATGTGTGGTCCCCACATTTCCTGTTGATGACACCGAATTTGTGGCCAAATGGGAGGAGGCATGTAATGACTGTTCAAACACAATAATGCAGCTGTTGAGTGATTTAAATACGAGTACCATTACTAAGTTGGAGGCATCAATCATCACTGCTGAGGAGGAACTCAAGGCCAAATGTTCCCTGGAAAAATATCAGACTTTTAACAATCAAATGGAAAAGGCCATAGATATGACGCTAAAGAAAATCCATACTGCACAAACAGCTAAATTCAGTAGGGATTTACGTGACTATCAAAATAATCAAGTTTATGCTTGGAGAAAACCATAATTACAAGGTCAACAGGTTCAACTCATGGAGTCGCTCTCCTCTATATCATCTGTGAGTGATCAGTCTGAGGCATCCAGCACCTCAATGATCACCAGATCAGGGGCAATATCAAGAGATCGAGGGATATGAATTTTCATCCGTACAGACGCCATGAATTCAGGTCACCAGAACATAAAAGGCGAGATAATAAGGTAATCAATTTGTCAATACAATTTTTAGTCGGTTGACCTCTCTCTCCTGGATAAAGGCTTGTCTTTCTCACCAGATCCTGCATTTGATGTTTTCCACCATTAACCCCTTTCTGACCTCGGACGAGATAGTACATCTGAGGTCAGATTCCCCGCTTTGATGCGGACTCCGGCGGTGAGCCCGCATCAAAGCCAAGACATCTCAGCTGTTTTGAACAGCTGACATGTGCCCACAATAGCCGCGGGTGGAATCGCGATTCACCCGCTGCTATTAACTAGTTAAATGCCACTGACAAATGCTGACAGCATTGAACTAACGCTTCCTGCCATCGGGCCTGAAATGAGCGCATTGCTGACCCCCATCACGTGATTGGGGGTCAGCGATGCGTCGGCATGACAAGCAGAGGTCTCTTTGAGACCTCTATGGTTATGGATACCAGATTGCTGTGAGGGCCACCCTGTGGTCAGTGATGTATGCATCGCTCCTATGTAGCAGAGCCGATCGAGTTGTGCCAGCTTCTAACCTCCCATAGAGGCTATTGAAGCATGGCAACAGTAAAAAAAAAATGTTTTAAAAAAATATGAAAAAAATAAAAAAAAATATAAAAGTTTAAATCACCCCCCTTTCGGCCCATTCAAAATAAGACAATAAAAAAAATCAAGCAATAAATAGCCAGGTCTTTCACTGGGAAGGAACAACCAAGGGAAGGGCAGCATCCAAAAAGGAAAACCACCTATGCCAAAACATGGTATCCATCCACAGACAGCTGTTTCGGGGTATTTGCCCCTCATCAGTGTAGAGTAGGAAACTGGCTATTAGGAGCAGTGCCTGGTACAAGGACTATAAACTATGAGGGGCAAATACCCCGAAATCTCAGCATCTCCTGGATGCGGTACATTGATGACATATTGCTGATCTGTCAGGGATCACTTGAATCCTTAAATAATTTTTTTTATGTTAAACAACAATGACCGTAATATCCATCTTATGCATCAATTTTGTGATGATGAGATTGAATTTTTGGTCGTAACGCTCAAAAGAGATGACAAAGATGAGATACAGACGAATATTTTCTGCAAAGTGACTGCTACAAACATGCTATTACATGCCTCCTCCTCCCATCCTAGGCATATTATTCAGTCTGTCCCTATGGAACAGTTCTTGCATCTCTGCAGACTGTGCTCAACTGAGAAAGACTTTGCTGCACAAACTGAGGATTTAAAACTACATTTAATTGAAGGTGGATACAGTAAATGGAGGATTAAAAAAACCTTTAATAGGGCTAAAAGTTCCTCGAGGCATGACCTCCTCTACAAAAACCAAACAAAAGATGACCAAGAAATTGTCTGGTTCATTATTACCATTCACAGTTTTTGCTGTTAAGGAAGGCATTAGACAAATCATGGCCTATCTTGAAAGCCAATCCTGTTATTTCTAGGTTTCGCAGCACGATTGTCACGTAATCTTCAAAATTGTTTAGTCCGCAGTCATTATGTTAGTGAACCACCAAAACCTTTTCTGAATACCATAGCTGCGAGGAGTGGGTGCGCCCCATGTGGTCGCTACGTAGCATGCCCTAGCTTGGACCATTGTGCTACCTTTTCTAATGCTACTCAATCACGAGAATACAGGATAAGAAAACATATCACATGTACAAGCTCTAATGTCATTTATTATGTGACATGCCCCTGTGCAAAAATCTATGTGAGATTGTCTATACGTCAATTAAAGGTGCGCATAAGGGAACATGTTCTCGGCATTGCTGCAGCGGCGACCCATGTGGACGCATCCACACTTAAAACAATCCCTCGTCATTTTAAACTTTACCACAACTGTGATGGCAGCCTTCTCAGGGTAAGAGGGATCAACATGATTGATGTCGGTATTTGTGGTGGTGGTGTCTCGAGAAAATTGGCCCAAAATGGAGTCCAGATGGATTTGGACATTGGGAACACTACAACCATCTGGACTTAATGAAAATATAAGCTATGCCCCCTTCTTATGATAACTTGTCAGGTTAGATAATATAGTATATATTTATAGGTCATATGCTGCTATTGTTTTTGTTTTTAATATTTTATATTAATTACCTCTATCTTGTGCTGTAGTTCCAGTTGATGTGTTTCCATATTCTGCTCTTCTTTCTGTAATTTTCCCATACAAGATTAAGTTGGACGGTGCGGTAGTTCACTCACGTGGCGGCACACAGAGGTGACTATGATAAAAAAAAATGCAAAAGTGGTGGGATGACTTTTACATTTTTTTATTAAAATTATCTTAGCTAATTACCCTATATTATTTTCATGCAGTATTGCTGTTTATTTATTTACTGCAGGGTATTCAATCATTGTTTCTGTCTTTTGTTTCTTTCTGTGCAGTGGCCAGTGTGAACGTCCACATAGGTGCTGCATGCGCACCAGTTTGTATTCCAGTTCATATCTTTAGGATTTTTCAGTCTGTTTGCGCCGTGTGCACATAAAAGTGTGGCCTGCTTTTTCTTTGAGCTGGTAAATTAGGGAGACAAAAAGCACATGTAGGGTCTTATCCTCAGATTAAGTGCCGTTTAACAGGGAGCTACTCACCTGATGTAAAGCAAAAGCATGTGCGTATTGGCTGCTGCAGATCCACGGGCCACCCACGCGACCTTCTCAGGGATGTTGTACAGAATAGCTTATGGAGTAAGTCCGCGCTGCCACAATAATACAGATTCGAATGTAATGAAAAACTCTGGTGGTTTATTCAACGCATTTCAAGGTCGATCTGACCCCTTCATCAGGAAAATACCACAAAGACATTATATGGACATTATATCAATGTGATTCCCCATGGTTGTGTGTCTACTAGCTGGGCTCAGTCCTTCTCCACATGTATGCCTGTTACAAGAGTCTAAGAATTTGAAATACAGTGGTCTGTCTATTACTGAGCTAAATTCCCTCAGTATCCGTGGATGAATGACATCTGGGCCGGGGGATTTATTTATTTAATTTGCTCAGATGCAGGTATATTTCTTTTTGCATTAAACTAGTTATATCTGGTGGCGATCTTTGGTTTTTGCCTTGTTGAAAGATCACTGGAACAGACAGGTCATTGGTGAATGCGGATGAAAAGTGCCTCTTTAACCCCTTCATGACCTTGGGATTTTCCGTTTTTCCGTGTTCATTTTTTGCTCCCCTCCTTCCCAGAGCCATAACTTTTTTATTTTTCCGGCAATTTGGCCATGTGAGGGCTTATTTTTTGTGGGACGAGTTGTACACTTTTGAACGACATCATTGGTTTTACCATGTCGTGTACTAGAAAACGGGAAAAAAATTCCAAGTGCGGTGAAATTGCAAAAAAAAGTGCAATCCCACACTTGTTTTTTGCTTGGCTTTTTTGCTAGGTTCACTAAATGCTAAAATTGACATGCCATTATGATTCTCCAGGTCATTACGAGTTCATGGACACCAAACATGTCTAGGTTCTTTTTTATCTAAGTGGTGAAAAAAAATTCCAAACTTTGCTAAAAAAAAAAAAAAATTGCGCCATTTTCTGATACTTGTAGCGTCTCCATTTTTCGTAATCTGGGGTCGGGTGAGGGCTTATTTTTTGCGTGCCGAGCTGGCGTTTTTAATCATAGCATTTTGGTGCAGATACGTTCTTTTGATCGCCCGTTATTGCATTTTAATTCAATGTTGCGGCGACCAAAAAAACGTAATTCTGGCATTTCTAATTTTTTTCTCGCTACGCCGTTTAGCGATCAGGTTAATGTTTTTTTTTTATTGATAGATCGGGCGATTCTGAACGTGGCGATACCAAATATGTGTAGGTTCGATTTTTTTTATTGATTTATTTTGAATGGGGTGAAAGGGGGGTAATTTAAACTTTTATATTTTTTTTATTTTTTTCACATTTTTTTTTACTTTTTTTTTTTTACTTTTGCCATGCTTCAATAGCCTCCATGGGAGGCACAACGCAATCGCCTCTGCTACATAGCAGCGATCTGATGTTCGCTGCTATGTATCAGAAATGTAGGTGTGCTGTGAGCGCCGACCACAGGGTGGCGCTCACAGCTACCGGCGATCAGTAACCATAGAGGTCTCAAGGACTTCTATGGTTACTATTCAGAAGCATCGCCGACCTCCGATCATGTGACGGGGGTCGGCGATGCGATCATTTCCAGCCGCCCGGCCGGAAGCGGTAGTTAAATGCCGCTGTCTGCGTTTGACAGCGGCATTTAACTAGTTAATAGGCACGGGCAGATCGCGATTCTGCCCGCACCTATTACGGGCACATGTCAGCTGTTCAAAACAGCTGACATGTCCCAGCTTTGATGCGGGCTCACCGCCGGAGCCCGCATCAAAGCAGGGGATCTGACCTCGGACGTACTTGGGCTGAAAGGTGGCAGATGAGGTTTAACAATGATAAATGTAAGGTTATACACATGGGAAGAAGGAATCAATGTCACCATTACACACTGAATGGGAAACCACTGGGTAAATCTGACAGGGAGAAGGACTTGGGGATCCTAGTTAATGATAAACTTACCTGGAGCAGCCAGTGCCAGGCAGCAGCTGCCAAGGCAAACAGGATCATGGGGTGCATTAAAAGAGGTCTGGATACACATGATGAGAGCATTATACTGCCTCTGTACAAATCCCTAGTTAGACCGCACATGGAGTACTGTGTCCAGTTTTGGGCACCGGTGCTCAGGAAGGATATAATGGAACTAGAGAGAGTACAAAATTAATAAAGGGGATGGGAGAACTACAATACCCAGATAGATTAGCGAAATTAGGATTATTTAGTCTAGAAAAAAGACGACTGAGGGGCGATCTAATAACCATGTATAAGTATATAAGGGGACAATACAAATATCTCGCTGAGGATCTGTTTATACCAAGGAAGGTGACAGGCACAAGGGGGCATTCTTTGCGTCTGGAGGAGAGAAGGTTTTTCCACCAACATAGAAGAGGATTCTTTACTGTTAGGGCAGTGAGAATCTGGAATTGCTTGCCTGAGGAGGTGGTGATGGCGAACTCAGTCGAGGGGTTCAAGAGAGGCCTGGATGTCTTCCTGGAGCAGAACAATATTGTATCATACAATTAGGTTCTGTAGAAGGACGTAGATCTGGGGACTTATTATGATGGAATATAGGCTGAACTGGATGGACAAATGTCTTTTTTCGGCCTTACTAACTATGTTACTATGTTACTATGTAAAGGGGTTAATATCTCAGCCTTTTCTTTGTACTCTATAATTATCTTGGTGCTATATTTTAATGGCCCTATTCCATCCATTTTTTCCTTTTTGGCATTGATGTTTTTGAAACAATTTGTAGGATTTATTTTAATATCTCTGGTGATTTGTTTCTCTTTAGATAACTTTGCCAACTTGATTTCTTTACTTTCCCTATTGAGATCTTTATACTCCTGAAATGCTATTTCTGTATTCTTGCATTCAAGATTTTAAATGCTGTTTTTGCCTTATTAAACTTTGTATGTTTTATTTATAAACTAGATGGCAGCCCGATTCTAAAGAATCGGGAGTCTAGAATCCATATATACTTTATTTATTCAAATGTAAGAATAATACAATTAATAAATAATAGTAAGAAAGAACAAAAATAATAGGCAGTATATGGAGAAAACACCAAACAAAAGTTCAAAATTGGTGTGAAAATGTCACTGAACCACTTCACAACTAAATATATATAGTTTTGGTAAATGGTATTATCATTTTTTTGACGAAATTCGGCAGGAGCTTGAAGAGCAACGTCACTGGGCCCGCCTCCACGCAGTAGAAACTTGCTGTGAGGTAAAAATTCAAAAATCACACCAAAATGGCGGGCGGAGTGTGTCACAGTACGGCACGTTTCTGATTGGTCGCTCGCAGCAGGCGGCAACCAATCAGACACTGGACACTGTTGACGTCACTTATCTCCGGACATTAGCTCCGGACATTAGCTCCGGACAAAGCCACGGAAGTTGGCACAAATTGCAGGAAGTAGTATTCTAGGCAATTATATATTAGATAATGTTTTCTTTTTATTTCTTGACATTTTATTATTATAGAGTATAGGTTTTCTATAGCAGAAGTTTCTGCTACCAAAACTCTGAAAAACTCTTTGTGTACGTAGCCTAAAGGTACCTTCACACTAAGCGACGCTGCAGCGATACCGACAACGATGTCGATCGCTGCAGCGTCGCTGTTTGGTCGCTGGAGAGCTGTCACACAGACAGCTCTCCAGCGACCAACGATCCCGAGGTCCTCTGGTAACCAGGGTAAACATCGGGTTACTAAGCGCAGGGCCGTGCTTAGTAACCCGATGTTTACCCTGGTTACCATCGTAAAAGTAAAAAAAACAAACACTACATACTTACCTTCTGCTGTCTGTCCCCGGCGCTGTGCTTTCCTGCACTGACTGTGAGCACAGCGGCCGGAAAGCAGAGCGGTGACGTCACCGCTGTGCTTTCCGGCTGACCAGCGCTGACACAGGATGCAGGAGGAGTGCAGAGAAGCACTGCGCCGGGGACAGACAGCTGAAGGTAAGTATGTAGTGTTTGCTTTTTTTACGCTGGTAACGAGGGTAAACATCGGGTTACTAAGCGCGGCCCTGCGCTTAGTAACCCGATGTTTACCCTAATTACCAGTGAAGACATCGCTGAATCGGCGTCACACACACCGATTCAGCGATGTCAGCGGGTGATCCAGCGACGAAAGAAAGTTCTGGACTTTCTGCTCCGACCAACGACATCACAGCAGGATCCTGATCGCTGCTGCGTGTCAAACACAACGATATCGCTAGCCAGGACGCTGCAACATCACGGATCGCTAGCGATATCGTTGTGAAGTGGTTTAGTGTGAAGGTACCTTAAGGGTATGATCACACAGGGTTTTTTCTTACATTGTTTTTGTCAAAATAAGAAAGCGCACATTTTTAAATTCCTTTTTATAAAATGCATCAAATCAATACTTTGTAGCATTTTCCATTTGTATATAATAGCAAAGCATGCATTTCCTGTTTTTAATTGTTTTTTAATCACTTTTTTATGCTGTTTTGGCAAGATTTGTAATGAATAAATAGATAAGAACAGTTTGGCAGAGACAGTCAGTTTTACTAAAAAGTGTTGTATTTTTCCAATTTTATTGAGCTTTACCCATGTTTGGAAAATCCCTGTACTGGTGTGTTTTCCAACCAGTGATAGCTGCATTCTTTAGATATACGGTACACTTGCCACAAAGTTTCCCATAATTGCCTTTTCTTGTATGAGCTTTCAGTATATATGTATTTAGATTTCTGTGGAATTAGAAACTTTTGACTGAGACAGTGTAACTGCAATTTCATGCTTTTATAAATTTATACAGAGCATGGCATCAACCATAGCGATAATTGGCTCTGGTATAAGTGGACTTGCAGCGCTTAAATGCAGTTTAGAAGTTGGCCTTCATGCAACCTGCTTTGAAAAGAGTGACTGTGTTGGTGGACTATGGAATTTTATGGTAAGTTTCTTGATGCGTTTATTTTTGTATAAAAGCATTTATGGGTCAATTAATCAAGCTTTGTATGCCAGAAAACTGGCATTGAAATGTCACTAATTTTTGTGGAAATATTTACATGTATGTCACATATCGGGTGCATATGTCATCAGCAGGCTACACTTCTTACGAGACGGGTGGTGCAATGATTCCTCTGTCTCCACAACAGCTGCCCTCTTAGCCACTACTGGTGGGTACCATTTAAGTACAGCCATTAGAGGGCTTTCCCGGAGATCAAATTTAGATTATACAGATGTGTAGCATAGTATTATTATTATTATTTATTTATATAGCACCATTAATACCATGGTGCTGTACATGAGAAAGGGGTTACATACAGAGTTATTGATATCGTTTACAGTTAACAAATTTACAGTGACAGACTGGTACAGAGGGGAGAGGACCCTGTCCTTGCGGACTTACATTCTATGGGATAGTGGGGAAGAGGTAGAAGGTAGGGGCGAGGCGGCGGCTCTGGCGATGGCGAGGCGGCGGCTCTGGCGATGGCGAGGTGGCAGAATGGTTATTGCAGGCTCTTTCTTGAAGAGATGGGTTTTCAGGTTCCGTCTGAAGGAGCCGAGGGTGGTGGATAGTCGGACGTGTTGAGGCGTGGAATTCCAGAGGATGGGGGATATTCGGGAGAAATCTTGGAGGCGGTTGTGTGAGGAACGAATAAGCGTGGAGGAGAGGAGGAGGTCTTGGGAGGATCGGAGATTACGTGAGGGAAGATATTGGGAGATTAGTTCAGAGATATAGGGAAGGGACAGGTTGTGGAGGGCTTTGTAGATCAGTACAGAAGTATTGTCACTTATCATCACTTATCTTTATGTCTTTATGTCTCTTGTATGAGTTCAGATAATTACTTACATTTTGACTGGATAGAATAGATGCCTAGCAGTTGCTGCTGATTACTGCACTTGAACTGTTATTCGAGTAGGTCTAAGGCTACTTTTCCACGGTAAGCTTTTTGTGTGTTTTTGAAGCTGCCTATTTTTGCTGCATCAAAAACGCAGTCTTACAGTTCCATCAAAGTGGATGGGATTTATAGAAATCTCATGTCTACCGTGCTGCGTAAACTCACCTGCGGTGCGTATTTCAAATTTGCTAACTATCAATTCCTCTTGCTGGTATGCTGAGTTTTCTGTGCGGATTTTCCCTATGCACTTACTTTTTGATGTGGAAAATAGCAAAAAATACACATGCGTTTTTAGTGTGTTTCCGCTGCGCAAACGCATCAAAAATGCATGTAATCGACACCGAAGTATGTCCATAAAGCTATGTCAAAGCAAAAAAACAGGAAGTATCAAAAACAAAGTAGCTTTATTTTAAAGCATGACACATCAATAAGAGACAAAAAACACAGCATAAAAAACGCAGCATTAAAAACACAATTAAAAAAACGCAAGTAACCGTATGTAAATTATAGGTATAGAAATTCTGCAACATCAAAAAAGCACCAAGCTCATCATGAGAATGTAGCCTAAAGGAGACCAAAATGTTTTATTTTGCCTCAATGAAGTCTTATTCTGTTGGGAGTACATCATCTGTATTAAATGCCCATACAACCCCTTTTTAGCCCTGCACAGAATAAAAAAAAAACAAAAAACAAAACACTGAAGTCCAGAAGTTTTGTCACTTATCATCTCTTATCTTTTATGTCTCTTGTACGAGTTCAGATAATACTTACATTTTTACTTTACTCTTTCTATATAACTACGTTCCTTATAGGACCATGCAGAAGATGGGAAGGCTAGTATCTACCATTCAGTATTCACAAATGCTTGCAAAGAAATGATGTGTTATCCGGACTTTCCTATACCAGATGAATTCCCGAACTTCATGCACAATATTCTGTTCCTGGATTACCTGAAGCAATACGCCAAACACTTTGACTTGTTAAGGCACATCAAGTTTAAAGTAAGTGTCTTCTAAATTTGCATCTATCTTACAATATCTGAAATAATTGCTCACGCTTTGCATTATGTATTGTGATGGCATGTTGGCATTAACAGCAGCTACAATATGAATAAGTGCACAGCTTTTTTTCATGGGTAACATCAATGCTGCACCTACATTAATTGAAGTCTATGGATGAACACTTGTCCTACAGCTATTCACAAGGATTAGTCTAAAGCTACAGTAGAATCTCTTTTTGAATGCAAACTTGCTAATTCTTTATTGAAAATCCATTAAAAGGGTATAAAAAGTATATTCACCACTGGTCACAGACTGACTAGTGTTTGGCGTACACAGCACACTTAGTCATTGTCAACAATTAAGTCCCCTTTGGTGGTTTTAGTTTGAGTTGTGTAGACACAACCTCATATTCTAGCTACTCGGGGCACAAATTAGGTAAGGAGGCTCATCACAGATATCTACTGATCCACACAGGGAATATTCCTAAACTCCCTCAACATAGCCTTACTCCAGTCTTCCTTGGCATTGAGGACACCACCCCGACCCATCCCAGATTCCTTCACAAAAGTACCATCAGATTTTCCAGAACTAATCTCTCCAGGTTTCCAATACAGTTCAGCTGACTTTTCATCAGCAATAACACACACAATACATCTTTAGTCTAACCTCTGCCATAGATAGACTCTCCTCTCCCCTGCATAATTAGCAATCACTTTTAGCTCACCATCTGCATGGTAACTACACACTACAGTCATAGATAAGCAGATAAGCATTGTAGTTGAACCACTTCATTATTTACTCTGTCAAGATCTCAGACAGTATTAGGGAGGTGAGCAACTAACTGCTGCATATAAGTCAATTTACTGGAGAGAAATGACTGGGATATTAGCAGCTAACTCATCTCCTGCACATACTAGACCTTGCTTGAGTGGAAGAGCTCTGTGGGAACAAGCTGTACACTGTGCAAGATAAAAGCTTGCATATGCATATCAGGAGAATGGCAGCAGTTAGAAAAAGCAAGTCAATTAAATACAAGCTTAATTTCATGCTGCAAGTCAATTTAATAACATATAAAGCTAGACTATATATATATATATATATATATATATATATATATATATATATATATAGTTTTATATACAGTACAGACCAAAAGTTTGGACACACCTTCTCATATAAAGATTTTTCTGTATTTTCATGACAATGAAAACTGTAAATTCACACTGAAGGCATCAAAACTATGAATTAACACATGTAGAATTATATCCTTAACAAAAGTGTGAAACAACTGAAAATATGTCTTATATTCTAGGTTCTTCAAAGTAGCTACCTTTTGCTTTGATGACTGCTTTGCACACTTTCGGCATTCTCTTGATGAGCTTCAAGAGGTAGTCATCGGAAATGGTCTTCCAACAATCTTGAAGGAGTTCCCAGAGATGCTTAGCACTTGTTGGCACTTTTGCTTTCATTCTGCGGTCCAGCTCACCCCAAACCATCTCGATTGGGTTCAGGTCTGGTGACTGTGGAGGCCAGGTCATCTGGCATAGCACACCATCACTCTTCCTCTTGGTCAAATAGCCCTTACACAGCCTGGAGGTGTGTTTGGGCTCATTGTCCTGTTGAAAAATAAATAATGGTCCAACTAAACGCAAACCGGATGGAGTAGCATGCCGCTGCAAGATGCTGTGGTAGCCATGCTGGTTCAGTATGCCTTCAATTTTGAAGAAATCCCAAACAGTGTCACCAGCAAAGCACCCCCACACCATCACACCTCCTCCTCCATGCTTCACGGTGGGAACCAGGCATGTAGAGTCCATCCGTTCAACTTTTCTGCATCGCACAAAGACACGGTGGTTGGAACAAGAGATCTCAAATTTGGACTCATCAGACCAAAGCCCAGATTTCCACTGGTCTAATGTCCATTCCTTGTGTTCTTTAGCCCAAACAAGTCTCTTCTGCTTGTTGCCTGTCCTTAGCATTGGTTTCCTAGCAGCTATTTTACCATGAAGGCCTGCTGCACAAAGTCTCCTCTTAACAGTTGTTGTAGAGATGTGTCTGCTGCTAGAACTCTGTGTGGCATTGACCTGGTCTCTAATCTGAGCTGCTGTTAACCTGTAATTTCTGAGGCTGGTGACTCGGATAAACTTATCCTCAGAAGCAGAGGTGACTCTTGGTCTTCTTTTCCTGGGGCGGTCCTCATGTGAGCCAGTTTCTTTGTAGCGCTTGATGGTTTTTGCAACTGCACTTGGGGACACTTTCAAAGTTTTCCCAATTTTTTGGACTGACTGACCTTCATTTCTTAAAGTAATGATGGCCACTCGTTTTTCTTTACTTAGCTGCTTTTTTCTTGCCATAATACAAATTCTAACAGTCTATTCAGTAGGACTATCAGCTGTGTATCTCCCAGACTTCTGCTCAACACAACTGATGGTCCCAACCCCATTTATAAGGCAAGAAATCCCACTTATTAAACCTGACAGGGCACACCTGTGAAGTGAAAACCATTTCCGGTGGCTACCTCTTGAAGCTCATCAAGAGAATGCCAAGAGTGTACAAAGCAGTCATCAAAGTAAAAGGTGACTACTTTGAAGAACCTAGAATATAAGACATATTTTAGTTGTTTCACACTTTTTTGTTAAGTATATAATTCCACATGTGTTAATTCATAGTTTTGATGCCTTCAGTGTGAATGTACAATTTTCATAGTCATGAAAATACAGAAAAATCTTTAAATGAAAAGGTGTGTCCAAACTTTTGGTCTGTACTGTATATATATATATACTGTATATATATATATATATATATATATATACATCAACTCAGAGAAAAACCAGTATAAAGTGCCAATATCAATAAACTTTTATTAAATAATTAATAAAGATAAAATTAGTAACTGCTAAGAAGCAGGGACATCCACTATAAATGTATACATCAATTAGAATCCAACACAGTGCCTGCATAAGTATTGTAACAATAAGAACTAGTAAACACAAGCACATCAGCTACTCAGTGTAGGGGCAAAACGCCCTAAAAAATTAATGATGGCAGTGTGACAAGAGCAGTAATAAGCAGCACTTACATGGAGTCTGTCTATGTGTGTGGCGTCCCTGCCGCCCCAACACACGTTTCGCTTCTTCGTCAGGAGGCGTGTGTTGGGGAAGGGTGGAACTGGTTTTAAAGTATGGCTGGCCAATCCGCTAACAGTATTGCGGAGGTGTGTAACGATATAACAGCTGATGCGAAGCGGACAGTGAGTAAGTTCCGGGATTGCTGTTGCGCATGTGCAGCTGACGACGCTCGTCACTGGGACGAATAGACCCGCAGCCGTGGAGCGCAAGCTAACATTATATATTATATTAATTATATATAATTAAGATTGCTTTTATGCAACAGCGCAACCTTTGATTAACTAGGGCTGGTGCAGCGCCATTATTGTGGCTTGTTGCATAGATGACATGCCATCCCAATCGGTAAGAGATTCACAAACCTCCCATTCGCACAGACTACTGATCTGTCCAACAGATCTGAACTGGAGTCCAACTAATCATTTCATGCATCTCTACTTACTTATATAGCCCCAACATTTCCCTCATTGCTTTACAAACATTACTGTCCCCACCACAGCTCACAATCTAAATTTTCTATGAGTATGTCTTTTGGAGTGGGAAGGGAAACCAGAGTACACGGAGGAAAACCACAAGCACTGGGAGTTCATACAAACTCTATGGAAATGTTGTCCTTGACCTCATTTGAACCCAAGGTCCCAGCTCTGCAAAAAAAACATTCTGTTCACTAAGGCACAGTATTAAAATTAATGGACTGTTTGTGGTATACAAAGTTCTGATGTGTCCTCCAGATAAGGAACATATCCAGATAATTTATGGAACTCACAAACTAAGTACTGCATTTATTTGACCATAAACTGGTGTTTGCAAATAGTATTCAAGCATAATAAAGATATATTAAATGACAATGTTCCAGACAGATTGTGGGTTCTGTTGACGTTAGATTTATAAATGCACTGAAGGGAATCACGCTGAATAGAAAGATAAAAATTTACTTTTTGTTAGGGAAGTTAAATATTCTGTTTCATTGTTATGGTTATATTTATTTCAGAATCAAAACATTATTTCTGGCCTTTATAAATAACAGTGTTCCCCAACTCTGGTGCTCAAGAGCCACCAACAGGTCATGTTTTCAGGATTTCCTTAGTATTGCACAGGTGATAATTGCATCACCAGCACAGGCAATAATTCCATCACCTGTGCAATACTAAGGAAATCATGAAAACATGACCTGTTGGTGGCTCTTGAGGACCGGAGTTGGGGACACTGATATAGAAGATTGGAAATGTTTAGAAAGTGTAGTTCTATAGCTTGATAAGAAAGAACTGTAGTAGTTTTACTAGTAGTGAAGAAATAAATTGGAATATAGTTTTCTTGTCTACTAGGAAATATCTATAGACGTGACATCACCTACCAATGTGGTAGTAAGTTGTGTCGAGATAATCATTTAATAGTGGAAACTCTGCCAAGTTAAGGTAGTGGAAATGTTGAATATTTGGTTATAAATTTGAGGATGTTGCATAAGAGTTTTGTAATGCTCAAGGTCCCCCCAGGCGAGGATCGCTTCTGTGACCCCGGACATTAAGGATAGAGGGACCTGGCTGAGTTTGTGTGTTGTTACCTCTTGTAGACTTAATTGCAAACCTCACACTGCCGCTTGAGACAGAAGTGCAAAAATAAACTTTTTTCTTACTAAACATACCAGTAAAACATGTGCATCCATTAGCAGGCATGGCAATTAAAGAATACATGTTCTGTACAGTTCAGAAGCATAGGCTTGACAGTTAGATGTGGTGGCACATTTCTTATATTGCTTGCAACACTAAAAGAGCAGGTTAACATGAGGTACATGGGTGAGATGGGTCACTAGAGGCCCTCACAACTACTATTCTCAACATCTACTTCATTTGGGTTACTCGCATCTGGTTTCACCACTCCATCTTAGTATCCGTTGACACTTGCTGCAACTCCTTAGGAGATAATGTGTCCCGGATTGGCCAGGCTTATCTTTGACCCTTATGTCTGGCTATATTAAGGCTTCCTTATCAGATAACACTTTCTGTAGGTACCTCACTTGCCTGCTATGAAGGACTACTTCTGCCACTTGATATTTGGTTTCTACTGAAGTTGCTACCTGGGTATAGTCTTCTTTTTTCTCCCCACACAACTCCCTGATCCAATGCTGGTCTGCAAAATTCTCCTTCTCCTGTCAAGACTCTCCAATAACTCGCTAAGAAACAGGAACTGAGTTTCTAATGTCCATTTGACTCCTCCCAAGATGGGATGTCTGTAGGCTAACTAATTGCTGCTGCACAGGTCAATGCATTATATTGCTATGAGATCTTCAGAAGGAGATTTGTTAATAGCTTCTTCCACGCTCTTACAGTTCATCTTATAATGTGGTGAGAGGTGAACTATTTAATTAATATTAGGGATGAGTGAATGTGCTAGAATATCACAGTGCTCAGATGCACTCATTACTCGCTGAGTAATGAGAGGTGCTCTATGTAAAACTCACATTCCCAACCCCCTTTTTTGGTGCCTGTTACCTAGCAAATAACATAGTAAAATAGTAACATAGTTATTAAGGTTGAAGGAAGACTTTAAGTCCATCTAGTTCAACCCATAGCCTAACCTAACATGCCCTAAAATGTTGATCCAGAGGAAGGCAAAGAAAACCCATGTGGCAAAGAGTAAGCTCCACATTGGGGAAAAAAATTCCTTCCCGACTCCACGTACGGCAATCAGAATAGTTCCCTGGATCAACGCCCTATCAAGGAATCTAGTGTATATAACCTTTAACATTATACTTTTCAAGAAAGGCATCCAATCCCCTCTTAAATTTAAGTAATGAATCACTCATTGCAACATCATACGGCAGAGAGTTCCATAGTCTCACTGCTCTTACAGTAAAGAATCCGCGTCTGTTATTATGCTTAAACCTTTTTTCCTCCAGACGTAGAGGATGCCCCCTTGTCCCTGTCTCAGGTCTATGATTAAAAAGATCATCAGAAAGGTCTTTGTACTGTCCCCTCATATATTTATACATTAAAATAAGATCACCCCTTAGTCTTCGTTTTTCCAAACTAAATAGCCCCAAGTGTAATAACCTATCTTGGTATTGCAGACCCCCCAGTCCTCTAATAACCTTGGTCGCTCTTCTCTGCACCAGCTCTAGTTCAGCTATGTCTTTCTTATACACCGGAGACCAGAACTGTGCACAGTATTCTAAGTGTGGTCGAACTAGTGACTTGTATAGAGGTAAAATTATGTTCTCCTCATGAGCATCTATGCCTCTTTTAATGCATCCCATTATTTTATTTGCCTTTGTAGCAGCTGCCTGACACTGGCCACTAAATGTGAGTTTGTCATCCACCCATACACCCAGGTCTTTTTCATTGACGGTTTTGCCCAGAGTCTTAGAATTAGGGCTCATCTCCACTTGTGTGAGAAAAAAACGGTCCGATTTACGGACCGAAAAAACTGATGTAACGTGTGTGATTGTCATGCGAGTGTCATGCGAGTGTAATGCGATTTTTTAATCGCATCATCCGTTTTTACATCCGTATGCAATCCGTTTTTTTTCTGTTCAACTATTTTTATACAGTCATTTACAGGACTATTTACAGTGTTCTGTGCCACAGAATGGTAAGGTATCCGTAAAAAACGGATGGAATACGGATGGTCCGTATTCCATGCGTTTTTTTTCTCGCACCCATTGACTTGCATTGGCGAGTCTCGTCCGAGAATCTCAGCAATACGCAGCATGCTGCGATTTTTTTCTCAGCCGACACAGATTTTTCTCAGTCCGATTTCGGCTGGGAAAAAAATCGCAAATGGAATGTCACCTATTGAAAAACATTGGTCCGAGTGCAATCCGATTTTTCATCGGATTGCACTCGTCCGTTTTCCTCACAAGTGGAGATGAGCCCTTAAGCACATAGTTATACATCTTATTACTTCTACCCAAGTGCATGACCTTACATTTATCCCCATTAAAGCTCATTTGCCATTTATCAGCTCAAGCTTCTAGTTTACAGAAATCATCCTGTAATATAATATTGTCCTCCTCTGTATTGATTACCCTGCAGAGTTTAGTGTCATCTGCAAATATTGAAATTCTGCTCTGTATGTCGCCTACAAGGTAATTAATAAATATGTTAAAAAGAAGAGGGTCCAATACTGACCCCTGTGGTACCCCACTGCTAACTGTGACCCATAAATAAGCATGCGGGGATTGCCTGCATGTCACTGTAATGCTGTAGCCATTTTAGTTATGTTATGGCATTACTGTGATTGGCTGGTCATGTGACATCATCAGGCTTATAAAAGAACAGGCACCCCCTGGCATGGCACACTGATGCAATTCCACAGCTCTGTGACACTTTGTATTGGAGGGAGAAAGTACTTGTCTAGGCCTTTGTGCACAGTATAGTGAATCAGTAGCGTTGATGCTGGTGATGAAGCTGAGCCATCATACTGGCATTGGACCACATACAATCTGCATTATGCCTAGGGAGGGAGGGAGAGTCACAGGAGCAGGGACAGTGACAGAATCCAGTCTGTAGACAGGGATTAAGGCTGTCCTTTAGCAAATATATAGCTGCAGCTCTTTTGTGGGGTGAAAAAATTGAATATGCTTTGATCCATTGAGTATTACGTGATTTGTGTTATATAACACTCAAAATATTTGTTAAATTTCCCTGAGTTAAATTTTGTAACCATACAGTATTCTTTGTTCTGGATGAATTTTTTATATATATACCACTCCAAAAAAAAGTAATTAAAAATGTGCAGGGTTAAATCTGTCACCCATACAATGTTACGTCTGGGGTGCATTTGCTGTGATGTTGAAAACTTAAAAATAAAAAAGTTAAAAAAATGTGCAGGCTTAAATTTCTCTTCCATATGGTTTCATGTGTTCTGTGTTACATTTCTTTGATATCTAACACTACAAAAAAGCATTAAAAAATTGACTGGATTACAGTTCTCATCCATACAGTATTCTATGGTCTGGGGTACATTTCCTGTGACCTATAAAACTGAAAAAAGAGTTAAAAAATTTTGTAGGGCCATATTTCTCAGCAATACAGTATTATGTGGTCTGGGTACATTTCTGTGATTTATAGCACTCCAAAAAATTGTCTTGTAATCTTGCCTGAAGAAGGAGCCACTGTGCTCTGAAAGCTTGCAAACAGATTATTTTCTGGTTAGCCAATAAAGGTGTCACTTCTAGAATACTTTTGTCATCATTGGGCAGAAAAGTATTCACATCGATTTTTTTTCTGGCTAACACGGTACTACAATACATTTTGTTATTGTACATCAAAAAATTGTTAAAATGTTTTACTGTATTCAATTACTCATTCATATAGTATATCATGCTTTATTGGGCTTCAAGGTTGGCAGAAGCACACAAGAGTCCCGAAGGAGTGACTGGATGAATATCAGAGCCAGACCTCTTTGTGTGGTTTGCAGAAAAAACTTTGACTTTCCCATTGACTTCCATTATACTCATTACTCAAAACGAGTATTCAAGTATTAGGAATTGTTCGGATCGAGCAACGAGCAACCGAGTACCAAGTATTTTAGTGCTTTCTGATCTCTAATATGTCAATTGTTCCATTGGATGCACTATTTTTAAGTGATCAGAGTAGAGATTTCTACATTTGGTATACAAGATTTGTGTTCATCATTTTATATTAAGGTAGTTTGTGAAAGGTTCAAATTGCCTTGATTACCTGGAGAGGGAAAATTTAGGAGATGCTATTGAGAGAAATTTACTGTTGAACAATTTACTTTATTGAGCATCATTGATTTCTAGTGTTCTAATCTTTTCACATCACAAATCTTCTTGGTAAAGCTGGTTTTACATATCTATGAAACATTGACCATTCTCATATTGGAAGACCAATGGCCAGGTCTTCTGACCTGAGCGGACTGCTTCATACGTATATGCCTAGGAGGTCAGAACACATTTGTGAAACAGGTATAATGTGTGGCTAAATTGCTTTCTGAAATAGCAGCTTAACTTTAAAGAGTAGTAACACCAATTTTCCTGTTAGACAGCTGTGGTCCATATACAGAAAAGACCAGACTTTGCCAAAACAGGACAATGGGATGTTGTTACAGATCATGAAGGAAAACAAAAGTCAACCATCTTTGATGCTGTACTCATTTGCACTGGTCACCATGTTTATCCAAATCTTCCCCTTCAAACCTTCTGTGGTAAGTCATATTTTACTATAAATATTATACTGAAGACTGTGTACTTACATTAAATCTGCTCCACCTGCATGTAATGGATGTACGAGGTGGAACACAGTAATACTCAAGAGCAGCCACTACAGGGATGCGATGGTCTGCTCTGTATATTATATTCGGTTGCTGCCAGAGCCGATGTCAGCTGATAGTGGGGAATACCGGGTGTTTGATCCTCCACCAATCTCATTAAACCCCATTTTTCGCCTATAAGCTGAGGCCACCGCCATCAAGGGCTTATCTACAGCATTCTTTAATGCTGTAGATAAGCCCCGAATGTAACCTGAAAGATAAGAAAAACAAATTAGACTATACTCACCCAGGGGCGGTCCCGGTGTGGTCCGGTCTGATTGGCGTCGCGATCCAGGTCCGGCGCCTCCCATCTTCATGCGATGACGTCCTCTTCCTTGCTTTGTGTCATAGCTCCTGCGCATGCATACTTTATCTGCCCTGTTGAGGGCAGAGCAAAGTACTGCAGTGTGCAGGCGCCAGGAAAGGTCAGTGAGGCCAGGGGCCTGCGCACTGCAGTACTTTGTTCTGCCCTCCACAGGGCAGATAAAGTACGCCTGCGCAGGAGCAGCAGCAGGAAGCAAGGTAGAGGATGTCATCGCATGAAGATGGGAGGCGCCGGACCCCAACTGCGATGCCCATCGGACCGGACCGCACCGGGACCGCCCCTGGGTGAGTATAATCTAACTTGTTTTTCTTATCTTTCAGGTTACATCTGGGGCTTATCTGCAGTATTCTGTAATGCTGTAGATAAGCCCCTGATGGAGGTGGCAGCAGCTTATAGGCTTAAAATGGGGTGACAGATTCCCTTTAATGACCTAGCCTATGAATAGGTCAGCAATTGTTTTCTTGACTAACCACTTTAGTACTAGCAATTTTATCATGAAGGATTATTTTTTACTTAAATCAACCTAATAATACAGTTGATTAGAGCATAGTAAAAACATACCAATGAACCTTGACCCAGCCACCCACCCAACCTTGACGTCACATGAGCGCTGCAACCAATCAGCGCTCATGAATGGACCCAAAATTCACTTTGTCTTAGGATGAGCTATGTTTTACTCCTTTTTAGGCATTATGTTGTTCAACGATTGACCATTAATTAGTTCCGATGTAAATCAGACATTGTTAGCTCATTGCATCTGCAACTTTTCATGGGTGTGTGACAGTGTTTCTTCAACAGTCTGAATCCAGAAGAAATCCTGACCATGGTCCATACAGGATAATGCATCCCCACATGGTCCATACAGTATAAAGAATCCCCGCATGGTCTATACTGTATAAAGCATCCCCTCCATGGTCCATACAGTATAATACATTCCCCCATCATCCATACTGTATAAAGTATCCCCTCCATAGCATATACAGTATAATACATCCCCCCCATGGTCCTCAATACAGTTTTATCACCACATAGTGTCCTAAAAAACAGTAAAACACAATACTCACCTCTCCTCCTTGTTCCTCCACTGCTCTGGTCTCCGCAATGCCAGCTTGTCTTCTGGTGTTACACATCTCCGCGTACAGGGCACCATTTGATGACGTCATTGTGCTGAGACATCAGACGCTGAGGAAGAATTATGGGGGAGGAAACTTCAGCTGACGCTCCATCCTCCAACTTGCTTTCATCTATATCGGCACTCGGCAGATGCTGATACAGTTGAACTTGCTGGAGGGGCTCTGTGTCAGTGCTGGAACCGCCCCCAGCTCATGGGCCCGATAAATCATGTCTCCCTGCTCTTCCGCACAGTTTAACTGTATCGGCGTGCTGCGTACGTCGATGTAGTTAAAATTAGCATAGCTCCGGGTGGGCCCCCTCAGAGAGGAGGGCCTGGGGCGGCTG
The DNA here is from genome assembly GCF_032444005.1 of Ranitomeya imitator. Taxonomy (NCBI): domain Eukaryota; kingdom Metazoa; phylum Chordata; class Amphibia; order Anura; family Dendrobatidae; genus Ranitomeya; species Ranitomeya imitator. The sequence continues at coordinate 142,299,117 of NC_091289.1, forward strand.
CACCCTCTGCCCTCCGGTAGCTAAGCTACTGGCTAGAATAGATAGATATCCTGTAGATGTATAATGTCACAAGCCCTCCACATATAATAAACTTGCACCCTTTAGTGCCGTTCATTTCGCATTAAAGGGTGTTTAGCCTTTATTTTACATATTAAATAAATAATTAAAAGAAAATGACATGAGATACACCCAATGTTTGATAACCAGCCAAAGTAAAGCAGACCGCTGTGGGCTTATATTATCAGGCTGGTAAGATCTTTAGTTATTGGTCCCTTCCCAGCCTAAAATTACAAGACCGCAGCCATGAGATGTGCCAATTCTGGTGCTTTACCTGGCTCATCCTGATTTCCCTGGTGCAGTGGCAGTTGGAGTAACGATAGTTGGGGTTGATGGCCACTATGTCTAAAATCACAGCTGCCATCAATACCTGGGGATAGTAATTAGAGAGGTGTCTATCAAACACTCCCATTACTAATGCAGTAATCAAAAAGAAAAAAAAACTTTATTTGAAAAAAGACTCCCCCACACTATCCCTTGTTCATCAATTTATTGGAGGAAACAATAGAGTCCCTTGTTCACCCAGTTATTTCCCAAAATGTTCCCACGAAGCTCCCCCATAGTCAACATTCCCCGATGTCTTTGGCAATTGGGAATAGCAGGAAAGTTCCTGCTATTCACAAGTGCCTGCCAGGTAGAGACTAAAAAGCTCATCAAAGAAGTCAGGTCTCGCTGTGCCCAGTGAGGCATGGAGATGATGATGAGCATTGTCACCACTACCCGGCGCCTGTGAATAGCAGGAACTTTCCTGCTATTCACACACGCCAGAGACATCAGGGAACGTGGACTACGGTGGAGCTTCGTGGGAGCATTTTGAGTAATGGGGACTGTCTATTGTTTTTATTTCTGTCTTTTTATGTTTTCAGGTATTCTTTTTTTGATTACTTCGGACCTGCATGGGATTTTTTTTTCAATAAATTGGTGAACAAGGGATAGTTTATGGGAGTCTTTATTTAAATAAAGTGTTTGTTTTTTTTCCCTGCGTGTTTTTCTTTTTGATTAATGGGTTAGTAATGGGAGAGACGCCTCTCCATTACTAAGCTCAGTGGTTGATGGCAGCTGTGATTTTTGACAAATTATAGCTTTAATTAACACTAACTACCATTATCTTGATTGCCACCTCACCAAGGCAATAAGCATGTGATGCGCCAATTCTGGAGCAGCTGTGGGCCTGTATTTTTCGGCTGGTAATAGCCCAATAACCAGGAACCTTCACAGCCTGATAATATAAGCCCGTAGCTGTCTGCTTTACCTTGGTTGGTTATCAATAATAGGGGGGATCTTGCATCATTGTTTAAAATATTTATCTAAGAGGTTAAATAAGGCTAAATACTCTTTAGTGCCACATGAAAGGCATTTCAAGTTTAAGTTTATTATATGTAAGGGGCTTGTGACATTAAATAGCTACAGGATATCTATTCTATCTATTCTGTATATCGATCCCACTATTCTGATGGTTCGGTCTGTGAATTTACTGTACTTGGCTGATGAAATGTCACGTTTCCTTTTGAGATTTTGCATAAAAATTGGGCGCAATAAGCATGATTCATGCTCCTTCCAATTTTCTTTTTTCTCACACTTACAGACTTGCATTGGTGAGTTGCGTCCGATATACGCAGTCAATCACTGCATGCAGCGATTTTAATTTTTTCCCTCCTCAGTCTGATTGCAGCTGAGGAAAAATTAGCAAAATGGCATAATCATTTAATAACATTGGTCAGAGTGAAATCCGATGTTTTCTCATATTGCACGCCTTCGTATTATACGTCAGTGTGAGCGAGCCCTTATATTGAGCTTTACATATTTTTTTTTTATATTTTTTTTTAATTATATTTAGGTATTGAGAAGTTTAAAGGCCAATATATGCACAACAGAGATTACAAGCATCCTTCAAATTATGTCGGCAAAAATGTGCTTATTGTCGGATTGGGCAATTCCGGGGCGGATATTGCTGTAGAGCTTGGGCGGACAGCCAAACAGGTAACAAGTGATTAAAACAATTCTGATCAGCAGTGATAACTGATTCCTGTGCATTGTTGTAAATGATTTCTAAAATCGGGTTTCTGTTTTTATATATTTTTTCTGCTTACTGAAGTTAAGTTCCCACGATGAGTGAGTTTTTGATGCTGTGTATTTTCACTCATCACAAAAACGCAACATCTTCCAGTTCCAGCAATGTGAATGGGATTTATAGATATCTCATGCCCATGAGCTTTTCCTTTTACTCAATAGAAACTGACTTGAGTTGTAATTTCCTTATTGAATTGCATTACATGGGGAAAATTCACAAGTAAAAATGCAAATGGTTTTAGTGCTTTCCACTGTGGAAATGCATTAAAAATGCATGTAATTAGCACATGACTGTATCAATAAAGTTGTCAAAGCCAAATACCAGGAAAAACATAAAAAACAAAGCAGCTTTATTTAATCCCTTCGCGCTGATGCCAATTTCCATTTTTTTTTTTTCCTTTTCTTACAAGAGCCATAACTTTTTTTTATTTTTCCATCCACATAGCCAAATGAGGGCTCGTTTTTTTGTGGGATAAGTTGTACTGTTGAAACGCACCATTCATTTTCCCCTGTGAAGCACTAGAAATTGAGAAAAATCTTTTCAAGTGAATCGAAATTGTAAAAAAATGTGCAATTCCATATTTTTTTACATTTATTTACCATATACACTACAGTAAAACTGACAGAGCAATATGATTCTCCAAGTCTGTGCACAGATACCAAACATGTATAGGTTTATTTTAGCACTTTTTTCTTCACCACTTTTTAAGTGGTGGTAAAAAATTGTACATTTGTAAAAAAAATTAAAAAAAAGTAATAATAAAAAAAAAATTTGATGGTGTGTCACCATTTTCTGAGACCAGTAACACTTTTAATTTTCAGGATATGGGGATTTGTGAGGGATTATTTTTTGCCCCGACATAGCTAATGGCGTGGTATAGCAAAAAGAGACAAAAAAAGCTGCAATAAAAAAAGCATGTAACAAATGCTGTCAAACACGCAGTTAAAAAAAAACACCAGTAACCCAATTTATCTGATGGGGGAAGAAAATCGACATCATGAACTTGTCGTATACTCAATGTAGCCTAACAGTTGGAACCAATGATGAGTTATGATGTGCAGGTATAGGTTTAATCTGCAGTCCGTGTTAAAATTATTCTACGCTGGCAGAGCAAAGTACTGCAGTGCGCAGGCGCCAGGAAAGGTCAGAGAGGCCCGGCGCCTGCGCACTGCAGTACTTTGCTCTGCCCTAAAAAGGGCAGACAAAGTACACCTGCGCCAGAGCCGCAGCGTGAAGACAAGAAGAGGACGTCATCGTAAGAAGATGGGAGGCACCGGACCGTGACGCCCATCGGATCGGACCACCCCCCCGGGTGTGTATAACCTCTCTTTCTCATCTTTCAGGATACATCGGGGGCTTATCTACAGCATTCCAGAATGTTGTAGATAAGCCCCTGATGTCGGTGGGCTTAGCTCATCTTCGATTTTGGGAGTGACAGGTTCCCTTTAACTGCCAATTCTCCAGTAAGAGATGATTTGAACACTATTTTCCTTCTAATTAACCCTATATGTGCAGGCGCATAGCACGTGGAAATAGTGATGCCCATCTGACTGATGCAGCCAATCACTAGCCTTTAGCAGTCACATGCTATACATGCAAACATCACAATTGAGGCCAGTGATTGACTGCAGTGGTGAGATGATTGATGGACAGAATATCCTCACAATGAGAGGAATAAGTAACCATTATTCCTTCACTTTATATCCCTCCTTGCCTTGGCGCCAATTTTATAAAACTACTATAATGAAACTTATTCAGTATAAATGTCAAGCATGTATTGTAAGAGGGATTTGTAGTTACCGGTTAGAAATTTGTAGTTAGATATTGGTAACCTATTACTATATTCCATTTTTTCAGGTTACTCTAAGCACTAGAAGTGGCTCTTGGATAATGAGCCGTGTGTGGGATAATGGTTATCCTTGGGACATGGTTTATCTCACCCGCTATCAGTCTTTCCTAAACTGGATTCTACCAAGATTGGTCTCGGATTGGCTCTATGAAAGTATGATGGAAAAAAGATTCAACCATAGCCACTACGGCTTGGTGCCTGTGGACAAGTATGTACATTTTTTTTGCAACTAGGTATACACTTAGAGGTGGCTCACACGAGCGTATAACTGGGACGAATGCTATCCGAAGTTTTATCGTAAAACATTCAGACCAGTGTTATACTATGGGGCAGTGAAGATCTGTCGGCATGAGAAAGGAATCGCAGCATGCTGCTGGTGGCTCCTCAGATTGGATGACGTGTACCCATACAAGTCTGTGGGTACGTGGAAAACATCTGACTGCACTCTGATGTCATCTAAGTGGTGTCCGATTTACGCAGACGCAGGCAATGGAAAAAATGGAATTTGATCAGAGTGCATTGACATAATCGATCCGATTCTCTCACATGAGAGAATTATCGATCGTCTGAGTGAGCCCTTACTATGTGATGCTGATGTTTTTTTGGCTATATTCCAATTTTCTATCCATTCGCATGGATTTGTACTGCAACCTCTTTATGAGGGGCAGTCCTATAGAACGGAATGTGCACAGTGGACTTCTGATTGTCCAATGATGGCAGATATTTGGGGAAATGATCATTGGACATGTTGGATTCGGCTTAAAGGGGTTTTCTGGTTTCAGAACCCCCTGGCTGTGGTTTGTTTAACACAAAAATCCTGTGCTCTAGCTAAACTGAAGCTGGGAGACAGGGGTTTTCCGAAACTGGAACCAGACATTGGCACAACCATAGATATATGTCGCTGTGCCAGATAAATATTATCATTCACCTGATCAGCAGGATTGCTTGGAGTTGAATGTACATCTATAAAATATGGATTGCCTAGAATCTTAAAATCGCCTTAAAGGAATCTGTCAGTAGGTTTTTGCTTTGTAAACAGAGAACAGCACGATATAATGGCTGAAAGCCTGATTCCAGGGATGTGTCACTTACTAGACTGTATATTGCTGCTGATTCAATAAGGTCAGTTTATTGTCAGCTGCAGATTATCCCTACAGGACTAGTTGCCTCATTCCTCCTAGTCCAACCACGCCCTCAATACTGATTAGCAGCTTTCTGCCAATCAGTGGTGTGGGCGGGGTTATACAGAGCTCAACATTCAAAGCTCTGCTAGGTCTGCAGCAGAGAAAAAAGGTATTGTATCACCATGACAGCAGCAGACAAGCAAGTGACACATCACTGGAATCAAGGTATGAGCCCCTACATCAAATAAGGCAGTAAAACCCTGGTCTGGTGACAGATTCCTTTTTAATGTTCTCAGTTTTGTTTTCTTTTAAGTAAATCCCCTAAATCTAATGATTGGCTAATCTAATTATAGATATTTTTGTGTATTTTCTTTCCGTGATATGTTTTCTTTATATTCCTTTTGCAGGTCTCTAAGGAAAGAGCCTGTATTTAATGATGACCTGGCGGCCGCCATTACTTGTGGCACTGTCACTGTAAAACCCAATATCCGAGAGTTCACTGAAACCTCAGCAGTCTTTGAAGATGGTTCAATGATGGAGAAGGTGGATGTTGTCATATTCGCCACTGGCTACACCTATGCATATCCATTTATGGATGATTCCATTGTCAAGAACACTAAAAACAAGGTTTCACTTTATAAAGGAGTCTTCTCCCCTAAGCTAGAAAAGCCAACCCTGGCAGTCATTGGATTGGTCCAATCATTGGGAGGGATCCCACCAACTTCTGATGTGCAGGCTCGATGGGCTGTGAGAGTTATCAAAGGTATGCAAGATGGAACTTCAAACGAGAAGAATATTAATACCAAAGGGTCTTTTTATCTAATATTTTATAAGTAATGGTCACACTGTGTATGTTGGTTATTTGATTACATTTTCTGATCTATTCTTTGTTGCCAGAGCGGAATATCACCTTTTCTGGACCCCACTAATAGAATAAATGCAAAAAGGGTGGCTTCAGGATTTGCTGCACTCAGTATATGTAGTGCTCTTTTTGTGACTTCTAGTGAATCAAAGGCCGTAACTCCCTCCTGAAGATGCAAAATAGGCTAATGATGCTCCAGCTTCTAACAGGAGATCATCAGATCACCATACAAGAAATCTGTCATCAGTTTTTTACCACCTAATCTGAAAACAGCATAATATAGAGTCAGAAACCTTGATTCCATCGATGTGTCAATTATTGGGCTGCTTGCTTTAGTTTTGATAAAATCATTGTTTTATAAGCAGGAGATTAATTATTAATAGAGGACTAGTAAACCTGCTACCAGTTAGTCCTCCACATTCATGAGCTCGGTATAACCCCGCCCCCACCACTGATTGGCAGCTTCCTGTGTGCACTGTGCATAGGCAGAAAGATGCCAATCAAGTGGCGTGGTTGGGGTTATACAGAGCTGGTAGAGGTGCAGCAGATAAAAATGTGACTTTTATCAAAATGTGTCACTTATTGGGCAAGCAGCCCAATAAGTGACACATCTCTGGAATCAGAATCTCTGCCTCTACATCATGCTGCTCTCAGATGGGGTTGCAAAAACTTGGTGACTGATTCCCTTTAAAGTGAGATTGGCCTTTGCATTCTCTGCAAGAGTTCTAGGATTTAAGATCCTACAGAATATTCTGATGACTTGTGGTCGTGTCACCTTCTCGTGTATTCGGGACATCTGCAATGCAGAATCTTTTTCCTCTTCATGTGCTTTTCTCTTTATCTGCATCCAATTTTCTCCACCTTTCCTGAATTTTTACATTCTCTCCCAATTTTTCAGCGTAATGAGATTTGTGTAGAACACCTTATCTGCTCCTATGTCTGAGATAGAGCCCGTAGAGCTAGGAAACTGAACTCCTCTGTGGACTTGTATCAGTTTTGCAAAAAAGGCAGCCAAGGGAAGAATATTACTATTTGGAAAGTAGTTTTATTTTGCATTTAAGGAGCAAATGGACAATAGAAAAAAAAACTGAGTGCTAACGTGTACAGAGTAATACACTTTTCACAGTTTTTTTATGCATGCTACGAGCTCATAGACTTTGAGAACAAAAATCCCAAATGCATATTGTGAGAAACAAGGACCGGCGGAGATAAATATACCACCCACCCCCCTGAACTCACGAAATCAGCTCCAAACAAACCATAATTAAATTAAGGAGGAAAACACGGAGCATTGATGAACAAAATATAAACAACGTTTATTACATAAATTAGTACATGAACAGACGTAGAGTTCAATAGCAATATAACATTATATAGTAACAGGAGCAACATGAATGTCTAGGAAATGTTGAAAAAAGCCCCCATCCCGACCCCACAAGTGATGCTCCACAAATGGAAAGCATACACGCAAGCCCCCCCTCAGTAGTAACGCATAATAAAGTGCTATGTGCAAATAGAAGGCCGCAATGGGCCTGACTCAAATAAGGCACCAAGCTACCAGACAAGCGTCCATAAATCGGACCCCATGATAACACTGCAAAAGTAAGGTGGCTGGTAATAGTGCACAACTTACCGATAGTAGGGGCAAGGTGGGGAGACGGTCAGGAGGTGGACCCCGACGCGCGTTTCGCGGCAGCACCGTGCCGCTTCCTCAAGGGGATAGCCGCTTAATGCCAACAAGGACCTTGAAGTAGCCCCTGACCCTAATCACATGATGTTCGGCGGTCCTTGCCCCTACTATCTGTAAGTTGTGCACTATTACCAGCCACCTTACTTTTGCGGTGTTATCATGGGGTCCGATTTATGGACGCTTGTCTGGTAGCTTGGTGCCTTATTTGAGTCAGGCCCATTGCGGCCGTCTATTTGCACATAGCACTTTATTATGCGTTACTACTGAGGGGGGCTTGCGTGTATGCTTTCCATTTGTGGAGCATCACTTGTGGGGTCGGGATGGGGACTTTTTTCAGCATTTCCTAGGCATTCATGTTGCTCCTGTTACTATATAATGTTATATTGCTATTGAACTCTACGTCTGTTCATGTACTAATTTATGTAATAAACGTTGTTTATATTTTGTTCATCAATGCTCCGTGTTTTCCTCCTTAATTTAATTAGAGCTCATAGACTTTGTAACGAGCCGGATCGCCACTCTGTGCACGCGCTCATGTAGAATCTGATCACATCTCCCCCTTGAAGTGAGTTGGGTATAGTGTTTTCAGCGATCAATGCAGCCTCAGGACCCAGACTCCCAACGATCAGCAGGATTTAAAATAACACGCTCTAAAAAAAAACCAAAAAACTAAAGTGTCCCTACACTTCAATGGTGCAATCTGTCTGCGCTCATTTCTGCATTGAGAAGTGAGTGGGGTCATTGACTTCACGTCTATAGAAACCTTAGGATAAAAAAAAATACTTCCAAGTTAAAAAGAGAGTTGATTGCTTATTGATATAATTGTTATTAGTATTATTAGTTATTCTGCTTCTTTCCGCTGTTCCCGTTCTTCTCATTCTTCTTCTCTTCTTACATTTTTTTTATTACTATTACTATCATTTATTTCAGGTACCTGTAAATTGCCACCAAAAGAGACAATGATTAATGAATTAAATGAAGAGGAGGGTGAAAAAAAGAACTGGTATGCTGAAGTTAACCCTTCTGTTATTGATTTGATCTGCAGTGTGCATTGATGCTTCATTACTCGTAATCGTGACCGATGCAGGATATTGCTGGGATGATCGCTCTTTCTTTCTTTCTATACCTTTCAGGTTTGGTCGCAGCGAGACGCTATCCACTGATTATGTCACTTACATGGATGAATTAAGCTCTTTTATCGGGTGCAAGCCAAATCTCCCTCTTCTCTGCCTTACTGATCCAAAATTGGCTTTGGAAGTATTCTTTGGCCCTTGCAGCCCTTATCAGTTTCGTCTTCATGGACCGGGAAAGTGGGATGGAGCCCGTAAAGCTATTCTAAACCAGTGGAATAGAACCATTGCTGCGACTAGAATGAGAGTTGTCCCCGCTCATCAACAGTCCTCTTCCATTGTAGCTATGGTCAAGATTCTACTTTTGCCCTTGCTTCTTCTCGCCTTGTTTTGGGCATGGGCTTAGCTTCATTTGCTGCATTGTGCCATCACTGATATATTTTATTGATACATCATTTTTTTGTTCTGATTTTTTTTTCTCATCTTTGATTAGTGAGCTGTATTTTTAAATCGATAACTGCTGATCTTTTCTTTTAGTCATAGATTTTTGTCAATACTCGATTATTTTTTCAGCATGGCAAATAACATTTCAATTTCATTTTATCACATATGCTGGTTTCCATCATGATGGGGCTCTTATTCGGTGCCCTTCTCTTTTTAGCCAGAGTGGAGAGCCACTATTGATGCACTTTTCATTGGTTGATTTGACCACCCAATATTTCAAGGTTGACTATATATTTCAACAATGAGCATTTAAAGGGAATCTGTCACCAGTTTTTTCTATATGATTTGACAGCAGCATGAGGTAGGGGCAGAGCCCCTGATTCCAGCCATATGTTACTTATTGGTCTCCATGCTGTTATTTTTTATGCCATCCCTGTTTCCTGTGAGACAGATCTAGCATTGCTCAGAAAGCTGTGCCCTGTATAACCCTGCCCACGCCTCTGATTGGTAGATTTCTGGGTACACTGTGTATATGACAAAAAGCTGTTAATCAGTGGTAGGTGCAGAACTGCACAGAGCAGCAGGACTAGGAGGCGCAAGACACTTAGTCCTGAATTATTAAAACACTGATTTTATTGAAACAGGAAAATAGTCTAATAAAAATGAAACATCACTGAAATCAGGCTCTCCTCCCTACATCATGTTCCTCTCAGATAACTTAGCACAAACCTGCTGACATTTAACTTCATAGTAGAGAATAATACACTAAAGGGAAACCTACAAACATGCAAAGGTTTAACGGAAAACGCATTCTAAATTGTGTATCGTCTCAGTAGAGTGTTTATTAACAGTATGATCACAAAAGAAGAGACTCTCCACTGGATTCATCATCCATTACCTGTGTTTGATACATAGGAACTAATTTGGACTGGTTTGAATCCACTTTTTTTTTTTTTCAAAATAAAATGGATTTAAAAAAAACTAAAAAAGTGGCTCCTTATCTCATATGTCCGTTTTTAAAGCTTTGTTATTGTTTTAGTTATTCTTGAAGCATAGTGCCATCTTCCTGCTGGTGCAACATTTCCAATGGAAGTCCAGTGCTTCAGATATAAATATAAAGTATTCTGTTAATTAATATTTTAAACTCTGTGTACCAGCTTAGTATGTTAACACACCAGGGGTGCTGATACAGAACATGCCAATGATCAGCAGTGTGTACGGGTTGCTGATATGTGATACGACAATAATTGATAGTGGATACACGGGTCCCAATATGTGACTTATCAGTATTGGCATAAGTGTCTTTACATGCAAGTCTACCGCTGCATGCGGTGACAATGTAGTGAGAACTATACATGCCACATCATAGGCAGCTGAAGTTATCATTGTCATCAATTGTCACTCAGTTTATCTAATTTCCTTAAAAAGTCATTGAGCAACACTTCCGTAAAGAGTGCTAGACAAATTAGTCTGAGAACGTTGGGACACAACCCAGGTGGGGTCTGTAATATTTGCCACATGAGGTCTCACCCAGCTATTACGAAGGGCACTGTTCAAAGTCACCGAAAAATGGCCACCACTGACAGGTTTGGCACTAGCCACTCAGTTTACCAGATCCCAGAGGCTATCCTGGCCTTCACACTTTAATACCTGTACATGGATTTGGCTTTACACAGTGAACTCTACACTGGCACCATAGGGTCACCTGCTGTTCGGTGGTGAAGACTGGCAAGAATGGTCTGGCTCTGACCCAGCTACCTGAAGGGTAAATGAGGTACAGGCAAAAGCATGGTCAGTAAATGAGCTGAGCTCAGAAACAAGGACCTGAAAAACAGTGTGTGTGTGTGTGTGTGTGTGTGTGTGTGTGTGTGTGTGTGTGTGTGTGTGTGTGTGTGTGTGGCGGGCTGAAGAAGACGTCCAGTCAACCGGAGGGTTATTTGTGTTTTCCTAAGTGTGTTGTGATGTTATTAGTTTGTGTGATAAGTTATGTTATATTTATTCCCTATGGCCGGTGTTGTACTTCAGTTCTCCTGCAGGCTTCGCCTATAAGGCCATCACTGGGAATGCAGAAGGTCTGTCCACTGGGGGGAACAATGACCCATACAGCAGATAGGGATACTGTTTGCATTGCACTGCATAGGACACTAGATAGTTAATATTGGGATTAACTCACCAGTTGGGAGGAGTAAGAGCAGTTTTCATAGAAAATGTTTCCGGGTTACAATTAGTGGAAGTAGGGGCTGTCACACGGCCTATTCGGAGTCTAGGACTCATGAACAGCAAGTCTGGGTGGAGTGGAAAGCAAGGCTGACCATAGCAGAGTTAGCAGGTTCTAGTGCAGCTAAGCTGTAGCAGAAGAGTATGGGTCCCGACAGTGTTAGTTTCCTAGAAGAATGAGGACCCAGCTTTGGTCACGTCTGGATACCAGGACAGTCTTGAACCTAAGGTTTGTAGGAGGTACAGAGAGAGTCATGACTCTGTCTCCCTGAAAAGGAAGATGACAGCTGGGTCGCAGAGTGAGGTGAAGATGGTGGGTCTCAGGGCAGGACGAGGACAAGATCTGATGGATCACAAAACCAAGGAAACATCACTAAAAAGAGACTTTGTTTTAATCTGTATGCTGAAGCCATGTGTAAATGAATTCTACAGTAAAGTCAAACCTGTTAACCCGAACCCAAGGTCTTCTGCTTTGTTTGTAGCCGACACCAGTCCCATGGATGGAGAAGTAAATAAGGTTCCCGAAGTAAAAGTGAGTAATGAGCGTTCTCCAACACACCACTCACCTCACCCAGACATCCGCTCAGAAGAGGGGTTGCGGGGCAATCAGAATGTGTGCCCTGGCAATGCTTTATTTGTACCAAGCAAGCAGAACTATATCTTGCAGCTCCGGCAGTGAGATTTTGTTGGGTATGGTTCTATCCAATTGGAAAGGGAAGGGAGCGGATTACTCCAACTGACAGCACACATCCATACTGCCTGATTGGATAGTACTACAGGTCACAGCCACCCTAGTCAGTGACTGTACAGAGCCTGCACCGCCAGAAGCTCTTTTTCCCTGTGTCTCCCACATTACCAAGCAAGTTATAAAGAAGATGTGACACCAGTTTTTCCAAATGCCTGAATAACAAATCTTCCTCTACCTGTAATGGCAAGGGGTGGTGGTTTTACTAATAAGATATATTAGTCATTGGTTAGAGGAGAAATCAAGTCTTTTATTTTACTTAGTTTTTTATAACTACTTTGGAACCACCCATAGACTGAGTCCACACTTTACTCTGTTCTGACATTGTAAAACGTCATTTCAGAGTAAACTCCATGTTGGAGATTATACATCTGTGAGGTCAGGGAGCTGGCTGTCAAACAGCCAAATAACCCAAAAAGACGGTAGAGAAAGTTTATTACTTTTTCTTCCTGATCACTTTATACACAATCAATGGCGTATCTACAGAATAGGAAACGCTAACCATGTTCCCTTTCCTGAACCCAGTAACCATGTGATCACTTGGTGTAGGAAGGAAGAACATGCTGCTGCATCCTTGAAGACTTATTCAGCTCTGCTATATAGACCCCACCAAACGTCTTTTAAAGGGAACCTGTCACCCCGTTTTTTCAGTAGGAGATAAAAATACCGTTAAATAGGGCCTGAGCTGTGCTTTACAATAGGGTATTTTTTGTCCCCTGATTCCCTACCTATGCTGCCGAAATACCTTACAAAAGTGTCCTTTTTCGCCTGTCAATCAGGCTGGTCAGGTCAGATGGGCGTGGTCACAGCGCTGTTTCTCCCCCACATCTTGCTTATGTTCCCGTTGGTGGCGTAGTGCTTCTCGCATGCGCAAGTGCCGAATGCACTGCGCAGCTGTAGAAAAAGAGCGCGCTCGCCGCTATTCAGCGGTTTCTCGGTGGGCGCGGCCATCTTCCTGAGGCCGCGCGTGCGCAGATGGAGTCTCCTGCTTCCCAGGGCTTCAGGAAAATGGCCGCTGGATGCCGCGCATGCGCAGATGGACATCGCGGCGGCCATTTTCCTGAAGCCGAGTTCGAACTCGGAAAGAAGATGGCCGCGCCCACCGAAAAACCGCTGAATAGCGGCGAGCGCGCTCTTTTTCTACAGCTGCGCAGTGCATTCGGCACTTGCGCATGCGAGAAGCACTACGCCACCAACGGGAACATAAGCAAGATGTGGGGGAGAAACAGCGCTGTGACCACGCCCATCTGACCTGACCAGCCTGATTGACAGGCGAAAAAGGACACTTTTGTAAGGTATTTCAGCAGCATAGGTAGGGAATCAGGGGACAAAAAATACCCTATTGTAAAGCACAGCTCAGGCCCTATTTAACGGTATTTTTATCTCCTACTGAAAAAACGGGGGTGACAGGTTCCCTTTAAAAAACACTGAAAAACTGCAAGTCCAAAGTTGCTGTTTCTAGCCCGGATCTTTAAAAAAAAAATAAAAAGTGTGTGTATATGTTATAATTTCTTCGGGAAAGAGAACACAATTTAAAATGTTCTTTTTTGTGGTCGTAAAAAAACAGAAAACAAAATGTTAAAAATAGTCACTTATTTCCTATTTTTTGCCATTTTTTCCACAGTTATTTATCTTTGGCGCTACACAGGGCTATATTCAACTACAGATGAGCAAATCTACTTGATGCAAATTAAATTCATTTCAAAACTTAGGAATTCACTGAATTGGAACAATTCACCTAAAATGGCCTCTGCAAATTTTCAGGCTGAGAAGATTGCATCAGCCAGAAAAGGATTTCATGACTTTGGATGGACTTTCTAATTTTTTGCAAAACCAATAGTATAGCACAGTCAATCAGGAGAGACTGTCTTAGCCAATATAAAAGCAGGAGTCAGGAATGCATCAGCTATTTTGTGGCAAATTTGGATAGTGAGAGGGAAAATTACCATTCTCAGCTTAAATTATGAAAGAGAGACCACCATAATTATGGACTGCTCAGTACACAGTATACACAGTAAAAAGTTCAAATAGCAGAAACCCAAGACAACAATCAATTGAAAGAGAAAGGCAAACACTTAAAACCAATTAAAATACACAATAGTTTAAACAGAACATTTAATGTTTGACCATAATTTTGTCTTATATCCCAACAGAATAAGTGAGGTCTACCCCGTATCAATATGTAAAGAGTATATACAATCCATCAAACACAAAAAAGGGACAGAAGGCAATGTAAGAACATATGGCCAAATAATAAAATAAACACCCACCCTCCTATTGGGATGCAAGAATTCAGCCATAGAATAGCATATTAAAGGGAATCTGTCAGTAGGATCGACCATTCTAAGCCATCTATATGGGCATGTAGGTAATTGGAAGCTGAATAAAATAATACCTTGATATCTTCCATTCACTCCAGAGAAATCCACATTTTTCTTACATGTAAATGAGCTGCTTAGAACTAAGGGCTAGACACTGTTCTGCATGAGAATCTGCCTCCAGAGCTCATTTTAAATAGAAGGGGGAGTTACCAGTGTGATGTGGAATGGCCGCTCTTTGATCTCACTGCAGAGCTGTGTGTGATTGTATCTAACACATCTGTAGGTTCCTCTCAGCTTCAATCTCACAGAGAGCCAGTGCTGCAGTATTGTTGCAACACAGCAGAGCTGCAACAAATGTTTGTAAGAAGACAAAGTTCGGTTCTATTGTTCTTTGTTAGTTCCATGTCTCACACTGGTAATGCCCCTTTTTATTTAAAAAAAATCTCTGGAGGCAGACTCTCATGCAGATCAAGGTCTGACCCATGGATCCGACCAGCTTATATACATATAAGAAAAATGTGGATCTATCTGAAATAACATATCAGATGGCAGATACCAGGGTATCATTTTATACAGCTTCCTATGACAAAATGCCCATATAGACAGCTGACTAATACCCATACCATATAGATCAGGGGTGTCAAACTGCATTCCTCAAGGGCTGCAAACAGGTCATGTTTTCAGGATTTCGTTGTACTGCACAGGTGATAATTTAATCACCTACACACATAATGATTCCAGCACCTTGTGCAAAGCTAAGGAAATCTTGAAAACACGCATGGTTTGCGGCCCTTGAGGAATGCAGTTTAACACCCCTGGTATAGATGTCTAAGGGAATCTGTCAGTAGGATAAACTCTTATAAGTATAAACAAATAAGGAAGAGGCAGAGAATAGAGCTGGAATGGCAGAGGTTTCAGATATTTAATCTCATTTGCATATAAAATTAAATGCTGATTTCTCAGTAATGGAGGAACGGACTGGCCATGTAAATCTATTGCTGGACTTGTCTTTGAAAGAGCTACACGTGCATAGAAATAGTTAATTTTTGATTTTGTGGGTTTTTTGGCAGCTTGCTAATAAACTCTCTTTAATGAGTTCTGGACCATGAAGCATCAAACTTTAAATTGATGCTTAAAGGGACTCTGTCACCTGGATATGGAGGGAACAATCTTCAGCCATAGGGGCGGGGTTTTTGGGTGTTTGATTCACCCTTTCCTAACCCGCCGGCTGCATGCTGGCTGCAATATTGGATTGAAGTTCATTCTCTGTCCTCCGTAGTACATGTCGGCACAAGGCAAGATTGCAGACTGTGCAGGCGTGTACTATGGAGGACAGAGAATGAACTTCAATCCAATATTGCAGCCAGCATGCAGCTAGCGGGTAAGGAAAGGGTGAATCAAACACCCGAAAACCCCGCCTCCATGGCTGAAGATTGTTCCCTCCAAATTCAGGTGACAGTGTCCCTTTAAAGGGAATTTGTGATCAGCCTTTTGCTTAATAAGGCTGGTGTAATGCTTCTGCTGGTTAATTAAAAAAAACTAAATGCAATAATATTTACAGTGGGGCAAAAAAGTATTTAGTCAGTCAGCAATAGTGCAAGTTCCACCACTTAAAAAGATAAGAGGCGTCTGTAATTTACATCATAGGTAGACCTCAACTATGGGAGACAAACTGAGAAAAAAAAAATCCAGAAAATCACATTGTCTGTTTTTTTATCATTTTTTTTGCATATTATGGTGGAAAATAAGTATTTGGTCAGAAACAAACAATCAAGATTTCTGGCTCTCACAGACCTGTAACTTCTTCTTTAAGAGTCTCCTCTTTCCTCCACTCATTACCTGTAGTAATGGCACCTGTTTAAACTTGTTATCAGTATAAAAAGACACCTGTGCACACCCTCAAACAGTCTGACTCCAAACTCCACTATGGTGAAGACCAAAGAGCTGTCAAAGGACACCAGAAACAAAATTGTAGCCCTGCACCAGGCTGGGAAGACTGAATCTGCGATAGCCAACCAGCTTGGAGTGACGAAATCAACAGTGGGAGCAAAAATTAGAAAATGGAAGACATACAAGACCACTGATAATCTCCCTCGATCTGGGGCTCCACGCAAAATCCCACCCCGTGGGGTCAGAATGATCACAAGAACGGTGAGCAAAAATCCCAGAACCACGCGGGGGGACCTAGTGAATGAACTGCAGAGAGCTGGGACCAATGTAACAAGGCCTACCATAAGTAACACACTACGCCACCATGGACTCAGATCCTGCAGTGCCAGACGTGTCCCACTGCTTAAGCCAGTACATGTCCGGGCCCGTCTGAAGTTTGCTAGAGAGCATTTGGATGATCCAGAGGAGTTTTGGGAGAATGTCCTATGGTCTGATGAAACCAAACTGGAACTGTTTGGTAGAAACACAACTTGTCGTGTTTGGAGGAAAAAGAATACTGAGTTGCATCCATCAAACACCATACCTACTGTAAAGCATGGTGGTGGAAACATCATGCTTTGGGGCTGTTTCTCTGCAAAGGGGCCAGGACGACTGATCCGGGTACATGAAAGAATGAATGGGGCCATGTATCGTGAGATTTTGAGTGCAAACCTCCTTCCATCAGCAAGGGCATTGAAGATGAAACGTGGCTAGGTCTTTCAAAATGACAATGATCCAAAGCACACCGCCAGGGCAACGAAGGAGTGGCTTCGTAAGAAGCATTTCAAGGTCCTGGAGTGGCCTAGCCAGTCTCCAGATCTCAACCCTATAGAAAACCTTTGGAGGGAGTTGAAAGTCCGTGTTGCCAAGCGAAAAGCTAAAAACATCACTGCTCTAGAGGAGATCTGCATGGAGGAATGGGCCAACATACCAACAACAGTGTGTGGCAACCTTGTGAAGACTTACAGAAAACGTTTGACCTCTGTCATTGCCAACAAAGGATATATTACAAAGTATTGAGATGAAATTTTGTTTCTGACCAAATACTTATTTTCCACCATAATATGCAAATAAAATGTTAAAAAATCAGACAATGTGATTTTCTGGATTTTTTTTTCTCAGTTTGTCTCCCATAGTTGAGGTCTACCTATGATGTAAATTACAGACGCCTCTCATCTTTTTAAGTGGTGGAACTTGCACTATTGCTGACTGACTAAATACTTTTTTGCCCCACTGTATATGAAAGCTGTTCCTTCTCTCATTTTTCATCAGTTAATTGACAAACGTTATGTTAATGAGTTACCTTAAGGTTATCAGGGCATTGCATCAGCACGGCAGAGTCACAGTGATTGACATTATACCAGCATCGATAGGTGGGAACTTGTAATTAGTTTTTTGCCTATGAAGCTGTCGCTCTGTTGCTGCAGGTCATTAAATACTAAACATCATCATGTTTTTATAAAAGCTGTCCTTTTTCAGCAATTGATCTTTATACTTTATATTAATGTTACCTTCAACCATCCGGGGGTTGCATCAGCATGGCAGAGTCATAGTCATAGCTGCAAACTCGCCCGGTACACAGTGATTGACATCCTCCCAGCACACGGCACAAGCCATTGAAAGCCTCAATTTTAAGGTTTGCTGCACCTTTCTTTGGTTACACATTAACAATCTGATACTTCTGAACAGTTCTCATCACTGGTCAATGAAATTAAATATTTGCCAAGCTCTTGTAAGGCTACGTTCACATTTGCGTTGTTGTGTGCTGCGTCGGCGACGCAACGCACAACGCATGCAAAAATACATGCAAAACGCTGCGTTTTGTGATGCATGCGTTCATTTTTATAGCGCAAAAAAATGCAACAAGCAGCGTCCTCTGCGCCCTGACGCTTGCGCCCAAAAAACGCATGTGTCACAAAACGCAACAAAACGCATGTCCATGCGCCCCCCATGTTAAATATAGGGGCGCATGGCGCATGCGTCGCCGCGGTTGCGCCCGACGCACCGCAAATGTGAACGTAGCCTAATACCACCTGTTCATGAGATCAATTACTTGCACCAATTTTGTAAAAAGAGCTACGGATACCCTGTATAATCAGGTTGTACAGTAGATTTTTATTAGTGTAGTTTTCATTTGTACCAGTGAATACTTTTGGTTTTGTTTATTTTAATGGGATCATTACTTTTTAACACATTATTAATAACTTCTTATAAGAACAGTAAATGGTTTTCCTACCAACACTGAATCCATCCTTGAGGTTTCAGTGGTTTAAATTTCACACAATAAGAATCCTATAAAAATTGCTGTAGTCAGTCCACACAGGATGAAAATGTGTTTCATCATTCCCCTGGAGTCCACAGATTTCTGAACGACGCGTGTCCTGGCTGGGTTTATGGTTCTACTGTGTTGAGTCATGATGGCGTTCCTAGCACCACTCCATTTCCCAGGACCTGTTAGGCGATATTGGTATGGCGTGCATGGACCAAAAAAAACATTCAAAGCCAATTTGGGGTCTGTAATTAACAGACGTATAATGTTGGGACGGACGCCAATCTCCTCAGCTACTTCATCCATGCATTCTGTGAAGAACATTTGTAAAGTCTCTCTTCGGCCATCTCCAAAACTGTGGAAATATAATTAGAATGATGTAATTTATATTGGTAGGAAACAATGGTGGCATCAACAGAATACAGTTCATCGTGTTTGCGGCCTTATTCTTTTTATATGAAATAGGAGAAGATTTGTTGAGTAAGATTTGCCGGCTGTCGGATGACACAAAAGTGTGTAATTGGTTTGATAATCATGGAGACATCTGTAAAGGAAAATGATTGATCTTTACTGGATAATGAAAACTGTAACTAAATGTAAAATTATGTAGTCAGAGACTAAGAATCCTTTGTGCCACTCGGCACTGACTATGCAGGGCGCAATAGGTAAAATGAGTGTCATTGGATGCTGTGCTCTGCATAGGTAGCAACCTTAAAAATAAAGATCAGACTTCTTCACCAATGCCTGTATAAGGCTAGGTTCACATTGCGTTAGGGCAGTCCGTCTAGCGCATAGCGCTACGGACTGCGCTAACGCAATGTCCCAAAAGGGATCGCGTTAGCCGATCCCGCTAGCGCAGATCCCCGATCTGCGCTAGCGAGGAACGGACCGCGAACGCTGCAAGCAGCGTTCACGGTCCGTCACTCAAATGATGGCACATTGCCAGCGCACGCCCAATGTGGGCGTGCGCTAGCGATGCGTTCGCCATTACAAGCAATGGCGGCACTAACGGACTACGTTACACCACGTTATGCCGCGGTGTAACGTAGTCTGTTAAACGTACCGCCATAACGCAATGGGAACCAAGCCTAAGGCGTAGCAGTCTATGACAAATATATCTTGACTGCTGTGCTCTACATTACTAGCCACAGAGGTAACAGCTAATGAATGCAGCCAGCATTGAGTTAAATGTAGGGCAAATGTATTGTGTCTTCATTCATTACTTAGAGATACTTTTAATTTTTTACACGTTTTTTGTATGATAAATGGGGTTAAGGCTGGGGCTTGACTTAAGTATAGTCTTAAGGTTAGGACTAGGGTTAGGGATAGGGTTATTGATAGGAAAAGGGTAGAAATATGGCTAAGGTAATAAAAGGTGTAATAAAAATATATATACTGGTATATCTTTTTCATTTAAAAATTTTGTATTTGACTTCAGCAAAGAGCAGAAAAAAAGGTGGTCCAAGCACAAATTGTAATTACATCAGTCTTTTCCCCAAATCACAATACATTGGTTGAAGGGTAAGGTGTTTAATACTGGACTTGTCAGAGGGGCTCCAGAACTGCTAATGGCTCACTGGTTTGAAGGAGCAAAATTCTTGCCTTGCCCCAGGCAAGAGGGCGAGATTGTGACTCCATGGTATACAGAGGGGCCATATCTAGAATACTAAGTTATTGATATCTTATAAAGTAAAGGTAAAATAGAACGAGTCTAAAGTTATCTACAAAACCCAAATCAGTAGAAAAGCATCGTCTCATTGTCCTCACTTCAAACAAGTTAAACTTCTGTTATTTCATATACCAGTCTTATAAGTTCAGGAACTGTCCTAATTTCCATGTTCTGTAATTTTCCATCCACTCTTTTTGATTAGAGTTTAATTTTCATAAGCATTGTGTCATGCCTATAGTTGCTAACAAGTTGAGACAAGCGGGGATTCCGTGTCTGGACACAAGCACAGCACCTATCAGCGTTAATAAGTCCAGTCTGTGTGCCTAAACCTATCTGCGCAAATACCAGACGCAGACCATGCTGTGCCTTATATGACACTACAGTCATTCACTTTTTCATCATAGTACGTAACTGATGAAGGTCCAGATATAGGACCGAAACGTTTTTTTGGCTACTACCATTAAAATCTCACGAGCATTAAGTTGAGTGCCAGGTTCTTTCTTTTAGTATCACATGGTGTGGGAACCTACCTGGGCACCACTAGTAGTAGTGCACACGGCTTTATCTTTGTTATAGTTGCTAAAACTTCCATTCCTTCACTTTCCAGCATGCCTTTCCCCAGCCAGTAGTTTCTCTGTCCCTAATTGAAAGCTTGCCTTTCTTTCTTTCTTTAGTCATTCATTCCAGCATATTCAGGTGGTTTTAACCATCTGGTTCCTTCCTGCCACATATATTGCAGGCTTTTTAGTCCAGGAGAGAAGTCTTATCAGGGCAGGGACCTAACTATAAGTTACGCATTGACGTTGCAGTTTGGGCTCACATACTTTGGCCAATCTAAGTGCTAAGTACCTTCTTTTTACTGTACATTTTCCTATAGCAAATTTTGCATTTCCAATTTTTTCAAAATTTCACATGTTTGTAATATAGCACTTAACCCATGTTCTATGGCAGTAATGCAGTCGCAATTTTCTATATGTACCATTCTGAAAAAATTCAAAGTGCAGCTTTATATTTTCTTTGTATTCATTTTGTCAGACAGGAGAGCAGGAGTACAGAGGAAAAAAACCCTCCCAACTTACTGGAATCTGTCTCAGTGTCTCAGCTGCTAAAGAGCTAGAGTTAGAAGAAATATATTCTGGGGCAATTTTTAGGAGTACGACAAAAACTTTTAAATAAGTAATTTGCAGATGGAAGATGTTACAGTAAAGTTACAGTATCTAGGCTGTCAAATGAGTTCAAGCTGTCTTTCAACTGTTATATTTCTGGATTCACAGCTACACTGCTCGGCACTTTTGTATAATATCTCTCATGCCACAGAGATATTAGGATGCAAGATGTACTGTTCTTTGTGTGAAATTTATGGGAGACCCCTGCCTTTAGGGCTAACTGAAAATTGAAGATCGATCCTGCAGGGGAAAAAAATCTTCCTTACACAAGGCTTAAAATGACAAAAAATAGTATTAGTCCTCATTTTCACATGAGAAAGCTTATTCTAAAAAATCACATAAAAAGATACAGTGGAAAAGTGTAGTTACTCACCGATAACGGTGTTTCTCAGAGCCCATGACAGCACTACCAGAGAGAGGGGATCCGCCCTTCAAGGACAGGAAACCTACAGGATAAAAGGGCGGTACCTCTCCCCTGCATCAGTTTTGTTTACAGAGCATCGGAGGTCCTCCAGGTTAGTCACAACAACATAAAAAAATATGCAATTTTAATCATAATGCTTAACAGTGAACACCGTGTCTATATGGAAAAACCACTTCACACAAATAATGTGCTCACCGCACACGTGATGAGGGGGGGAATAAGCAGGTGCTGTCATGGGCTCTGAGAAACACCGTTATCGGTGAGTAACTACACTTTTCTCAGTCGCCCATGACAGCACTACCAGAGAGAATTACAGAGATCATTGCTTAGGGAGGGACCACAGCATGCAGAACCCTTCTCCCGAAGGTTAGGTCAGACGAAGAGGCTAGGTCTAAGCGGTAGTGTCTGAAGAAGGTTGAAGGTGATGACCAGGTGGCCGCCTTACAGATCTGATCTAATGGTACCTCTGACCTTTCGGCCCAGGAGGTCGCCATAGCCCTTGTAGAATGTGCCTTCAGTCCTTGCGGAATGGCGTTCCCGGAGGATGAGTACGCCAAAGCTATTGCGTCTGTGACCCATCGAGCTATAGTGCCCTTAGAAGCTTTGAGTCCTTTCCTGGGTCCCTGGAAGCAGATAAAAAGAGACCCTTCCTTCCTATACTGCTGGGTGATTTTTATGTATTGGACCAGGCACCTTTTAACGTCTAGTGTATGGAATTTCTCTTCCTTCTTATTTTTAGGGTTTTGACAGAAAGAAGGAAGGATTATTTCTTGGGATCTGTGGAATGTTGACGCAACTTTCGGTAGATAGGAAGGGTCTGTTTTTAATATAACTTTATCATCCAGAATTTGTGTAAATGGAGGGTTTACAGACAAGGCTTGGAGGTCACTTATCCTACGGGCCGAAGTCAGGGCTATTAGGAGGGCAGTTTTAAGAGAAAGAATCTTAAGGGGTACCGATTCTATGGGCTCAAATGGGGAGTCTGTTAGGGCTGACAAAACTAAGTTCAGATCCCAGGCAGGTAATCTACTTATAGTTACTGGTTTAGACCTTGCGGCTGCTCTGATAAACCGTATAACCCAAGGGTTGGCTGCTATGTTCTCACAGTATAACGCTCCTAGAGCTGCTATCTGTACCCTTAAGGTACTTACCGAAAGGCCTAAGTCTAAGCCCTTCTGTAGAAATTCTAGTATTTCAGACACTGGAACACCATCTTGCAATTTTACCCCAGAGGAGGACAAAAATTTTTTCCATGTTTTGCCGTATATTTTTGTGGTTACAGGTTTTCTACTTTTCATTAGTGTAGACACTAGTTTGTCAGAAAACCCTCTTTCCCTTAATAGTGACCTTTCAAAAGCCACGCTGTCAGATGGAGATTCTCTGATTGAGGGTGGAACACCGGTCCCTGAGACAGGAGGTCCGGAAGATCCGGAAGCACCCAGGGATCGGTGATTGATAACATCCTCAGCCACGAAAACCAGGCTCTCTTGGGCCAGAAGGGGGCTATCAAGATGAGTCTGGATTTGTCCTGCCTGATCTTTCTCAGAACTGCTGGAATGAGAATAGTAGGGGGAAATGCATATGTTAGGGTCTGTGTCCAGGGTATTGTGAATGCATCCACGGCCTGAGGATTCCCCCTGGGATCTAGGGAACAGAAAGTTTCCACTTTCTTGTTGTGCATATTGGCAAAGAGGTCTATTACAGGGATTCCCCATAGATCTGTAATTTTGTTGAATATGCCCTGATTTAGAGACCACTCCCCCTGCTTTAGTTGGGTACGACTCAGAAAGTCCGCTTTTTGGTTTTCCACCCCCTTTATATGTAGGGCTGATAGGGACAGGAAGTTGTTTTGTACCAGGCTGAAAATTTCGGAGGTAGTTTCCATTAATGATTGAGACCTGGTTCCCCCCTGGTGGTTTAAGTAAGCTACTACTACTTTGCTGTCCGAGAATACTCGGACATGTTGGCCTTGTAGTTGGTC
Organism: Ranitomeya imitator; assembly: GCF_032444005.1. Taxonomy (NCBI): domain Eukaryota; kingdom Metazoa; phylum Chordata; class Amphibia; order Anura; family Dendrobatidae; genus Ranitomeya; species Ranitomeya imitator. The sequence goes on from NC_091289.1 coordinate 142,323,005, forward strand.
TAGAAAGTACAGTAGTGCATGATTCACGGCCCTCAACTCTTTTTGATTTGAGGAAGATCTGAGCTCCTGAATTGTCCATATCCCCTGAGTGACTCTGTCGTCTAGGTGAGCCCCCCACCCTGTGGGACTTGCGTCTGTGGTAACTATCTGAGACGCCTCTATTACCCAGGGAATCCTTTTTGATAAGTTGTTGGGATTCAACCACCAGCCTAGGGAATGAATAGTGGGTAAACTTAGAGTCATTCGACTTTCTAACCGTCCTCCTAGTATTTTTTGGTTCCTTAAAATATCCCACTGAAGTGTCCTTGTGTGGAGCTGTGCCCACTGAACCGCTGGGAGACAGGCGGAGAGGGATCCCAGTAATGACATTGCCTTTCTTAGAGTCATGGTAGGGTTTGCACGCGCTTGTGACACTAGGTGGATTATGTTTTGTTTTTTCTTGTCTGGTAGGTAACAAACCTGAGAACTTGAGTCCAGGGTGAGACCCAAGAATTCTTGAACCTTGGTTGGTTCCAGTTTTGATTTTTGGAGGTTCACCAGCCAGCCCAATTTTGTTAAGGTGTCTATGACTCTGTCGCATTGTTGACGGCAGAGTTCGGCCGAGTTGCTCACAATCAGAAAGTCGTCTAGATATGGAATAATCAAGACGTCTTCCTCTCTCAGATGTGCCATCATCTCCGCTATCAACTTTGTGAAGATGCGGGGAGCAATTGATATGCCAAAGGGAAGAGCCCTGTATTGGTATTCCCTGGTCTGTCCTTTTATGACTGCCAGTCTGAGGAATTTCTGAGAGGTCTTGTGGATGGGGACGTGATAATATGCGTCGCTGAGATCTAGAACTATCATAAAACAGTTGGGAAACAGATTTTTTATCGTTGATTTTATTGACTCCATTTTGAATCTGTAGTTCTTTACATAGGTATTCAACTTCCGTAAGTTTATTATAGTTCGGAAGGTTCCGTCTGGTTTGGGAACCAGGAACAATGGAGAGTAGAATCCCTTCCCTCTCTCCAGAGGGGGGACTTCTTGGATGACAGCCTTGTTTACTAGTTTTACAATTTCTAGTTCTAGAGCTTCTTGTTGATGAGGAGATGATCTCAGCGGTGTTACCACATAATTCCGTGGGGGTAGGGATAAAAATTCTATGCGAAGCCCTTCTCCTATTACTTTCAATATCCAAGGGCTGGTCGAAATGTTCTCCCAGGCCGGGAGGAATTGAGTCAATCTCCCTCCCACCCTGGGAAAGACGTCACTTGGGGGGGGGTTTCCTATCTCGAGGGGAGTTACCAAAAAGGAAGCCTCTGTCTTTTCTTCTCCCGTCATCCCATCGGTTTTGCTCCCTCGGTGGTCTCCTTCTAAAAAATTTTCTGTTCCGAAAGGGCCGTTTATTATATGTTGGGGCCAGGATGGGAAAACCTTTCTTTTTATCACCTGCTTTTTGCAGGACATCGTCCAAAGTCTCTCCAAAGAGGAATTTACCTTCACAGGGGATTGAACACAGTTTGTGTTTAGTTTGTAAGTCAGGGCCAGCTTTTTAACCATAGGGTTCTACGTGCCGCATTTGAGAGAGCTGCCGATTTAGATGTTAATTTAATGGAGTCGGCCGATGAGTCTGCCAAGAATGCCGCGGCTCCTCTAATCATAGGGATGGACTCTAAAATTTTATTCCTAGGGACCCCATCTCTAATCTGTTTCTCTAGGTTGTCGACCCAAATCATTTAGGAACGTGACGTACAGGCCGCTGCTATAGTTGGCCTTAAGCATCCTCCGGCTGACTCCCAGGCCCCTTTAAGAAAGGTATCTGCTCTTTTGTCAAGAGGATCTTTCAAGGTTCCCATATCCTCGAATGGTAATGCGAACTTTTTCGAGGCTTTAGCTACCGCAACGTCAAGTTTGGGGGCTTTATCCCACGAGACCGAAGCCTCTTCTTCAAAGGGGTATTTCCTTTTAATAGAGGGAACCGATGCATTTCTCCTCTCAGGTTTCTCCCACTCCTTCTTAATTAACGTTTGAATATTTTCATTAAGGGGAAACACCTTACGCTTTTTTTGGGAAAGACCCCCAAACATAATGTCCTGTACCGTTTTATCAGGACGAGGATCTAACACCCCCATCGTCGATCTTACAGCCTTTACAAGGCCGTCAACCTCATCTAGGGGGAAGCAATGACGACCCCCACTTTCACTGTCTGAAGAGGAGAGGGATGAATCTTGCGTATCCGAGTTTTTACTCTCGGAGCTAGAAGAGTCGGAATTTCTATCAGGAACTGATTTCTTAGTAGATCTCCTGTCGCTTTTACGGGAGTTAAACACCGTCTCAACCTCCGCTTTAATTACAGAGCGCAACTCAGAGGCGAAGTTCGCGGTCTCCTCACAGAGGACTCGCTCAATACAGGAGTCGCATAATTTCTTCTCCCAGGACTGTGGTAATGCTTTCTCACATAAGGGGCAGGTTCTATTTTTCATCTTCCCCGTTCTCTTCCTTGCCTAGATAAGGGAGAAGGGGGACCCCAGTTACAAAAAATGAGCTTTCACGAAGATCACTCACCAATCTGACACAGCCACAGGTACCGGTTCTGGAGGAGGGGTAGGATCTTGAGGCGTATGATCCGTGGCCGGCCGCAGGTTTACCACACTGGGACTACGTTGTGTGGAATGGCTACTGGATCGGGAACTCCGGTTGCTTGCAGAAGTTCTCTTCCCCTGGGCATCTGGTTTCTGGCGCTGACGATGGCGCTGCTGCGGTGGCGGCGGCGGCTGGAGCTGCCGATCGCTGTCTTCCATCTTGAAACAGCATGCAGCAAGGGTCTGTCAAGCGCACCTTCTTTTAAAGGGTGACGCTTGGCCCCCTCCCCCTGTGGCTGCATTGTTTGGGGGAAGCGCTTCTTTCTTTTTTTTTTTTTTTTTCTTCCTAGCCACTGCGCATGCGCACGCAGCTAGTTGACCCGGAAATGAAGGATTCCGGTTCCGGGGCAGCGCCATCTTGGTGTAGTCATTCACCTCACTGCCCCCGAACCGGAAGTCCCTCCAGTACTTCCGGTGCAGCGCCATCTTGGATCCTGGCGTCCTGCGGCAGTGTGCTGGAGCGCTCCAACTCCTATCCAGAGTGGCGGCGGCGCTTCCCCCCGCTCACCCTTCCAGACCCCTCGGTCGAAGTCGTGGCGGCTTCGGATACCGGACCAGCCGTGGCAGGGGCCTCCCCGCTGCCAGAACCCGGACTGGCCGGTTCCGGATCTTCACCAGGTTAGTCTTCCGGTCATTCATGATAGTACCGTCCGAGAAGGTTCCCCGTCAGGGACAGGAAACCAAACTGATGCAGGGGAGAGGTACCGCCCTTTTATCCTGTAGGTTTCCTGTCCCTGAAGGGCGGATCCCCTCTCTCTGGTAGTGCTGTCATGGGCGACTGAGAAATAAGCCTGGAATATACATACATTTATCCTAACATAAAAATGAAAGTAAGCAATTAAGGGCATATTAGAAGCGGTCGTTTATGCTGCTGTATCTTTTTAATAAAACAGAGGACAACCTTCATAACTTCCTGGGCCAAGCGGAAAATCTTTGCCGTGGTTTTCCGCCTTCCTCATAACTTCCTGGGCCAAGCGGAAAATCTTTGCCATAGTTTTCCACCTCCCATGTGCTATATGTGCTCTCTCTAGGACCATGCATGTGTCAATTTTGGTTATTGTTTTTTCATTTATATTAGAATTTGGGCAGTGCACCCAGATAATATAGTATCAAATGTATTTAGCAGAATCTTTTCTAGTAGAAACATATCTTATAGCTGGAGCTCATAACTTACCACTATTTATAAAAGCGTTGAGTACATAAATCTACCGCACATTTTTCCATTAGAAAGAAAACATTGATATGATACAGTGCCAAATATTTTTTTGCTCTTTTTTTCCTGTTTTCTTGCTAAATTCTAATCTGAGAACAAAATCTGAGCCCTTTTTTCCATACGAATGGAAACTTTTCTAAGAAAACATAACAAGAGTCAAATGAATCATTCAAATATTTTCTGTGAAGAGCAATGAAAAGGGGTAAGAGAGTAGGCAGTACAACTGCCTCTCCTATCTATGGAGCACTTCCCTACCTACCTCTGGTGGGCACAGACAGAAAAGGGGCCCTGTGCAAGGACAATATATGGGCCGTTTGCAGTCCAATACTGTAGCTCTTTACAATGCATAATTCCACATGCTTTGGAGGTGGAAATAGACCCTCTTACGTCTTGGGCCCCTGTTTGGCCGCACAGGTTGCACCAATGGTATGTCCACCCATACTACCTACCCAACTCCATTCCTGGTTTGACACTCAAACAGATGTATTGTTGGACACACTAGCATCTACATGGTTAATTACTGACAGTACTTACTCTTTACTTCATCATTGACTTAAGAAGCTTACTATTTATTTTTTTACAGAATTAAGTAACATGAAACTCACCGCTTTTTATTGCTTTCTGCACTGTCCTTGAAGTAGGCCTCCATTTTTGCAGCAGGAGGTAACCGTGCAGCCCCTGTAACAAATTAAGACAACCATAAACAAAACGTCTTTGAAATTTATTGAACTACTTTATGTAATAATGTCCAGGTTTTCAACCTATAGTTGAAGTGAATTTATTATTTCGCGCATGATTGTTGTAAAGCTTAACATATAACAATAGAATGTGCAATCAGAGTAGCAAATTTTGTAATAAATTATTTGGACCAGGTTTACCATGGTCCATGTAATCTACATACATTAATATTATTTTAAGCAAATGACAAATGCATGAATGACAGGAAAAGTTTATGGGACAAAATGGGATATGGTTTATTCTTGTGGAGAGTGACATGCCAGGTCTGGCACGCCAGTATAAGGAGACTTAAAAGTCCTCTTCCGAACTGAAGAAACTGTATACGCCACAAAAAGTCATTAAAGGACTATGTGTGAAAGCAACAGAAATATTTATTTTTGACAAACAAATGTATTATTTTCCACAAATTATAATGGATAAACCTCAGAGGAACATTTGATACTTTCCTTTTTTGTCCTTCTTCACACAAATTAGTTGTGAAGGTGGACATAGCATTTATAGAGGTTATCAAAGACTTTAATATTGATGACCAATCCTTTGGTTATTAAATCAGTTGGGATCAGACGTTGTCATGGATCTTTGCAGGGCAGCACGTCATTCCGTCCATTGCTTACTACATTACACTCTTTTACACGCCCTTTTAGTAGTGGCTGTGCCTGATATCACAACTGAGTGCAGCACCATTTTATTGAAAGTCAATGTGACTGAGCCATAATGTCTGGCACAGCCTGTGCGGATGCTGAACTTGCTGTTAGTCAGTGCCAGGGACACAGTTACAGCCACCGCTCTCTGTTCACAGAACGGTGACTGAATTTGTGCCGGTGCCACTCCCGTAACTGAAACCCGAATGCTTCCAGGGGGAATAAAGATATTTTCTCCCTGCTGGGGGCTATAAGTGCGGGCACCAGGCAGGTCCAGAATGCTATTAACCTGCAGATTAACCCCATATCTGCAAGTTAATAGCATGCTTTCAGGTGATAGGCTTAATGGGAACCTATCATGAAAAAATAGTGCGAACTGCCTCCTCTAAATAATTTATGTACTATGTACACTGTACCTCAATTTAGATTGCATTCAGAGAAAGGTATAGAAACTGCAGAAACATTGCATCTATTAGAGTGACCACATAGACATACACTGATATTGTGGATCGTGGAGAGGCCAAGGAAAGCATATGGTGCCCACAGAATAGTGTGTACAGGCCCTTTGGCAAATATCAGCAAGGGAAGCTATGTTTAGTTATATGTATCATCTGTAGTTGGAGCGTGGTCATTAAAGGGGTGGTCACGGTGTCAGTGACCAGGTCCGTGGCCCTGGGAGTCCAAGTTAAAGGGAAAGTCTTTTTAGGCCTACGGCCCGTCTTAGAGTGAACGGTACCCTTTCCCCGCCCATTGACATAAGAAACGGGACCCGTCAGGGTTGTCCCCTTTCCCCCTTACTTTATATCCTTGCGATGGAGCATCTGGCAGTGGCATTACGGAAGACTCCTGATATTGAGGGTCTGCGGATTGGCCAACATGAGTTTAAGATATCCCTGTATGCGGATGATTTATTGCTGTACATTACCAACCCGACCGTGGCTTTTCCTGTACTCCTCCGAGAGTTCCGTAGGTTCGGGGAGGTTTCAAACTTTAAAGTCAACTACTCCAAGACGGAGGCGCTCAATATCTCCCTGCCTGATGATCTAGTCTCTCAGCTTCAGGCGTCCTTCTCTTTTAAGTGGAAGACCGATGCCTTAAAATATTTAGGAGTCTTAATACCTGCTGACATTAGCGCAACATATGCTCTGAACTACGTCCCGCTCCTGCAGAAAACTATCTCGGACCTTAAACGGTATGGCAGACCTCAGCTATCTTGGTTCGGACGGGTGGGAGTGGTCAAAATGGATATTTTACCCCGATTCCTCTATCTTTTTCAGACTGCTCCAGTGCAGGTTCCGGATTGCTTTTTCAGGCGCCTGCAGTCAGCTATCAATAGCTTTATTTGGGGAACTAAGAAGCCGCGGACTCGGTTCTCAGTGTTAGTGAGACCCAAGACTAAAGGGGGGGTAGGCCTTCCTGATTTTAAACGTTATTATCAGGCAGTCTTGCTCTCTAGGATTGTCGAATGGAGGTTCGGTGATGCTCATAAACAGTGGGTGCTCCTGGAGAAACTTTTATCGCCCTCTTCTTTGTACTGGCTGCCTTGGCTGGGGGGGACCGGACGCCCACCTGTGTCGAGTTTTGCTCCACTCACACAGATTGTTTTGAGGTTCTGGGATAGATCCTATGTGAAATTACGCCTGACCTCCCGATTGAGCAGACTGAGTCCCCTTTTTTACAATCCGGCCTTTCCCCCAGCAATGAATAGATCTACGTATCTGTGTTGGTCACGACTTGACGGGGTGGGACTGGGTCAGGTGAAGGATAAGCTTGCGGGGCTCTCCGGCATGCGGGGGTTACGAGGTTCTGATCTTACGACACCGCTGTCCTGGCTGGAGTTTCTGCAATTGCGGAGCTTTCTTTCCAGTGTGCCGATGGGGGCGCTGACACCATTTGAGTCCCTGATGCTCCCTACCGAGGGTCCCTCCCACGTGGTTTCGGTGCTCTATGGCCTGGTCTTGAATTCACTTCCCCCTACTACGCTTGGATTTATGGAGGCTTGGGAGAGGGACCTGGGGATCACCTTTTCTGAGGCGGATAGTCTAAAAATCTTCACTCTTGCACATAAGATGTCCAGTCAGGCGCAGGAGAGGAATTATAAATTACTGACACGCTGGTATAGGTGTCCCGTCCTTCTCCACAGGATTAACCCGGAGATCTCGGACGCCTGCTGGAGATGTGGCTCTGCCACGGGCTCTATGCTTCATGTTTGGTGGTCCTGTGGTCTCCTGCAACCCTTCTGGAACTCAGTCTTCGATGCCTTTCATTTGATGACTGGGGTCCGCCACGAGCCCTCCCCCCAAATGGCACTACTGTCCCTGATACCCAGTTCGATAGCTTCCGTTAAAAAGGGGATCCTGAGATTTTGCCTCATAGCTGCGGCAGTTATTCCCCGACATTGGAGGTCCACTGAGGTCCCCTCCACGGAGGAATGGATAGCTGAAATGGATAGATTACATCGTCTAGAGTTGCTGGTGGCGGGTGATGGTGATGCTGCATATGTCCAGGGACGCACCTGGTTCCTCTGGCAATCCTTCAAGGAAAGCACAGGGTTCCTGACTTGGCTGCGTACATACTCATAATTCTCAATACGTGGGCGTATACATTGCTGGGTCTCCCTTAATCCCCCCTTCTTCCCCTTTCCCCCCCCCCCTTTTTTTTTTTTCTCTCTCTTCTTCTCTTTCTTTCTTTTTCTCCTATCTCTACAATTGCTTTTCTCACAGGTTTTGTATCCTGTATCCATGTCCCGAGGTGATTCTCAAGATGAGAAGCATGTACCCTTTATGTGCCAGAGTCCTTGTTCAACTACACTTGTGCTGTGTGCTCAGAGGCGTAATGTATAGTTCTGGACATTGTAATGATTCATTTTATTGTTTTTCCTGTTTAAAATTTCAATAAATATATTTACTGAAAAAAATAAATAAAGGGAAAGTCTTTAAAGGGGTCGTGGAATAAAGAATGTTCGTGACGCCACCTGTGGTATTCAGTCAGCGATGACTGATGCTGCTGAAAGAGGTCCACTGGGGATGATGGTACTGCAGCAATGATGAAGTGGCTTCCCACAGGTGAAGCGTAGTCCCCAGGGCTCCCTGTGTAGTGGGTAAAGATGACAGATGGCAAAGGGCAGAAAAGAATGAAGGGACACAGGGTTGCAGTCTCTATCTTTTAATGGTATGATGCAGCCATAGTCCTGGGTACGGATCACAGGTGATAGTGAGGCCCGGCCAGCTTGGAGACGATTCGGAATCCCCCTAGCCAGGTGGGGTTGGAAGCCATCCTTACTGCACTGTGTTGTGGTCATTGCTGCCTAAGGCTTCTCACTCTCTCTCTGTCCCTTTAAGTAGGACACTGCCCGCATGGCAGGCAACTCAAGCCTTTTTACAGGTGTCTCCGTTTGCGACTCCATGCTCTATATGCTGCTGGGCCTTTGGTGCTAATAGTTGACAAGCGACTTAATATCCTGCCCACCAGTTTCTGCTGTGGGACATACAGTTACGCCCACAACCTCGGAATTCCTGCCTCCTGTATTCTGCGCTTTAGCGTGGAGGGAGCCCAGTCGCAGCTCCCCTCCAGCTCCATACTTCTCCTGTGCTCCTTCCTCCTTCACACTTTCCTACAGAATGTTCTGTCTTTCTCTTTCCTTCCCAGGAGCTGCAGAACCACGTGTCTGCATGGCCCCAGCTTTCCACTCCTCACTCCCCTCAGACAGTCACTCTGTCCCTGTCTATGACAGACTAACTCCTCCAGCCAGAATACATAGGGAAGTTCCCTGAGTCCGGGTCTAGAGCTCCCCCTTCTGGCCTGGAGGCAGAACAGTGTTGTATGTGCATGTTACCTGTTAAAGGGATCTTCCTTGCTTCCAAGAATCCCATCACCCTCCTCGAGAGGAAGGCAACACCACTGTGACAATTAGACTCCTGGGGTGTCACTTAATGCTACATTAAAATGCAGCATCACATGACTGTTCATATAATGCATGGACATTTAACCCCTTAAGCCACAAGGGTGGTTTGCACGTTAATGTCCGGGCCAATTTTTACAATTCTGACCACTGTCCCTTTATGAGGTTATAAGTCTGCAACGCTTCAACGGATCCTGATAATTCTGACACTGTTTTCTCCTGACACATTGTACTTAATGCTAGTGGTAAAAAAATTTCGATATGACTTGCGTTTATTTGTGAAAAAAATGGAAATTTGGCAAAAATTTTGAAAATTTTGCAATTTTCCAACTTTGAATTTTAACGCCCTTAAATCACTGAGATATAACACACAAATTACTTAATAAGTAACATTTCCTACAAGTCTACTCTACATCAGCACAATTTTGGAAAAAAAAAATTTTGTTAGGGAGTTATAAGGGTTAAAAGTTGACCAGCAATTTTTTTTAAGGGACCACATCTCATTTGAAGTAATTTTGAGGGGTCGATATGATAGAAAATAACCAAGTGTGACACCATTCTAAAAACTGCACTCCTCAAGGTGCTCAAAACCACATTCAAGAAGTTTATTAACCCTTCAGGTGTTTCACAGGAATTTTTGGAATGTTTACATAAAAATGAACATTTAACTTTTTTCCACACAAAATTTACTTTAGCTCCAATTTGATTTATTTTACCAAGGGTAACAGGAGAAAATGGACCCCAAAAGTTGTTGTACAATTTGTCCTGAGTACGCCGATACCCCATATGTGGGGTAAACCACTGTTTAGGCGCATGGCAGAGCTCGGAAGGGAAGGAGCACTATTTGACTTTTCAATGCAAAATTGACTGGAATTGAGATGGGATGCCATATTGCGTTTGGAGAGCCCCAGATGTGCCTAAACATTTAAACCCCCCACAAGTGACCCAATTTTTGAAAGTAGACCCTCTAAGGCAGGGGTCCCCAACTCCAGTCCTCAAGGCCCACCAACATGTCATGTTTTCAAGATTTCCTTAGTCTTGCCCAGGTAATAATTGCATCACCTGTGCAATGCAAAGGAAATCCTGAAAACATGACCTGTTGGTGGGCCTTGAGGACTGGAGTTGGGGACCTCTGCTCTAAGGAACTTATCTAGATGTGTGGTGAGCACTTTGACCCACCAAGTGCTTCACAGAAGTTTATAATGCAGAGCCGTGAAAATAAAAATTATTTTTTTTCCCACAAAAATTATTTTTAGCCCCCAGTTTGTGTTTTTCCAAGGGTAACAGGAGAAATTGGACCCCAAAAGTTGTTGTCCAATTTGTCCTGAGTACGCTGATACCCCATACGTGGGGGGAACCACCGTTTGGGCACATGGCATAGCCCGGAGGGGAAGGTCCGCCATTTGGAATGCAGACTTAGATGGATTGTCTGCAGGCGTCACATTGCGTTTGCAGAGCCCCTAATGTACCTAAACAGTAGAAACCCCCCACAAGTGACACCATTTTGGAAACTAGACACCTCAAGGAACTTATCTAGATGTGTTGTGAGAACTTTGAACCCCCAAGTGTTTCACTACAGTTTATAATGCAGAGCCGTGAAAATAAAAATTATTTTTTTCCCACAAAAATTATTATTTAGCCCCCAGTTTTGTATTTTCCCAAGGGTAACAGGAGAAATTGGACCCCAAAAGTTGTTGTCCACTTTGTCCTGAGTACGCTGATACCCCATATGTGGGGGGAACCACTGTTTGGGCGCATGGCAGAGCTCGGAAGGGAAGGAGCGCCATTCGGAATGCAGACTTAGATGGATTGGTCTGCAGGCCTCACATTGCGTTTCCAGAGCCCCTAATGTAACTAAACAGTAGAAACCCCCCACAAGTGACCCCACATTGGAAACTAGACCCCTCAAGGAACTTATCTAGATGTTTATAATGCAGAGCCATGACATGACGTACTATCCCGTCACTGGGATTTAAGTCCCAGGTCACCTTGACGGGATAGTACGTCATATGGGACTAAGGGGGTACGGTATGCCAGAGCAAGAACTGGTCATATTTTAAGTTAATCGGTCACAAAATTTTACAAAGCAAACTGAATACACACTATTAAGATTGATAAAACCTAGAAATAAAATTAAGACATACCCTACTATATGTAAGTAAAAAGCAATAATGCATATAAATAACATAGGGTAATGGGTAAACAGTGTTTTTTATTTTAAAAAAAGGGTAAAATAAATACCGACAGTGTCAAAGTTTATCCAGTAGGGACGTTTCTAACCTCCAGTATTAAAACGTTACCATGTGTCAAAAATTACCTCAATGTGGATAAGAGCAAGAATGGTGCCCACTTGATACACTATTAATTTGTTTAGACCCAATGAGATCTGCGAACATAGTTAGAAAATCCTTGTCAGAAGAGCTGTATAGTTCTATTATAAACGTTACTCAATCACTGCCCAACTAGCCTGATTGATAGCTCCTCAGTGTTCTTCCTCCCCAGCTGCTGCTGAGATCTCACACTGCTCAGTATAGGTTGCAGCTGTCAGTAAGGCTAGATTGGCAGATAATGAACATAGTTGGACCCATGAGCTCCCTCTCTCTTTAGCTTGACTCACAAAAAGCTCATTTTAACATCAGGATTATACAAAATACATTCATCAGTTTCATCATGTCTAAGAAACGTATTTAGTACCATCTGCATTTTGTATTGTGGAATTTGGTATCCAACCTGCTTTAAATGTAGTTCTAGAGTGTCTCCTGTTCCCGGCATTACTACTAAGTCTTAACTGTTATTCAATGTTACAAAATACTAAGAAGGCACTTACTGTAGCATCCTAGTTTTCTTGAAAATCTAGTAATATTGAGACTAACATTTGTTTTAAAAGAGCAGCTATTCAAAATGTAAAACAAGAAACACAAACCTTTGAATATTCGGGCAGCCCAGCGAACCTGAAGCTCAGATACCGGAAGGAGGGATCCAAGAGGTTGGACAAGCCCTATAAATGCCAGAGTAGGTTTCTCATGGTGAGGCGGGAACACATTCTTGTACAAGGTAACGCTATTATCATTCACTTTGACAATGGAGTCATCAAGAAATGGAAAGGAAATGTTGTATCCCGTTGCAAATATGACTTCATCCAAACCATCCACTATAGATCCATCCTCAAACACGACAGATGATTCAGTGAACATTCTGATTTGTGGCTTTATCCTTATTGCTCCACATAGGATTTGGCTGGGGAAATGGTCGTTAACCATCGGTTCTCTTAACACCGACCTGTCAATTCAAGATAAAGTTAAAACCACCATCTAACACCAGGTACTGTATATGAATCCAACAGAAAAAAAATACATCTCCCTTACATAAGGTCTGATGGAACATGGTATATTGATTGCTGAGCCCTTGAGGCTTTGTAGTATGGAGCCACATGGGACTCTGCACTACCGTACACCTGTAACACACAGATGATACAGCAACACCATCTTTATATGCTAGCGTCTATGCTTCTGTATTGTACAGAAGAGGATGCCAAACACTCGGTCAAGACAGCGGGATAAGGAGATTAGGTCTGGACAAGAAAGGAGTGCATTGAGCTGCTCATGGGTACGTGTACCTCAGTAGGTGAGTGATGGGGAGAGAGGAGAGCAAATGAATGGCTCAAATGGGAGACTGTGAATAGAATCAGCAAGGGGAGATTACCATAGCCCCAAGAGAAACACAACATGTCCTGGTGATCCAGGAGAGCATCTTTCAGAATTCACCACAACCTTTAGCAGTGGAGGACACAGAAAGAAGAGGGCCCCTGTGCAAGAACAATATATGGGCCCTTTGCAGCCCAATAATGTGTCGATTGCAGAAGCTGCTTACTGATTTGGAGAAGGCAGTGCCCCCCTAACCTCTTGGGGCCCTGCACAGCTGCACAGATTGCACCAATGGTATGTTCCCCCTAACCTTTACAGCTAATTCTAGTAATGGAGCAAGGGCATCTATAGTACAAGAAAAGGACACCTGGTGTACAAACAGCTCAGGGTTGCCAACTTGACATTTTATTTTTTGGGGGCATTTTATAAAAAAAAAAATCAAGAACGTGCAATTCTTTTTCTGGACACATTGGAAAACCAAAATAAATCATTAAGGTATTAACTACAGCCCATAATTTTAATATGAAGACATGAGTTACCGTATATACTCGAGTATAAGCCGAGATTTTCAGCCCAAATTTTTGGGCTGAAAGTGCCCCTCTCGGCTTATACTCGAGTCACGGTAGCGGCAGGGTCGGCGGGTGAGGGGGTGAGGGCGCTGAGGTATACTTACCTAGTCCCAGCGATCCTCGCGCTGTCCCTGCCGTCCCACGGGCTTCTGTGCTGCAGCTTCTTCCCCTCTTCAGCGGTCACGTGGGACCGCTCATTACAGAAATGAATAGGCGGCTCCACCTCCCATAGGGGTGGAGCCGCGTATTCATTTCTCTAATCAGCGGTGCCGGTGACCGCTGACAGGAAGAGGCTGCAGCACAGAAGACGGGGAGGAAGGCGGGGAGCGTCAGGATCGCTGGGACTAGGTAAGTATATCATACTTACCTGTCCCCGTTCCAGCCGCCGGGCGCCGCTCCATCTCCCCGGCGCCTCCATCTTCCCGGCGTCTGCGCTCTGACTGTTCAGGCAGAGGGCGCGATGACGCATATAGTGTGCGCGGCGCCCTCTGCCTGATCAGTCAGAGCAGAGACGCCGGGAAGATGGAGGCGCCGGGACCGGACGCTGGGAGCTGCAATCAAGAGAGGTGAGTATGTGTTTTTTTTTTTATTGCAGCAGCAGCAGCAGCGGCCATGGCACAGATTTATGTGCAGCATCTATGGGGCAGTATGAACGCCACACAGCACTATATGGGGCATCTGTGCAGCATCTATGGGGCAGTATGAACGGCACACAGCACTATATGGGGCATCTGTGCAGCATCTATGGGGCAATATGAACGGCACACAGCACTATATGGGGCATCTGTGCAGCATCTATGGGGCAGTATGAACGCCACACAGCACTATATGGGGCATCTGTGCAGCATCTATGGGGCAATATGAATGGCACACAGCACTATATGGGGCATCTGTGCAGCATCTATGGGGCAATATGAACGGCACACAGCACTATATGGGGCATCTGTGCAGCATCTATGGGGCAATATGAACGGCACACAGCACTATAAGGGGCATCTGTGCAGCATCTATGGGGCAGTATGAACGGCACACAGCACTATATGGGGCATCTGTGCAGCATCTATGGGGCAGTATGAACGGCACACAGCACTATAAGGGGCATCTGTGCAGCATCTATGGGGCAATATGAATTGTGCAGAGCACTGTATGGGGCATCTGTGCAGCATCTATGGGGCAATATGAAGGGTGCAGAGCACTGTGGGGCATCTGTGCAGCATCTATGGGGCAATATGAACGGTGCAGAGCACTGTATGGGGCATCTGTGCAGCATCTATGGGGCAATATGAACGGTGCAGAGCACTATATGGCACAGCTATGGGGAAATAATGATCTGTTTTTATTTTTGAAATTCACCGGTAAATGCTGCATTTCCACCCTAGGCTTATACTCGAGTCAATAAGTTTTCCCAGTTTTTTGTGGCAAAATTAGGGGGGGTCGGCTTATACTCGGGTCGGCTTATACTCGAGTATATACGGTAACGTCATTGTAAACTGTAAAGTGATGAGAATTAGTCAAAATAATTTGTATAAGTTTTTTCAGCTTCAGAAAATTATGAACACTTTAATTTTTTTTCTTTTTACCGACAGGGCAAAAATATGCCTTATTTTTACGAACTGTCCTGAAATTTCTGGATGGTTAGCAACTCCGACAGAGGTTGACGAAGGAAGGAGAGTCATTCCTCGAATATTATTGTGGTCTTAAGTTAAATTAATAAGACTGTGGCCCTCTCCAAGTACATGGACATTCCATGAACTGCAATATTCCTAGAGATGTGCAAACTGTAAAGCGCTGCGGAATATGTTAGCGCTATATAAAAATAAAGATTATTATTGTTATTATAGATTATTCAAGTGAACTGCGTCCATTATTTTTGTATTCATAGTTAATAATCTTGAAGTTAAACACTATTCAGTTACATATTAAGCTGTGTAAAAAATTCAAGTTTCACTGTTAGATCATCTTAACTCTCCTGCTCCATATTTGATGGGTGCTGTTTAAATGCGGTTGTCAATGTTTGATAGTGGCATTTCAGTGGTGTAATACCGGTGCTATGTTGACCCAGGCACTCATTGACCCGTGGTCCAAGGAGACATGGCAATTGAAGGTGTACCAAAGGCTCCCACTATCACCATGCTTATACTCCTATGAAACCCAGCCTGTGACAGAGTTTTATGAGATTGAAAATGTCAGTATACAGTGCAATTCTCAAGTATTAAAGTATATACAGGTGCTTCTCACAAAATTAGAATATCATCAAAAAGTTAATTTATTTCAGTTCTTCAATACAAAAAGTGAAATTCATATTATATAGAGTCGTTACAAACAGTGATCTATTTCAAGTCTTTATTTCTGTTTATGTTGATGATTATGGATTGCAGCCCATGAAAACACCTGCAAAGGCTTCATACGCATTTAAAAAGGTCCTTTAGTCTGTTTCAGTAGGCTCCACAATCATGGGGAAGACTGCTGACTTGGCAGATGTCCAGAAGGCAGGGATTGACACACTCCACAAGGAGGGTAAGCCACAAAAGGTCATTGCTAAAGAAGCTGGCCGTTCACAGAGTGCTGTATCCAGGCATACAAGCATATTAATGGATAGTTCAGTGGAAGGAAAAAAATGTGGTAAAGGTGAAGGTAAAGGTGCACAAGCAACTGGGATAACCGCAGCCTTGAAAAGATTGTTAAGAAAAGGCCATTCAAAAATTTGGGTGCGATTCACAAATAGTGGACTGCTGCTGGAGTCATTGCTTCAAGAGCCACCACACACAGACATATCCAGGACATGGGGTGCAAGTGCTGCATTCCTTGTGTCAAACCACTCATGACCAATAGACAAAGCTAGAAGCATTTTACCTGGGCCAAAGAGAAAAAGAACTGGACTGTTGCTCAGTGGGCCAAGGTGTTGTTTTCAGATGAAAGTAAATTTTGCATTTCATTTGGAAATCAAGGTCCCAGAGTCTGGATGAAGAGTGGAGAGGCCAAAATCCAAGCTGCTTGAGGTCTAGTGTGAAGTTTCCACTGTCAGTGATGGTTTGGGGAGCCATGTCATCTGCTGGTGTAGGTCCACTGTGTTTTATCAAGACCAAAGTCAGCGAAGCCATCTACCAGGAAATTTGAAAGCACTTCATCCATTTCTCTGCAAAAATCTTTTTGTCGATGGAAATTTCATTCTCCAGCAGGACTTGTCACCTGTCCACACTGCCAAAAGTACCAATACCTGGTTTAACCCCTTAGTGACAGAGCCAATTTTTTTTAAATCTGACCAATGTCACTTTATGTGTTAATAACTAATATCTCTGGAACGCTTCAATAAATCGCAGTGATTTTGAGACTGTATTTTCATGACACATTATACTTTATGATAATGGTAAATTTAGGTCAATATGTTTTATGCTTATTTATAAAAAATATCAGAAATTTGAGAAAAATGTAAAAAATTAGCAATGTTCAAACTTTGAATGAGTATCTCTTTAATCTAGATAGTCATACCACAGGAAAACATTAATAAATAACATTTCTCTCATGCCTGCTTTACATCAGCACCATTTGTAAAATGTTCTTTTATTTTGTTAGCCTTTAAGGAGGTTTAAAAATGTAGCAGCAATTTTTAATTTTTTCAATTAAATTTACAAAATGTATCCATGTTTAAAGTATCTTTAAGGGTCCTATATATTGGGAAACCCCCCAAAAGTTATACCAGTTAAACAGAACCCCCTGACATATTGAAAACTGCAGTCAGATAGTTAATTAACCCTTCAGGTAATTTTCAGGAATTAATGCATAGCATTGGCGTGGCATCACAGGAATGAAAAAAGTGTATTTTTGCCACTTAAATGCCGCTAACTTCTGAACAGGTTACAACAGCCGTCAGACTCAGCCGCAAATTGGTCATGAATTGCCACAGCAAACATCAGGACAACACAATCATAATCTGAGGGCACCAATTGGGATAAAGAGTAAGCCCCACACTCTGTTAACCATTTATATGATGTAGTCACTATTGAGAACAGCATCTAAGGGGTTAAACAGATTTGGACTGTGCAAATACTGATCGTGGTTAATGCAGCAAGTTGTCAGCTATAGTGTACAGCCGACAGCTGCTGGATTGTCACCTGTATGGGGATGCTATTCTCTTATATCTCAGGTCAGTTAAAAGACATATTGGCTGTCATTAAGGGGTTAAAAACAACAGTATCACTAACAGTAACAATGCTTGATTGGCAGCAAACTCACCTGATTTTAACTCCATAGAGAATCTATGGGGTAAAATCAAGAGGAAGATGAGAGACCTCAGACCCAACAATGCATACGAGCTGAAGGCTGCTATCAAAGCAACCTGGGCTTCCATAACACCTCAGCAGTGCCACAGGCTGATCGCCTCTGTGCCACACCACACTGATGCAGTAATTGATGCAAAAGGAGCACCGACCAAGTATTGAGTGTATTAACTGAACATACATTTCAGTAGGCCAACATTTCGGATTTAAAAATAATTTTTTCAAGCTGGTGTTATAAAATATTCTAATTTACTGAGATAATGACTTTTGGGTTTTCATTGGCTATAAGCCACAATCATCAACATTAACAGAAATAAACACTTGAAATAGATCACTCTGTCTGTAATGACCCCATATAATGAGTTTCACTTTGTATTGAAGAACTGAAATAAATTAACTTTTTGATTATACCAATTCTAAATTTTGTGAGATGCACCTGTATCTTTTGATTCTGTGATTTTTATCACTCTACAACTTTTCCTTCTTGATACTGTAATTTTAATGTTGGAGTGTATAAAATTACCGTATTTAACCCATATGGTTAATATGATAAAGCAAACAAACCCACCAAAAAATTAGAGTTGACATTTTCCGGTGGCTGCACGTCTCACAAATAATAACAAAAAAAGTAATCAAAACTTAGGTTTTACCCTAAAATGACACCAATGAAAGCTAGAGTTTACCACACAAAAACAAGCCCTCAATCGACTCCATTGTCAGAAAAGCAGGTTATTGATTTCTGAAAATGGCAACGCAAACCATTTTTTTTTTTAGTTCCAGATTTTTATCTTACCCACTAAAATTACTTAAAAATTACAAGATAATCATGTTGACAGGTCGTTTTTACTGCACACGGAGTGCTGTAAAAGTAAAACTCAAAAAACAATGGCAGAACTGCTTTTTTTACCATATCACTAAACTTTAAAAAATTTTTTACATTTGTCAGGATATTACCGGTATATAGAAAAATGAATGGTGTCACTCAAAACTAAAATTCATACCTCAAAAAAAAGTTCTGATATGCCTATTTTGACTGAAAAAAAGCTATGCTTTTTGCCAGAAAAGGAGGAAAAAATGAAAGTGAAAAAATGAAAATTGCTAGTGGCTGGATAATGAAAAAGTCAATTGCTTGTCCGAGTGTGTTGCCGCCCATCCACTTACTTCTGCACAAAGCTCTGTAAGTCACTGCTTATATTTTTCAATTATATGATTGTTTTTTGTATATGGATAATTTTATGATGACAGAAAACCTACACAGGATGTGAACTCGTATGAGTTTTACATAAAATGAAAATCCCCACACCATTATCTTGAACTTACACGTCATCAGGAAGCAAACCATAATTTGCATGGTCAAACCAGCTGTTCATTAGTTTTGCATTCAGTTTCTGTAAAAGTCCAGTAGGCAAACATCTACCTATCCAAAAATGGCAGCGAGATGAGAGGGCCATATCTATAGGCAGCCCATCATGGGAAATGCGACTTAATACCCACGTTCCCTGTCTGGTACTCACATACACCTGAAATAAAAGACAAATATTAAATCCCAAACTTATCTTTAGTAGCGATGAGCGAATATACTCATTACTCGAGATTTCCCGGGCATGCTCATGTGTCCTCCGAGCATTTTTTAGTGCTCGGAGATTTAGTTTTTCTTGCCGCAGCTGAATGATTTACATTTGTAAGCCAGCATAAGTACATGTGGGGGTTGCCTGGTTGCTAGGGAATCCCCACATGTACTTATGCTGACTGACAGATGTAAATCATTCAGCTGCGGCAAGAAAAAATAAATCTCCGAGCACTAAAAAATACTCGGAGGACCCCGAGCGTGCTCGGGAGATCTCGAGTAACGAGTATATTCGCTCATCGCTAATCTTTAGCTCCAGCCTCAGTTTTAGCAAATATACATTTTGGCTTTCCTATATATTCTGTAGAAAACAAAAAATCTAAGATAAGCACTTTCAATGTTATATAAAACTAGAATATATTTAATTATTTCACATACAGGATGTTTTATGTGTGTTTTTCCAAAGGGACCTAGGACTCTACAGAAGCAATTTTAATTCATAAAACAACTAAATTTCATGACTATCCATTTATTTTACTTAAAAGGGTTTATTTGTCTTATGTGCATCTCAGAGCTTAGTAGTCTCTTTACTTCTTGGTTCCTTGGGGGGGAGGGCAATGCAATCCTCGTTGAGTGACAGGTCTGGTCGGGAGCTCCATCCTGCTAATACACATTGACAATCTATCAGTGTTTCTGCCGAGTCTACACTGATATCACTTTATTTACATATATCAGTAATAGGGACTTTGAACATGCACACAGCTCAAGAAAGTAAGAACCATGATTAGGAGAACTGCTCTGGAAGCTGCCAATGCACGTGTCCTGGGCAGACAGGACTGATAAGAGCACCTTGATCAGGGGTTGAGAGGGTTAGGAAGGAATCTGAAAAGCTAGTTGCTGTATAGAAACCAATGGATTTTAGAGAGACAATTAGTATGTTAGGCGCTAATTCCTCTCCTGGAATGTAACTATTATGCACACTGGGCCAGGCTCTGGAGGCCATGGTCTTTAGTATTAAGCTATCCAATATATAAAATAAAAGCTCTCATTGCAGAAGAATATCAGCGGATAGACAAAGCAAGTCAATTGCAACTTGCTAATTTCCATGCTGTTTAACTAACTAAAGCAATTTTATAATATGAGCATAGCACTTTTGAAGGGTATGTCCACCTAAAATAGGGTATTTTTTAAAGGGGCAGCATGTAAGTAAGTAAGGAGGCTGTCACTTAAATACTGTATGTCACAGGGTCTACATCATTAAGGCCGCCGTCACACATGCGAGTTTTACGGACGTAAGAGCGCAGAATCTACGTCCGTAAAACTCGCAAAAAATACGGCACAATTATTCTCTATGCCCCTGCTCCTATTTGCCATATTTTACTGATCGGTATTATACGGCTTTCTACGGCCGTACAAAATCGCAGCATGCTGCGTTTGTCACCGTACTGCGCAAGAAATACGCCAATGAAAGTCTATGGAAGCGTGAAAAATACGGATTACACACGGACAAGCAGTGTGACTTGCGAGAAATACGCAGCGCTGTTAGAGAGAAAAGCCGGTAATTCAGTGCGGTGTACAGTAAAATCACACTGACAGCTTACAGTAGAATAGGTAGAATAAATGTGTACACATAGAATAGGTATATATATATATATATGTCAGTGAGACACATATATGTATATATATTAATATTTTTTCCAGCGCTATACAGCTTGAAAGCCTGTAATTCAATTACCGGCTTTTTCTTTCTCCTTCCTAAAACCCGACATGATTTGAGACATGGTTTACATACAGTAAACCATGTCTTCTCTCCATTTTTTTTGCAGATTCCACACTACTAATGTCAGTAGTGTGTATCTGCAAAATTTGGCCGTTCTAGCTCTTAAAATAAAGGGTTAAATGGCGGAAAAAATTGGCGTGGGCTCCCGCGCAATTTTCTCCGCCAGAGTAGTAAAGCCAGTGACTGAGGGCAGATATTAATAGCCTGGAGAGGGTCCACGGTTATTGGCCCCCCCCCTGGCTAAAAACATCTGCCCCCAGCCACCCCAGAAAAGGCACATCTGGAAGATGCGCCTATTCTGGCACTTGGCCACTCTCTTCCCATTCCCGTGTAGCGGTGGGATATGGGGTAATGAAGGGTTAATGCCACCTTGCTATTGTAAGGTGACATTAAGCCAGATTAATAATGGAGAGGCGTCAATTATGACACCTATCCATTATTAATCCAATTGTAGTGAAGGGTTAAATAAAACACAAACACATTATTTAAAATTATTTTAATGAAATAAAAACAATGGTTGTTGGAGTATTTTATTCAACGCCCAATCCAGTCACTGAAGACCCTCGTTCTGTGAGTAAAAAAACATAATAAACCAACAATATACTTACCCTCCGCAGATCTGTAACGTCCAACGATGTAAATCCTTCTGAAGGGGTTAAAACATTTTGCAGAAAGGAGCTGTGCTAATGCAGGCTGCTCCTCGCTGCAAAACCCCAGGGAATGAGGCTAAAAATAGATCAATGATCTATATTTAGCTTAATTTGCGGTGAGGCGCCCTCTGCTGGCTGTTCATAGATCGTGGGAAATTACCTAGAAAGTCAGGGAGCTTTCTAGGTAATTTCCCACGATCTATGAACAGACAGCAGAGGGCGCCTCACCGCAAATGAAGCTAAATATAGATCATTGATCTATTTTTAGCCTCATTCCCTGGGGTTTTGCAGCGAGGAGCAGCCTGCATTAGCACAGCTCCTTTCTGCAAAATGTTTTAACCCCTTCAGAAGGATTTACATCGTTGGACGTTTCAGATCTGCGGAGGGTAAGTATATTGTTGGTTTATTATGTTTTTTTACTCACAGAACGAGGGTCTTCAGTGACTGGATTGGGCGTTGAATAAAATACTCCAACAACCATTGTTTTTATTTCATTAAAATAATTTTAAATAATGTGTTTGTGTTTTATTTAACCCTTCACTACAATTGGATTAATAATGGATAGGTGTCATAATTGACGCCTCTCCATTATTAATCTGGCTTAATGTCACCTTACAATAGCAAGGTGGCATTAACCCTTCATTACCCCATATCCCACCGCTACACGGGAATGGGAAGAGAGTGGCCAAGTGCCAGAATAGGCGCATCTTCCAGATGTGCCTTTTCTGGGGTGGCTGGGGGCAGATGTTTTTAGCCAGGGGGGGGCCAATAACCGTGGACCCTCTCCAGGCTATTAATATCTGCCCTCAGTCACTGGCTTTACTACTCTGGCGGAGAAAATTGCGCGGGAGCCCACGCCAATTTTTTCCGCCATTTAACCCTTTATTTTAAGAGCTAGAACGGCCAAATTTTGCAGATACACACTACTGACATTAGTAGTGTGGAATCTGCAAAAAAAATGGAGAGAAGACATGGTTTACTGTATGTAAACCATGTCTCAAATCATGTCGGGTTTTAGGAAGGAGAAAGAAAAAGCCGGTAATTGAATTACCGGCTTTCAAGCTGTATAGCGCTGGAATAAATATGAATATATATACATATATGTGTCTACTGACATATATATATATGTATATATATATATACACAGTATATATATATATTTTCTTTTCTTTTTGGGACACATGGATCACTTCTATAGCGGTATGTTGGTTTTGCTAGCCTGCGAGAAAACCACGCAGTACGGATGCCATACGGATTACATACGGAGGATGCCATGCGCAAAAAACGCTGACACACCCTGCCTATGGAGGAGCTACGGACCACTTTTTTCGGGACTTTTCAGCGTATTACGGCCGTAATATACGGACCGTATTGTTTTACGCTGTGTGTGACGCCGGCCTAACACTGCAATTCTGCTCAATTCCCTTTGTTTTGTTGTCCACAATCCCTCTCTGTCCATTAATCTGCTCTAAAGAACTTCTCAGTAGCCATAGCCTTCAACTTCCGGTATACCCTAAAATGCTGTGGATGTCGTAGTTATCCTTAAAGGGAAGCTAACAGCTGATTCATGCTGACTTAACCACGAACAGCATGATCAGATACAGGCTCCATAATTTCTGGCAGGTATATTTAATCTAAAGAGCTGCAGCATTTTAGAAAAAAAACTACATTTGAAAGCTGGCTCTGGTGACCCGTCCAAGAGGTCGTTCCCTGGAGGTTTCTTCCCACCCGCCTCCCTTGAGTGACATGTGGCACGAGTGACTCTGCTACTCCCCCAGTGCATCCTCATTCTTCGCACTTGTCACTCTTAAGATACAGAATACCATAAACAAGGTGAATCAAAATATTAGCATTATTCAAGCATTTTGCAATCTCTCTGATGAAAGAGTTTGTGTTCTATTTACCCAGACTTTTGCATTGATACAAGAAATTGAGCTTATTTTATTAATCAACTGTTCAAATAAAGATAATTCTTCTGCAACTTTGTTAGAGCTCATTCCCAAAGCTTGCAGAATTATGACTGCAGCTCTGGATTGAAATACAGGGAACCATTCAGAATCAGATTAATGTAATGTATTTCTGTATATCAGAACAGAAAATGTGAAAACATATTCAGAATTTTAATTGAATCCAGTTAGCACTAATTAAAAGTCAATTAGTACAGTAATCATTGAAGGTACTCAATAAAGACCCTAAAGATGGATTTTGCACAAAGAGACCCAATGGACGTACATAAGTACCAATACCAGAGACAGGACAGTTAAGTAATTATAAGAAATCATAGGTCAGGGTAAGTAGCATGGACTGGAGCTGATGGCACAGTAGAGCAGTACTTACCAAATAGCACATGGAACAGTGAGAACAAGGACAGCTAGGTTTGCTGGATGAAAAACAGTCAAGAGCAGGAAATACTAGAGCCAGATACAAGAACCAGGAGTGTGGATATACACAAGAACTATAGCTGTCCAGTCAATTCTGGATTTCCAGCAGATAAATTGTGAATGGCAGAGTGATTTGCTATCAGCAGGCAAAGGGTTAACTGCAGGTCAAGAGTGATGAATAGGCAAACTGGATGCTTACTTGCAAAGGTTACTCATAGAGGCAGCAGAGTTATAGGTGTGAACAGCACCAGTATTACAAGAGAAGAGTTTTTTTATTAGGCCCCTATTGGAGCAGTGTTAAGAGTGCAAAAATATCAGCGTTCTCAGGACTGAGCAAGATAATAGTTGAAAATAGTTGAACAGCCTTGTATTTACTGAAGAGTTTAGACAACTGAGAGAAAAGGGTAAAGAGGCAAACTTCTGTAGAATGTATTGTAACTGAATGCTACTTTTTCTGACTACACAGACTGTTCTAGACTGTCTAAACCCAGTCTGAAAAGGTCTTGGGTGATGATGTCAGAGGTGTTTGATGGGTTCCAATAGTAAATCAGTATGGACTATCACTAAAGAAATTTCACTAATGAAAGGGATCCAAGAAGTATCATTTCTCCTTGTGGAGAGTGACATGATAAGCATGTCGAGGTGAGGAGACTTAAAGCCGCAATGCTCCTCTGAGAAATATGCAAATTGTCTCTTCAGAGGGGAAGAGGACTAGAACTGCAGTGCCACCTATAGGAAGTAGCAATCTCAATTTGCAGACACTGCGTTTCGGGGTACTGCCCCTCATCAGTGCAAAGTGGAGATCTGGTTTGGCTGATTGAGAGGCGTCTGACCGAGATCCAAGAAGCATCATTTCTCCTTGCGGAGAGAGACATGATAAGCATGTCGAGGTGAGGAGTGTCTGCAAATTGAGAATCTGGTTTGGCTATTATCCTAAGTCATGTGACAAGGCTCATTAAAGGGTCGACGACTGTTAGGATTGCTACTTCCAATAGGTGGCACTAGAGTTCTTGTTCTCTTCCCCTCTGAAGAGACAATTTGCAGTAATGAAAGGAAATGAGACCCAGCATCTGAGCCAGGACAGGTGAGCAACAAAAAGAAGCGGGGTCATGTCCTTATAAGCCTACTTTCTCTGTCAGTTCTTATACAGACAATATATAATAAAGTCCTTGCAAAACGGAGTTTAGAACACCACACTGTAGTAAACTGCTGGATTTATCATGCCTGGGTCTGCCTTCAATCAGTGATTCTCTCTTTTTTTTCACTTGCCTACTGGTTTTAAAAAAGTCAGATTAGCAATTGTACTCTTTTCTTATGTCCTAAAGTTTTAATCATCCTTTGACACATTGTAGCCCCATGAATTATCTATTGATTACACTGTTTTACAGCCAAGTTACTTCAGAGACAAAAACAGTTGATCTTCATAACAAATTTTGTGGTGCTGCAAAGATATAATGCTTAAATTTGCTGATTGGCTCTAATTTTTCAAGATCCAGGAGGTTGTAATTACTTATGACATTTTTTATGTTGACTTATAGAAAAGTTGGATGTTTACTATTTTATCAACATTATTTCACTGTTAATAGCTAGTCTACTACATCATCTATTTAGTCTATTGAGCCTTCAGTATTCTATCATCTTAGGGTGACCAATCAAAAAACGTCAACTCAGCTCGGATGATGTAATCCTAGTAATTCTAACTACAGTTGCATCAACTACTTTTATAACTGCTCCTTTTGTAAGGTACACAGTTTTAAGATTTCTTAGCTTAGATACTTAGCATATTGACATGTTTCTACATGTTTTTTCAGATATGCCTAGTTCTTGCATTTACAAAGCGGATAGTGTTTGCTGCCTCAAGCTAGTCTTCAAAGGAGAGCATTATTTACACTATGTACTGCAATAATGGATCAAGTCCAAGTCTAAAACAAAAAGTGAAGCAAAAACAATAATCAAGGTTTATATCACCCTATTTTGTCATTCAAAAATTTAAAAAAAATTTTTTAAAAAATATATATTTTTATTATTGTGTCCCTAAAAGTCTGGTCTATCAAAATATAAAATTAATTAAGCCATTCATAAAGCATTATTACCAGTATTGCCATTTTTGGTCTCTATACTCCAACACTCGGAAAATATTCAAAGGCAATCAAAATGTTGCATGCATCACAAAACACATCAATAAAGACTCTAGGCCAGCGTGCAAAAAACAAGAGAGACCTCTCACAAAGTCCATCAATGGAAAAGAAAGAAAAGCACGAGTCAGAATTTTCTCTAATCTTGAAAAAATAAAAATATAGGGTACTGCCCTAATGTGTTGACCTGGGTAATCACATGGCTAATTATTCTTACAGTACCATGAAAACTGTAAAAACAATCTCCACTTCCCCCTCCTCCCCCCCAAAAAAAATAGCTGATTGTTGTGGTTTTGACAATTTCACACCACTTAAATTTTAACCTTTTTCCAGTACAAGATATAGATTATATTGTACAATGAAAGTTTTTTTTTCAACCTACAACTCATTCTGCAAAAAAAAAAAAAACTTCATATAATTATGTTGATAGAAAAATAAAAAGTTATGGGTCTTTAAAGAACAGGAAAAAAAAACAAAAGCGCAAAAAGGAAATAAATTGCCAGTTCTCGACAGTGGTAAAGGGCCAGTTGATAACCAAATTGAGAAAGGAAGACTAGTAGCTACACAGGAACTAAGTGGAAAAAACCCAGATTCTGCTTTACTGTCTGTGGCACTCAGTTCCCCATAAAAATAAGGGGGTCTAAGGTCTCAAAGGATATTAGGGATATTCAGGGATAACCAGTGATGAGGGAATCTGCTGAATCTCGAATTCATCTGTTCACTCGCATTTGGCAAAGAAATTACATTTTCATCCTTGTTAGTTGATACAAAATGAATATGTCCTTATTATTTTCTGTAGTGAAACCAGATGCCTCATTGGCACCGGAAGTTCCTCTCACAATGATATTTCGTGAAGTAGACGTCACAAGCCAGAGGGATGAAGACGCTAAATAGAGCAAACAAAACATGGTGGAATACGGCATCTGTTGGACAGGTTAGTGATCAGGTGAATATTTTTTTTAACCCTTTTCCCCGCCCTCCACAGTTCAGCTAAATGATGTTCAGTCAGGAGACGCTAGATAGCGCAAAAGCTAGACAGAGCAAAAAAACTTGGTGGAATACGGCATCGCTTAGAGCAAAAGCTAGATGGAGCAAAAAGACATGGTGGAATACGGCATCGGTTAGACAGGTTAGTGATCAGGTGAATGTTATTTTTTCTCAACCCTTTTCCCTGCCCTTTACAGTTCAGCAAAATGTCAGTCAGGCTGCCTGTATGCTGAATTTGCATAACACTAATCACAAAAAAGTGATTATAAAAAATCTTTGGTAAATTGTGAAGAAATCAATTTGTCCCTAAGGAATTTGCTCATCTCTACTATTCACCTTTTTTTTTTTAAACAAGAAGTCTTTCACTTTAATCAAGGGTTGTACACAGAACCCCTCCTTTAGATTTTATAGACCTTTGCTGAGACACCTTAAAAAATAGCTGTTCCTATTATCTGTCAGGGCTCGCTTACACGAGTGAATAAATTGGCGAGTACAATCCGATAAAAAAAAATCAGATTGCACTCGGCCCAGTGTTATACTATACTATGGGGCAGTTCACATCTGCGATTATTTTCTCAAGCCGATTCGGCATGAGAGAACGATGTCAGCATGCTACAAATGGCTGTGAGAATTGGATCGCTAGCAGTCATAGGAGTCGATGGGTCTCTGTGAAATACCGCAGTACACTCGAATGTTACCTGAGTACTGTGGGATTCCTGCGGACGACAACAATGAAGGAGATGGAGAAATTACTTTCTTCATCTCCTCTCAGATTCTCTCATGCGAGAGGATCGGAGGACAGAGCACTGACACTCCGATCACTCTCGTAGCAGAGCTGGAGCCAAGGGTCATTAGCATCTCGCATCAGATGATCTTGCATCAGATTCTGGCCTCAGACTGTACAGTATAGAATATACTAATGAGTCACATTTGTTGGGTAGTCCCGTGAAGGATTCTTTGGAAAGTCATCAAGGAAGGACTGTATTATTAACACCCTTTTCTTATCAAACTATCAACTGGAAACATATGCTATGGTTTCATAGGTCATATACTTTCTGCTTCTCACCATGGACAAAGGAGGATACATGGGTTTCAAACCAGACCTCAATCAGAGGACAATAAAACATTCACCTTCCTTATCTATGAACTGTTCCGATATTTATGGACATAATCGTAGTTCTGCTTCACGTCACCTGTCTTATCTATGGCATTTTTTATGTGCTGTGTTGTGCATAAATATGTGATTCTTCAGAATTTCTATTAGTCTATGCCTAATGAAGGGACTGGAGTAGTTTGGAAAGTTTGCAATTTGTTACCATCTTTTCAGTTAGCCATTAAAAGGTATCAACCACTGAGGACTCAATTCTAAATATTGCTCTATACTTCCTAATTGTCAATGTTTCTTGAGGCCCTCTGGTCTTTACCCTCTTGTCCCTCTCGACACACTGCAATGGTTACTTTCTCAGTTAATCTTTTACTGTAACGGTGACATGGATTAACCAGTAATTGGCTGCATGTACCTGTGTATGGATGTCATTGGTGGAAGTTGACTCCGGGATTGGACCAGGTA
This sequence comes from Ranitomeya imitator, assembly GCF_032444005.1. NCBI lineage: Eukaryota > Metazoa > Chordata > Amphibia > Anura > Dendrobatidae > Ranitomeya > Ranitomeya imitator. The sequence continues at coordinate 142,351,682 of NC_091289.1, forward strand.
GCATTTGAATTAGAGTATCAGTATCACTGAAATGAATATGTTTGATTTTAATTTTTTTTAACTCATTTTGAGCCTTTAAAAAAAAGTGCTGATTACGTATGTATATTGCACTTGACACCTGCACTCCCTTCTACAGCACTTTGAATATCAAACATGGGTGCTTGTCTTCCTAATTGAAGAAAGCTCACAATTTACGTTCCCTGATTTTTTGCCTCTTGGGTCTACAAAATAGGATCTAGATATGAAAAGCAAATACTTTACCTGCTTGGCTATGGCACTAATTTCCACAGCAATGTCTCCAGCTGAATTTCCAATTCCTACCACCAATACAGTCTTCTCACGATACTCTTCATATTTCTTATAAAAACGACTATGGATGTAACGGCCTTTAAAATCATGAATACCTGACAATAGTATAGGAAATTCACATCAATGCAAAGAACAAAAACATTTTATAGTAAAGGGAATTTGTCAGTATGATCAACTCTCCTAAGCAGTCAATATGGGCATGTAGGACTTAGGAAGCTGAATAAAGTGATACCTTGATATCTGCAATCCAAAGAATTGGCCTCAATTTTAAACTAATGGAGGCATTACCAATGTGATGTGTAATGACCACTCCCTGATCTCCTGATCTCGCTGCAGAGCTGTGTGTGATTATAACTCACATATATTCAGGTTCCTCTCAGCTTCATCTTCTTTCTCTCAGGCAGATATGGATGCAATATTGTGACAATACAGCAGAGATCAGAGAGCCACAGCTCATAACGTGTTTGTTATGAGGCAAAGTTCAGCTTTCCTGTTCTGTGATAGCTATATGTCTCACACCGGTAATGTCTCCTTTTATTTATAACAAGCTCTGGAGGCAGATTCTCTTGCAGATCAGTGTCCGGCACATAGTCCTGAACAGGTGATTTACATATAAGAAAAACGTGGATATTTCTGGATTAAGACATCGAATTGCAGATATCAAAGTCTCACTTTATTCAACTATCTGTGACCTACATGTCTATATAGAACACTTAGGAAGGTTGATTGTATTGAAAGATTTCCTTTAAAGGTGTTGTACCACAAAGTTCACTTTAATCACTATATTTTGGAATAATAATAAGTTCCCCTTTTAGATGTGTTAAAAAAAACGTTCCCGTGATGAAATAATCTTATAAATGTGCCTGTGTACTGTGTAATTTTTGTTTCAGACCGTGCACGGAAAGTAGTCTGATCATACCACAGCTCCTGGGTAGGGGAAAAACTAAAAAAAGGTATACAGACATTACAGAACAGGAGCACAAATAATTCTTTATTTGAGGTAATTTAAAAAAAAAAACAGGCAGGGAAATATTTTAACTCACAAAAAGAATCAGTTGTGACCCCATGCTGTGCTATATGTATACTCTCCTTTGCTTCCTCCCCTGCCCAGGAGCTGTGGTATGATCAGACCATGTTCCTGTACGGTTAGACACAGCCATTACACAGTACACAGCAGGGGCACATTTATAAGATTATCTCAGCACAGGAAGATTTTTTTAAAAACGCAGATCTATTGGCTAAAATCAACTTAAAATTAACTTTATTCGTGGGAAAACCCCTTTAAGTAAAGCCTTTCTCTGAAACAGACTGTTAGTTACTTAAGCAATGTATTTTCTGAAACGCCTCAAACACTATAAAGAGAGACCTGATTTGAGCAGCGCTGCTCCCAGCTGCTTGCTCCCTGCTCCACTTGCTCCCTGCTCCACTTGCTCCCTGCTGATTTACAGGTGTCTCCCATGGGTTTACATCAGTAGAGACCTGTCAATCACTTGGAGTACAGTCAGGAGAAGTTGGCTGGAGGTGACGCAGCACTACTAGCATCTCTTCCTATGGTCCCTGATCGGCCTTTTAAACTATATTTTTACTGAAACATTGCTGTAGTTTATGAGCAAACCTTTTGATGTTCGACAACTTGTTCAATGAATGTAACCGAACATCAAAAGCCATGCCTCCCCTCCCACACCTTTTCAGCCCTATGACAGCTGATCAGATCAGCTGTCATGGGCCCCTAAGAGCCACAGGTGGAATCATGATTAATACACAAGTGTTAACATGTTAAATGCCGCTGTCTAGTTCCGACAGTATGGGGATCCCTCGCTGTGGAGACCCCTCTATTCTTGATAACCAGCCATGTTGAAGCTGACAGCTAAGGGTTGCTGCCCACAGCTGTCAGTTTTGCCTGGCTGGTTATCAAAAATATCACATTTTATTTATTTTAATTCAGCTGGCGGCTGATGAATACTCCCATCAGTTGCCGCCTGCTCTCGTTGTTAATAGTTGAATACAACTCTCAACATTGTCCCCTGCTAGTGATGATTGCAGCACAAGCACGGTACCATGATGTGAGCTGTCTTCACTTCAGCACCTGGTGCCAGGGAACCGTAACGCTGATACCCAGGCACCGGTATGCCTCACACTGATGACACAGGGATGTCATTCATGTATCATCAGTGTGCACATGTGCTGGACATTTTGTGGCCCGTGCTGCTACCTGAAACACTGACGTCTGAAAGAGCCCTTAGTGAACTCAGCAATTTACTGAACTTTGGCCTGACTTTGCCGATTTTTAGGAAAAATGCTTGGGGATCCGAACACGAATCGAACTTTTCTACGTTAGTGCTGAACTTGAGATTCGCAAACGTTTTCCGAACAAGTTCGCTCATCTCTACTCCAGATACCTGCAAAAGCTGCAATTGTGGAGCCACATTCTGATTCACATTGCCTATAGTTCAGACAGCATGAATCTACGGACAGGTTCCCTGTCAACTTTTCAGTTGATCAGCAACATTCAATGTAGTAAAAAAATTTAAGGATAGGAGTTAAATGTATAATCAGTGGGAGTTTAACTATTGGGACCCAAGGATGCCTGGGACTGAGGCAGATGTCCTCCATGTAAATATAGTGGAAAATCATCTATTCTTTATTATCAAAACCCAATTCACTATAGGGTTGGTTTCAGGATAACTTTTGGACTATGGTTACTTTTCAGTTTATTGGGATTTGTAGACCTTTACTGTTTGTTAGCATTAGATGTAAGCAATTTACTATTTGAAATAGCACTCACCTTCATACTAGAATTTTTATACATATGATTAAATAGGAGAATTTACACCACCACCAAAATGTGCAGTCTAAATGTCTCTACAGAAACTGATTACAACTCTCATATATCTGACCAGTGTCCTCATTCACTCCTATTAGAGAATGTTGTGAATGTGTCCTACTAATTTACCAGGGAATGACTCCAAAGGTAAATATGGATCTACGTGATGGCCATTGCAGACCAAAACAGCATCAAAACACTCCTTCTTCTTTACACCATTCTTCTCCGTCATGACCTCCCATTGACCAGTCTTGGAAAAACTTGGGCTCTTTGTCACCAAACAAACTTCAGTCTTGGAGAAAACAGAAATTGCAACATTATTCACTTTTGTAGAATCCAAATGTGATATTCAGACAAATATAAGGTACAGACTATTGGAGAGAGAAGACTTATGGTAATGTCATGGAAAGCAGTCTGCATGAGATGAGGCATGGGAAGTAAGATGTCTAAGAGTGCCGTGTTTTGGTCTGATTCTGTTCTTGTGTGTAGTGACAGCACTGAGTGGTTTGGTTTGGGGTATGATTTAATTTTCATGTCTGTCCATGGATATGAATAATTTAGAGGTCTAATGAGGGGTATGACAATTTGGTGGTAAAATTAAAGACATCTTTGCAACAAATTTTACAGTCATCAGTATAATAGGAGACATTGCCATGTTGAATTTGGCTTGATTGAAATGTAATGAAAGGAAGAAACAGATTTAATATTTATTATATTTATATCTGTTCAGTGGAATTCTGTTTTCTTTTCAGAACTTAAACAGCTCTAACATTAACACAATTGCAATTAAGAATCTTTTAATGTATATACAGTGCTTGAAAAAAAATATTCACACAGAATGAACTTTACCTTTTCCCTTTTGGAATTGTATGTGATATACCAACACAAAGTAACAAGTATTTGTGAAGTGTAAAGGAAATGATTATACATGTTTTTCTAATTATTTTAAAAACATAAATCTAAAAATTGTATCACGCATTTTGTATTCAGCTCTCCCGAGTCAATGCTTTGTAGGACCTCCTTTCGCTGCAATTACTGCTTCAAGTGTTTTGGGGAATGTGTCTATCAGCTTTGCACATCTAAAGACTGACATTTTTGCCCATTCTTCTTTGCTCACTGATTGGATGGAGGCATCTGTGAAAATACAATTTTCAAGTTTTGTCACAGATTCTCAGATCTAGGTCTGGACATTGACAGGGGCATTAACACACATGAATATGCTTTGATCTAAACCATCCATTGTAGCTCTGGCGGTATGTTTAGGGTTGTTGTTCTGCTGGAAGGTGAACCTACACCCCAGTCTCATTTTTTTGCAGCCTTTAACATGTTTTACTTCAGAATTTCCCTTTATTTAGTTCCATCCATCTTATCATCAACTCTGACCAGCTTCCCTTTCTCTGCTGAGGAAAAGCATTCTCACAGCATGATGCTGACACCACCATGTTTGATGGCGGTATGATGTTTTCAGTTCTTCTTTGGTTTCACCTAACCAGAAAATCTTCTTCCACATGCTAGCTGTGTACCCTACATGACTTTTTGCAAAGTGCAAATGGGACTTCTTATGGTTTGCTTTAAAAAATGGTTTTCTTTTTGCCACTCTACCGTAAAGGACATGTTTGTGGAGTATATGATAGTTACCTGTGGACAGATTCCACCACCTTAGCTGTGGATCTCTACAGCACCTCTAGAGTGACCATGTGCTCCTTGGTTGTTTCTCTAATTAGTGTTCTCCTTGCTTGGGATGCCAGTTTAGATGAACAGCCATGTCTTAATAGGTTTGAAGTTGTGCCATACTCCTTCCATTTTTGGATGATGGCTTGAACAGTGCTCCATGAGATGTTCAGAGCTTTGGCTATTTTTTTTTTTATAGTCAAACCATTCGATACTCTTCTCCACGGATGTATCCATGACCTGTCTGGTGTTCCTTGGTTTTCATTATGCTGTTTGATCCCTAATGTTCTCTAACAAACCTATGAGGCCTTCACAGAACAGCTGTAGTTATACCGAAAATAAATTACACAGGGAAACTGTGTTATTTGCTTAATGCTGCTGGGAAGTTATGTTGTGCTGCATGTGTGGTATTTGGTACTGCTAGAAAAAAATTATGCTCACTGCATGGTATTCTGGCCCTGGTGCACATATGTGAGATGTGTCTGAGGGATGTGAGCACAGATCTCTGTGCAAGATATGGCACATAATGTTACTCGCTAACCTTTTCCTCCTATGCTTTACCAGCTGCATGTGGTACATCCAAAAAGGACAATGCAATGATGAACTTTAACAAGTTTTATTTACAATACCTTGATGAAATGAAGTAAGATGTCAGGAAAGATGAAGGGATGAAGATGAGGTACAATATGTAGGGCAGGGGTGTCAAACTGCATTCCTCGAGGGCCGCAAACCATGCGTGTTTTCAAGATTTCCTTAGCATTGCACAAGGTGCTGGAATCATTCTCTGCAGGTGATTAAATTATCACCTGTGCAGTACAAGGAAATCCTGAAAACATGACCTGGTTGCAGCCCTCGAGGAATGCAGTTTGACACCCCTGATGCAGGGTATAGGTTAGAGGTAACAGGAGAATCCTCTCTTCAGTACTGATACACATGCTACCAAGATGGCACTGACCGTAAGAAAGGGCGCGAGGAAGAAGATAGGAGGAGTCACAGAGAGAGAGGTATTGTGGGAATTACGGCTTCAGAACTTGAAAACATGTAAAAACAATAGCCAGTAGATGACAACAAACACTGTATATACAGTAACATTAGGCAAATGTCCCTGTAAGCCTTTGCAGACGATTAGCTAAACAGCACACATGGGGTGTTATTTGTTAAGTGCTCCTGGGTAAAGATGAGCATGCCAACTAATGAATTCTGTGCATTTTAATCCATGAATTCACTGCCAATATTTAAGAATTTGAGGTGCAGGATTTGTTCGCCTTGTCTCGCCCTGGCTCCTTTTTAGCTTTGCATACACTAGCGCAGATGAGTGAAAGTAGAGTGAAAACGGTTAAAGTCGCAAAATGTCATAACTTTTCAAAGTGCAGTACATCAGAATTCATGCATAAACACTTTGATGAATTGCGACCTATTCATTTTATTTTTTTTATTGCTATAAGTGATTATGTAGACCAGGTCTGGTTGACTGGCAACAATAGGTACCAGACTTTAGTATAATGGACTTTTGGGGAGTTATCAAAGATTAGGTATATTCAAGACCACCATCCACCATGTTGATAACATGATTATATTCAACTATTATTTAAGCTGTATACCTACTTTTGCACCTCCTGCATATTAAATCACAATGTGTGTCATGAAAAAAAGCACTGAAACATTTTAACTTTTGAAAAGTGGTGATGCATACTGTGCATGTTCATATTTGGTACCAATGTAAATGATCTGTATACTGTACTGAAAGGATAATGTTATTAATAGGGTTGAGCGACCTTGACCTTTTTAGAGTCGAGTCGTGTTTCGCGAAACCCGACTATCTTAGAAGTCGAGTCGAGTGGAATCGGCCGATTATGGCGAAAAGTCGGGTATCGCCCGAAACACGAAACCCAATGCAAGTCAATGGGGGAGCATAGTCGGCAGTGAGTGGAGGCCAGGAAAACACCTACACTGCCCATTTTAATGGCAAAAACATCCATTCTTGTTACAGAAGCTTGTCAATCGTAATTTAGCTTATAATAATTGGAAGGCATTTGAAATTGGGGGTCATTTGGCTAAAGTTGTGGGGGGTAGGGCTGGTTCAAGTAATTAGTGGGCCCAGTAAATCTGGACCACGTCACGGCAGTGGAGCAGGGAGAGGTAAGTATTTCAACTTTGCAAGTCCTGTGATCGTGAGCAAGCAGGGGGGGCCCACTCGTTGGCATTGGCACTGGCACAGGGCCCCTCAAAGTACAGCGGTGTGTTTGCACGGCGGGGGCGCCTCCCACCGGAAGCAACACTTTTGCGTACTATGAGAGGCCCTGTGCCAGTGACGTCGCCAACTAGTATTCCTCCCCCCACCTGATGAAGGAACCTGCACTTTCATCTGCACCTTCCTCTTTGTCCCCGTGTAAGGTGGTATGGTATGCGGGAAGAGGAACCTGACTTTCAGCAGGGTCACAATCTTGCTGTGTAGCGTGCACGGGGAATTTTGCGTTATGGGTCAATGTACCAGCAGACTCATCTATCACTGGCTGGGCAATGGGCAGGATGAGGAGGAAACACAGATATAGGCCCAAAGAATACAGTTGGCTAAATGCAGTTCAAAATTGGTAACACAGGACTAACCAGGGGGCATTGCAGTGGAGGACAACTGGAATGAGAGGCTGACACAGAGAGTAGGCCCAAATCAGTAAGTAGTCGAAATGCAGTTCAAAATTGGCAACCGTAGTAAACAGGCGGCACAGCTTTGTTCAGTGGAGGAGAACAGCAAGGAGTGGCAGACACCGATAGTAGGCCCCAACCCAACTAGTAGGCCAAATGCAGTCTAACATTAACAACTACTTAACGAGAGCCTGAAAATGGAATTTCAGGACAGGACACCAGGAGAACAGCAACGAGTGGCAGACACCGATAGTAGGCCCCAAACCAACTAGTACGCCAAATGCAGTTGTTCCATTTAACCACAATTTAATGAGAGCCTGAAGATAGAAGCTCAGGAAAGGCAACCTGGAGAACACCTTGGAGTGTAACACACCATCTCTCTACACCCCATACCCAATTTGTAGGCCTAATGCAGTGTAGTTTTCAACAACTACTAAACGAGAGTCGGAAGATCGAAGCAATGTGGACGAAACCTGGGGAACACCTTGGAGTGTAACACACCGTCTCTCTACACCCCATACCCAATTTGTAGGCCTAATGCAGTGTAGTTTCCAACAACTACTAAACGAGAGCCAGAAGATCGAAGCAATGGAGAGGAAACCTGGGGAACACCTTGGAGTGTAACACACCGTCTCTCTACACCCCATACCCAATTTGTAGGCCTAATGCAGTGTAGTTTCCAACAACTACTAAACGAGAGCATTAAGATCGCAGCAATGGCGAGGAAACCTGGGGAACACCTTGGAGTGGAACACACCATCTCTCTACACCCCATACCCAATTTGTAGGCCTAATGCAGCGTAGTTTCCAACAACTACTAAACGAGAGCATGAAGATCGAAGCAATGGAGAGGAAACCTGGGGAACACCTTGGAGTGGAACACACCATCTCTCTACACCCCATACCCAATTTGTAGGCCTAATGCAGTGTAGTTTTCTACAACTACTAAACGAGAGTCGGAAGACCGAAGCAATGTGGACGAAACCTGGGGAACACCTTGGAGTGGAACACACCATCTCTCTACACCCCATACCCAATTTGTAGGCCTAATGCAGTGTAGTTTTCTACAACTACTAAACGAGAGTCGGAAGACCGAAGCAATGGAGAGGAAACCTGGGGAACACCTTGGAGTGGAACACACCATCTCTCTACACCCCATACCCAATTTGTAGGCCTAATGCAGCGTAGTTTCCAACAACTACTAAACGAGAGCATGAAGATCGAAGCAATGGAGAGGAAACCTGGGGAACACCTTGGAGTGGAACACAGCATCTCTCTACACCCCATACCCAATTTGTAGGCCTAATGCAGTGTAGTTTCCAACAACTACTAAACGAGAGCATTAAGATCGAAGCAATGGCGAGGAAACCTGGGGCACACCTTGGGGAGGCAGACACCGTTAGTAGGCCCTACCAAAGTTGTACCCCCAATGCAGTTTTAAAATTCCTAGAGGCTGAAAACATGACTATTGACGCTCAGCTTTTTTCAAAGGAACACAGCTGAATTGAGTGGCGCAGACAGACACAGGTAGTAGGACTTAAACCAAAAATGTGGCTCACTGCAGCTTAAAAAAGTTACAGGGGTACACAAGCAGCAGTGCTCTGGGCAGTGGAGGACAATTTCAATAGTGGACCGCAGACAGAGACTTTGTACGCCTACTATTAAAAAAAGGATGCTCTATGCAATTAAAAATAGGTTCCAGGGGTCCACGGGCAGCAGTGGTGTGGTCAGTGGACGAGTATTGGAAGGAGGGACCGCAGACAGGCGTAGTAGGCCTAACACAACAAAATTAGGCTGTAGACACTGTAAAATTGGTTCCAGGGGTACACGGGCAGCAGTGGTGTGGTCAGCGGAGGAAAATTGGAATTAGGGACTGCAGACAGACTTTGTAGGCTGTCCCCTGTGGACCATGCATCCAACACATTAACCCAGTGCGCCGTAATGGACACGTAACTTTTTGTGGACATGCCTACTGGTCCATGCGTCTCTTGTCAGGTGCACCTTTCTACTGTTTGATTGCCTGAGTGCTATGACAATGCAGACTTTTTCATGCCGCTGGAGGGCTGGGATGGCTTTTCTCGCAAAAGAAATGTCGACTGGGTAGCTTGAACCGTTGCACAGCGTAGTTCATCTGGGCTTTCTAAATATAAAACAAAGAAAAAAAGGAGGCTACATGCACTTTCAGCTGGGTTCCAGGGGTACACGGCCAGCATTGGTCTGGTCAGTGGAGAACTATTGGAAGGAAGGACCGCAGACAGGCTTCGAAGGCCTAACATAATAACAGATGGCTGTAGGCAATTTTAAATTGGTTCCAGGGGTACACGGGCAGCAGTGGTGTGGTCAGTGGAGGCCTAGTGGAAGGAGTGACCACAGACAGGCATCGAAGGCCTAACATAATACCAGATGGCTGTAGGCAATTTTAAATTGGTTCCAGGGGAACACGGGCAGCAGTGGCCTGGTCAGTGTAGTAGTAGTAGAAAGAACGGACCGCAGACAGGCTTCGAAGGCCTAACATAAAAAAATTGGGCTGGCTGTAGGCAATTTTAAATTGGTTCCAGGGGTACACGGGCAGCAGTACAATGGTCAGTGGAGGCCTAGTGGAAGGAGGGACCGCAGACAGGCTTCGAAGGCCTAACATAACAAAAATGTCAATACAATGGTATTGTCAGTGCCAGGCATTGAAGGATGTCAGCGCATAGACTAAACATTGGTGGAGCTGTGAGAGATAATTTTGCAAGTGGTAGAGCACTGTTTGAGCTGGGGGGGGGGGGGGGAACTGTCTTGTGGCCGGCGGTACAGGCCCAGGGCCCCTCATATTACAACGGTGTGTCTGACGTTGGGTGCGCACCACCACCGCCAGAGACACTTTATTGTACTATGAGGGACCCAGTGGCAGTGCCGTCGACCAAAAGCGGGCACACCCACCTCTTCAGACAAACAGCACTCTCACGGGTGCTGGCGCCAAGTGGCGATACCACGGCCCCGTGTGGGGAGTTTGGCCATTTAGTGAGGTGTAAACATGTCGTATGCTGGACAATCAGGTGCAGAAAATTATGAGATTGGAAAAGTCATTCAGAATAGTCCACAGGCAAGACCTTTTCATAGGAAAGCTAGGTGTCAGCCGGGCAAGGTGGGGAAAAAGATTTCGAAATCCAGTTGTGGTTCATTTTAATGAAGGTTAGATCATCTACATTTTGGGTAGCCAGACGAGTCCTTTTTTCTGTTAGTATTGAACTTGCAGCACTGAATACTCTTTCTGATAGGACACTAGCTGCCGGGCAAGCAAGCTCCTGCAATGCATATTCTGCCAATTCTGGCCAGGTGTCTAATTTGGGTGCCCAGTAATCAAATGGGAATGACGGTTGAGGGAGAACGTCGATAAGGGATGAAAAATAGTTTGTAACCATACTGGACAAATGTTGTCTCCTGTCACTTTGAATTGATGCTGCAGTACCTGTCCTGTCTGCGGTCATAGCAAAATCACTCCACAACCTGGTCAGAAAACCCTTCTGGCCAACGCCACTTCTGATTTCTGCCCCTCTAACACCTCTGGTCTGCTGGCCCCTGCAGCTCGTGTGAGAACGATCACGGGCGCTGTGTGCAGGGAATGCCAGAAGCAAACGGTCAACAAGAGTTGATTGTTTCTGAGGGATGTTAAATTGGTTCCAGGGGTACACGGGCAGCAGTGGTGTGGTCAGTGGAGGCCTAGTGGAAGGAGGGACCGCAGACAGGCTTCGAAGGCCTAACATAAAAAAATAGGGCTGTTGGCAATTTAAAATTGGTTCCAGGGGTACACGGGCAGCAGTAGGGATGTTATTCTGGATTATCTCAATGAGAATAACTGTTTAACTCCATATCAGCATGGGTTTATGAGAAATCGCTCCTGTCAAACCAATCTAATCAGTTTTTATGAAGAGGTAATCTATAGGCTGGACCACGGTGAGTCATTGGACGTGGTATATCTCGATTTTTCCAAAGCGTTTGATACCGTGCCGCACAAGATGTTGGTACACAAAATGAGAATGCTTGGTCTGGGGGAAAATGTGTGTAAATGGGTTAGTAACTGGCTTAGTGATAGAAAGCAGAGGGTGGTTATAAATGGTATAGTCTCTAACTGGGTCGCTGTGACCAGTGGGGTACCGCAGGGGTCAGTATTGGGACCTGTTCTCTTCAACATATTCATTAATGATCTGGTAGAAGGTTTACACAGTAAAATATCGATATTTGCAGATGATACAAAACTATGTAAAGCAGTTAATACAAGAGAAGATAGTATTCTGCTACAGATGGATCTGGATAAGTTGGAAACTTGGGCTGAAAGGTGGCAGATGAGGTTTAACAATGATAAATGTAAGGTTATACACATGGGAAGAAGGAATCAATGTCACCATTACACACTGAATGGGAAACCACTGGGTAAATCTGACAGGGAGAAGGACTTGGGGATCCTAGTTAATGATAAACTTACCTGGAGCAGCCAGTGCCAGGCAGCAGCTGCCAAGGCAAACAGGATCATGGGGTGCATTAAAAGAGGTCTAGATACACATGATGAGAGCATTATACTGCCTCTGTACAAATCCCTAGTTAGACCGCACATGGAGTACTGTGTCCAGTTTTGGGCACCGGTGCTCATGAAGGATATAATGGAACTAGAGAGAGTACAAAGGAGGGCAACAAAATTAATAAAGGGGATGGGAGAACTACAATACCCAGATAGATTAGCGAAATTAGGATTATTTAGTCTAGAAAAAAGACGACTGAGGGGCGATCTAATAACCATGTATAAGTATATAAGGGGACAATACAAATATCTCGCTGAGGATCTGTTTATACCAAGGAAGGTGACGGGCACAAGGGGGCATTCTTTGCGTCTGGAGGAGAGAAGGTTTTTCCACCAACATAGAAGAGGATTCTTTACTGCTAGGGCAGTGAGAATCTGGAATTGCTTGCCTGAGGAGGTGGTGATGGCGAACTCAGTCGAGGGGTTCAAGAGAGGCCTGGATGTCTTCCTGGAGCAGAACAATATTGTATCATACAATTATTAGGTTCTGTAGAAGGACGTAGATCTGGGGATTTATTATGATGGAATATAGGCTGAACTGGATGGACAAATGTCTTTTTTCGGCCTTACTAACTATGTTACTATGTTACTATGTTTGGTTGCTAATATTATTTCCAAGTTGTCATGTGGCATTATATTTTGCAATTTGCCTTTATAGCGAGGATCAAGGAGGCAGGCCAACCAGTAATCGTCATCGTTCATCATTTTAGTAATGCGTGTGTCCCTTTTGAGGATACGTAAGGCATAATCCGCCATGTGGGCCAAAGTTCCAGTTCTCAAATCTGCGGTTGTGCTTGGTTGAGGGGCAGTTTCAGGCAAATCCACGTCACTTGTGTCCCTCCAAAAACCAGAACCCGGCCTTGCCGCGCCACCAATTTCCAGTGGCCCCGGAAAAGCTTCCTCATTAAAAATATAATCATCCCCATCATCCTCCTCGTCCTCCTCCTCCTCTTCGCCCGCTAACTCGTCCTGTACACTGCCCTGGCCAGACAATGGCTGACTGTCATCAAGGCTTTCCTCTTCCTCAGCTGCAGACGCCTGATCCTTTATGTGCGTCAAACTTTGCATCAGCAGACGCATTAGGGGGATGCTCATGCTTATTATGGTGTTGTCTGCACTAACCAGCCGTGTGCATTCCTCAAAACACTGAAGGACTTGACACATGTCTTGAATCTTCGACCACTGCACACCTGACAACTCCATGTCTGCCATCCTACTGCCTGCCCGTGTATGTGTATCCTCCCACAAAAACATAACAGCCCGCCTCTGTTCGCACAGTCTCTGAAGCATGTGCAGTGTTGAGTTCCACCTTGTTGCAACGTCTATGATTAGGCGATGCTGGGGAAGGTTCAAAGAACGCTGATAGGTCTGCATACGGCTGGAGTGTACGGGCGAACGGCGGATATGTGAGCAAAGTCCACGCACTTTGAGGAGCAGGTCGGATAACCCCGGATAACTTTTCAGGAAGCACTGCACCACCAGGTTTAAGGTGTGAGCCAGGCAAGGAATGTGTTTCAGTTGGGAAAGGGAGATGGCAGCCATGAAATTCCTTCCGTTATCACTCACTACCTTTCCTGCCTCAAGATCTACAGTGCCCAGCCACGACTGCGTTTCTTTCTGCAAGAACTCGGACAGAACTTCCGCGGTGTGTCTGTTGTCGCCCAAACACTTCATAGCCAATACAGCCTGCTGACGTTTGCCAGTAACTGCCCCATAATGGGAGACCTGGTGTGCAACAGTGGCAGCTGCGGATGGAGTGGTTGTGCGACTGCGGTCTGTGGACGAGCTCTCGCTTCTGCAGGAGGACGAGGAGGAGGAGGAGGGGGTGCGAACGGCTACAGCCAACTGTTTCCTAGACCGTGGGCTAGGCAGAACTGTCCCAAAATTGCTGTCCCCTGTGGACCCTGCATCCACAACATTCACCCAGTGTGCCGTGATGGACACGTAACGTCCCTGGCCATGCCTACTGGTCCATGCATCTGTTGTCAGGTGCACCTTTGTGCTCACAGATTGCCTGAGTGCATGGACGATGCGCTCTTTAACATGCTGGTGGAGGGCTGGGATGGCTTTTCTGGAAAAAAAGTGTCGACTGGGTAGCTCGTAGCGTGGTACAGCGTAGTCCATCAGGGCTTTGAAAGCTTCGCTTTCAACTAACCGGTAGGGCATCATCTCTAACGAGATTAGTCTAGCTATGTGGGCGTTCAAACCCTGTGTACGCGGATGCGAGGCTAAGTACTTCCTTTTTCTAACCATAGTCTCATGTAGGGTGAGCTGGACTGGAGAGCTGGAGATCGTGGAACTAGCGGGGGTGCCGGTGGACATGGCAGACTGAGAGACGGTGGGAGATGGTATTGTTGCCGCCGGTGCCCTAGATGCAGTGTTTCCTACTACGAAACTGGTGATTCCCTGACCCTGACTGCTTTGGCCTGGCAAAGAAACCTGCACAGATACTGCAGGTGGTGCGGAAAATGGTGGCCCTACACTGTCGGAAGGGATGTTGCGTTGATGACTAGCTTCATTGGCCGAGGGTGCTACAACCTTAAGGGACGTTTGGTAGTTAGTCCAAGCTTGCAAATGCATGGTGGCTAAATGTCTATGCATGCAACTTGTATTGAGACTTTTCAGATTCTGCCCTCTGCTTAAGGTAGTTGAACATTTTTGACAGATGACTTTGCGCTGATCAATTGGATGTTGTTTAAAAAAAATGCCAGACTGCACTCTTTCTAGCATCGGATACCTTTTCAGGCATTGCAGACTGAGCTTTAACCGGATGGCCACGCTGTCCTCCAACAGGTTTTGGCTTTGCCACGCGTTTTGGGCAAGATACGGGCCCGGCAGATGGAACCTGTTGCGATGTTGATGCCTGCTGCGGCCCCTCCTCCTCCGCTTCAGAACTGCTGCCGCCTGCACCCTGTTCCCCCAATGGCTGCCAATCGGGGTCAAGAACTGGGTCATCTATTACCTCTTCTTGTAGCTCGTGTGCAACTTCGTCTGTGTCACCGTGTCGGTCGGTGGTATAGCGTTCGTGATGGGGCAACATAGTCTCATCAGGGTCTGATTCTTGATCATTACCCTGCGAGGGCAATGTTGTGGTCTGAGTCAAAGGACCAGCATAGTAGTCTGGCTGTGGCTGTGCATCAGTGCACTCCATGTCAGATTCAACTTGTAATGGGCATGGACTGTTAACTGCTTCACTTTCTAAGCCAGGGACGGTATGTGTAAAGAGCTCCATGGAGTAACCCGTTGTGTCGCCTGCTGCATTCTTCTCTGTTGTTGTTTTTGCTGAAGAGGACAAGGAAGTGACTTGTCCCTGACCGTGAACATCCACTAACGACGCGCTGCTTTGACATTTACCAGTTTCACGAGAGGAGGCAAAAGAGCTAGAGGCTGAGTCAGCAAGATAAGCCAAAACTTGCTCTTGCTGCTCCGGCTTTAAAAGCGGTTTTCCTACTCCCAGAAAAGGGAGCGTTCGAGGCCTTGTGTAGCCAGACGACGAACCTGGCTCCACAGCTCCAGACTTAGGTGCAATATTTTTTTTCCCACGACCACCTGATGCTCCACCACTACCACTACCCTCATTACCAGCTGACAATGAACGCCCCCGGCCACGACCTCTTCCACCAGACTTCCTCATTGTTTTAAAAATGTAACCAAACTAACAGTATTTGCTGCTGTCACACAACTTACACGGTGAGCTATAACTTCAGTATGATTTAGCTACCCCTTTACAGGTGGGTGAGACCACAACGAAAATCAGGCACAATGTTACACACTCTGTTGTTGGTGGCACCAAATGAGAGAGATGCCACACACGCAGGACTGTCACTGAAGCACAAATGTAAATATTAATCTCCCACTGTTTTTTTTTATTTATTTTTTTTTTTTTCAGGGAGACTTTAGAAACAAAATAAAATAAAATGATTTTTTCAGGAAGAATTTAGAAACCAAATAACATAAAATGATTTTTCCAATGACAATTTAGAAACCAAATAAAAATAAAAAAATTAAAAAAAAAGGCTTTCTATGCCCCACTGAGTGAGAGATGCCACACACAGGAGTCAGGAGTGGCACACAAGCCCAGAGGCCAATATTTATCTCCCACTGATTGATGTAGTGATTTTTTCAGGTAGATTTTGGAACCCAAATCAAGCAAAAAAAATAATAGGCTTTCTATGGCCCACAATTGGAAAGAGAGAGAGAGATGGCACACCCAGGAGTCAAGACTGGCACACAAGCAGAAAGGGCAATATTAATCTCCCACTGATTTTTTTTTTTTTTTTTTTCAGGGAGACTTTAGAAAAAAAAAAAATAATAAAAAAAAAAGATTTTTTCAGGAAGAATTTAGAAACCAAATAAAATAAAATGATTTTTTCAGGGAGAATTTAGAAAACAAATAAAACAAAAAAATAAATAGGCTTTCTATGGCCCACTGAGTGAGAGATGGCACACACAGGGATGGCACTCTAGCAGAAATGCCAATCTTAATCTCCCACAAAAAAAAAAAAAAAAACAGGGAGTGTCCTTCAATTACTATCTCCCTGCAGTAATCTCTGCCAGGTATGGCAGGCAGCAATAAGGAGTGGACTGATGCACAAATTAAATAAAAAGTGTGGACAAACAAACAAGATAGCTGTGCAGAAAGGAAGGAACAAGAGGATTTGTGCTTTGAAAAAAGCAGTTGGTTTGCACAGCGGCGTACACACAGCAATGCAGCTATCAGGGAGCCTTCTAGGGCAGCCCAATGAGCTACAGCGCTGAGGGAAAAAAAAAAAATGTAGCTTCCACTGTCCCTGCACACCGAAGGTGGTGTTGGACAGTGCAAATCGCTACAGCACAAGCGGTTTGGGGGTTAATGGACCCTGCCTAACGCTATCCCTGCTTCTGACGAAGCGGCAGCAACCTCTCCCTAAGCTCAGATCAGCAGCAGTAACATGGCGGTCGGCGGGAACGCCCCTTTATAGCCCCTGTGACGCCGCGGACAGCAAGCCAATCACTGCAATGCCCTTCTCTAAGATGGTGGGGACCAGGACCTATGTCATCACGCTGCCCACACTCTGCGTCCACCTTCATTGGCTGAGAAATGGCGCTTTTCGCGTCATTGAAACGCGACTTTGGCGCGAAAGTCGCGTACCGCATGGCCGACCCCGCACAGGGGTCGGATCGGGTTTCATGAAACCCGACTTTGCCAAAAGTCGGCGACTTTTGAAAATGAACGACCCGTTTCGCCCAACCCTAGTTATTAATACTAAATGGTCGATTTTGTAGAAAAAAACATAAACTAGTAGATTTGATTGTCACTTTTGACTCCCTTACCCCCCAAAAAGAATAAACATAAATCAACATATGATATGTAGACCTTAACCCCTTTCTGACATCGGACGTACTATCCCGTCCATGTGGGGTGGGCCCCTATGACCATGGACGGGATAGTACGTCCAGCGCGATCGGCGGCACTCACGGGGGGAGCGCCGCCGATCGCGGCCGGGTGTCAGCTGTTTATCGCAGCTGACATCCAGCACTATGTGCCAGCAGCGGTCACGGACCGCCCCCGACACATTAACCCCCGGCACACCGCGATCAAAGATGATCGCGATGTGCCGGCGGTGCAGGGAAGCATCGCGCAGGGAGGGGGCTCCCTGCGGGCTTCCCTGAGACCCCCGGAGCAACGCGATGTGATCGCGTTGCTGCGAGGGTCTTACCTCCCTCCCTGCTCCCTCCAGCCCCGGATCCAAGATGGCCGCGGATCCGAGTCCTGCAGGGAGGGAGGTGGCTTCACAGAAGCCTGCTTAGAGCAGGCACTGTGAAGGCTGCAGCGCTGCATGTCAGATCAGTGATCTGACAGAGTGCTGTGCAAACTGTCAGATCACTGATCTGTGATGTCCCCCCCTGGGACAAAGTAAAAAGGTAAAAAAAAAAATTTCAAATGTGTAAAAAAAAATAAAAAAAAATATTCCAAAATAATGGAAAAAAAATATATATTATTCCCATAAATACATTTCTTTATCTAAATAAAAAAAAAAAAACAATAAAAGTACACATATTTAGTATCGCCGCGTCCGTAACGGCCCGACCTATAAAACTGGCCCACTAGTTAACCCCTTCAGTAAACACCGTAAGAAAAAAAAAAAAAAAAAAACGAGGCAAAAAACAACGCTTTATTATCATACCGCCGAACAAAAAGTGGAATAACACGCGATCAAAAAGACAGAAATAAATAACCATGGTACCGCTGAAAACGTCATCTTATCCCGCAAAAAACGAGCCGCCATACACCATCATCAGCAAAACAATAAAAAAGTTATAGTCCTGAGAATAAAGCGATGCCAAAATAATTATTTTTTCTATAAAATAGTTTTTATCGTATAAAAGCGCCAAAACATAAAAAAATGATATAAATGAGGTGTCGCTGTAATCGCACTGACCCGAAGAATAAAACTGCTTTATCAATTTTACCAAACGCGGAACGGTATAAACGCCTCCCCCAAAAGAAATTCATGAATAGCTGGTTTTTGGTCATTCTGCCTCACAAAAATCGGAATAAAAAGCGATCAAAAAATGTCACGTGCCCGAAAATGTTACCAATAAAAACGTCAACTCGTCCCGCAAAAAACAAGACCTCACATGACTCTGTGGACCAAAATATAGAAAAATTATAGCTCTCAAAATGTGGTAACGCAAAAAATATTTTTTGCAATAAAAAGGGTCTTTCAGTGTGTGACGGCTGCCAATCATAAAAATCCGCTAAAAAACCCGCTATAAAAGTAAATCAAACCCCCCTTCATCACCCCCTTAGTTAGGGAAAAATTAAAAAAATGTATTTATTTCCATTTTCCCATTAGGGCTAGGGTTAGAGTTAGGGCTAGGGTTAGGGCTAGGGTTAGGGTTAGGGTTAGGGCTAGGGCTAGGGTTAGGGTTAGGGCTAGGGTTAGGGCTAGGGTTAGGGTTAGGGTTAGGGCTAGGGTTAGGGCTAGGGCTAAGGTTAGGGCTAGGGTTAGGGCTATGGTTAGGGCTAGGGTTAGGGCTAGGGTTAGGATTAGGGTTAGGGCTAGGGTTAGGGCTAGGGCTACAGTTTGGGTTGGGGCTAAAGTTACAGTTAGGGTTTAGATTACATTTACGGTTGGGAATAGGGTTGGGATTAGGGTTAGGGGTGTGTCAGGGTTAGAGGTGTGGTTAGGGTTACTGTTGGGATTAGGGTTAGGGATGTGTTTGGATTAGGGTTTCAGTTATAATTGGGGGGTTTCCACTGTTTAGGCACATCAGGGGCTCTCCAAACGCGACATGGCGTCCGATCTCAATTCCAGCCAATTCTGCGTTGAAAAAGTAAAACAGTGCTTCTTCCCTTCCGAGCTCTCCCGTGTGCCCAAACAGGGGTTTACCCCAACATATGGGGTATCAGCGTACTCAGGACAAATAGGACAACAACTTTTGCGGTCCAATTTCTCCTGTTACCCTTGGTAAAATACAAAACTTGGGGCTAAAACATATTTTTTGTGGGAAAAAAAAAGATTTTTTATTTTCACGGCTCTGCGTTATAAACTGTAGTGAAACACTTGGGGGTTCAAAGTTCTCACAACACATCTAGATTAGTTCCCTGGGGGGTCTAGTTTCCAATATGGGGTCACTTGTGGGGGGTTTCTACTGTTTAGGTACATTAGGGGTTCTGCAAACGCAATGTGACGTCTGCAGACCATTCCATCTAAGTCTGCATTCCAAATGGCGCTCCTTCCCTTCCGAGCTCTGCCATGCGCTCAAACGGTGGTTTCCCCCAACATACGGGGTATCAGCGTACTCAGGACAAATTGGACAACAAATTGTGGGGTCGAATTTCTCCTCTTACCCTCGGGAAAATACAAAACTGGGGGCTAAAAAATAATTTTGGGGGGAAAGATTTTTTTTTTTAATTTTCACGGCTCTGCGTTACAAACTGTAGTGAAACACTTGGGGGTTCAAAGCTATCACAACACATCTAGATGAGTTCCTTAGGGGGTCTAGTTTCCAAAATGGTGTCATTTGTGGGAGGTTTCTACTGTTTAGGTACATTAGGGGCTCTGCAAATGCAATGTGACACCTGCAGACCATTCCATCTAAGTCCTCATTCCAAATGGAGCTCCTTCCCTTCCGAGCCCTCCCATGCGCCCAAACAGTGGTTCCCCCCCACATATGGGGTATCAGCGCACTCAGGACAAATTGGACAACAAATTGTGGGGTCGAATTTCTCCTGTTACCCTCGGGAAAATACAAAACTGGGGGCTAAAAAATAATTTTTGTGGGAAAAAATTTTTGTTTTATTTTTACGGCTCTCCATTATAAACTTCTGTGAAGCCCTTGGTGGGTCAAAGCGCTCAGCACACATCTAGATAAGTTCCTAAGGGGGTCTACTTTCCAAAATGGTGTCACTTGTGGGGGGTTTCTACTGTTTAGGTACATTAGGGGCTCTGCAAACGCAATGTGACACCTGCAGACCATTCCATCTAAGTCTGCATTCAAATGGCACTCCTTCCCTTCTGAGCCCTCCCATGTGCCCAAACAGTGGTTCCCCCCACATATGGTGTATCATCGCACTCAGGACAAATTGGGCAACAAATTTTGGGGTCCAATTTCTCCTGTTACCCTCAGGAAAA
The DNA here is from genome assembly GCF_032444005.1 of Ranitomeya imitator. Lineage (NCBI taxonomy): Eukaryota > Metazoa > Chordata > Amphibia > Anura > Dendrobatidae > Ranitomeya > Ranitomeya imitator. The sequence continues at coordinate 142,372,311 of NC_091289.1, forward strand.
TACAAAACTGGGGGCTAAAAAAATAATTTTTGTGGGAAAAAAAATTTGTTTTATTTTTACGGCTCTGCATTATAAACTTCTGTGAAGCACTTGGTGGGTCAAAGTGCTCACCACACCTCTAGATAAGTTCCTTAGGGGGTCTACTTTCCAAAATGGTGTCATTTGTGGGGGGTTTCAATGTTTAGGCACATCAGTGGCTCTTCAAACGCAACATGGCGTCCCATCTCAATTCCTGTCAATTTTGCTTTGAAAAGTCAAACGGCACTCCTTCCCTTCCAAGCTCTCCCATTCGCCCAAACAGTGGTTTACCCCCACATATGGGGTATCAGCGTACTCAGGACAAATTGTACAACAACTTTTGGGGTCCAATTTCTTCTCTTACCGTTGGGAAAATAAAAAATTGGGGGCAAAAAGATAATTTTTGTGAAAAAATATGATTTTTTATTTTTACTGTTCTACATTATAAACTTCTGTGAAGCACTTGGTGGGTCAAAGTGCTCACCACACCTCTAGATAAGTTCCTTAGGGGGTCTACTTTCCAAAATGGTGTCACTTGTGGGGGGTTTCAATGTTTAGGCACATCAGTGGCTCTTCAAACGCAACATGACGTCCCATCTCAATTCCTGTCAATTTTGCATTGAAAAGTCAAACGGCGCTCCTTCCCTTCCGAGCTCTCCCATCCGCCCAAACAGTGGTTTACCCCCACATATGGGCTATCAGCGTACTCAGGACAAATTGTACAACAACTTTTGGGGTCCAATTTCTTCTCTTACCCTTGGGAAAATAAAAAATTGGGGGCGAAAAGATAATTTTTGTGAAAAAATATGATTTTTTATTTTTACTGTTCTACATTATAAACTTCTGTGAAGCACTTGTTGGGTCAAAGTGCTCACCACACCTCTAGATAAGTTCCTTAGGGGGTCTACTTTCCAAAATGGTGTCACTTGTGGGGGGTTTCAATGTTTAGCCACATCAGGGGCTCTCCAAACGAAACATGGCGTCCCATCTCAATTCCAGTCAATTTTGCATTGAAAGGTCAAATGGCACTCCTTCGCTTCCGAGCTCTGCCATGCGCCCAAACAGTGGTTTACCCCCACATGTGGGGTATTGGCATACTCAGGACAAATTGTACAACAATGTTTGGGGTCCATTTTCTCCTGTTACCCTTGGTAAAATAAAAGAAATTGGAGCTGAATTAAATTTTTTGTGAAAAAAAGTTAAATGTTCATTTTTATTTAAACATTCAAAAAATTCCTGTGAAGCACCAGAAGGGTTAATAAACTTCTTGAATATGGTTTTGAGCACCTTGAGGGGTGTAGTTTTCAGAATGGTGTCACACTTGGGTATTTTCTATCATATAGACCCCTCAAAATGACTTCAAATGAGATGTGGTCCCTAAAATAAAATGGTGTTGTAGAAATGAGAAATTGCTGGTCAACTTTTAACCCTTATAACTCCCTAACAAAAAAAAATTTTGGTTCCAAAATTGTGCTGATGTAAAGTAGACATGTGGGAAATGTTACTTATTAAGTATTTTGTGTGACATATCTCTGTGATTTAATTGCATAAAAATTCAAAGTTGGAAAATTGCGAAATTTTCATAATTTTCGCCAAATTTCCGTTTTTTTCACAAATAAACGCAGGTACTATCAAAGAATTTTTACCATTGTCATGAAGTATAATATGTCACGAGAAAACAATGTCAGAATCACCAGGATCCATTGAAGCGTTCCAGAGTTATAACCTCATAAAGGGACAGTGGTCAGAATTGTAAAAATTGGCCCGGTCATTAACGTGCAAACCACCCTTGGGGGTAAAGGGGTTAAAGGGAAGGTGCCATCAAAAAAAAATTTTTTTCAGAAATTGTAAAAATGTAAAGAATTAATGATTACATTTTCTTAAAAAATATTATCATTTGTTTATAATTTAGTAAAATATGAAAAATAATTTGAAAAGTTTTGGAATTTCCACTTTTCAACACTAGGGGGAGCAGCTGCTGAAATTTCAGAAAAACCTAGTGTACAAATAGCTCACATTATTGCACTGCAGTAATTATGGGCGGAGTCTGCTGACGTGTGTGATGTCTCCTCTCCTCTCCTTATGGGTGTTTGCTAAGGGATTAGAGAGGATGAGATTCAGGAACCCAGTGAGCAGCCATTTTGTTGGTGACTGCAGAGTATGGCTGCCGTCACACTAGCAGTATTTGGTCAGTATTTTACCTCAGTATTTGTAAGCCAAAACCAGGAGTGGAACAAATAGAGGAAAAGTATAATAGAAACATATGCACCACTTCTGCATTTATCACCCACTCCTGGTTTTGGCTTATAAATACTGAGGTAAAATACAAACCAAATAATGATAGTGTGAAGGCAGCCTTATACTGACAAGTAGACAGTCACCAAGGATGGCAGGCAGCAAGGATTCTGGGAGATATGTGGTGGAGGGAGCAGGGTGACAGCAGCACAGAGTATTTCAGGAGAGCAGTGTGCTGGTCTATAGGGGCCCCCTGTTTGGTGTGCGGAGCAGCCAGGGTTTGTACATAGAGCGCTGTCTTTTATACACATGGATGGACCGTCTGCTCCACAGAAATCCAGGAAACATTTCTGCGGATTGATGGCCTGGTCTGATCCAGACTTTGCATGCAGACCCCATTCCCCTCCTCAGATCCTGTCTTCTCCATCCTGTCCTGGCAATGTGTGAAAGCCAGGTGACAGGCGAAGTACGGGGTGATGCTGGGAAGGAAATGTAGCCGTATAGTAACGATAAAAATGAGACCCCTCTCTTCAGCTGCCTCACCAGCCCTGACTGCACCTAACTGGAGGTCATGCTGCCCCCTCTATTACCCCAGACCCGCGTGCAGGTGCTCAGCCAGAACCACCGTAGAATGGGTCCGCTTTCTGAAGATAATACTGCCATAGTGTTCTCGCATAATACCGCCATATAGATCACACACAATACTATCAAATAGATCACACAATACTGTCATACAGTTCTCACATAATACCACCATATAGATCACACATAATACCGCCAGTGTTCTCACATACCGCCATATAGATCACACATAATACCGCCAGTGTTCTCACATACCGCCATATAGATCACACATAATACCGCCAGTGTTCTCACATACCACCATACAGATCACACATAATACCGCCAGTGTTCTCACAAACCACCATATGCTTCTCACATAATACCGCCATATAGATCACCCATAATGCCGGCACATAGATCTCACATGTATTGTAAATAAAGACTCGGCCAGAATAAAGTCCTTTATTAATCTTTTTTATACCATACCGAACGCATAATCCTCGACTCCCTCATCTCCCACAACAAAAATAATAAACCACAATGGGGAAAGACACGCAGGGGGGAGAGGAGTGCATAGGAGAGGATTAGATACTGACTGCTGAGCCGTGTATCTAATCCTGTCCTGTGTGATACTGTGCTGCGCCGTGTATCTAATCCTATCTTGTGTGATACTGTACACAGGACAGGATTAGCTACACAAGACTAGATTAGCTACACAGGACAGAGGTAGCAGTGGTAGATGGTATATAGAGGCAGGTAGCAGTGGTAGATGGTATATAGAGGCAGGTAGCAGTGGTAGATGGTATATAGAGACAGGCAGCAGTGGTAGATGGTATATAGAGACAGGCAGCAGTGGTAGATAGTATATAGACGCAGGCAGCAGTGGTATATAGGGGCTGGTAGCAGTGGTATATAAGGGCTAGTAGCAGTGGTATATAGGGGCTAGTAGCAGTGGTATATAGGGGCTGGTAGCAGTGGTATATAGTGGCTGGTAGCAGTGGTATATAGGGGCTAGTAGCAGTGGTATATAGTGGCTGGTAGCAGTGGTATATAGGGGCTGGTAGCAGTGGTATATAGGGGCTAGTAGCAGTGGTATATAGGAGCAGGTAGCAGTGGTATATAGGGGCTAGTAGCAGTGGTATATAGTGGCTGGTAGCAGTGGTATATAGGGGCTAGTAGCAGTGGTATATAGGAGCAGGTAGCAGTGGTATATAGGGGCTAGTAGCAGTGGTATATAGGGGCTAGTAGCAGTGGTATATAGGGGCTAGTAGCAGTGGTATATAGGGGCTAGTAGCAGTGGTATATAGGGGCAGGTAGCAGTGGTATATAGGGGCTAGTAGCAGTGGTATATAGTGGCTGGTAGCAGTGGTATATAGGGGCTAGTAGCAGTGGTATATAGGAGCAGGTAGCAGTGGTATATAGGGGCTAGTAGCAGTGGTATATAGGGGCTAGTAGCAGTGGTATATAGGGGCTAGTAGCAGTGGTATATAGGGGCTAGTAGCAGTGGTATATAGTGGCTGGTAGCAGTGGTATATAGGGGCTAGTAGCAGTGGTATATAGGGGCAGGTAGCAGTGGTATATAGGGCCTAGTAGCAGTGGTATATAGGGGCTAGTAGCAGTGGTATATAGGGGCAGGTAGCAGTGGTATATAGGGGCTAGTAGCAGTGGTATATAGGGGCTAGTAGCAGTGGTATATAGGGGCTAGTAGCAGTGGTATATAGGGGCTAGTAGCAGTGGTATATAGGGGCTAGTAGTAGTGGTATATAGTGGCTGGTAGCAGTGGTATATAGGGGCTAGTAGCAGTGGTATATAGGAGCAGGTAGCAGTGGTATATAGGGGCTAGTAGCAGTGGTATATAGGGGCTAGTAGCAGTGGTATATAGGGACAGGTAGCAGTGGTATATAGGGACAGGTAGCAGTGGTATATAGGGGCTGGTAGCAGTGGTATATAGGGGCTGGTAGCAGTGGTATATAGGAGCAGGTAGCAGTGGTATATAGGGGCTGGTAGCAGTGGTATATAGGGGCTGGTAGCAGTGGTATATAGGGGCTGGTAGCAGTGGTATATAGGGGCTGGTAGAAGTGGTAGATGCATAAGAAAATAAAAAAACCCTGTACTTACCTTCAGTCCTCTCCCAGGAAGTGCTGAGTCATGTTCAGGGCAGAGCAGTGTGACGATCTCCCTGCTCTGCTCTGAACAGGTCGGCAGTGAGCAGTGATTGCAGCCTGTGCTGTAATACAAAGTACAGGCTGCAATCACAGCTCCTGGCTGCAGATGCTCACCCCGACCCTCGCTCCCAGCAGCAGCTTCTCCCTGGCAGCTCCTGCTATGATCGCACACACTGAGCTGTCATCGCACGATGACAGAGGAAAAAAACAAAATGGCCGCGATCTCCTCTCACAGCTGTGACGTAGCAGCCCAGTGGGCGTGCCCAAGTCACAGCTGAGAGGCAGGAGGAGCGGTCGGAGCCCGACTGTTGGCTCCTATGCCCATGGCTGCCGTAAGTGAGGTGTGCAAGTGTCCTGCCCAGACACTTACACCCACACTAATGAAAATGGCGGCCTCCAGTGGCAAAAGTAAAAATGAATAAATAAAAAAGTATTAAAGTACTACATATACTTTTGTATTAAAAATAATTGATTATATAATCAATAATTATTAATACAAAAACTAAAATCACGGCACCCTCCCTTTAAAAGTAAAAAGCAGCCCTAATATAGTTAGGACAATAGGAAAGTAAAAAGTTATTATCCTGCAAATGCTGCAATCATTTTTTTTTTTTAAAGAAAATGACAGTGTCCAGAAGGCCCAAAAGTGACCAGCTAATATTTGCATGGACCACAAGAGTATATTTTTTTGATGGGTTTTAACCCTTTCACGACATGCGCCGTACTATTACTGCGCATGCCGTGTCACCCCCTTTGATGTGGGCTCCGGCGCTGAGCCCACATCAAAGTCGCGACATGTCAGCTGTTTTGTACAGCTGACATGTGCGTGCAATAGCGGCAGGTGAAATCGCTATTCACCCGCCGCTATTAACCTGTTAAATGCCGCTGTCAAACGCAGACAGCGGCATTTAACCGGCGCTTCCAGCCGGGCGGCCGGAAATGATGTCATTGCCGACCCCGTCACATGATCGGGGGTCGGCGATGCATCAGGAAGGTAACCATAGAGGTCCTTGAGACGTCTATGGTTACTGATGCCGGCCTGCTGTGAGCGCCCCCCTGTGGTCGGCACTCACAGCACACCTGCATTTCAGCTACATAGCAGCGATCTGATGATCGCTGCTATGTAGCAGAGCCGATCAGGCTATGCCAGCTTCTAGCCTCCCATGGAGGCTATTGAAGCATGGCACAAGTAAAAAAAAATGTTTTTAAAAATATGAAAAAAATATAAAAAATATAAAAGTTTAAATCACCCCCCTTTCGCCCCATCCTAAATAAAACAATTTAAAAAAAAAAAACCTACACGTATTTGGTATCGCCACATTCAGAATCGCCCGATCTATCAATAAAAAAAAGCATTAACCTGATCACTAAACAGCGTAGCGAGAAAAAAATCCGAAACGCCAGAAGTTTTTTTGGTCGCCGTGACATTGCATTAAAATGCAATAACGGGCGATCAAAAGAACATATCTGCACCGAAATGGTATCATTAAAAATGTCAGCTCAGCACGCAAGAAATAAGCCCTCACCCGACACCAGATCACGAAAAATGGAGACGCTACGGGTATCGGAAAATGGCACCTTTTTTTTTTTTAAGCAAAGTTTTGAATTTTTTTTTCACCACTTGGATAAAAAATAACCTAGACATGTTAGATGTCTATGAACTCGTAATGACCTAGAGAATCACAGTGGCAGGTTAGTTTTAGCATTTAATGAACCTAGCAAAAAAGCCAAACAAAAAACAAGTGTGGGATTGCACTTTTTTTTGCAATTTCACCGCACTTGGAATTTTTTTCCTGTTTTCTAGTAAAAGACATGGTAAAACCAATGGTGTCATTCAAAAGTACAACTCGTTCCGCAAAAAATAAGCCCTCACATGGCCAAATTGACGGAAAAATAAAAAAGTTATGGCTCTGGGAAGGAGGGAAGTGAAAAATGAAAACGCAAAAACGAAAAAGGGCCGCGACTTGAAGGGGTTAAAGGGAATCTGTCATCCCCTGGGACTTATAGAACCTATTAATATGGGCATACAGGTGATAGAATTGTGAAACTAGTCCTACCTGTATGCTTTATATCTGCAGTCTTGTTGAGAAATCCTGTATTATTTCTTGGTGCTAACGATATCTTCAAGGCTCCGGGGTGTGCAGTGCCTGTAAGAAATCTCTGCCTCCTCTCTTCATTTGCGTACCAGTGCACTATGACATGCAATGGTGGCACTAGAATCCCTCGCCTGTGCCCTGCAATAGGGCAATTATATGTACCTATTCTACCCTTCTATGGGCATTGGCCTCAGTGATCTTCTGTGCAGGTGCCAGCGAGTCACTGCTACTTCTGTTGCAGTGACCTCCATTGTGGGCGGCAATAAGGTGCTTCCCCCCACCATGCTTACATGGGTGACAGGGGCATCATAAACTGTATGGTTTCTAACTATGCAGGGAGGAAGGATGTGGGGAGAGAACCTTATCGCTGCGCACACTGGTGCCTGTACAGAAGAGCGCTGAAGCCAGTGACCATAGATGGGCGGAACTCAAAGTCCTATGGCTTCCAGTACCATCTATATGCCGATGACATTCAGATCCACTTCTCTGGCCCAGATGTCACCTCTCTGCTCTCCAGAATCCCAGAGTGTCTATCAGCCATATCCTCCTTCTCCTCTCGCTTCCTCAAACTCAATGTGGACAAAACTGAATAATTATCTTTCCTCCATCTCGCACACCTTACCTACCTGATCTATCACAATAAATGAATTCACACTTTCCCCCATCCCGGTAATCCGCTGCCTCGGAGTAAACTTTGACTCTGCCCTCTCCTTTAAACTGCACATCCAAGATCTCGTCATCTCCTGTCGCCTCCAGCTCAAAAATATTTCCAGAATCCGTCCTTTCCTCAATCCTCACTCTACCAAAATGATTGGGCATGCCCTAATCATCTCCCGCCTTGACTACTGCAACATCCTCCTCTGTGGCCTACCCTCTAACACTCTCGCATCCTTAACTCTGCTGCCCAACTAATTAATCTTTCTCCTCGCTTCACTCCAGCTTCTCCTCTTTGCAAATACCTTCACTGGCTCCGACTTCCCAGCGTATCCAGTTTAAATTACTAACACTGACCTACAAAGCCATCCATAACCATTCTCCTCAGTATATTTCCAAACTAATCTCTCATTATCCTCCCTCACGTAATCTCCGGTCCTCCCAAGACCTCCTTCTCTCCTCCACGCTTATTCACTCCTCATCCAATCGCCTCCAAGACTTCTCCCGAATATCCCCCATCATCTGGAATTCTGTGCCCCAACACGCCCAGTTATCCACCACACTTGGATCCTTCAAACGGAACCTGAAAAGCCATCTCTTCAAAGAAGCTTACAACTTGTAATGACCACACGACCACCTCAACACCATTGGAGCTACTGCAACGCCCGACCTACTGTTTCCTTCCCCATAATCCTGTAGAATGTAAGCCCGCAAGGGCAGGGTTCTCTCCCCTCTGTATCAGTCTGTCATTGTTAGTTTTGTTTACTGTAAGTGATATTTGTATTTTGATGTAACCCCGTCTCATGTACAACACAATGGAATTAATGGTGCTATAGAAATAAATAATAATAATAATAGTAGTAGATACGTATAATTGCTCTATTGCAGGGCGCAGGCACAGAATTCCGGAGCGATCAGGACACTGTGACGCTAATGGGAGGGGGTGGTACGATTTTTCAACAACAAAACCGCAGATATTAGGCATACAGGTATGTCTATTTTAACTTTTCTATCCACTGTATGCCCATATTAATAGGTTATATATGTCCCAGAGGGTGACAGATTCCTTATAAGCTTTTCTGTCGCCTGTATGCCCATATTAATAGGTTATATATGTCAGAGGGTGACAGATTCCCTTTAAACTCCCAAGCCTTACACTGTACTTCATAGAAAATGCTAACTAAGGTGGTTTATATATTGACTAATAATACCAATGCATAAATTATAATGTCTCAGCCTTTTTTTATTACATTTTTATGTCTTTTGTATTTTCAGTCAAGCCTTGAATATTATTTCCATCAATGAGAAAATTCTGAAAAGCCTCACCTTAAACTGGATATACTCCAGGAGTTCAAAGTGTTCCGCATAAATTCTTAGGTACTCCAGGACTTTTGAATGATGCAGATATGCTGGGAAAACGTCTGGCATTGGGAAGTCTGTATAACACATCATCTCTTTGGAACTGTTGGTTACCACACAGCTATATAGACTTGCTCTTCTGTCCTCCACCATTTCCTGCAAGTAATTAGACTCTAAATTGTAATGAGTCTTTTTTACACAAAATGGCAAGAATTTATTTTATATACAATCATACAAATATAGAGACTGACGGCCATATCTTCATTGCGACTGGTTCAGTAAATTGTTACTAATAGCTAATTCAGTTCTGATTAATATAAATCAGAAATGGATGAAAATATTCCTGATCAGCCACAATTAATAATACCTGTAATAGTGTTAAAAATATCCCATCATTTTCCCTAGTAGAAAATCTCTGTCTATGATAAGTTTAATGAGGTCCACTGGCCACAGCCATTATAACATATTTAAAGAAGAGGATAAGGCATGAGTATATGATCAGTGATTTTCCAATATCTTGGTCCTCTACCAAAGTCTCTAGTAAAAATGGCACAGCGCTTAGCTAAGTGCTTCTGCCATCGATTTTAAAGAAGTTGTCCACTACAATAAAAATTTTTTTTTCATAAATCTGGCTATTATGTGCCACTGAAAACATCCACTGTGTTTATTTTAGCAATATTACCTTTTATCATGCTGTAGCAGCACATCTTCAGTGCTGGATCCAGCTCTCATGGGGTTAATCGACAACTTCCTTTCTCCTGAGTTATTGTGCTCTAATACTACAAGTTCCATGATGCTTTGCACTGGCCACTAAGCTCGAACCTACCACACCCACTCCAAAAACACACCCAAACCCCTCCCTCCTCTCTTCACAAAGATTTGTGATGTCATTTCTGTCCAACCTCCTCTTTTACATTTGTCCAACCCACACTCCATTACACACACAGATAGGTGGATGGATGGATGGATAGATAGATTTTTTCGTTTATCGCTCCCCTTCTTTCCAGAGCCATAATTTTTCCATCAATATGGCCATGTGAGGGCTTATTTTTTGCGGGACAAGTTCTACTTTTGAACGACACCATTGGTTTTACCATGTCGTGTAACAGAAAATGTGAAAAAAATTCAAAGTGCGATGAAATTGCAAAAAAAATGCAATCCCACACTTGTTTTTTGCTTGGCTTTTTGCTAGGTTCACTAAATGCTAAGGCTGTGTGCACACGGTGCGGATTTCATTCCAGATCCGCAGGGTTTTTTGCTGCACAGAATTGCATCAAATCCACAGTGTAGTGCACAACCAATGTAAGTCTATGGGAGCCGCAGACTTGTGCACATGCTGCAGAAAAAGCCGCACCGAGCGGAGCGTGCGGCCGCATAGCAATACATAGAGCCACACGCTCTGCTCCGGAGTGCCGGTGCCAGAGCTTGGTTTTAACCTGCGAGACTCGGCCGTATCTCGCTGTAGTGTGACTCCGGCCTTAGACTTTCATTGAGTCGGGCACATCCACAGCAAAACCGCAGATGTAAAAAAGATCTGCAGTTTTGCTGTGGATGTGGGTCCGAGAAACGCTGCAGTTCGGGAGGAGGGAAAAGTGTGTGCGCGTATGTGTGTGCGAGCGGGGTCTGCGGGCTGTTCGGGTGTGTGCGGGGGGTCTTTTGGAGTGTGTGTGCAGGCATCATCCGATGGAACTACAAGTATGCAGCATCCAATCTGCAGCTAATTTGGATGTAAGGCTACTTTCACACTTCCGTCGGTACGGGGCCGTCGCAAACCGTCAGCCCGACGTACCAACGGACGTTGTACTAAATTTAGCACAATGTGGGCAGCGGATGCAGTTTTACAACGCATCCGCTGCCCATTGTGATGAGCGGGGAGGAGGGGGCAGAATTTAAAAAAAATGTTACATTGAACGTTTTTTGTGCGTTACGTTTGCCAAAACACAACGGATCCGTCTCAAGACGGATGCGACGTGTGCCCATCCGTCGCTAATACAAGTCTATGGGCAAAAAACGCATCCTGCAAGCACATTTGCAGGTTCCGTTTTTTGCTTATAACGATGGATTGCAACGGAGCCCAGAAAAAAAACCGTGCAAAAACCGCACCTAAAAAATTAAAAAATGCTTCAAAACTGTGCAAAAAATGCACCAAAAATGCATCAAAACTGCACCAAAAACTGCATCAAAACCGCAGAAAAATCTGCACCAAAAACTGCAAGAAAACTTCACCAAAAACTGCATGAAAAAGCATAAAAAACCTGAATCAAAACCACGCAAAAAAACACACCGAAAATCGCACCAAGAACTGCATCAAAAATCGCACAAAAAAGCGGCATCAAAACCGCGCAAAAACCGTGAAAAAAAAACATGAAAAAAATGCATAAAAAACGCAGCTGCGTTTTCTGCAAGGAGATGCAGATTTTGTGCAGAAAATTCTGCACCCAAATCTGCAACGTGTGCACACAGCATAAAACTGACCTGCCATTATGATTCTCCAGGTCATTACGAGTTCATAGACACCAAACATGGCTACGTTATTTTTTATCTAAGTGGTGAAAAAAAATTCCAAACTTTGCTAAAAAGAAATAAAATAATTGCGCCATTTTCTGATAAGCGAAGTGTCTATATTTTCTGGGAAATCGGGTTGGGTGAGGGCTAATTTTTTGCATGCCGAGCTGATGTTTTTATTGATACCACTTTTGTGCAGATACGTTCTTTTGATCGCCCTTAATTGTATTTTAATGCAATGTCGCGGCGACCAAAAAACCATAATTTTGGCTTTTGATTTTTTTCTTCTCGCTATGCCGTTTAGCGATCATGTACATTTTTGTTGTTGTATTGAAAACAGCTGACATGTTGCGGCTTTGAAGTGGGCTCATCGCCGAAACCCACCTCAAAGTGGGGGATACTGCCAGTTGACGTACTATTCTGTCAGCTGGCAGAAAGGGGTTAATGAACAATATGTTTCAGTTAAAAAAAAAATGGAAAAAAAAAGTGGGGTGGGCTCCCGTGCAATTTTCTGCACCAGAGGGGGAAAGCCGACGGCCGGGGGCCAATATTCGTAGCCTGCTATGAATATCAGCCCGCAGCTGTCTGTGTAGCCTTTACTGGCTATCAAAATAGGGGGACCCCCCCCAAAAAAATGACGTGGGGTCCCCCTATATTTTATAGCCAGAGAGACTACGCAGACAGCTGCGGGCTGATATTCATAGCCTAGAGAGGGGCCATGGATATTGCCCCCCCCCCCCGGCTACAAATACCAGTCCGCAGCTGCCCCAGAAATGGCGCAAGATGTAAAATGCGCCAATTCTGGCACTTAGCCCCTCTCTTCCCACTCCCGTGTAGCGGTGGGATATGGGGTAATAAGGGGTTAATGTCACCTTGCTATTGTAAGGTGACATTAAGCCGGGTTAATAATGGAGAGGCGTCAATAAGACACCTATCCATTATTAATCTTATAGTAGTGAAAGAGTTAAAAAAAAAAAAAAAAGACACTCCCAGAAAAATGTATTTTAATATTCTTCATTTAACCATACTTACCATACTTCAGCGCCTACAAAAAAACGTAAAATAATAAACCGTATACTACCTGTTCGCTATAGTCCAATTAATAACGCATGTCCCACGACGATCTCTCCTATAGAACAGTGACATCGGGTGATGTCACTGCTCTATAGGACCCTCAGGGACACACTGACAGGAGACAATGGCTCCTGCAGTGCATCACTGAGGTTACTAAAGTTCAAAGTCTTACTTTATGGCAATTGCTGCCTGGGAAAATTTCTCACACAGCAATGGCATAAAGTGAGACTAGGGACCATTTTCTCACAGGGGCGTAGGAATACATTGTGAGGAATACATTGTGGAAGGATACCCTCCATCATTGTATTCCTGGAGCCCCTGGAGAGCGGTCATATCTGCTGATGCTCCTGCTCTCCACGGGAGATCGTCGTGGGACACTCGTTTTAATTGGATTTCTGCCGATCAGGGAGTATATTGGTTGTTTATTATTTTAATCATTTTTACAGATGACACTGGCTTCGGGGATCAAAGTGACAAGTGATGGTGAGTATGTACTCTATGTTATATGTACTGTATGTCTGCATGTATGTTGTATCATGTATGTACTGTATGTATGTACTGTATGTGGCATGTTGCATGTCGCATGTCATTGCATGTCGCATGTTGCATGTCGTCGCATGTGGCATGTTGTCGCATGCTGCATGTCGTCGCATGCTGAATGCCACATGTCATTGCATGTTGCATGTCGTATGTTGCATGTCACATGTTATTGCATGTCGCATGGTGCATGTTGTATGTTGTCGCATGTCACGTTATTGCATGACGCATGGTGCATGTCACATGCTGTCACATGTCGCATGTTGCCACATGGTGCATATCATAGCATGTCATCGCATGTCGCATGCTGCATGTCGTCGCATGTTGCATGTGGTCTTATGGTGCATGTCACATGCTGCATGTTGTCGCATGTTGTATGTCATCGCATGTCGCGTGTTGCCTGTCATCACGTGTCGCATGTTGCATTTTCGCATGCTGCATGTCACATGCTGCATGTCGTCGCATGTAACATGTTATTGCATGTCACATGGTGCATGTTGCATGCTGTCGCATGGTGCATGTCATCGCATGGTGCATGGCGCATATCATCGCATGTCGCATGCTGCATGTCCTATGTTGTCACATGTCACGTGTCATTGCATGTTGCATGGTGCATGTTGCATGCTGTCACATGTTGCATGTCATCGCATATCGCGTGTTGCATGTCATTGCATGTTGCATGTTGTCGCAAGTCACATGATATTGCATGTCGCATGGAGCATGTTGCATGCTGTCACATGTCGCATGTGTTCGCATGCTGCATGTCGTCGCATGTTGTCTCATGGTGCATGTCATTGCATGTCGTGTGTTGTCACATGTCGCATGTTGTTGCATGTCGCATGTTGTCACATGTTGCATGTCACATGGTGTATGTTGTATGTATTGTATACGTGTGTATGTGGGTTTTTTTTTTTAAATTTTTTTTTTTTTTACCTTCAACAGATTAGCCGGATGATGGGACTACTACTGTCCCATCATCCGGCTAATGTGTCACTCACTGTCACTGTAGCAGGCAGAGCCCGATGGGACTTGTAGTCCCATCGGATGAAGCCTGCACACAGAGACACCACCGCCGCCACCACCACCGCACAGCCCCACAGCAGACCCCAGCACGGCCAGCAGACCCACCGCAGACCCAGGCACCGCTCGCACATCCCGGCCCCGACACGTAGACCCCCCGCACATACCGGCGCCGGCATGCAGACCCCCAGCGCCGGCACACATACCCCCGGCGCCCGTACATCCCTGCCTAGCCCCGCCCGCACATCCCTGCCTAGCCCTGCAGGCAGCCCACAGCCCCGCTCACAGCCCAGTCACTCTTGATGAGTGACCTCTGACTGTGAGGCTGGTCACGCCTGCTCATGACGTCATGTCAATTTCCAGAGTCTGGAAATTGACGTGACGTCGGCGGAAATAAGCGGTGGATGCAGCCTGGGGGTCACGTGACCGACTCAGCCGCCGCCATAGCGCCGCTCACAAGTGAAAACGGCAATGGAAGGTATTTACACAATTCATTAGGGGCCCCGGGGGGATACATTGGGGGGTTAATTGAAAGCAGTGGACAACCCCTTTAAGTGGTCATTGTACTATCAGACAACTGGATTTTATTTATTCAGTTATTGAGCTAAATAGGCAATCTGCAAATCGCAATTCTGTTCATTTACATACGAAAAAACATTCAAAAGTCCTGGTAATTAGGAGTTACCTTAACTAGTTACTGTCCACCGCCCATTGTGATATATACAGTAATCCATGTCCAGAAGGCAAAGACAGACAGACAGGCTCAGGGGCGGATTATAATGAGGTCAATCTGGGCGGTAGCCCAGGGCCCAGTGGTGTGGGGGGGCCCTGGGCTACCGCTCAGATTGAACGCCGCCATCAGGGCATTACTGCCCTGATTGGCGTATTGGCCCGGTGGGAAGAGGGGGCCCGCATCGGGGCTGCGGCAGTTTAACGCTATTGACGTGCGGGCCCGTGCTCGCACGTCAATAGTTAACAGCCGCCAGCCAATCGGAGGCTGGCAGCTGACATCAGCCGCAGTGTGCACATCGCCGGTGTCTGATGTCATTGTCAGTCGCTGGCGAGTGCGCGCTTCATCTGCGAGGAGGGAGCTTTGCCGAAGAAGCGCGGGCAGGTGAGAAGTACTCGTTTTTTTTAATTGAGAGCGGCAATCCTGGGGACCTGGGCCAGAATGCTGGAAACGGGGGGCAGAGATGCTGGACACATTGGGGGCAGAGATTCCGGACACATTGGGGGCAGAGATGCTGGACACATTGGGGGCAGAGATGCTGGACACATTGGGGGCAGAGATTCCGGACACATTGGGGGCAGAGATGCTGGACATTGGGGGCAGAGATGCTGGACACATTGGGGGCAGAGATGCTGGACACATTGGGGGCAGAGATGCTGGACACATTGGGGGCAGAGATGCTGGACATTGGGGGCAGAGATGCTGGACACATTGGGGGCAGAGATGCTGGACACATTGGGGGCAGAGATGCTGGACACATTGGGGGCAGAGATGCTGGACACATTGGGGGCAGAGATGCTGGACACATTGGGGGCAGAGATGCTGGACACATTGGGGGCAGAGATGCTGGACACATTGGGGGCAGAGATGCTGGACACATTGGGGGCAGAGATGCTGGACACATTGGGGGCAGAGATGCTGGACACATTGGGGGCAGAGATGCTGGACACATTGGGGCAGAGATGCTGGACACTGGGGACAGGGATGCTGGACAAAAAACCGCGACGTGTGCACACAGCCTAAGGTTCGCCTGCTGAAATGGATAACGTTTTGTGTAGCCTTTTTTACAATGATAAAACTTGCTAAAATCTTGATTGTAGTTGAACGTTCAGGTTTTGCTTCATCTTATACAGGAGTTCCACATTTATCAGCCCAAAAATCTACTTACTGTGTACCTCCATAGCCCTCCAATATCATCACTTTTCTCAAAGCATGTGGGGTCCAGACCTTCTTCCAAACAGCATTTGATTGCTGTAAGTCCACTGCAACCTGCACCAATTATAGCCACTGTTTTAGCCATAGTGTGCTGAAAATAAAGAAACAAAACACAGTTTTTACTGAATGGACAGTTTATACACTTACGCAAGTGGAGCTATGCTGAAATCAAACTTGTAAACAACATGATGTAAGGGAAAAGATCCTGATTCCAGTGAGGTATCACTTACTAAGCTGCTTGCTGCAGTTTTTATGATATACAGTTTTTTCTTTTGCAGATCTACCAGTTCTCTGAATAATCAGTGCTATTTAACCCCATCCAGACCACTGATTGACAGCATTATGACAATGCACAGTGTATATAGAGAAAGCTGACAATCAGTGGTGGGGTGGGGTTATACAGAGCTCATGAATATGGAAATCAAATGGCCCTTTAGTGATAATCTTCTGCTAATAAAACATTGATTTTATCAAAACTTCAACAAGAAGCTTTTATGACTGCACAAGCACATGCACACAGATAGCATACAAACCAAGAGGGTAGATACCTGTTCAGACTGGAAAAAGTTGTACTTTGTCCCCGGTCTGCCCCTACCTGACCGCAGAGGTTTAACAACGTAAGGTAACACAATAGCGCCCCTAATTTGCAACGGCTCGCCTTGAATGCTCCTAATAGCTTCTAGCATAGCTCTGTGTAGCAACGCACTTGAGAAAATAGGTTATAAAAAAATGAAGAGAAATCCAGCTCCATGAACAGTGAATATTTTATTCACAAAAAGGCTTCACGGACATACAGAGTCAATATGTTTATTGTAGAGCTTACTCCATTAAAAAAATAGTATATGCTCATATGAACCTTACACATTTCGGACTGAAAGCCAGTCTTTATCCCTATAAATAAGATTTTTCCTGCCCGATGCTGCGTGGAATTAAACCACTTTCCCCTTTTCCTACATTCTTCATGCTTTCTTAGATTAGCTGATAAAAACCCGGAGACAGATTTGCTTTAAATGCTGCATTCCATGGTGTAAAATAAAAATAACTGATACTTATCTCGCGCACTGGTTCCATTCCAGTATTTGTGAGGGTCAATCAACGGCTGCTAATGGGCTGCAGTTTTCACGCTCGTTTCGGTTGAGGGAAATTTTAGCGAAAACCCCCTTTTTGGCCATTGATTGGCAGCTGCGCTCATGTGGCACAATATCACGCGAGTATTGTAATACCCAGTGCCAATGCGGACAGTGAGAATCTGTTATTTATATTTTACACTGACAATTATAGAACCTAAATGCTTCCGGACCGCTCTTAAACTTTAAACATTGAGGTTGTTCCACTCGTGCGCTACAGTGGCGCTCTACAACGTCACCGTACAGGAGCGCAGATACACGCAGTCATCATCATAGAGAAGGCACAAATGGTTTATTACTGTCTGTGCGTCCTCCATCACTGTACACGCAATGCTAAAATAGCGCTTTATATGCAGTACTAGTAAACGCTGACAGCCCTTCCACCTCCATACAGAGCGGTCATATAATCGCTGCGTATTGTGAGAGAGCAGGGGCTGCTTGGTTTAGAGAACCCAACAGCTCTCTTATGCAGCCTCGAGGGACAGTTAGGAGGAAAATAAGATTTCAATATTTATCGCTCTGGACATTGTAATGATTCTTTTTATTGTTTTTCCTGTTTAAAATTTCATTACAATTTCAATAAATATATTTACTGAAAAAGAAAAATATTTAAATGCCCCCCCCCCCAAAAAAAAAAGTCTTCTATGGCCTTATGGAGGACGCAATGTATAAAATAAATGAAAAATAATTAAATAAACAGGTAAAAAAAAATAGATACCTTAAAAAAATGCCACTGTCAATCCAAGCTGCTGTTACTACTTCTAGCCTGGTAAAAATAAAAGTGTCCAATACCAATATATAAAAATATTTAAAGGGAAGGCACCGCGTTTGTAGGTCATTAATAAATCACTGTAATGTAGCATAACATGCTGCTATAACCAAGTTTTAAATGCATGTGAAACAGATTTCATGTGTTATATGAGTTTAAAGAAGGCACTGGGGGCTGACATCTTGGTTTTGCAGCAGTAGCAGGGCACTATCAGTGTCAGATTACGGCACCCCATGGACATAGGAGATAATAGACCCGCGCTGACCCTATCTGTAACATTGTAGCAGCATTAGCTCCCCCTAGTGGTAAATATGTATATTTGTAAAAAAATATATATATAATATTTTTCATATAGAAATGTTTGCAAACATTGCATTAATACATTTTAATTACTATTTTAAGCTTGATTTCACAAAAAAACTAAATTCAAGAAAACTGGTGGCACCTTCCCTTTAATACAGAAGGAGGAACACATTCTTAAAATGTACCTTAGTGCTCCAGTGTGGTCATAAAAAAATTGGGAAAAAAAATTATTTTCATTATTTTTCCCCCAATCTCGAATGCTATTATCATGATTATCGAAAAAAAAAAATAGACTATCAGAGTGACGTAATAAGGAAGCACCATGTATCATGAAAAAAGATGCAAATATTAACTGAATAGGAAAACATTTTGTAGCTCTTTTTAGGCTATGTGCACACGTAGGAAATGTGGTGCAGAATTTTCTGCACTAAATCTGCATCTGCAGATTTGATGCAGTTTCTGTGCAGTTTCTATGCAGTTTCTATGCAGTTTCTATGCAGTTTCTATGCAGTTTCTGCGCAGTTTCTATGCAGTTTCTGCGCAGTTTCTATGCAGTTTCTATGCAGTTTCTATGCAGTTTCTGCGCAGTTTCTATGCAGTTTCTGCGCAGTTTCTATGCAGTTTCTGCACAATTTCTATGCAGTTTCTATGCAGTTTCTGCACAGTTTCTATGCAGTTTCTATGCAGTGTAAATCAATGTGAAAAGAAAAAAGCTATGCACATGGTGCAGAAAAATCTGCGCAGAAACGCTGCAGAACTGCACAAAAGAAGCGACATGCACTTCTTTGAAATTTGCAGCGTTTCTGCGCAGATTTTTCTGCACCATGTGCACAGCTTTTTTCTTTTCACATCGATTTACATTGTACTGTGATCACAGTGCAGTTCTGCAGCGTTTCTGCACTAAATCTGCATCGTGTGCACATACCCTTAGGGTATGTGCACACGATGCAGATTTAGTGCAGAACTGCAGCAGACTTTTCTGCAGCAGAAATGCTGCAGAACTGCACTGTGATTACAGTACAATGTAAATCAATGTGAAAAAAAAAGCTGTGCACATGGTGCAGAAAAATCTGCGCAGAAATGCTGCAGATTTCAAAGAAGTGCCTGTCACTCCTTTTGTGCAGTTCTGCAGCGTTTCTGTACCCCTCCATAATAGAAATCCATTGGTAAAATCTGCACAAAAAAACGCATAAAAAACGCACTTGCGGATTCTGCCAGGAGATGCAGATTTAGTGCAGATTTTATGCAGAAAATTCTGCACCAAATCTGCATCGTGTGCACACAGCCTTTAAGCTCTTAAAAAAAGTACTAGTCAGTAACAGGGGACCTTTGGCCCAGTCTTGAACTGGTTAAGAAGGGGTTGTCGGAATAGTGGACAAACTGTTTAACACTGGTAAGGTCATATGTTACAAAACACTGGATTTAACCCCTTCATGACCCAGCCTATTTTGACCTTAAAGACCTTGCCGTTTTTTGCAATTCTGACCAGTGTCCCTTTATGAGGTAATAACTCAGGAACGCTTCAACGGATCCTAGCGGTTCTGAGATTGTTTTTTCGTGACATCTTGGGCTTCATGTTAGTGGTAAATTTAGGTCAATAAATTCTGCGTTTATTTGTGATAAAAATGGAAATTTGGCGAAAATTTTGAAAATTTCGCAATTTTCACATTTTGAATTTTTATTCTGTTAAACCAGAGAGTTATGTGACACAAAATAGTTAATAAATAACATTTCCCACATGTATACTTTACATCAGCACAATTTTGGAAACAAAATTTTTTTTTGCTAGGAAGTTATAAGGGTTAAAATTTGACCAGAAATTTCTCATTTTTACAACGAAATTTACAAAACCATTTTTTTTAGGGACCACCTCACATTTGAAGTCAGTTTGAGGGGTCTATATGGCTGAAAATGCCCAAAAGTGACACCATTCTAAAAACTGCACCCCTCAAGGTGCACAAAACCAGATTCAAGAAGTTTATTAACCCTTCGGGTGCTTCACAGCAGCAGAAGCAACATGGAAGGAAAAAATGAACATTTAACTTTTTAGTCACAAAAATGATCTTTCAGCAACAATTTCTTTATTTTCCCAATGGTAAAAGGAGAAACTGAACCACGAAAGTTGTTGTCCAATTTGTCCTGAGTACACCGATACCTCACATGTGGGGGTAAACCACTGTTTGGGCACATGGTAAGGCTCGGAAGGGAAGGAGCGCCATGTGACTTTTTGAATGAAAAATTATCTCCATCGTTAGCGGACACCATGTCGCGTTTGGAGAGACCCTGTGTGCCTAAACATTGGAGCTCCCCCACAAGTGACCCCATTTTGGAAACTAGACCCCCCAAGGAGCTTATCTAGATGCATAGTGAGCACTTTGAACCCCCAGGTGCTTCACAAATTGATCCGTAAAAATGAAAAAGTACTTTTTTTCCACAAAAAAGTTATTTTGGCTTCAATTTTTTTAATTTTTACATGGGCAGCAAGATAAAATGGATCCTAAAATTTGTTGGGCAATTTCTCCTGAGTATAGCGATACCTCACATGTGGGGGTGAACGACTGTTTGGGCGCGCGGCATGGCTCGGAAGGGAAGCAGCGCCATTTGACTTTTTGAGTGAAAAATTAGCTCCAATTGTTAGCGGACACCATGCCACGCTTAGAGAGCCACTGTGGGCCTAAACATTGGAGCTCCCCCACAAGTGACCCCATTTTGGAAACTAGACCCCCTAAGGAACTTAGCTAGATGCATAGTGAGCATTTTGAACCCCCCGGTGCTTCACAAATTGATCCGTAATTATGAAAAAGTACTTTTTTTCCACAAAAATTTTATTTTAGCTTCAATTTTTTTAATTTCTACATGGGCAGCAAAATAAAATGGATCCTAAAATTTGTTGGGCAATTTCTCCTGAGTATAGCGATACCTCACATGTGGGGGTGAACCACTGTTTGGGCACATGGTAAGGCTCGGAAGGGAAGGAGCGCCATTTGACTTTTTGAATGAAAAATTATCTCCATCGTTAGCGGACATCATGTCGCGTTTGGAGAGACCCTGTGTGCCTAAACATTGGAGCTCCCCTACAAGTGACCCCATTTTGGAAACTAGACCCCCCAAGGAGCTTATCTAGATGCATAGTGAGCACTTTGAACCCCCAGGTGCTTCACAAATTGATCCGTAAAAATGAAAAAGTACTTTTTTTCCACAAAAAAATTATTTTGGCTTCAATTTTTTTAATTTTTACATGGGCAGCAAGATAAAATGGATCCTAAAATTTGTTGGGCAATTTCTCCTGAGTATAGCGATACCTCACATGTGGGGGTGAACCACTGTTTGGGCGCACAGCATGGCTCGGAAGGGAAGCAGCGCCATTTGACTTTTTGAGTGAAAAATTAGCTCCAAATGTTAGCGGACACCATGCCACGCTTAGAGAGCTCCTGTGGGCCTAAACATTGGAGCTCCCCCACAAGTGACCCCATTTTGGAAACTAGACCCCATAAGGAACTTATCTAGATGCATAGTGAGCACTTTGAACCCCCCGGTGCTTCACAAATTGATCCATAATTATGAAAAAGTACTTTTTTTCCACAAAAAATTTATTTTAGCCTCAATTTTTTTAATTTGTACAAGGGTAACAGGATAAAATAGATCGTAAAATTTGTTGGGCAATTTCTCCTGAGTACACCGATACCTCACATGTGGGGGTGAACCACTGTTTGGGCGCACGGCAAGGCTCGGAAGGGAAGGAGCGCCATTTGACTTTTTGAATGAAAAATTAGCTCCAATCATTAGCGGACACGTTGCGTAATGAAAGTATGTTGTATATGTCAGGTTGGTATGTGGTTTAGTGTACGTCAGGATGGTGTGTGTTGTGTAGTATACACCACACCCACACAACAACCTGACATACACTATACCACACCACACACCAACCTGACACTACGTCAGGTTGGTGTGTGTGGTGTGGTGTAGTGTACATCAGGTTGGTGTATTTGGTGTAGTATACACCACACGCACCAACCTGACGTACACTATACCACACACCAACCTGACGTACACAGCGCCACACAGACCAACCTGACACGCTATGTCAGGTTGGTGTGTGTGGTGTACTGTACATCAGGTTTGTGTGTGGTATAGTGTACGTGAGGTTGGTGTGGTGTAGTGTACGTCAGGTTGGTGTTTGTGGTGTAGTATACACACACACACACACCAACCTGACGTACACAACGCCACACACACCAACCTGACACACTACGTCAGGTTGGTGTGTGTGGTGTAGTGTACGTCAGGTTGGTGTGTGGTATAGTGTACGTTAGGTTGGTGTAGTGTACGTCAGGTTGGTGTGTGTGTAGTACACACACACACACACCAACCTGACATACACTATACACACCAACCTGACGTACACAACGCCACACACACCAACCTGACACGCTATGTCAGGTTGGTGTGTGTGTGGTGTAGTGTACGTCAGGTTGTTGTGTGGTGTAGTGTACGTCATGTGTGGTGTAGTATACACCCCACACACCATCCTGACGTACACAACGCCACACACACCAACCTGACACGCTATGTCAGGCTGGTGTGTGTGGTGTAGTGTACGTCAGGTTTGTGTGTGGTATAGTGTACGTGAGGTTGGTGTGGTGTAGTGTACGTCAGGTTGGTGTTTGTGGTGTAGTATACACACACACACCAACCTGACGTACACAACGCCACACACACCAACCTGACACGCTACGTCAGGTTGGTGTGTGTGTGGTGTAGTGTACGTCAGGTTGTTGTGTGGTGTAGTGCACGTCATGTGTGGTGTAGTATACACCCCACACACCATCCTGACGTACACAACGCCACACACACCAACCTGACACGCTATGTCAGGCTGGTGTGTGTGGTGTAGTGTACGTCAGGTTGGTGTGTGTGGTGTAGTGTACGTCAGGTTGGTGTGTGTGTGGTGTATACTACACCACACACACCAACCTGACATACACTACACCAAACATCAACCTGAAATACACTACACCACACACACCAACCTGACGTAGTGTGTCAGGTTGGTGTGTGTGGCGTAGTATACGTCACGTTGGTGTGTGGTGTGGTATAGTGTACGTCAGGTTGGTGTGCGGGTGTTGTGTATGTCAGCCTGGTGTGGGTGAGTCCATGTCAGGATGTGTTTAGTCAATGGACGTGTGATGAATTTTGAAGCATTCATTCAAACACAGTCCAGGTTTGTCAGGACACGTTTCACATTGGAAACGAGTTGTTTTTCTTGTCCCCCTTTTATAGCACACTCGGCACCTTTTTCTTATCCCCTCTCTGGGAAAATGTTGCCCCGGTACCATACGGGAAACTTGAGTTCCAGAGGTGCTGGGGCCCGCTCCTTCCTCGCCTCCAAACATCAGGGCCTTTATCACCGCCTCCTGGAACTGAAGGAAGGTGTTGTTGGTCTGGCCTGCACATCGTGATAGCACGTATGCATTATACAGTGCCATTTGTACGATGTGCACAGCCAGTTTTTTATACCACACCTTCGTTTTCCGCATGGCACTATAGGGCTGGAGGACTTGATCAGAAAGATCAACTCCCCCCATGTGTTTGTTGTACCCCAGGGCACAGTCCGGTTTTTGGACCTGTACTGGGGTACCTCGAACGGTGGTGGCCGTGGTGCCGGGACCATGGATTGTTGTCAAGAAAAAGACGTCCCTTTTGTCTTTGAACTTGACCACAAGCATGTTGCCACTACACTGGGCCCGGCTCTCACCCTTTGGGAGAGCCTGCTCAATTACTGACAAAGGGAGACCCCTCTGGTTTCTGCGCACGGTACCGCAAGCGACGGTAGCTCTGGCAGAGAGGGATTGAAAGAGTGGGATGCTTGTATAAAAGTTATCAACGTACAGATGGTAACCTTTATCAAGCAGTGGGTGGACCAAATCCCACACTATTTTCCCACTCACTCCCAGACCAGGTGGACATTCTGGGGGCTGGATCCTTGTGTCCTTTCCTTGATAAACTCTAAAGCTGAGAGTGTACCCTGAGGTACTCTCACAGATCTTGTAGAGTTTTATCCCGTACCTCGCCCTTTTGCTTGGCAGGTACTGACGGAACTGAAGCCTCCCTTTGAAGTGGATGAGGGATTCATCCACACAAATTTCTGTTGGAATAAGTTTAAATGCAACAACTCCATTCCTGTTGTAGTCTGCATTGAATGTCTATGAGTGTTCATTTGTCAGCTATGCTGTGATTGTTAAAGTTTGTACAAAAAGGTCAGAGGACTCTCACTGATTGCATCATTCTGCTGCTGTTTCCTTCACAGAGAGACATGTGTTACATGGACTAGATTATATCGGTAGTTACTGTCAAAGCTTTCTTATTTTGTTCCAGTTCAAGCTGCATATATTAAACACAGTTTGCCTTACGTTGGATTCTGCTGCTTATATGAAGTAACACGCGCTGCTGTGGTAATACTCCGGCTAACAGGTTATGGGCCCAGCCACCGGAAAGTAAATGGTAAAAAGCCCAGTCACCGGAATAAGCAGCGAGCCAAGCGCAGACAGCACAGAGGAACCCCCGGAATACAAGGACACCGGAACGCAAAGGTACCGCAGTGTACAGAGCACCGGACAGCGCAGCTTAAAGGGCCAGTAACAAACAAAAAAAAAAAAAAGGTACAAGAGACAAGAATGTCTACAGAAAGGAATGCAGTGAAGTACACAGTGCCAAGTCTCACAAATCACAATTACAGCTCCTGGAAATTCAAGGTAAAGATGTTACTTATAAGAGAGGGTACATGGAAATGTATTGAACAGCCTGTGCCTGACCCAGTACCGGGTGATTGGCTAGAGACTGATCAGAAAGCACAAAGCACTATTTCCCTCAGCATAGATGATAACCAGATTGTACATGTATGCAAATGTGATACTGCAAAGAAAATGTGGGAAGAATTACAGAAAGTGCATGAAAGGTCAAATCTCAGCAATAAGCTATATCTTATGAGAAAGCTGTATCAGTCTAAATTAAGTGATGGCCAGCATATGCAGGACTATATCAGAAACACCCTAGAGATTGTGGAGCGCCTAAGGGGTATTGGTGAAGAAATTAAAGATTTTCATGTTGCTGCATTACTATTAAGTGGTCTTCCAGAAAGTTATGACACGCTTGTGACTGCATTAGATGCCAGACCAGATGATGAACTCACACTAGAATATGTGAAAGGGAAACTTGCAGATGAATACAAGAGAAAGTCAGAGACTATTAGCAATAATATATGCAAAGCAGAAGCAGCATTAAAGACACAGTACTTTTCTAAAGCTCAGAGTCATTTAAAGGAAACTCGTGAATGTTTTGTCTGTAAAAAGCCTGGTCACCTTAAAGCAGACTGCAGAGTGTGGAAAGCAAGAATGAATCAGTTTAAAAAGCAGGACAGTCATCAAAAGGTTAAAACAGCTGTAAAGAAGGAAGATGCATGTATTGCGACTGCATTTGGGGTCAGCACAAGCCCATATGCAAACCATGTTTGGTGTATTGACTCTGGAGCGACTGCTCACATGACACGTGATAAAGATTTCTTCATTAATCTAGATGAAAGCAAGTCTGAAAAGGTAATTTTAGCTAATGGTCACTATATGACATCAGAAGGAATAGGAGATGGTTATCTCCATTGTCAAGTTCAATCCTCAGCACAAGTCAGAAAAATCCCAGTTAAAGACGTGCTGTATGTTCCCAAACTTGAAAGTAACCTTTTATCTGTAAAGAAGCTTGCACAACAGGGAAATATAGTTACATTTAAGGATGACAGATGCATCATTTCAAAGAAGGGTCATACCCTTGCCGAAGGAAAAATCAAAGATGAACTTTATCAGCTGAAATGCAATGAAACTGTTTACAGTGCTAGACAAGATTTTCATAAGGACTGTATTCATGTGTGGCACAGACGCCTAGGCCACAGAGATCCAGAAGCAGTAAAGAAACTAGCTCAACTTGCAAATGGTATTGCAATCAACCAGTGTAATCAAACAATGAAGTGCACAAGTTGCCTAAAAGGGAAAATGTCCAGAAAATCGTTTCCTAAAGTAAGCACTACTAAATCTGCACAGATACTGGATTTGATACATACAGATGTGTGTGGTCCAATGAGTGTTCTTACTCCCAGCAAGAAGAGATATTTTCTCACATTCATTGATGATTATTCCAGATATACTGTTACTTACCTACTTCAAAGTAAAGATGAAGTTCCACAGAAACTTGAAGAATATCTTGCTGCAGTTCTTAACAAATTTGGAAGAATACCAAAGGTACTGCGAGCAGATAATGGAACTGAATATACAAGTGGTAAAGTGCAAACCATCCTGAAAAAGAATGGAATCGTGTTCCAGACAACCGTTCCATACAACCCAGAGCAGAATGGCACAGCAGAGAGAAAGAACCGAACTCTTTGTGAAAGTGGAAGAAGTATGCTATTTGATGGAAACCTACCTACAACATATTGGGGAGAAGCCATCATGACTGCTACCTATCTTCAAAATCGACTGCCAAGTAAAGCTACAAGTAAAACTCCATATGAGCTATGGAACTGTGAGAAGCCCAACCTGAAGCATCTCAGGATATTCGGAAGCAAAACTTTTGTGCATGTTCCCAAAGAAAAACGTTCTAAGTGGGAATCTCATGCAAAGGAAGGAGTTCTTGTGGGGTACAGTGAAACTCAGAAAGGATACAGAATCCTGCACCCACAGACCAACACAGTAACAATCAGCAGAGATGTAGTGATTGATGAAAACTCAGTATCGCTCAAATTTCATGAGGTTACGCAAATAATTCAACCTAAGGAACAAGAATTTCAGTCAGTGATTCCAGACATTGAAGAGAATCTCAAAGAAAATACTGAAGTCTGGATATGCTCTGAAAGTACTGAAAAAGAAACAGAAGAACCAAGCCAACCTCAGGAGATCAGAAGATCAGAAAGATCAAATAAAGGAATTCCAGCTAAACGCCTTTCTTATATGGTCAGATCAATTCCAGAAGAAGAGCCACAGTCATGGCAGGAAATGCAAAAACTGCCTATTCATAAGAAGCAAAAATGGATAAAAGCTGCTGATGAAGAAATGGAATCCCTTCATAAGCTCAAAACATGGGAGCTCACAGAGCTACCTCAAGGCAAGAAAGCAATTGGATGTAAGTGGGTCTTTAAGAACAAATATGACTCCGAAGGTAATGTTCACCGTTTTAAAGCAAGATTGGTCGCAAAAGGATATTCACAAAAATATGGTGAAGATTATGATGCTACTTTTGCTCCAGTTGCCAAGCAAACTACATTCAGAACTTTATTATCCATAGCTGCTGTTCAGCAGATGAAAGTAAGACATTTTGACATCAAAACAGCCTTTCTACATGGAGACATTGAAGAAGAGCTGTACATGACTCAACCAGAAGGCTATGTTAAAAGGGGTAAAGAGAACCTTGTTTGCAGAATGCAAAAATCTCTCTACGGCCTTAAGCAATCAGCAAGAGCATGGAACACTAAGATGAACAAAGTGTTAATCGACGAAGGATTTAAAAGGTCTCAAGCGGATCCATGTTTGTATACAAAAGGTGTATCACAAGATTGGATGTATGTTATTCTATATGTGGATGATGTAATAATAGCGCATCAAGAAGAGAGAGAAATTTCAAAACTAGGTCAAATTCTGAACAAGCATTTCGAGACCAAGGACCTTGGAGATGTGACATACTATTTGGGAATCCAAATCCAGAGAGAGGAAGATGGAAGTTTTCTTCTTAATCAAAATTCTAAAATCTCCACAGTTCTAAACCAGTTTGGAATGTCAGAAGCCAAAGGCATATCAACTCCAATGGATCCATCTTACCTAAAATTGGAAGGAGAAGAAGATCTGCTACCCACAAATGACAGTTACAGACAAGCAGTGGGGGCACTTCTATACATAGCAACCACAACCCGTCCAGATATCTCAGCCACAGTGGGAATTCTCTGCCGACGTGTAAGCAAGCCACGCCAAAGAGATTGGAATGCAATTAAGAGACTTCTTCAGTATCTTAAGGCAACCCAAGAGTTAAGTCTAAAGATTTCTGCATCAGGAGATCTAATTCTCAGAGGATATGTAGATGCAGATTGGGCTGGAGACTCAAGTGATCGAAGATCAACAAGTGGTTACTTGTTCAAGTTAGGACACACTTCAATCTCATGGTCCAGTAGAAAACAAGTGTCAGTTGCATTGTCTTCTACAGAAGCAGAATATACATCAGCTGCTCATGCAAGTCAAGAGTTAATTTGGTTGAAGCAACTTTTGGAAGAATTCGGCAAACCACTAGCTGAACCAACTGTTATCTATGAGGACAACCAAGGATGTATCAAGCTCGCCAGCAGTGAAAGGATAAGTGCAAGAACAAAGCACATTGATGTTAAACATCATCACTTGCGTGACTTAGTAGAGCGTGAAGTTCTAAAGTTTGTTTACTGTGAATCTGACAAGATGTTAGCAGATGTTTTGACAAAGCCATTGTCAAGAGCCAAGTTTGAAGAATTCAGAACTGCAATGGGACTAACAGGATAAGCAGTTGTTGAGTGGGGGTGTTGGAATAAGTTTAAATGCAACAACTCCATTCCTGTTGTAGTCTGCATTGAATGTCTATGAGTGTTCATTTGTCAGCTATGCTGTGATTGTTAAAGTTTGTACAAAAAGGTCAGAGGACTCTCACTGATTGCATCATTCTGCTGCTGTTTCCTTCACAGAGAGACATGTGTTACATGGACTAGATTATATCGGTAGTTACTGTCAAAGCTTTCTTATTTTGTTCCAGTTCAAGCTGCATATATTAAACACAGTTTGCCTTACGTTGGATTCTGCTGCTTATATGAAGTAACACGCGCTGCTGTGGTAATACTCCGGCTAACAATTTCCCTTTGGGGAATGTACACTTCAGCAAACTTGTTGCTGAAGTGTTCGATAACTGGCCGAATTTTGAACAGCCTATCAAAATTCGGGTCATCGCGAGGAAGGATGTCCGTATTGTCCCTAAAGTGGAGAAATTTATGAATCGCCTTAAAACGTTTGCGATTCATAACCATGCCATATATTGGAGTTTGATATAAAATATCAGTACTCCAGTATTGGCGAATTTCTGGTTTCTTCACAATTCCCATGTGAAGGACCAGTCGCCAATATTTCATCATTTCTGCAGAGTCAACGGGACTCCAAGGAGAAAATGATGAAACTGGGTTTTGGGAAAAAAATTGCAGGGCGTACAAATTTGTTTGCTCCACCATGAGACTGTTGATTGACTCCGAGAAAAAGACTTGGAAAAAGTCTATTTCCCGGAGGTTGGCAGTCTCAAATTGGATTCCTGATTGGGGAATGAAATCAGGAATCCGTGGAGCAAAATTTTCAGGGACGGGGGTCCAGACGGGGGCACCAGTGCTAGGTTGGGCGTGACTAGCACTAGGTTGGGGGTTACTTACTCTTGGCTGTGTGTCTTCTCCCCTGGGCTCGGGCTCTCCTCCCCTGGACTGCGGACGATTTCTCGTCCTGCGACATCTTGGGGGTGGCGAGTCCGTGTCACTAGAGGAGGAAGAGTGGGAGGAGTACAGAAAAGTGGGGTCCTCTCCCTCACTATCAGCTTCGGAGGCAAGAAAGGAATATGCCTTCTCAGCCGAGTACAGCCTTGATGACTGGGATGAACGGGACATTGTGTGTGGGGTGTGTGCGTGTGTAAAAAAAAACAACTAAACTTTATTATGGTGTTGTGTGTGCGTGTGTATGTGCGAGTGTTTGGTGAAACTATTCTGCAGGAGGAGGCTGTCAGGCGCTGGGGGGGCTGTCAGGCGCTGGGGGGGCTGTCAGGCGCGGGGGGGGCTGTCAGGCGCGGGGGGGCTGTCAGGCGCGGGGGGCTGTCAGGCACGGGGGAGCTGTCAGGCGTGGGGGAGCTGTCAGGCGCGGGGGGCTGTCAGGCGCGGGGGGGCAGGAAGGGGCTGAGGAGATGCAGCGTCAGATGGAGCTGGCAGCAGCAAGTGATAAAGGGGGGTGATCAGGTGGGCAGGGGGTGATCAGGGGGGCAGGGGGTGATCAGCGGGGCAGGGGGTGATTAGTGGTGATCACTGAAGAGGGTGATCACTAGGTGAGAAGGGGCTGACAGGCGCAGGGGGCGGTAAGAGGAGAAATTAGTGCAGCAGCTGCAAGTGATAAATGAGTGCAGGGGGTGATCAGTGGGGGGCAGGGGGTGATCAGGGGGGCAGGGGGTGATCAGGGGGGCAGGGGGTGATCAGGGGGTGATTAGCGGTGATCACTGAAGAGAGTGATCACCAGGGGAGAATGGGCTGACAGGCGCAGGGGGCGGTAGGAGAGCAGAAAAAAGCACAGAAGCTGCAGGTGATAAAGGGGGGCAGGGGGTGATCAGTGGGGGGCAAGGGGTGATCAGGGGGGTGGGGGGGCGCGGGGGGGTTGGGGTTGATCAGGGGGTGATCACTAAAGAGGGTGATCACTAGGGGAGGAGGGGCTGACAGGCGTGGGGGGTAGGAGAGGAGAAAACGGAGCAGGCAGCAGCAGGTGATAAAGGGGGGCAGGGGGGGTGATCAGGTGGACAGGGGGGGGGCAGGGGGTGATTAGGTGGGGCAGGGGGTGATCAGGGGGGGCAGGGGGTGATTAGCGGTGATCACTGAAGAGAGTGATCACCAGGGGAGGATGGGCTGACAGGCGCAGGGGGCAGTAGGAGAGCAGAAAAAAGCACAGAAGCTGCAGGTGATAAAGGGGGGGCAGGGGGTGATCAGTGGGGGGCAGGGGGTGATCAGGGGGGTGGGGGGGGTTGGGGGTGATCAGGGGGTGATCACTAAAGAGGGTGATCACTAGGGGAGGAGGGGCTGACAGGCGTGGGGGGTAGGAGAGGAGAAAACAGAGCAGGCAGCAGCAGGTGATAAAGGGGTGCAGGGGGGTGATCAGGTGTTCAGGGGGGGCAGGGGGTGATTAGGTGGGGCAGGGGGTGATCAGGGGGGGGCGGGGGGTGATTAGTGGTGATCACTGCAGAGAGTGATCACCAGGGGAGGAGGGGCAGACCGGCACAGGGGGCGGTAGAAGAGCAGAAAATCACTGCAGCTGCAGGTGACAAAGGGGGGCAGGGGGGTGATCACCGGAGCAGGGGGGCGATCAAGTGTGCAGGGGGGAGAGAGCCGAGGTTGGGGGGAGTGGAGGACAGGAGAGGGGAGTTACCTGTCCGCAGCAGCAGCTGCGGTACTGGCAGTGGCAGTGGGGGAGGCGGTGGCAGCGGCGGCGCCGACACTGTGAAGAGGTGTGCGGCGGCTGCGGCGGCGATCGCGGTGTCTGGGGGCACAGGTGGGCAGTCAGGCACTTCGCTCCTCAGCTTCCACGGATGGGATGAAGCTGAGGAGCGAGGCAGACATTGTTTTTCTCCGCCCCTCCACATCTAATTGGAGGGCTAGCGTCACATGGACGCTAGCTCCAATCAGATCAGAGGGGGGTGAAAAAAAGGTCAGCAGCGGTGATCGTAGACCCGGGGGGGCAAAGCCACCCCCCCTGGGGTCAAGTATAGGTCCCCCTGCACCTGCGGGTCGGGTGAACTTTCATTAACCCCGGTCACCCGGCCCGCAGGAACGCAATCCTTCTGTGACACAGCATATGCGTCACAGGTCGGATTGGCACCGACTTTCATGACGCATACGCTGTGTCACAGGTCGGGAAGGGGTTAACAGACATCAGATTGACTTATGGCTATTAGTCAAAGATAAACGTAGCCATAGTAACCAACATGAGACAGCTGCTATCAAAGCAAATAGGATCAGAATGTCCAACAAAAGGGCATAGATGCACATAGTGAGAACATAGTTCAACAAGAAAGCAGACTTAGAGCTTGTAGGCTTATGGGTAGAGATGATCAGATCAATTTGTGGAAGATCATGTTTTAGTTGAATTTCCCTAAATTAGCAGGTCCCCACAAATTCGAACAGTTTGTGATGCAATTTACGCAGATTGCCCCCTTCCCAAAAAAACAAACAAATTACTTACCTCCATTTCACACACTGGTGAAGAGTCACAGAGCAGGGCAATGATGTCAGGCGTGACCAGGTGTGCTTCCCCACACCGCTTACATCACGTGGTCTAGTTAGCCAATCAAGGGGGACTATCACAGCCAGTATAAAATATGAGGACCATCAACAGCTCCATTTTTTTTTTTTTTTTTGAAGGGCTTCTTGACAGCAAGCCATTTTTTTTTAATTATATTTGACAACAGGTAACTTGTTCCTATTCCCTAAAAAAAGGAATCACTTTTGGAAGATTTGATAAAAAAAACCTTTCTGATTGTTCACTAGTTTTGAGAATAGCAAACCTGTTGCAGATTCCAAACTAAGGCTATGTTCACATTTGCGTTGCGTCGGGCGCAGGTTCGGCGACGCATGCATCATGCGCCCCTATATTTAACATGGGGGAGCATGGACATGCGTTGTCTTGCGTTTTGTGATGCATGCGTCATTTTTGGCGCAAGCGTCAGGGCGCAGAGGACGCTGCATGTTGCATTTTTTTTGCGTCCAAAATCAAGCCAAAAATGGACGCATGCGTCACAAAGCAATGCGTTTTGCATGCATTGCCGACGCAACGCCCAACAACACAAATGTGAACGTAGCCTTAGAGATACTGTTTTCACTACTAATTTAGAAGTCATTACTACTTCACTTTCAAAAGTGATGAGCATATCTCTTTTTGCTCCTAAATGAAACTATAATTTTTGAACACCTTCTAATAAACCTTCTTCTTAATTTAGCAATGAAAAAAGCTTTTAAAACTGCACAAACATGGATAATAGTTAAGCACCAACCCATATGAAAAATCCATGTTTTCTTCCATGTGCTTATGTATAAACACTACTAAGGCAGGCACCTGCCCGCCAAAAAGGGATAATTTTTGGACTGCTTCTACAATTTAAGTGGCTCACCGAGCTTGACTCCACAATGTTTTATTACCATAAATAGTCTGCTGAATACACATACTCAATAGCTGTAGGGTGAATTGGACATTGATAAGACTGTGTTTGTACTAAAGAGCTCAAAAAGGGTCCAATGCAGTCGGAAGGAGACCCACGATCTATTTTTAGGACAAATAGAGACTTGAAGTATTCAGATTCATGGTCAATTTCTTCAACGCAAATCAATTTTTTGGAGAAAATGGATCAATCATATCTAGTAGCTGTCAGTACCCAGGATGATTATAAAAACTAGTTTAAAGGGAATCTGTTAGCAGATTTTTGCTACCTCTTCTGAGAGCAGCATTATGGAAGCAAAGAGACCCTGAATCTAATGATGTATCAGTTAGGTTACTGGTTGTAGTACAGCTGAGAAAGCTATCCCTGCCCCCACCAGGCGGGGTATGTACATACCCTGTAGACAATGAGCTGCTTACCACAGTGGGGGCAGACTTGGACTTTCAAGCACCTGCCAACTAGTCACAGCAACAAGAATCACCAGGTATAAAAAACATCAGTGTAAATAAGCAACAGCACACAGCTTGACATGTGACACATCCTTGAGTTCTGTGTTTTAACCCCTACCTCATACTGTCCTCAAATTATATTGCTAAATCCTACTGACAGATTCCCTTTAACAGCATAGGGTATTTATCTTAACAATTTTTTGTTTTTCACTTATTTAATTAAACTTAGACTGTTAATCAACTATACCAGGATTCCAGTACTGCCTTCATGGAAGCCTTTTAAATAATCTAAAAAGGATTGGCTAATGAAATTGAATCCCTTTGAATGAAAAGCCTATTACATGATCTCCAAGGGTCCAGATTTAGAATGCCCTAGCCATCAGCTGCAAGCCTGGAGAAAGCCATACATTTACCCTTCAGCAACCATTTATTACATAGTTTTAATCTGTTTTGCCAGTATAAAGAACAATCACTTTGAGGCTCAGGTGGGACTACACTTGTCCCGCAGCAGAGCCCCTCCACCGCAGAGAGCCGCACACCACAACTATTGCTGCCGCAGCTCTGTACGCACAGGACCTGTGATGAGGTCACAGGAGGGGAGGAGTCAGGCGTCACATGATCAATGGCCTCCGTGTAGTGCAGGACTCTGCTGGTTGTCATGGTGCTGGACGAGGGTAAGCTTTTGTGTGGGGTCAGGAGTGGTTTGTGTGGATGAAGCAGAGTGTGTACGAGGTGTACAGAGCGGAAGCCGTGTGTGCAAGGTGTATGGAGCAGAGCTGGGTATGTACAGAGTGGAGTCGTGTGTGTACGAGGTGTACAGAGCAGAACTGCGTGTGTGCAAGGTGTATGGTGCGGAGCCGTGTGTGTACGAGGTGTGCGGAGCGGAACTGGGTGTGTGCAAGGTGTATGGAGAAGAGCTGGGTATGTACAGAGTGGAGCCGTGTGTGTACGAGGTGTACAGAGCGGAACTGGGTGTGTGCAAGGTGTATGGTGCGGAGCCGTGTGTGTACGAGGTGTACGGAGCGGAGCCGTGTGTGTACGAGGTGTGTGGAGCGGAACTGGGTGTGTGCAAAGTGTATGGAGTGGAGCCGTGTGTGTATGGAGCGGAACTGGCTGTGTGCAAGGTGTATGGAGCTGAGCCGTGTGTGTACGAGGTGTACGGAGCAGAGCCGTCTGCGTACGAGGTGTACAGAGCAGAGCCACGTGTGTACGAAGCAGAGCCACGTGTGTACGAGGTGTACGGAGCGGAGCCGCGTATGTACAAGCTGTACGGAGCGGAGCCGCGTGTGTACAAGGTGTATGGAGTGGAGCCACGTGTGTACGAGGTGTACGGAGCGGAGCCGTGTGTGCAAGGTGTACGGAGCTCAGCCGCATGTGTAGGAGTAACTAGGTGTGGCCATTATACTGTACGCAATATGTGTGTGTGTGTGTTTGTGCGTGCATGCGTAGCGCTGCGGGTGAATGTGCAGAGACAATTGATTTGAACTGAGACACTAATTTGGCTTTTATTCTAAGTCATATTGCACGACTCTTTAAAGGGTTGATTGTGACTTATAGGATCGCTACTACCAACAGGTGGCGCTATAGAGTTTAAGTCCTCTTTTTCTCAGAAGAGGCAATTGGCATATTATATTTCCCAGAGGAGCATTGCACGGCGAATAAGCCTCCTTACCTTGACAAGCCAGAGATGGTATGTCACTCTCCATAAGGTGAAACAATACCCCTTAGACCCCAGTCCAGAGCCTCTCATCTAGCCAAATCAGTTCTTCGCACTGACGAGGGCCAACAGCCCGAAACACCGTGTCTGCAAATTGAGATACTAATTTGGATTTTATCCTAAGTCATATTGCACGACGCGTTAAAGGGTTGATTGTGACTTGTAGGATCCCTACTTCCAACAGGTGGCGCTATAGAGTTTAAGTCCTCTTTTTCTCAGAAGAGGCAATTTGCATGTGCAGAGACATAAATGGTTTTGTGTGTGTGTGTACAGGGAGGAGAGGCGAGGGCAATGATGGGGCTGACGGGGAGAGGGCAATAATTGGGATGGAGGGGGAGGAGGAAATGATTGATGTGGTGGAATGGGCAATGATGGAGGTGGAAATTGGAATGGGCAATGATGGTGGTGGGGGGAGAATGCAATGATGGTGGGGAGGAGGAAATCATGGAGGTGGTGGAAAGGGCAATAATGAGGGGGGGAAGAAATGATGGAGGTGGTAGAATTGACAAGGATGGTGGTGGTGGAAAGCACACTGATGATATTGGAGGGGGAGAAAATGATGAAGGTGGTGGAATGGGCAAGTATGGTGATGGCGGCGGAAAGGACAATGATGGTGGTGGTGGAAAGGGCAAAGATGGGGATGGTGGGGGAAGAGAAAATGATGGATATGGTGGAAAAGGCAAAGGAGGAAATGATGGAGTGGTGGAATGGGAAATTATGGGGTGGTGGTGGAGAAAACAAAGATGGAGGTGGTGAAGAGAGCAATGATGGGGTGGGGTAGAGGAAAATAATGGGCATATATGAGGAAACAGTACAGGAGAATGGGGGGCATGTATGAGGAAACAGTACTGGGGAATTGGGGGCATGTATGAGGAAACAGTACAGGAGAATGGGGGCATATCTGAGGAAACAGTATGGGGGATGGGTGCAGACAGTATGAAAAGCAAACGGGGGAATGTATGCGGACACAGTATGATTAGCGATGTGAAAAATGTATGTGGACAGAGTACGGGGAGTGAGGGTGATGGGTTGTGTGCAGACACAGTATGGGGAGTCAGGTGAGCAGGCAGTATAGAAAGTGAGGTAAATATATGAGGAGACAGTTTGGTGAACAGGAGGGATGTGAGAGGAGACAGTATGAGGAGGGAGGGGAATAGTGTTAGGAGACAGTATGGGGGAGAAAAGTGAGTGGGCACAGAATAGAAACTGAGTAGTGGGGGCGTAGCATGGGGGGGCAGTGTAAGGGCACAGCCAGGAGCGGACAGTATACCAAGGAGGGGGGGGTCTGATGAGAGAGAACAGTATAAATACTGAGCCCTATGGGGGACATAGTGTGAGAGGACAATGTGAAGAGGGGGGCCGGTATGGAAAGGAGAGGTCAGTGTGAAGAGCATGTACCATAAGAGGGACAGTGTGGGGTCATATTTTGTGCAGACAATATAGCGAGGGGCAATTATTCATTCAGGAGCATTATAATGACACTTCTATCTTTAAGGGCATCATGTGGAGATTTTCTGCAAAACAGCGGAGAAGATGGAAGTCTGCAGAGACGGCTGTGGATGAGAAAACTCATCATGGGATCTGGACAAGATGAAGAAAAGGAGAACGGCTCCAGAGACGACGTCATCTATAAGGTACCTGGATGTAACTGTTATTTGTGATACTAACTAACTCTTACGTTTTTATTTATGTTAGGAGCATTAAAGGGAATGTCCAGGTTTGTGATGAGTCTGCAGTCATTCTTTGTGACTGCAGACTTCTGAGTTCTCACAGTGCGCCCTGCACGCTGTCAGGATTCTCTCGTGCTGGCGATTTTACATACATGCGGTCACGTGCTGACTAGACATGTGTGGCCTCACTCAATGAAAATGAACTGAGCGAGGCCGGGCACGTCTAGTCGGAATGTGGTCAGACGTATACAAATCACATGGTTGTACTGACATGACTGTCCACCGGCAAGGGAGAATCCTAAAAGTGTGCCTGCGATGTCAGGATTCAGCTCTGCAGGTTCCAGTAGTCGTCACATGGACACTTCACTCACATGCAACTTTCATACTTGTGGTCCTGTGACAACGAGCTTCTCTTCTGCTTCTCTCAGTTTTTCACTGAATATTGAGAGCATTAAGGAGAGGAGCTCGTCGGTACATGACTAAGTGTGCAAATCACATATGTCCTGGGGGGGGGGCAAAATGAATTCTTGCCCCGGGTGCCAGAAACCCTAGATACGCCTCTGCACGAGTCGTACAGTAAATGGAGGTGTGGCCATGCATGCACAGCTCTCGCCACTCACCTCACTATAAGAGTTATGCAGGTTTGCATTGCTATTTTCAGATCTCCTGTAGATGTGAATAGAGAAAGCCATGCATGTTTGATTACAACCTCCATTCACAGGAACACAAAATATTGTTCCATTCTCCAGATATTTGTTGGGCACAGATGTGAAACGTGTATCTATAACACATTTATGGCACATCCTGCGTGTACTATATATGTGTGAGATTGGAATAACCTTTTAACACCTTTAACATAATATCAAGGTTTATAATCCAGCTGGGAAAGAACGGAAAGTTAGGTAAAAAGTTACCTTAGAGGGAATGTCCAAATTATTATAAGTGAAAAAGACCACTTTTCTTCCTACTAAAGAAGTATTTGTACTAGCCACAGGTATGCCAACTTGACTTTTTACTTTTTCTGGACAGCGCATCAAAAAACCATGGACAGACAATATTTTTTATTGACACAGTAAAGTTCGGGGTCCGTAGCGAAACACCTAGTGTTCAGCCAGGGCCACAAACATGGACTTCTCAATAAAGTCCATGTTACTGTTCGGGTTCGGCAACCCAAACACAGGGTGTTTTCTACGCATGACAGAGTGAGAAACACTGGTGGCTGTGATTGGCGGGAAGTTTCTTACCGCTGGTCAGAGAGCTGTGGTTCCCACGCTGTCAGATGACAGCATGAACCAGCAGCTGTGACCAGTGGTTGAAAGTTGACCACCAGTCACGGGCATCGGCTGATTAGAGAGTATTACTTCCATCAGCCTACACTTTCTGTCGCTGATAACGTGACAGCGTGGGAGCCGCAGCTCTCTGACCGGCGGTAATAATCTACCCGCCGATCAGAGTCTGCGTTTGCCGCGTTGTCATGCAGATGACAGTATGGCAAGCAATGGATGTTTGTGAGCCCCAGTCATCTGTGTTTTTTAGATGTTCGACCAAACCCACCGTACCCAAACATCCACGGGTCCGCTCATCACTAATTGTGATTTTAAGCGATACATGTCTATAGCCTATAATTCTGATATGAAGACAACTGCAATCAATTGGAATTATAAAATGATAATTACAGTCAAA
The DNA here is from genome assembly GCF_032444005.1 of Ranitomeya imitator. Classification (NCBI taxonomy): domain Eukaryota; kingdom Metazoa; phylum Chordata; class Amphibia; order Anura; family Dendrobatidae; genus Ranitomeya; species Ranitomeya imitator. The sequence goes on from NC_091289.1 coordinate 142,411,189, forward strand.
ATAATCTATATAATTTTCTTCACCTTAAAACAAATCATAGTTTCTGAAATTTCTGGTCGATTGGCAACCCTGCCAAGCCATTATGCATAAAGGAATAAAAAGAGGGAAATTGGGTAAATAAAATTACTTCTACTATGAAAACTTTCTACTATCCAGCAAGCGACCTAGTAACTGATGCATTGTTGGAATCAGGATCCCTGCATCATACTGCTCTCTATGGGGCTAGCAAAAACCTGTTTGCAGAATACCTTTAAATATATAAAATGAGTGTTTTTATTGCAATAAACAGCACAACTCACTAGTAAATAAGCATTCATGTAAGCCATTATGCATATGAAAGTAGAAAGAGGTAAACTGAGGTAAATACAATTACTTCTGCTTCACGCCTACACTATGTGTCTTATAGCACAGTCCGTTCTTTCTAAATCTAATGAGAAAAATATGTGACAAACTAGAACTGCAACCAATGGAACCTGTTTTTCTCAGTCAGGTTTATGTATTTAGCTGTGTTTAACTAAGTGATTATATAATACTAGATGGTGGCCCGATTCTAACACATCGGGTATTCTAGAATATGCATGTCTACGTAGTATATAGCACAGCCACGTAGTATATTGCCCAGTTACGTAGTATATTGCCCAGCCACGTAGTATATTGCCCAGCCACGTAGTATATTGCCCAGCCACGTAGTATATTGCCCAGCCAGGGCCGGCGTCAGCACCCGACGTACCGGGGCAAATGCCGGGGCCCTGAACAAATGGGGGGGCCCACTCGTGGCCGGGATACCAGGGAGCCCGGGCTGCTCCCCCAGCAGCTTCGCCACTACTTGAGCTCAGCCATCACTTAAATAAACATGGCCGCGCGCAGTGCACTCTGCAGCGATGTCTCTGCTTCTGCTAGTAATGATGCGGCCGGGCGGACACACAAGCAAAGTTAAAGGCACAGTGTCTGCCTGACCGCATCATTAGTAACAGACACAGCTGCAGCGTGCACTGTGGGTGGCCATGTCTGTTTAAGTGACGGCCATCAATCAAGCAGCGCTCCCTCCATATCCACATGCCAGAGGAGCCTGATGGGTGACAAGCCTGGGGGAGGTGAGTGTGGCTTGTGTGTTGTGTCTGTCTGTATGTCTGTGTATGCCTGTATGATGTGCATATCTGTGTATATCAGTGTGTTTGACTGTACATATTTTTTTTTTTGTGAATTTGTCTTCAAATATATGTATGTAAATATCTGCGTATTGTATGTGTATATCTGTGTATTGTATTTGTGTGCATGTCTGCGTATTGTATTTGTGTGCATGTCTGCGTATTGTGTGTGTGTGTGCGCATGTCTGCGTATTGTGTGTGTGTGTGCATGTCTGCGTATTGTGTGTGTGCATGTCTGCGTATTGTGTGTGTGTGTGTGCATGTCTGAGTGCTGTGTGTGTGTGCAGCATGTCTGCGTACAGTATATGTATGTCTGCGTATTGTGTGTGTATGTCTGCGTATTGTGTGTGTGTGTGTGCGCGCATGTCTGCGTATTGTATGTCTGCGTATTGTGTGTGTGTGTGTGTGTATGTCTGCTTATTGTGTGTGTGCATGTCTGCGTATTGTGTGTGTGTGTGTGCATGTCTGACGCCTCTTCACAGCCTAAGAACTAACTAGCCCTAAAGATAGAAAATAAAGCCTACCTTGCCTCAGAGAAATTCCCCAAAGGAAAAGGCAGCCCCCCACATATATTGACTGTGAGTTAAGATGAAGTCACAAACACAGAAATGAAACAGGTTTCAGCAAAGGGAGGCCAGACTTACTAAACAGACTGAGGATAGGAAAGGTATTTTTGCGGTCAGCACAAAAAACTACAAAAGACCACGCAGAGTGTGCAAAAAGACCTCTGCACCGACTCACGGTGAGGAGGTGCCACTCTGCATCCCAGAGCTTCCAGCTAGCAAGACAAAATCGTGATAGCCAACTGGACAGGGAAACAATGAACAAATAAATAACTAGCAGGGACTTAGCTTCTGCTGGAGTAGACAGGTCACCAGAAAGATCCAGGAGCAAACTGAACCAGTACAAGAACATTGACAGCTGGCATGGAGTAACGATCTGAGTGGAGTTAAATAGAACAGCCAGCCAACGAATAAACTACGTCACCTGTGGAAGGAACCTCAGAAGCAGCAGCTCCACTCACAGCCACCAGAGGGAGTCCATGGACAGAACTCGCCGAAGTACCATTCATGACCACAGGAGGGAGTTCGAAAACAGAATTCACAACACTGTGCCCAGCCACATAGTATATTGCCCAGTGACGTAGTATATTGCCCAGCTACATAGTATATTTCCCAGTGATGTAGAATATTGCCCAGCCACGTAGTATATTGCCCAGTGACGTAGTATATTGCCCAGTGACGTAGTATATTGCCCAGTGACATAGTATATTGCCCAATGACGTAGTATATTGCCCAGCCACGTAGTATATTGCCCAGTCACGTGGTATATTGCCCAGCCACGTAGTATATTGCCCAGCCACGTAGTATATTGCCCAGCCACGTAGTATATTGCCCAGTCACGTGGTATATTGCCCAGCCACGTAGTATATTGCCCAGCCACGTAGTATATTGCCCAGCCACATAGTATATTGCCCAGCCACGTAGTATATTGCCCAGTCACGTAGTATATTGCCCAGTCACGTACTATATTATATAGCACAGCCCATGTAGTATATTTCACAGCCTATGTAGTATATTGCCCAGCCCATGTAGTTTATAGCAATGTGGGCATCATATCCCTGTTAAAAAAAAAAAAGAATTAAAATACAAAATAGCTATATACTCACCTTCCGGAGCCCCTGGATCCAAGCGAAGTGGTTCCCGACGCTCGTCGCGCGCTCTGGTCTCAAGAGTGCACTGCGGTCTCGCAAGATGATGGCGTAGTGGTCTTGCGAGACCGGTACGTCATCATCTCGCGAGATCGCAGCATGGACCGGTTCCCGGAGCGTCACGAGCGGGAAAGGCCTGTTGTGGATCCGAGGGGCCGACGGACGGTGACTATATAACGATTTTTTATTTTTTTAATTATTTTTATAATGCATATGCAGCATCAATAGTAAAACGTTGGTTACACAGGGTTAATAGCAACGTTAACCAAGTGCGTTACACCGCGGCATAGCGCGGTCGGTTAACGCTGCCATTAACCTTGTGTGAGCGGTGATCGGAGGGGAGTATGGAGGGGGCACTGACTGCGGGGAGGAAGGAGTGGCCATGTTGCCGCCAGACTGCGCCCGTCGCTGATTGGTCGTGGCAATGGTCGTGGGCGTTTTGCCACGACCAATCAGCGACTTGGATTCCATGACAGACAGAGGCCGCGACCAATGAATATCCGTGACAGACAGAAGGACAGACAGGAAGACGGAAGTGACCCTTAGACAATTATATAGTAGATAGCTGGCAAAGAACAAGATTCAGAGCACAACGTAAATGTGCTTGTTTTACTTTGTCCAGTCTGTTGTTACAAATGATTATTATATAGGTAATCACTATATTTGTTCATATATGCATATTTATAGAAGAAGTGCATTAATTACATTTCCTGATGAGGAAACTTGCCGTCAGGATATTACACCTCTAAAGACACGTGTTTAAAGACCCTTTAATTTGTATTAAATCCATTACACCAAAGCTGTGGAGAAAGACACGGACCGCACATCCAAAACTTATACATTGCTGTATTGCAGCTTAGCAAAATGTTATAAAACTAATCAGAAGTTTCTTAGTTGAACATTCTGATCAGACTGTATGAAGCCAACAATGCCACGTCTCGGTGAACCTCTCGGTGGGTCCCTGAGGCTTCATACAGTGTGATCAGAATGCTAAACTAAGAAACGTATATTTAGTTTTATAACATTTTGCATAGGTACAATAGACCATGGTATACAGCTCTGGCAAAAATATAAAAAAAACACTTTAAAATTTTCAGTTTGTCTGATTCTTCTCTTTATAGGTATATTTTTGAGGAAAATGTAAATTATTCATTTATTCTACAGGATGGGCCATTTATATGGATACACCTAAATGAAATGAGAATGGTTGGTGACCCAGATCGGTGCTCTGAATTTGCAAAATGGGCAAAACTAAAATTGGAACAGTACCCTCAGTTTACACAGAACATTATGTTCAGTGATGAGGCAAACTTTTTTGGGTGGGCCAATAATATGGATACACCTAAATAAAATGGGAATGGTGACCGTTTTCTTGCGTAGGGTATCTTGCATTGAAATCTGCTGCAATGACCCGGGTACTGCGTTCACCAGACATCAACACAATTTCTATCCGCTCCTCATGTGTTAACCTCTGCGACATGTCAATGGCTGTAAACAAAGAGAAACTTGTAAATAGCTCATGAAAGAATAAAGTTACGTTAAAACCAAGCACACCATTGTTTTTCTTGTGAAATTCTCAATAAGTTTGATATGTCACAGGACCCTCTTCCCATTGAAAAAAATAAAGTTGGATCCAAAATGGCCGACATCAAAATGGCCACCATGGTCACCACACATCTTGATAAGTTTCCCCCTCCCAAATACTAATGTGTCACAAACAGGAAGTTGATATCACCAAGCATTCCCATTTTATTTAGGTGTATCTATGTAAATGGCCCACCCTGTATAAACTTCTGACAACATGTCTCCGAATTTCCAAGCAATAAATTTTGTACTTTTTCCTAAAAGTGAGAAATGGTCAAAATTAAATAAAAGAACCAGTGCTTTCAGACATCAAATAATGCAAAGAAAACAAGTTCATAATCATTTAGAAACAACAATACTAATGTTTTAACTCAGGAAGAGTTCAGAAATCAATATTTTGTGGAATAACCATGATTGTTAATCACAGCTTTCATGCGTCTTGGCATGCTTTCCACCAGTGTTTCACACTGCTTCTGGCGCAAAAATGTAAGCAGTTCATCTTTGTTTGATGGCTTGTGACTATCCATCATCCTCTTGACCTGGCATGTCAAACTCAGGGTACCCCGAGGGCCACATGTGTAACAAGAGGTTGTTGCGAGGGCCGCACACAGCAGCTAATGTCACACACGTATGTTAACAGCAGTCAATGAAAACAAGATATGAAGTAGTAATATGTAACAGCAACATATATTTGCAGTGCGCAACAGCAACTATTATATTCAACAAAAATACAGCAATTAAAAACTAAACATTTATTTGCTATCTTTTTTTTCAATCATTAGTGTTTTGTCCTGAGGCTTGACACCTCAGTCTGTGCACACTGCCAGGTACGTGCATAATGTACAAACCCCATCCCAGAAGGTACGTGCACACTGCCAGGTGCGTGCATAACGTACAAACCCCATCCCAGAAGGTCCGTGCACACTGCCAGGTGCGTGCATAACGTACAAACCCCATCCCAGAAGGTACGTGCACACTGCCAGGTGCGTGCATAACGTACAAACCCCATCCCAGAAGGTACGTGCACACTGCCAGGTGCGTGCATAACGTACAAACCCCATCCCAGAAGGTACGTGCACACTGCCAGGTGCGTGCATAACGTACAAACCCCATCCCAGAAGGTACGTGCACACTGCCAGGTGCGTGCATAACGTACAAACCCCATCCCAGAAGGTACGTGCACACTGCCAGGTGCGTGCATAACGTACAAACCCCATCCCAGAAGGTACGTGCACACTGCCAGGTGCGTGCATAACGTACAAACCCCATCCCAGAAGGTACGTGCACACTGCCAGGTGCGTGCATAACGTACAAACCCCATCCTAGAAAGTCTGTGCACACTGCCAGGTGCGTGCATGACGTACAAACCCCATGCCAGAAGGTACGTGCACACTGCCAGGTGCGTGCATAACGTACAAACCCCATCCTAGAAAGTCTGTGCACACTGCCAGGTGCGTGCATGACGTACAAACCCCATCCCAGAAGGTACGTGCACACTGCCAGGTGCGAGCATAACGTACAAACCCCATCCTAGAAAGTCTGTGCACACTGCCAGGTGCGTGCATGACGTACAAACCCCATGCCAGAAGGTACGTGCACACTGCCAGGTGCGTGCATAACGTACAAACCCCATCCTAGAAGGTACGTGCACACTGCCAGGTGCGTGCATAACGTACAAACCCCATCCTAGAAAGTCTGTGCACACTGCCAGGTGCGTGCATAACGTACAAACCCCATCCCAGAACGTACGTACACACTGCCAGGTGCGTGCATAACGTACAAACCCCATCCTAGAAAGTCTGTGCACACTGCCAGGTGCGTGCATAACGTACAAACCCCATCCCAGAAGGTACGTGCACACTGCCAGGTGCGTGCATAACGTACAAACCCCATCCCAGAACGTACGTACACACTGCCAGGTGCGTGCATAACGTACAAACCCCATCCCAGAAGGTACGTGCACACTGCCAGGTGCGTGCATAACGTACAAAACCCATCCCAGAAGGTCCGTGCATGATGTGTACAGGAGGAGGGCCACTCACTTCTTTGCCTGTGCGGCAGTGGGTCCCTTCTTCCTCGGTCACAGTATCCCAGTCACTCTCAGCCTTCCTGGCTTAGGACGGAGATCAGCAGCCACGCGAGCCGCAGATGTACAAAACGCGCGATCAGCACTTCCGGCTCTTCATTCATTGGCCGATATCCCTGCATATGACCTGCTTACGTCATCAGCAGCTGACCAAAGTACACACATCATGGATTGACACGGAGCTAGTTGGTCGGCTGCTGATGACGTAAGCAGGTCATATGCAGGGATATCGGCCAATGAATGAAGAGCCGGAAGTGCTGATCGCGCGTTTTGTACATCTGCGGCTTGCGTGGCTGCTGATCTCCGTCCTAAGCCAGGAAGGCTGAGAGTGACTGGGAGCATCTGTGGCCCACACAAAAGTTTCAAACTTTGTGTTTACAGACAAAGTTTGAGACTTTTGTGCGGGCTGCAGATATGCCTGTAAAGGGCCGCATGCGGCCCGCGGGACGCGTGTTTGACATGCCTGCTCTTGACTACATTCCAGAGGTTTTCAATGGTGTTCAGCTCTGGAGATTGGGCTGCCCATGACAGGGTTTTGATGTGGTGGTCTCTTAATTTTTGCCAGAGCTGTAAGTTTTGCATGTGAGGTTCATGTCCTTCTCTACAGCTATGGTATATTGCATGGTTTGTCCGCTAATGTTTTGTGTTACTTGGACCAGCACTCTTCCTATTTCCTGTTGTTTTTAATTAGCAGTAGACTACAATAGGGGTTCTGCCTATTTTCGCTATCAGTTTACAGTCTGTTAGTATGTGGTAGGTGAAATTTTTTAGCTTTTTCACTTGGTGTTGTGGCTATTTGCAGCCATTGTTGCTCTGGTGCTATGTTTGTGGGGTGGTGTAGCCTGAAGTCATAGGGACTCAGCCCCGCAGCATGGGTGCTGTGAACCAGGAATGGGTAAAAAAGGGCCTTACAAATATTGAGGTAAAAAACTCACCAAATACTCCATGTGTGCACATGGCCTTAAAGTCAGGGACTCACTAAGAGGTATGCTATGAAGCAAAAAGAAAGGTAAAGAAGTATGCATACACAGGGATCACCATGATATTAACAAAAATATTTATTAATACATCAGAACTAGTGATGAGCGAGTATACTCGTTGCTCGGGTTTTCCCGAGCACACTTGGGTGGTTTCCGAGTATTTGTTAGTGCTCGGAGATTTAGTTTTTGTCAAAGCAGCTGCATGATTTACGGCTGCTACCCAGCCTGAGTACATGTGGGGGTTGCCTGGTTGCTAGGGAATCCCCACATGTATTCAAGCTGTCTAGCAGCTGTAAATCATGCAGCTGCAGCTGCGAAAGCTAAATCTCCGAGCACTAACAAATACTCGGAGACCACACAAGCGTGCTCGGGAAAACCCGAGCAATAAGTGTACTCGCTCATCACTAATCAGAACACATGCAAAAAACATACATTTAAAACAGTATCATGTAGTGTCATGTATTGGTACTCTTAGACTCATAAAGACTGCACTCTTGAGGGTTATATACCAAGGAAATGTATTCCAGACCACAGAAAAGTCTTTGGGTGAGCAATATAATACCGTTGAGGTTCTGTGCACATGGTGAGTAAAATTTCTGCAACATTTCTGCACCATTTCTGCATCTCTTGGCAGGAAAAACACAACTGCAAAAACACATGTTTTTGATACGCTTTTACCGCGTTTTTGGGGCTTTTTTGGCTGCATTTTTGGTTCATTTGAGTGAAGTCAATGGTGAAAAAAGCAGGGCAAAAGCGCACAGAGAATTGACATGCTGCAGATTATTTTCTGCACCAAATCGACAAGTAAAAAATACTTAACGTATGCATGACACTTTAGGTTTCATATTCACTTTGCTGTCATCAGGTTTTGCCACAGAGCGAAAAAGCACTGCAAAAATGTATCAAATTTGCAACGTGTGCACACAGCATAAAACCCTGAAGAAGCGGGGCGAAACGTGCACATCGGGGCTTGAAACTTTACTCTTTCTTTTAACTGTAAGCACAGCGGTTCACAGGTATATTCATCATTCTTCACTATCCTTCTAAGGCCGGGATCACACATGCGAGAAACACGTCCGTGTCTCACATGTGAAATCCAAGCTCTGGCGCTGGCACTCCGGAGCGGAGCGTGCGGCTCCATGTGTTGCTATGCGGCCGCACGCTCCACTCTGGAGTGCCGGCACCAGAGCTTGGATTTCACATGCGAGACACGGACATGTTTCTCGCATGTGTGATCCCGGCCTAATGCTGAGTCTTAATACCAAGTGTTGTATTTCATTATCTACAACTACAGATTATTTCTGATCTTTTGGGGTTTAATGTTATGCTGCCACCTAGCTGCGCACAAATAGAGTACACTGACACTACCATTCAGGGACAACTACTTTGATAATTAAAGCTTTCTTTCTGTTTTCTGATTGAGACATTGCTTTATGTGAATTGATCTAGTTGATGCTATTGATGTCATATTCTGTATAGTCATGGCAACACAAGACCCATTTATTCAAATAAAAGACGAGACATAGTTTGGAAGAAATGGCCGTGATATTTATTTTGGGTTACTTAAAGTCAAATAACACACCACTTTTAATAAATTAAACTCTTAAAATGTCCAAAGCTTAACCACCATAAGACCAATCTACCCAATAAAAGGTGATTTTCCCACAAATAAATGAATCACGACAGGGTAAATACATAGCATAAGGGAGGGAGGACGGGATCTTCAGTTTCTTTTTAACACACCGTGTGAGGAAAAACCGTACCAACAGGGCTTTATATAACTTTAAAAAACCCGCCAATAGCCAAACAGCCCAATGAAAACCGTTAAAAACGGCGCCAAAGAACTGGCCTAAACCAGATCTAACTGCTCGTGGTGCTAAAAATACCACAGCTCCTTGCTTCAATATGACATATAACATACAGTTAATATACAAAACTCCATTATTAATTCCTCAGGGCCTGTGTTTCCATGAGACCCCCCCCCCCCTATAATGCTTTTATTATGTACGGGGGAGGGCTGTCATGGCAACACAAGACCCATTCTTTAAAATAAAAGACCAGACATAGTTTGGAAGAAATGGCCGTGATATTTATTTTGGGTTACTTAAAGTCAAATAACACACCACTTTTAATAAATTAAACTCTTAAAATGTCCAAAGCTTAATCACCATAAAACCATTCGACCCAATAAAGGGCGATTTTCCAAACGCCATGGCGCAAAAAGACATAGCCCCCCCACCATACCACAGCCATTTTTCCACCATTGTCTGCAGATTCAGATCTATATCTAAACCTATATCGGACAGATGAATTAAATTATTTCTATAAAAACCCGGTAAGAAACCTTCAAGGTCTTCATGTCTGAAAGAGAAACCATTAATAAGAGGGAGACATTTTGCCATATCTCTGTTCACCCTTTTCCGGATTTTTTCTAGAAAGGAAAATTCGCCTCTGCTCCATAATAAGACCAGTAATGTCCGATCTAAGGATATCCAACAAATCTGGAGTTTTGATTTTTCCGAGATTATTACCTGCCAAGTGAAAAATAACTAAATCCGGATAAGGGAGATTCCGAAAACACTTGTAAAACTCGGTAACTAGCTTATCCCAAGACATGCCTCGTATACTGTGCCAAAAAAGTTGCACAGCTTCAAGGCTGAAGGAAAGGTTCTCTGAGTATGAACGTTGGCTGGCCCTCTTCTGAGCCCAAAAGACATACGAATGTCCTATAATCCAGACAACCTTGGGACCTGAATTCAAACTCAGAATTAGTAATCATAAAGGTCATGCCGGACATAAAGTTTAAATCTACCCGATTCCCATCTGCCCAACTGCATAATTTCAGAATCCCAAAGGCCGGATCTCGCTGCTTCCGTAGCTGCTCCAATCCTAAAAGAATGTGAAGTAAACCTCAACAGTTCTTTTCCCAGCAAACGTAGACACTTTTTAAAAATAGAGTTAAACTGAAAAACAGTTGCTGGAGTGCCATCCAAATGAATAAACAATGGACCAGGAAGACGAGGCCTCGATTGTAACCATCTGCTGGTGTTGGCCAAAGGGCAAATTACTGGATCAGGCACGGGTTCAATTTTTAATCTGAAACCCCTACCTAATTGGTCCGTCTTAGATTTTCTGATAAACAAAATTAAATAAGAATCAAATAAGGTCACATCCGAAATTAAAAGCCCAGAAGGTTCGGACTTTTTTGTCGAGACTAACTTGCCAACCCGTAACGCTCCAAAAAATGCCAAGGAAAAAGCAGATGAGAACAAAAAGGTTTTGGAGGCATTAATACATACTTTATGTAGATACAAGCAAAGGTCCTTTAAAAGTGGTATAGAAATAGGGCGTCTGGAATCAGGTTTGAAGTTATGACGTTTAAAACCCTTCAAGAATTGTTTTATTGGAAACAAAACCGTTAAGGGACTTTCCCGAATAATTTGAGAAAAAATGATACCCCAGCGAGGGATTTGGCTACTGCGGAATAAGACAGGTCTTTGTTAACTAAAAACGTAAAAAATTTCAAACCAGAAATCAGACTGGAAATCATAAAACTAAAATTATACATTACAAAAGGTAATCCATTGCTGCCATGCAGCCGAATAATCGGCCCATGATCTCGATGACAATGAATGTTCAATAAAATAAGGTATCAGTTCAGGACTATGTCCCAAATCTTCTGCGGTCAAGGCGTTGCCTCCACGTCTGCGTTGGGCACCTGTTGGCAAACAATTGGCCAATGGTGATGACAGAGAGAATGAGTGATCAACACTAGCTTACTTGTCCCCATCTTGGCTTTCAGCCAGAATAGCTGTCTTAAATTTCTAGTGGCCCATAAATTCTTTGAAGATAGGGTGTTGATAGAAAAAAGTACGCCCTTATTATTAGACAGAACTAGCAGCCTAGCATTCCTCATCCTATGGCCCCACAAATACAAACCTACAAAAATTGAAAAATGTTCCAAGATCATTGTATTTTCCGTTACATGGTTCGCCACCCAGTCAGCCGGCCAATGGTGAGCAAACCAATGAGTTGAAAATAAAACACCGAAGCCATCACTACTGCTAGCAGCAAAAGGAAAAGTATCTGCCAAAACAAAAGGGGATTGCCAACAGGATTTACCATTGAATCCTGAAATAAAAGAAAGCCAAATCTTCGCATCCTCCTTTAAATCCGTGGAAGCCCTAACATGCGAATCAGGGGACGAAAGGCCTATCATTGAATTATACAACAGTCGAGAAAAAACTCTGCCCATTGGAATAACGCATAGGCGATATTCAAAAGGCCTAGCAAGGATTGCAATTCTTTTAAAGTCACCTTCCTTTTAGACAAAAATTTGGTCAATGAGTCGCATAGTTTCAAAATTTTGTACTCCGGGAGCCTGCATTCCATTTTGGTGGAATCTAAGGTAATGCCTAAAAACTCAATTACATTTGAAGGTAAACATGTTTTCTCATGTGCAATAGGTATCCCGAATTGTTCATACATTATGATGAAGTTATTCAATGTCTAAATGCAATTCCGAGAGGTGGGAGGACCGACAAAAAGAAAATCATCCAGGTGGTGTAAAATACCTGCATCCTGGGTGTTGGATTCTAAAACCCAATGGAAAAAAGATGAAAAACTTTCAAAATAAAAACAAGATAAGGAGAAAAGGAGACATCTAAGCAAATCAATAGCTGCGTCAAACGATGAGTAGGATACTGAGCATAGGGTTTTGTCTACTTCATCATTTAAATAGAAACCATGAGGATATGACAAATGATGTATCATACAGAAGCTGCCGGCCTCCTTTTTTAGAACAATACCGAGGGGGGAAATACGAAAATTTTGAAAAGGAGGAACAGAAAAAGGGCCGGCAATTCTAACTAATTTCAATTCCTCAGAAATTTTGTTTCTAGCTACTTCGCGGTGTAAATTTAGAGATGACAAATTTTTAACCAGTTGACAACCAGTACCTTCAAATTGCGGGATTGCAAAGCCCTGGGAAAAACCATCGAACAAGAGTTTACTGGTCTCCCAATTTGGGTATTTGTTTAGCCACCAAAGCATTTCTTCCAGCCTCACTGGAGTCTGTGCTCTTTTAGTTAGGATCCCTGGAAGCTGATTGTGACGATTGTTTCCTAAAGCATTTTGACATGGGATGTGAGTTACCGCAGAAAGAGCATTCATGGCGAAATCGACAAGATTTGTTCCATTTACAAAAAGACTCATTGTACACGAAACAAACACCTTGTTTAGACAATCCAGACACTGGTTGCTTGCTGGCATAGTGCCTCTGAGGGAGCATAAGGTTGATCCACAAACCAACATCTTTCACTCCCCAATTACCATCAGGGTGAACTGCCAGCTTTTGCCTAAAGGCTTCATCATAATGAAGCCATGCGAGTGTATTGCCAAGTTTTTATCACTAAGGTTCGGATACGGCTTTAAAGAAGGCTACTATTTGCGATATAACGCAATTTTATTTCAAAGTACAAAATTAAAAGAATGGTATGATTGAATGGTATGATTGCGTACACCTTTGTATATTTTAAGATACAAAGTACATACATTATAAGGATTAAATTCATATAATGATTAAGTACATATAAGGATTAAATACATATAATGATTAAGTACATATACTCACATCATCCGTCACCAAGGAGCTTTTAAACATCATCCGTCTGGAAAATCAGAGAAGCAACACCAAGACAGAGAACCCCTGGAAAATTCACAACACTGCACGGGCGTCCCCACTTATACAGGTACTGGCTAGTGATATCGTTGTATTTGACACACAGCAGCGATCTGGATCCTGCTGTGACATCGTTGGTCGGAGCAGAAAGTCCAGAACTTTATTTTGTCGCTGGATCTCCCGCAGACATCGCTGAATCGGCGTGTGTGACGCCGATCCAGCGATGTCTTCACTGGTAACCAGGGTAAATATCGGGTTACTAAGCGCAGGGCCACGCTTAGTAACCCAATGTTTACCCTGGTTACCAGTGTAAATGGAATAAAAAAACCGCTTCATACTTACATTCCGGTGTCTGTGGCGTCCCCCCGTCGTTCTGCTTCCCTGCACTCCTCCTGCATCCTGTGTCAGCGCCGGCCAGCCGTAAAGCAATTACAGCGGTGACGTCACCGCTCTGCTTTTACGGCCAGCACTTACACAGTGCAGGGAAGCAGAAAACCGGGGGACGCGACAGGAATGTAAGTATGTACTGTTTGTTTTTTTACATTTACACTGGTAACCAGGGTAAACATCGGGTTACTAAGCACGGTCCTGCGCTTAGTAACCCAATGTTTACCCTGGTTACCCGGGGACTTCGGGATCGTTGGTCGCTGGAGAGCTGTCTGTGTGACAGCTCTCCAGCGACCACACAGCGACGCCGCAGCGATCGGCATCGTTGTCGGTATCGCTACAGCGTCGCTAAATGTGACAGTACCTTTAGATAAAACTACCACAGACAGAGGTTAAATAAACCTTGTTTTACAATAACAAACAAACTGAAAACTGTTTGTAAACTCAAATGTCTTCAGACAATAAACAGCTGTCAAGATTGTGTCACAATGAGCATTGTCTGTCTGTAAATGTAAAGCAAGAAATGCTGCTCTGTAATAGTTTGTATGCGTTCAGTATATTTTAAAATTGACTCAAAATAGCCATTTTTATATTCACATTACAATCCACCCTTTTGAGCCATACATCATTTATACAAGGTACCACATCCTAAGGGGATGGTTTTAGTGGATGATTGGCATAAAGATAATAATGGAAGTGTGCACTGTATACAACAGCACAAAGCAATGCATGCAGAAATTATAGCAAGATTACTATTATATGTGAAGTTTTAAGTCACATCTTCTTCTGTCTTCATCTTGAGTTAATACCCCTATCAGCTTTGTCCATAACTGTAAAGGGGTCCGTACTGCCACCAGACACATTTCTAATATATTGGTAGCAGTAGTAGTCTTTGTCATACAAAAATGGCTAGTGTTCATCAGCTGAGCCAAGTAAATCCATAGATTCTGTTTGGTCTTCATTAAGCTCCACTTTCCATGGTTGGTCTCTTGGTGTTCGGTCTGAAGATCTCTTGGGTAGTGACGGAACTTGAAAGGACCATGCACACGGTGACTGCAACAATACACCATTTCCAGATTTTGATCTAAAGGGAAAATATATATTATTCTCTGAGAGAACACCTGTCTGTTGGGACGTGCTCCACTTCTCTTGCCCAGGTTTCATAACTATCAGCACATTATCTGCTCCACGAGCAATTACTTCTGCAGGTTCTGGAGGACCTTTGTCCCACAGATTTTTTACACCATCATTGGTAGGATGTAAGAATCCAAATACTTTAGCAAATCTAACCTGATGGGCACCCCTCTGGTCTGTGCCCATTGGTAAGTAGCTTTTTCTCCCACGTGTCCATATTTCTGGTGTGCCGACTAAGTCAATCCGTGCCGTCCCTCAGTGGTGTCAGTCTTTGAACTGGATTCAGAGACTGATATTTTGGAATGTTCATCTGCTACTGAGTTGAAAAGTCTTTCCAGTGTAGCTGAAGCACAATAATCATCAGCATTAAAAACAGTCACTTTAGTTCTTTGTACAATTACCCAGATATCTTGCCACAACTTTCCCCACTCTACAGGATTGTTCCATTCAGTAGTAGTAGGCACAAGCACACGGGTCTCTAATAATTTCTGTAATTATAACCTTGCGCCCACTGAGCTGTTTTGGATTTACATAAATCAAACTGGCTTCCACCCTTGTGTCTACCAAAGATTTAACATGTTGGCTGTTTTTATTTTTCCAGTTAATCACTAAATCTACGCGAGGGCGTCTATCTATTTGTGGGGTGTGGCCAGCTAGTTAATCACTCTTATTTCCCCTCCCCATTGATCCTCCATTTTAGATGAAGGCATCTTGGTAGGAGATAGTGACAGCCCTCTCAGTTGGGCTTTGAATTCCTGTATTAAGGATTTCACATCAGCATAAAGATCCTCAATTCCGGTGCTGTGGGCTTTGACGGAGATGAAAAGGGAGTGGGCCCTCTCTCTCCCCATGTCCCGTCTGGCCGTTGCTGTGGAGATTCAGAATCTTTTACAGTAACCTTTTTATTATGTGAAACATCTGACTTTTTATCAATTCCTCTCTTTTGATACAATTTCCACATCTCGTCAGTACCAATCCCATCTATCTTATCCCTGTGGACGCCATCCTTTATTAAGGCCCTAAACATATATTTCCGTGTAATACGGGTCCTAGGATTGTAATTACTTTTTACATCTTCATGCTGCTCTTCAGCGGGAAAATTACCCTTTTGTTTGGGACCCCAATCTCCCAGATCCCTTAACTGTCGAATTGCCTCCAATGTACTGGCAATTGTTTTACCCGTCTGATTTACCATTAGCGTCATCATGACATGTTTATAAGCTGGAGGGGCATTTCTAATGATACGATTTCTAACAGATACACTTGCAACAACTTGCATATAATCATCATAGGTGTTTGCTGAAATAGCATTTTTCATGGCCTCCTCCTTCAACCTCTGAGCACAATCTTTCAACGTAAACCATGGTTTTTCATTGGGCGGCCAGTCCGCCTCAGATGGGTATTTATGCTGCAATGCCATAGCCACAACATCAAGCATACTACACACCACATGTGGTTGCTGGATTATCAAAGTATGAAATGCCTTCTTCACTACAGGCTCATGACTGAGTTGGACAAATTTGGGGCCATCCACAGCGTCCGCCTGTACTCCATGAGCCCCCGTCTCCCATAATCTGACTGCCCAAGCTACCAGGGATTCATTTGACTTTTGAGAAAAACGATAATGAAGGTCATTAAGCTCCTTCTGACTGTAATCCTCTACTGCATTCTCATTCCGTCTGCCTGTCGCTGTCTCTACAGCCCGTCTCCGATATATAGGATGATCTTTCACTGGGTTAAGGGGAGGATCAATTTCCCTCTTCCCATGGAAATGTTCATCCTCAGACTCGGGATCGGCGATTGTTTTCGGAGTCAGTTGAATTCCAAATATCACCATCCCACTGATCAGGGTTCCACTCTATCCCTGCTTTGGCTATGGCCAAAGCTACTTTGTTTTTTTCTTTCGCCTCTTTCTGTATTTATACTCTGCTACACATACGGCAGCCTTTTCTGCAACATTTTGATATCCATCACATCTGTCCATTAATAACTTATTCTGACATTGTGCTCTAACCAATGCATTCTGGGCCTCACACAACTGTTTTTCCAATTTCTGGACTTTTGTTAACCCCTTCCCGACCTTTGACGCCACGTAGGCGTCATGAAAGTCGGTGCCAATCCGACCCATGACGCCTATGCGGCGTCATGGAAAGATCGCGTCCCTGCAGACCGGGTGAAAGGGTTAACTCCCATTTCACCCGATCTGCAGGGACAGGGGGAGTGGTAGTTTAGCCCAGGGGGGGTGGCTTCACCCCCTCGTGGCTACGATCGCTCTGATTGGCTGTTGAAAGTGAAACTGCCAATCAGAGCGATTTGTAATATTTCACCCATTATAACGGGTGAAATATTACAATCCAGCCATGGCCGATGCTGAAATATCATCGGCCATGGCTGGAAATACTAGTGTGCCCCCACCCCACCCCTCCGATCGCCCCCCCACCCCCCCGATCTGGCCGGTACACTGCTCCGGCTCCCCTCCGTCCAGTGCTCCGCTCCCCCCCGTGCTCGTGTCCGCTCCCCCCGTGCTCCAATCACCCCCCCGTGCTCCAATCACCCCCCCTGCACTCCGATCCACCCCCCCGTGCTCCGTTCCACCCCCCCGTGCTCCATTCCAGCCCCCCCGTGCTCCGTTCCACGCCCCCCGCGCTCCGTTCCACCCCTCCCGCGCTCCGATTCCCCCCCCCGTGCTCCGATCCCCCCCCCCGTGGTCCCCCCCACCCTATCATACTTACCGATCCAGCCGTGGTCCCGTCCGTCTTCTCCCGGGCGCCGCCATCTTCCAAAATGGCGGGCGCATGCGCAGTGCGCCCGCCGAATCTGCCGGCCGGCAGATTCGTTCCAAAGTGCATTTTGATCACTGAGATATAATCTATCTCAGTGATCAAAATAAAAAAAATAATAAATGACCCCCCCCCTTTGTCACCCCCATAGGTAGGGACAATAAAAAAATAAAGAAATTTTTTTTTTTCCACTAATGTTAGAATAGGGGTAGGGTTAGGGGTAGGGGTAGGGTTAGGGGTAGGGTTAGGGTTAGGGGTAGGGTTAGGGGTAGGGTTAGGGCTAGGGTTAGGGCTAGGGTTAGGGTTTCGGTATGTGCACACGTATTCTGGTCCTCTGCGGATTTTTCCGCTGCGGATTTGATAAATCCGCAGTGCTAAACCGCTGCGGATTTATGGCGGATTTACCGCGTTTTTTTCTGCGCATTTCACTGCGGTTTTACAATTGCGATTTTCTATTGGAGCAGTTGTAAAACCGCTGCGGAATCCGCACAAAGAAGTGACATGCTGCGGAATGTAAACCGCTGCGTTTCCGTGCAGTTTTTCCGCAGCATGTGTACAGCGATTTTTGTTTCCCATAGGTTTACATTGAACTGTACACTCATGGGAAACTGCTGCGGATCCGCAGCGTTTTCCGCAGCGTGTGCACATACCTTTAGAATTAGGCTATGTGCACACGGTGCGGATTTGGCTGCAGATTGGCCGCTGCGGATTCGCAGCAGTGTTCCATCAGGTTTACAGTACCATGTAAACATATGAAAAACCAAATCCGCTGTGCCCATGGTGCAGAAAATACCGCGCGGAAACACTGCGTTGTATTTTCCGCAGCATGTCAATTCTTTGTGCGGATTCCGCAGCGTTTTACACCTGTTCCTCAATAGGAATCCGCAGGTGAAATCCGCACAAAAAACACTGGAAATCCGCGGAAAATCCGCAGGTAAAACACAGTGCCTTTTACCCGCAGATTTTTCAAAAATGGTGCGGAAATATCTCACACGAATCCGCAACGTGGGCACATAGCCTTAGGGTTAGGGTTGGAATTAGGGTTGTGGTTAGGGTTAGGGGTGTGTTGGGGTTAGTGTTGTGGTTAGGGGTGTGTTGGGGTTAGGGTTGTGATTAGGATTATGGCTACAGTTGGGATTAGGGTTAGGGGTGTGTTGGGGTTAGTGTTGGAGTTAGAATTGAGGGGTTACCACTGTTTAGGCACATCAGGGGTCTCCAAACGCAACATGGCGCCACCATTGATTCCAGCCAATCTCGTATTCAAAAAGTCAAATGGTGCTCCCTCACTTCCGAGCCCTGACGTGTGCCCAAACAGTGGTTTACCCCCACATATGGGGTACCAGCATACTCAGGACAAACTGCACAACAATTACTGGGGTCCAATTTCTCCTGTTACCCTTGTGAATCTAAAAAAATGCTTGCTAAAACATAATTTTTGAGGAAAGAAAAATGATTTTTTATTTTCACGGCTCTGCGTTGTAAACGTCTGTGAAGCACTTGGGGGTTCAAAGTGCTCACCACATATCTAGATAAGTTCCTTGGGGGGTCTAGTTTCTAAAATGGGGTCACTTGTGGGGGGTTTCTACTGTTTAGGCACACCAGGGGCTCTGCAAACGCAACGTGACACCCGCAGACCATTCCATCAAAGTCTGCATTTCAAAAGTCACTACTTCCCTTCTGAGCCCCGACGTGTGCCCAAACAGTGGTTTACCCCCACATATGGGGTATCAGCGTACTCAGGAGAAACTGGACAACAACTTTTGGGGTCCAATTTCTCCTGTAACCCTTGGGAAAATAAAATATTCTGGGCTAAATAATTATTTTTGAGGAAAGAAAACGTATTTATTATTTTCACGGCTCTGCATTATAAACTTCTATGAAGCACTTGGGGGTTCAAAGTGCTCACCACACATCTAGATAAGTTCCTTTCAGGGTCTAGTTTCCAAAATGGGGTCACTTGTGGGGGGTTTCTACTGTTTAGGCACATCAGGGGCTCTGCAAACGCAACGTGACGCCCGCAGAGCATTCCATCAAAGTCTGCATTTCAAAACGTCACTACTTCAATTCCAAGCCCCGGCATGTGCCCAAACAGTAGTTTACCCCCACATATGGGGTATCACCGTACTCAGGAGAAACTGGACAACAAATATTGGGGTCAAATTTCTCCTGTTACCCTTGGGAAAATTAAAAAATTCTGGGCTAAATAATTATTTTTGAGGAAAGAAAACGTATTTATTATTTTCACGGCTCTGCATTATAAACTTCTATGAAGCACTTGGGGGTTCAAAGTGCTCACCACACATCTAGATAAGTTCCTTTGGGGGTCTAGTTTCCAAAATGGGGTCACTTGTGGGGGGTTTCTACTGTTAAGCCACATCAGGGGCTCTGCAAACGCAACGTGACGCCCACAGAGCATTCCATCAAAGTCTGCATTTCAAAACGTCACTACTTCACTTCCGAGCCCCGGCATGTGCCCAAACAGTGATTTACCCCCACATATGGGGTATCAGCGTACTCAGGAGAAACTGGACAACAACTTTTGGGGTCAAATTTCTCCTGTTACCCTTGGTAAAATAAAAAATTGCAGGCTAAAAATCATTTTTGAGAAAATAATTTTTTTTTTTATTTTCATGGCTCTGCGTTATAAACTTCTGTGAAGCACTTGGGGATTCAAAGTCCTCACCACACATCTAGATTAGTTCCTTTGGGGGTCTAGTTTCTAAAATGGTGTCATTTCTGGGGGATCTCCAATGTTTAGGCACACAGGGGCTCTCCAAACGTGACATGGTGTCCGCTAATGATTGGAGCTAATTTTCCATTTAAAAAGCCAAATGGCGTGCCATCCCTTCCGAGCCCTGCCGTGCGCCCAAACAGTGGTTTACCCCCACATATGGGGTATCAGCGTACTCAGGACAAACTGGACAACAATATTTGGGGTCCAATTTCTCCTATTATCCTTGGCAAAATAGGAAATTCCAGGCTAAAAAATCATTTTTGAGGAAAGAAAAATTATTTTTTATTTTCATGGCTCTGCGTTATAAACTTCTGTGAAGCACCTGGGGGTTTAAAGTGCTCAATATGCATCTAGATAAGTTCCTTGGGGGGTCTAGTTTCCAAAATGGGGTCACTTGTGCGGGAGCTCCAATGTTTAGGCACACAGGGGCTCTCCAAACGCGACATGGTGTCCGCTAACAATTGGAGCAAATTTTCCATTCAAAAAGTCAAATGGCGCGCCTTCTCTTCTGAGCCCTGCCGAGTGCCCAAACAGTGGTTTACCCCCACATATGAGGTATCGGCGTACTCGGGAGAAATTGCCCAACAAATTTTATGATCCATTTTATCCTACTGCCCATGTGAAAATGAAAAAATTGAGGCGAAAAGAATTTTTTTGTGAAAAAAAATTACTTTTTCATTTTTACAGATCAATTTGTGAAGCACCTGAGGGTTTAAAGTGCTCACTAGGCATCTAAATTAGTTCCTTGGGGGGTCTAGTTTCCAAAATGGGGTCACTTGTGGGGGAGCGCCAATGTTTAGGCACACAGGAGCTATCCAAACGCGACATGGTGTCCGCTAACGATGGAAATAATTTTTCATTCAAAAAGTCAAATGGCGCTCCTTCCCTTCCAAGCCTTACCATGTGCCCAAACAGTGGTTTACCTCCACATGTGAGGTATTGGTGTACTCAGGAGAAATTGCCCAACTCATTTTAGGATCCATTTTATCCTGTTGCCCATGTGAAAATGAAAAAATTGAGGCTAAAAGAATTTTTTTGTGAAAAAAAAGTACTTTTTCATTTTTACGGATCAATTTGTGAAGCACCTGGGGGTTCAAAGTGCTCACTATGCATCTAGATAAGTTCCTTGGGGCGTCTAGTTTCCAAAATGGGGTCACTTGTGGGGGAGCTCCAATTTTTAGGCACACGGGGGCTCTCCAAACGTGACATGGTGTCCGCTAAAGAGTGGAGCCAATTTTTGATTCAAAAAGTCAAATGGCGCTCCTTTCCTTCCAAGCCCTGCCATGCGCCAAAACAGTGGTTTACCCCCACATATGAGGTATCAGCGTACTTAGGACAAATTGGACAACAACGTTCGTGGTTCAGTTTCTCCTTTTACCATTGGGAAAATAAAAAAATTGTTGCTAAAAGATAATTTTTGTGACTAAAAAGTTAAATGTTCATTTTTTCCTTCCATGTTGCTTCTGCTGCTGTGAAGCACCTGAAGGGTTAATAAACTTCTTGAATGTGGTTTTGAGTACCTTGAGGGGTGCAGTTTTTAGAATGGTGTCACTTTTGGGTATTTTCAGCCATATAGACCCCTCAAACTGACTTCAAATGTGAGGTGGTCCCTAAAAAAAATGGTTTTGTAAATTTCGTTGTAAAAATGACAAATCGCTGGTCGAATTTTAACCCTTATAACTTCCTAACAAAAAAAAATTTTGTTTCCAAAATTGTGCTGATGTAAAGTAAACATGTGGGAAATGTTATTTATTAACTATTTTGTGTCACATATCTCTCTGGTTTAACAGAATAAAAATTCAAAATGTGAAAATTGCGAAATTTTCAAAATTTTCGCCAAATTTCCGTGTTTATCACAAATAAATGCAGAATTTATTGACCTAAATTTACCACTAACATGAAGCCCAATATGTCACGAAAAAACAATCTCAGAACCGCTAGGATCCGTTGAAGCGTTCCTGAGTTATTACCTCATAAAGGGACACTGGTCAGAATTGCAAAAAACGGCAAGGTCTTTAAGGTCAAAATAGGCTGGGTCTTGAAGGGGTTAACATACATATTCTTTCCTCATGCTGTTTTCTATATGCAGACAACAATATCCATCCGCGCCTAGCAATAGCGCCCAACTCTTTACTAGGATTGAGTGAAACGGATCGGTCAATTTCATAAGTCGCCGACTTTCTGCAAAGTCGGGTTTCGTGAAACCCGAGCTGATCCCAGTGTGGGATCGGCCACGCGGTCGGTGATCTTCGCGCCAAAGTCGCGTTTCATATGACGCGTTAAGCGCAATTTCTCAGCCAATGAAGGTGGACGCAGAGTATGGGCAGCATGATGACATAGGTCTCAGTCTCCACCATCTTGAAGAAGGGCATTACAGTGATTGGCTTGCTTTCTGCGGCGTCACAGGGGCTATAAAGGGGCGTGCACGCCGACTGCCATCTTACTTCTGCCGATCTGAGCATAGGGAGAGGTTGCTGTAGCTTAGTCTGAAGCAGAGATATTGTTAGGAAGGGAATATTAACCCCAAACCGCTTGTGCTGGAGCGATTTCCAATGTCCAACACCACCTTTTCTTTGCAGGGACAGTGGAGGTTTTTTTTTTGGGTGCATCAGCTCTGTAGCTTATTAGGCTGCATTCTAAGGCTCCCTGATAGCTGCATTGCTGTTTGTATGCCGCTGTGCAAACCAACTGCTTTTTTGAAAGCAAAAATCCTGTTGCTCCTTCTTTTCAGCACAGTTCTCTTGTTTCTTTGTCCACACTCTTGTGTGCAGCAGTCCTTTTTATTGCTGCCATACTTGTCCTTTGATCATTGTAGGGAGATTGAAATTCTACTACAGCCCTTGTATTTTTTGATATATCTGTCATCCACTTTCTGCCACTCAAACTGCAGTGTAATACAGTGGGCCTGATTTTTTGCTGCTGTCTCCCACACATAAAAAAGGGAGATTTGTATTGCCACTGAGTGCATCTGTGTCAGTCCTGTTTGTGGCATCTGTCATCCACTTTCTGCCACTCAACCTGTCGTGTAATACAGTGGGCCTGATTTTTTCCAGCGGTCTCCCACACATAAAAAAGGAGATTTGTATTGCCACTGAGTGCATCTGTGTCAGTCCTGTTTGTGGCATCTGTCATCCACTTTCTGCCACTCAACCTGTCGTGTAATACATTGGGCCTGATTTTTTTGCTGCTGTCTCCCACACATAAAAAAGGGTGATTTGTATTGCCACTGAGTACATCTGCGTCAGTCCTGTTTGTGGCATCTATCATCCACTTTCTGCCACTCAAACTGTAGTGTAATACAGTGGGCCTGATTTTTTACTGCTGTCTCACACACCTATAAAGGGAGATTTAAACTCACAACAAGTTTACGTACACCTTCTAACTGGTTTTACAGTACCATATAACGTTTGTTAGTTTGGTTACATTTTTCCAAAAATGAGGAAGTCTGGTGGAAGAGGTCATGGCCGTGGTCGGTCATTGCCAGCTGGTAATGATGGTAGTGGTGGTGGAGCACCAGGTGGTCATGGGAAAAGCAATATAACACCTAAGTCTCGAGTTGTTGAGCCAGCGTCATCGTCTGGCTACACAAGGCCTCGAACGCTCCCTTTTCTGGGAGTAGGAAAACCGCTTTTAAAGCCGGAGCAGCAGGAACAAGTTTTGGCTTTCCTTGCTGACTCTGCCTCTATCTCTTTCGCCTCCTCTTTGGAAAGTGCAAAATTTAAAAGCAGTGCGTCGTCAGTGGATGCTCCCGGTCAGGAACAAGTCGCTTCCTTGTGTCCTTCACCCAGAACAACAGAGAAGGATGCATCAGGCGACACAACAGGTTACTCCATGGAGCTCTTTACACATACCGTGCCTGGGTTAGAAAGGGAAATTGTTAACAGGCCATGCCCATTACAAGATGAATCGGACATGGAGTGCACAGATGCACCGCCACAGCTAGATTATTATGCTGTTCCAATGACTCAGATCACAACATTGCCCTCGCAGTGTACTGAGCCAGAAGGTGACCCTGATGAGACTATGGTGCCCCGTTCCGAACGCTATAGCACCGGCTTAAACGGTGACACAGAGGAAGGTGCACAGGACATAGAAGAGGAGGTGATAGATGACCCAGTTGTTGACCCCGATTGGCAGCCATTGGGGGAACAGGGTGCCGCCAGCAGTAGCTCTGAAGCGGAGGAGGAGGAGCCGTAGCAGGCATCAACATCGCAACAGCTTTCATCTGGCAGGCCCGTATCTGGGCAAAAACGTGTGTCAAAACCAAAACCAGTTGTAGGACAGCGTGGCCATCCGGTTAAAGTAGTTCCGTGTGCAATGCCTGAAAAGGTATTCGATAGTAGGAAGAGTGCAGTCTGGCAATTTTTAACCAAGATCCGAATGATCAGTGCAAAGTCATCTGTAAGAAATGCTCAAGGACCTTTAGCAGAGGTCAGAATGTGAAAAATCTAAATACAAGTTGCATGCGTAGACATTTAACCACCATGCACTTGCAAGCCTGGACTAACTACCAAACGTCCCGTAATGTTGTTGCACCCCCTCACAATGAAGCTAGTCAGCAACGCTACATTCCTTCCCTCACTGTAAGCACACCGTTTACTACACCACCTGCAGCAAATGTGGAGGTATTGTCGCAAGGCCAAAGCAGTCAGGGAATCACCAGGTTCTTGGTAGGAAACACTGTATGTAGGCCAACAGCAAGAATACCATCACCAACCCTCTCTCGGTCTGCCATGTGCACCACCACCCCCGCTAGTTCCACCATATGCAGCTCTCCAGTCCAGCTCACCCTACAAGAGACTCTTGTTAGGAAAAGGAAGTACTCATCCTCTCATCCGCGTACACAGGGTTTGAACGCCCACATTGCTGACTTATCTCGTTAGAGATGATGCCCTACCGGTTAGTTGAAAGCGAAGCTTTCAAAGCCCTGATGGACTACGCAGTACCACGCTATGACCTACCTAGTCTACACTTCTTTGCGAGAAAAGCCATCCCAGCCCTCCACCAGCATGTAAAAGACCGCATTGTCCATGCACTCAGGCAATCTGTCAGTACAAAGGTGCACCTGACAACAGATGCATGGACCAGTAGGCATGGCCAGGGACGTTACGTGTCCATCACGGCACACTGGGTTAATGTGGTGGATGCAGGGTCCACAGGGGACAGCCTTATTGGGACAGTTCTGCCTAGCCCACGGTCTAGGAAACAGTTGGCTGTAGGCGTTGGCTCCTCCTTGTCCTCCAGCAGAAGCGAGAGCTCGTCCACAGACCGCAGTCGCACGACCGCTCCATCCGCAGCTGCCACTGTTGCACACGAGGTGTCCCATTATGGAACAGCTAGTGGCAAGCGTCAGCAGGCTGTGTTGGGAATTAAGTGTTTGGGCGACAACAGACACACCGCGGAAGTTCTGTCCGAGTTCTTGCAGCAAGAAACTCAGTCATGGCTGGGCAGTGTACATCTTGAGGCAGGAGAGGTAGTCAGTGATAACGGAAGGAATTTTATGGCTGCCATAGCCCTTTCACAACTGAAACACATTCCTTGCCTGGCTCACACCTTGAACCTAGTGGTGCAGTGCTTCCTGAAAAGTTATCCGGGATTACCCGACCTGCTCCTGAAGGTGCGCAGACTTTGCTCGCACATCCGCCGTTCGCCTGTACACTCCAGCCATATGCAGAACCATCAGCGATCTTTGAAGCTTCCCCAGCACCACCAAATAATCGATGTTGCAACAAGGTGGATCTCCACACTGCACATGCTTCAGAGGCTGTGCGAATAGAGGCGTGCTGTTATGTATTTGTGGGAGGATACACATACACGGGCAGGCAGTTGGATGACAGACATGGTGTTGTCAGGTGTGCAGTGGTCGAAGCTACAAGACCTGTGTCAAGTCCTTCGGTGGTTTGAGGAATGCACACGCCTGGTTAGTGCAGATGACGCCATCATAAGCATGAGCATCCCCCTAATGTGTCTGCTGATGCAAAGTTTGATGCACATAAAGGAGCAGGCGTCTGCAGCCGAGGATGAGGGAAGCCTTGATGACAGTCAGCCATTGTCTGGTCAGGGAAGTCTACTGGACGAGGTGGCGGGCGAAGAGGACGAGGAGGATGATGGGGATGAATATTTTTTGGATGAGGAAGCGTCTCAGGGGGCAATAGAAACTGGTGGCGTTGCAAGGTCAGGTTCAGGGTTTTTGAGGGAGACAAGTGACGTTGATTTGCCAGAAAGTGCTCCTCAACCCAGCACAAGCAGTGAATTGACACCTGGAACATTGGCCCACATGGCGGATTATGCCTTGCGCATCCTAAAAGGGACCCACGCATTATAAAAATGATGACCGATGACGATTACTGGTTGGCCTGCCTCCTGGATCCACGCTACAAAGGGAAATTGCAAAATATCATGCCACATGAGAACCTTGAGCAAATATTGGCTACCAAACAAGCAACTCTTGTAGACCGTTTGGTTCAGGCATTCCCAGCACACAGCGGCGCTGATGGTTCTCACACGAGCTGCAGGGGGCAACATGACAGAGGTGTTAGAGGTGCACAAATCAGAAGTGGCATTGGACGGAGGGGTTTTCTGACCAGGTTGTGGAGTGACTTCGCAATGACCGCAGACAGGACAGGTACTGCAGCATCAATTCAAAGTGACAGGAGACAACATTTGTCCAGTATGGTTACTAACTATTTTTCCTCCCTTATCGATGTTCTCCCTCACCCGTCATTCCCATTTGATTACTGGTCATCCAAAATAGACACCTGGCCTGAATTGGCAGAATATGCATTGCAGGAGCTTGCTTGCCCAGCAGCTAGTGTGCTATCAGAAAGAGTATTCAGTGTTGATTGTTCAATACTGACCGAAAGAAGGAGTCGTCTGGCTACCCAAAATGTTGATGATCTAACCTTCATTAAAATGAACCAATCATGGATTTCTAATTATTTTGCCCCACCTTTCCCGGCTGACACCTAGCTTTCCTGTAAAAAGGTCTTGCTTTTGGACTGGTCTTACTGAGTTTTCCAATTTCTCCATTTGCAGCTGCTGTATGTCCAGCATACGACATTATTACACCTCTCTAAATGGGCTGACTCCCCCCACGGGGACGTGGTCACCACTTGGCGCATGCACCCGTGAGAGTGCCGTTTGTCTGAAGAGGTGGGTGTGCCCACTTTTGGGCGATGGCACTGGCAAAGGGTCCCTCATAGTACAATGAAGTGTCTCTGGCGGTGATGGTGCGCACCCAATGTCAGACACACCGTTGTAACATGAGGGGCCCTGGGCCAGTACCGCCGGCCACGAGAGAGTGTCCCCCCCAAGCTCAAACAGTACTCTACCACTTGCAAAATTATCTCTCACTGCTCCACCACTGTTTAGTCTATGCAGTTAAATCCTTCAATGGCACTGCCAATGCCAATACCAATTTCTTGACATATATGATGCTAGCAAAAATATTCAGGGGCCCTGTCCTACATTTACACCAGTTAATACTTTGCGCCAAATACCACTGTCTGCAAGTCAGCAGAGGAGCCCACTCCTGTACCTAGGTATGCCACCTGTTTATTTGTTAATTTTTTTTGCCAGACATTAACATCTATTTATTATTTTGGATAACTACCTGTGTCAGACACTCCTTCCAATTGTCCTCCACTGACCACACCAATGCTGCCTGTGTACCTCTGGAACCTATTTACAACTGCATCGAGCCTACTTTTTTATTTTAGGCCTAGTAAGTCTGTCTGCGGTCCCTCCTGCCAATTGTCCTCCACTGACCATGCCAATGCTGCCTGTGTACCCCTGGAACCTATTTAGATCTGCATCGAGCCTACTTTTTTATTTTAGGTCTAGTAAGTCTGTCTGCGGTCCCTCCTGCCAATTGTCCTCCACTGACCACGCCAATGCTGCCTGTGTACCCCTGGAACCTATTTAGATCTGCATCGAGCCTACTTTTTTATTTTAGGCCTAGTAAGTCTGTCTGCGGTCCCTCCTGCCAATTGTCCTCCGCTGACCACACCAATGCTGCCCATGTACCCCTGTAACCTTTTTTAAACTGCATTGAGCCAACTTTGTGGTATAAGGCCTACTACCAGTGTCTGCGCCACTCAATACAGCTGTCCTCCTCTTAAAAAAGCTGAGCTGCAATTGTCAGGTTTTCAGCCTATCGGAATTTGAAAACTGCATTGGGGCTACAAGTTTGGTTGGGTTCTACAAACGGTGTCTGCCGCTCCAAGGTGTTCTCCTGGTTTCCTTTCCTGAGCTTCAATCTTCAGGCTCTCATTAAGTAGTTTTTAATATAACACTGCATTTGGCCTACCTGTTTGGTTGGGGCCTACTAACGGTGTCTGCTGCTCCAAGGTGTTCTCCTGGTTTCCTTTCCTGAGCTTCAATCTTCAGGCTCTCATTAAGTAGTTTTTAATATAACACTGCATTTGGCCTACTAGTTTGGTTGGGGCCTACTAACGGTGTCTGTCGCTCCAAGGTGTTCTCCAGGTTTAGTGTCCTGAGCTTCAATCTTCAGGCTCTCATTAAGTAGTTTTTAATATAACACTGCATTTGGCCTACTAGTTTGGGGCCTACTAGCGGTGTCTGCCGCTCCTTGCTGTTCTCCACTGAACAAAGCAGTGCCGCCTGTCTACTACTGTTACCAATTTTGAACTGCATTTAGACTACTTACTGATTTGGGCCTACTCACTGTGTCAGCCTCTCATTACAGTTGTCCTCCACTGAACAAAGCAATTCTGCCTGGTTAGTCCTGTTACCAATTTTGAACTGCATTTAGCCCACTTTATTATTTGGGCCTATTTTTGTGTTTCCTCCTCATCCTGCCCATTGCCCAGCCAGTGCTAGATGACTCTGCTGGTACATTGACCCAGACCGCTACATTCCCCTTGCACGCTACACAGCCAGAATCTGACCCTGCTGAAAGTCAGGTTCCCCTTCCTTACCATACACGGGGACAAAGAGGAAGGTGCAGATGAAAGTGCAGGTTCCTTCATCAGGTGGGGGGGATACTCGTTGGCGACGTCACTGGCACAGGGCCCCTCATAGTGCGCAAAAGTGTCGCTGCCGGTGGGAGGTGCCCCCGCCGTGCAAACATACCGCCGTACTTTGAGGGGCTCTGTGCCAGTGCCAATGCAAACGAGTGGGCCCCCCCTGCTTGCTCAGGATCACAGCACTTGCAAAGTTGAAATACTTACAGTACCTCTCCCTGCTCCACTGCCGTGACATGGTCCATGTTTCCTGGGCCCACTAAATACTTCAACCAGCCATACCCCCCACAACTTTTGCCAAATGACCCCCAATGTCCAATGCCTAACTATTATTATAAGGTAAATTAAGATTGACAAGCTTCAGTACCAAGAATGGATGTTTTTGCCATTTAAATGGGCACTGTAGGTGTTTTCCTGGCCTCCACTCACTGCCGACTATGCTTCCCCATTGACTTGCAATGGGTTTCGTGTTTCGGTTGATCCCCGACTTTTTGCGATTACCGGCCGATTTCACTCGACTCGACTTTTGAGATAGTCGGGTTTCGCGATCCTAAAAAAGTAAAAGTCGCTCAACCCTACTCTTTACCTTTCTCCACTTTCACTTTCTGTAAGCATGCAACAACATCAGCAGGTTCAGCATCCTTCAAACATTTGTCCCATGCTTCACCCAAACCAGCACTATGCGACCACTTGGTTGCCAAAATATGATAAGGAGCCTGTTCCCAACCTGGAATCTCAATAGACTCACTCATAGCCACCTTTTTCTTAAAGAGAGGCATGTTTTACACAATATCACACTATCACACAGAGTCCTGTTAATATTATAAACTTCTGAGCCTTCTGCGTATCCTGCCGACTACGCCAAAGTATGTATTGCCAAGTTTTTATCACTAAGGTTCGGATACGGCTTTAAAGAAGGCTACTACTTGCGATATAACGCAATTTTATTTCAAAGTACAAAATTAAAAGAATGGTATGATTGAATAGTATGATTGCGTACACCTTTGTATATTTTAAGATACAGTGGGGCAAAAAAGTATTTAGTCAGTCAGCAATAGTGCAAGTTCCACCACTTAAAAAGATGAGAGGCGTCTGAAATTTACATCATAGGTAGACCTCAACTATGGGAGACAAACTGAGAAAAAAAAATCCAGAAAATCACATTGTCTGTTTTTTTATCATTTTTTTGCATATTATGGTGGAAAATAAGTATTTGGTCAGAAACAAACAATCAAGATTTCTGGCTCTCACAGACATGTAACTTCTTCTTTAAGAGTCTCCTCCTTCCTCCACTCATTACCTGTAGTAATGGCACCTGTTTAAACTTGTTATCAGTATAAAAAGACACCTGTGCACACCCTCAAACAGTCTGACTCCAAACTCCACTATGGTGAAGACCAAAGAGCTGTCAAAGGACACCAGAAACAAAATTGTAGCCCTGCACCAGGCTGGGAAGACTGAATCTGCAATAGCCAACCAGCTTGGAGTGAAGAAATCAACAGTGGGAGCAATAATTAGAAAATGGAAGACATACAAGACCACTGATAATCTCCCTCGATCTGGGGCTCCACGCAAAATCCCACCCCGTGGGGTCAGAATGATCACAAGAACGGTGAGCAAAAATCCCAGAACCACGCGGGGGGACCTAGTGAATGAACTGCAGAGAGCTGGGACCAATGTAACAAGGCCTACCATAAGTAACACACTACGCCACCATGGACTCAGATCCTGCAGTGCCAGACGTGTCCCACTGCTTAAGCCAGTACATGTCCGGGCCCGTCTGAAGTTTGCTAGAGAGAATTTGGATGATCCAGAGGAGTTTTGGGAGAATGTCCTATGGTCTGATGAAACCACACTGGAACTGTTTGGTAGAAACACAACTTGTCGTGTTTGGAGGAAAAAGAATACTGAGTTGCATCAATCAAACACCATACCTACTGTAAAGCATGGTGGTGGAAACATCATGCTTTGGGGCTGTTTCTCTGCAAAGGGGCCAGGACGACTGATCCGGGTACATGAAAGAATGAATGGGGCCATGTATCGTGAGGTTTTGAGTGCAAACCTCCTTCCATCAGCAAGGGCATTGAAGATGAAACATGGCTGGGTCTTTCAACATGACAATGATCCAAAGCACACCGCCAGGGCAACGAAGTGGTGGCTTCGTAAGAAGCATTTAAAGGTTTTGGAGTGGCCTAGCCAGTATCCAGATCTCAACCCTATAGAAAACCTTTGGAGGGAGTTGAAAGTCCGTGTTGCCAAGCAAAAAGCCAAAAACATCACTGCTCTAGAGGAGATCTGCATGGAGTAATGGGCCAACATACCAACAACAGTGTGTGGCAACCTTGTGAAGACTTACAGAAAACGTTTGACCTCTGTCATTGCCAACAAAGGATATATTACAAAGTATTGAGATGAAATTTTGTTTCTGACCAAATACTTATTTTCCACCATAATATGCAAATAAAATGTTAAAAAAACAGACAATGTGATTTTCTGGATTTTTTTTTCTCAGTTTGTCTCCCATAGTTGAGGTCTACCTATGATGTAAATTTCAGACGCCTCTCATCTTTTTAAGTGGTAGAACTTGAACTATTGCTGACTGACTAAATACTTTTTTGCCCCACTGTACAAAGTACATACAGTATAAGGATTAAATTCATATAATGATTAAGTACATATAAGGATTAAATACATATAATGATTAAGTACACATACTCACATCATCCGTCACCAAGGAGCTTTTAAACATCATCTGTCTGGAAAATCAGAGAAGCAACACCAAGACAGAGAACCCCTGGAAAATTCACAACACTGCACGGGCATCCCCACTTATGCAGGTATCACAACACTGTAAGTACAGGTACACCAGTTTATGCTTCTGTCTTAGTCATGTTTCTCTGGTCTTATATAGTGATTTGCACTATGTTTAACTTTGGTTTCACCATGCCCTTCAAGTGGCCAGCTTTCAAGATAGGATGAGACCAAGAAGATATCAGTCATACATCAGACAATGGACCATAAACCCATAGATACATAAAAGCCCAATGGGTTAAGGTACCGTCACATTAAGCGACGCTGCAGCGATCCAGACAACGATCCCGATCGCTGCAGCGTCGCTGTTTGGTCTGGTCGCTGGAGAGCTGTCACACAGCTCTCCAGCGACAACGATGCCGGTCCCCTGGTAACCGGGTAAACATCGGGTTACTAAGCGCAGGGCCGTGCTTAGTAACCCGATGTTTACCCTGGTTACCAGCGTAAACGTAAAAAAAAAAAAACACTACATACTTACCTTCCGGTATCTGTCCTCCGGCGCTCTGCTTCTCTGCACTGACTGTGAGCGCCAGCCGGAAAGCACAGCGGTGACGTCACCGCTGAGCTCTGCTTTCCGGCTGGCCGGCGCTCACAGTGCAGAGAAGCACAGCGCCGGAGGACAGACACCGGAAGGTAAGTATGTAGTGTTTTTTTTTTTTTACGTTTACGCTGGTAACCAGGGTAAACATCGGGTTACTAAGTGCGGCCCTGCGCTTAGTAACCCGATGTTTACCCTGATTACCAGTGAAGACCGCTGAATCGGCGTCACACACGCCAATTCAGCGATGTCTGCAGGGAGTCCAGCGACGAAATAAAGTTCTGGACTTTCTGCACCGACCAACGATGGCACAGCAGGATCCTGATCGCTGCTGCGTGTCAAACTGAACGATATCGCTGGCCAGGACGCTGCAACGTCACGGATCGTTAGCGATATCGTTCAGTGTGAAGGTACCTTTAGATAAAACTACCACAGACAGAGGTTAAATAAACCTTACTGTTTTACAATAACAAACAAACTTAAAACTGTAAACTCAAAGGTGTTCAGACAATAAATAAACAGCTCTCAAGATTGTGTCAAAATGAGCATTGTCTGTCTGTAAATGTAAAGCAAGAAATGCTGCTCTGTAATAGTCTGCATGCGTTCAGTATATTTCAAAATGGACTCAAAATAGCCTTTTTTATATTCACATTACAGCGAGGCCACCAAAATTGCGGTAAGCCTCGAGAATAATGTCGATGTGTTGAAACAATTTACTGCATAGATTAGGAGACTTTTCCCCAAGGACAGCTGAGTAGATTGAAAAAGCCTGGATCCAATTATTAAACGACTTTAGAGAGCCATGTTTAGGATCATCCATATCCGCTTTTTCATCTTTCTTCTCAGGTCTATTCAGCAGTTCCTTACGAGGGAGTAGAGAAAATATGTCACCGTAATTGTTATTCCAAATACTGTAAGCTCCTTAGTAGAGGAGCTCAAATGGAAGCCTAAAGGTGAAAGATCACATGTCAGAGTCTCCTTAAAGGGGTTCAAAGGGGCTGAATCGCCAGATTCGGCAGACTCAGGGTTAAAACTAAGAGCAGAAGTTGGGGTTGAAGCAACATTAACAAAATCCCCCAAAGCTTCTGACAGTACACTTCTAATAATCTCTTTAAGCTGGGTTTGGGTTACAGACAGGGGTACATTAAGCATCTCACCCTTTCCGGACAGCCTTTTCTTGCTCATCTGGTCCACTGGATAGCCAGTACTCAAGCCCTGAAGCGGGGGCAAGTACAGCTGAGGGTCCGCTGAAGGTGACTCATCTTGCTCGTCATCCGACCTGTCCTGCTGGATGCTAGCAGGCAATGCTGGAGGCTGTGCGGCGGACCTGGGGGCTGCCGAGGCTGTTGTCACCTGACAGGATGATGCTGCCACAGCGCTTTTACGTCTATGGCAGTCATATGTCCCGCAGGTGGCCTCAGATGCCGTGGAGGTCGCTGGTCGATGACGGCGCTGTAAGTCTCGCTCCCGGGTGCAACAGTTCCAAAGAGATGGGCGGCGGGACTTCCCGCATACTTCCTGTGGGCGGCTGCTGGATCTCTGCGGCAGCAACGAAGGGGAGTAGGATCTACGGGGCTTCTTTCTCCTCCCCTGGCTAGATGAAATCGGTGTTGCGCTCGGCTCTTGACCCGGCGGCTGCACCAGGAGGCACGGTTCTAAAGAAGGAGGGACGGCGTCGGAAGCTGCAGGTAAAGGTTCTATAGCTAAGCAGCTCCTAAGCCAGTCCACTCCATCCTCCCGGCCGGCCCTTGCCAGGAGTTGCTGTAGAAGGCTCTCCATTCTTCACTCAGGATCTTCAGTTTCTTTTTAACACACCGTGTGAGGAAAAACCGTACCAGCAGGGCTTTATATAACTTTAAAAAGCCCGCCAATAGCCAAACAGACCAATGAAAAGCCGTTAAAAATGGTGCCAAAGAACTGGCCTAAACCAGATCGAACTGCTCGTGCTGCTAAAAATACCACAGCTCCTTGCTTCAATATGACGTATAACATACAGTTAATATACAAAACTCCAATATTAATTCCTCAGGGCCTGTGTTTCCATGAGACCCCCCTATAATGCTTTTATTATGTAAGGGGGAGGGCTGTCACCATCACTCAGTAGTTTTGAGATATGCATTATTCCTCGGTAGACAGCAATAATAATAATAATAATCTTTATTTTTATATAGCGCTAACATATTCCGCAGAGCTTCACAGTTTGCACACATTATCAAACCTGTCCCCGATGGGGCTCACAATGTAGATTCCCTATCAGTATGTCTTTGGAATGTGGGAGGAAACCGGAGAACCCGGAGGAAACCCACGCAAACACGGAGAGAACATACAAACTCTTTGCAGATGTTATCCTGGGTGGGATTAGAACCCAGGACCCCAGTGCTGCAAGGCTGCAGTGCTAACCACTGTGCCACCGTGCTGCCCATGGCAATATGCTTAATGCAGTATTTTTATTAATTATAATCTTACAATAGTTGCATTCTTTGGCTGGAAACACTCATAGCAATGAGGTGGGTTATTGTTTAAACCACCCTGAGTATTTCATAATGCCGCACTACTAGCTCTTTAGTTCTGATACATGGAGTCATTTTTCCTAGACATACCATTGTTCATGATATATACTGTTATGATCTGGTGATTGAGCGACATGCGTCTAGCTCTGAGCAGGTGGCAACTATACTGACCGCAGTCCCTAAGCTCAACACAACACTAGAAGTAGCCGTGGAATGCTCCTAACTCTGCCTAGGCATCTCGTCACAGCCTAAGAGCTAACTACCCCTAAAGATAGAAGCAGGAAAACTATCTTGCCTCAGAGAAAATCCCCAAAGGATTAGCCCCCCACAAATAATGACTGAGAGAGGAGAAGGAAATGACATACGTAGTATGAAACAAGATTTACCACAGGAGGCCTCTTCTAGCTAGATAGAAATAGTACAGAACAGAACGCTGTGCGGTCAGTAATAAAAACTAGAAAAAGTCCAACGCAGAGAAATGCAAAAATCTCCACACCTGACTAAAGGTGTGGAGGGCAAACTCTGCTGCCCAGAGCTTCCAGCTTAACTGAATAGATCCATACTGAAAAGCTGGACAAATGAACAAAAACAAAGAAAGTGCTGAACAACAAAGTCCACAACAAGAGAACCGCAAAAGGACAAGCAAGGACTTAGCTTTGATGAACTGGTCAGAGTGTCAGGAAAGTCCTAAGAGCAATGACTCCAGGCAGGAACAATTGACAACTGGCATTGAATGAGGGATAAGGCCAGACTAATATAGCCGAGCCAGAAAGACGATCAGTGAAAACAGCTGCTGAAGCTAAATCCAAGAAGCAGCCATACCACTCAAAACCACAGTGTGACGCGGTAAGAATCTGACTGCACTCGGATTTCACCCGAGTGCAGTCCTATTAGAGCATGTAGATTCAAACAGTGAAAAACGGAGAGTGGACCCACTGGACCGTGATGACGAACCCCTCTCGGACGAGCTGACCAGGTGGACCGCCCCCTATACAGGGAGAGTTAGGGGCAGGCCCGTGAGGGACTATCGCCACGGAAGCTGGATTGTCGACTGAGAACAGATGGGAACACAGCAGGCACAAAGGGAAAGAGGGAACAGAAAGGAACTACTGAGACAAGGGAGAAGATGGGAACGCTACGGAGGCACGGAGGCTGGCAGGACAATATGGAGACACCGAGGCTGACGGGAGCAAGGAAAAGATATAGGAGCCGGGCAGGTACCGCAGAGGAAAAGGAACTGAAGGAACAAGGCAGGAACACAGGAAACAGGCAGGCACTGCAGAGGGCGGAGGAGACCCAAAGTCAGAGAGCTAGGAACGCACAGAGACCACAGGTGGCCAGAAGCACTTGTAAACACAAATGAACATCAGGCACAGAGAAGCAGCAGGAAGCAGTTTACATAGCAGCATGGGAGCTACTTCCGGGTTACAGTCCTCCAGGATGACGGAGAGGACAGGAAAGAGCGCCAACAGAGGAATCAGATGTGCGCACGCGCAGAGCTGAATGCGACGCGCGCGCGCACCCGGCGAGCTGCAGTGGGGAGAGGCGGCGGCAGCAACAGCATGACACACAGGAGGGAGCCAAAGAGCAGAACTCACAAAAATGCTACTTACAACCACCGGAGGGAGCCCAAGAGCGGAATTCACAACAATATACCTGGTTTTGAATCTTCTAATAATGATTATAATGTGTTAACCTATCCGCTAGGAATTCATCACCCGTCTTGTCTCCAATTTCTTCCTGCACCTTTTCTGTGTTTTTAAGTGTTTTTTTAATTATTACATATCACTGCAAATTGCCTCTTCTGAGAAAAAGAGAACTTAAACTCTATAGCGCCACCTGTTGGAAGTAGCAATCCTACAAGTCACAATCAACCCTTTAACGAGTCGTATACATATCACTAACATTTATTTTTAAGGGTTTTGTTGTTGGCACTTCAATTTATTGCCAAGGTGGAACTATACTCTAGGTTATTCCTATGTCAGAATTTGCAATTTATAGGACATTGAGAAATGAAATGTGTACACACAGCCTAAAATTTTGAACACATTTATTGAGGATTATATATCAAAGAGCCAAAAGAAACAAAAATAAACGACACTGTCTGAAAAAACTGAGGTTGTCCCAATCTTGGACCCAGGTGTCATTCGACTGTCATTTTGTTATCAGCCACACATCATGATCACGGGTGCTCTTCAGAAGAAAAACAAGCAATTCCACTGATATATGTAAGAAAAAGGAGAAGGCACTCATCGATCTAAAATTCCCAACTTTATTTAATCTTCATTCAAAACTCCATGGCCGGGAGAGTGAGGAACGGAGCTGTTGTGAGCAGGAGCAAACGACGGCCGTTTCGCACTGTGCTTGCGCTTCTATGGGTCAGCATCGCTAATCTAATCCTGAAATATTTTTCTACGCTTTTTGTAAGTTTTACATACCACCGTAATGCAAAAATAACTGTGTTGAACTGTATGCATGAGACATTGAATCAATATACATTTTTTTAAAGAAAACATTTTAAAAGTGAAGTTGATGTAAGTATACAGTCATAAAGGCTTTGCAGAAAGTGCAAAGCTAGGCAGCTAGACAAAAATTATGAGGAGAGTCAACCATAGACCCCTTAAAGGCAACAAATAGTGGGCCTCAATAAAATATTGAGGACAAAGAAGAATGACCAAATTTACAGCTTAATTATTAAACAATATTATTCTGTATTGATACAATATAAACAACGTGGGAAAGGGTGGACAAAAATACCCCTGATGAAGGCAAATGCTGAAACACGCGTCGGGGTGGATGCATCCTTGGGACAGCAGCCGGATCCTCACAGCTAACGCTTCCAGCAGGTACTTAAACCTTTCCTCATATGGCACTATGTGAATTTTCATTTTCATATTATGAGCATTGATCTCTTTCATCTCATGGATAATGATCTTATATAATAGCATTGGCACATTGCTGTAGTTTCATTTTTTGCACTTTGTTACACTCAACAAGCTGTTATCCACACTCATTGCAGTGTTAAGGGGATAATATATGCACATGCGCTTTATTATTTTATGATCATTTTTTATCCCCATTCTTTCCATTCTGCTTTAGGTCTTTCTTTTTGAGGATCCACATTTTTTATACATTTATATATTGTGGTATTTAAACCAGCAGACTCTTATGATCATCAATCTTTAACTTTTTTGTGCTGCTATGATCTACTCCATTTTCATTATTACATCATTTTATATGTTCCCAATGTATTGCATACTCTTCTTGTTCCCTGTGTATTTGTTTCCACCCTTACGCACATTTTTTATATTTTATAACTAAAGAATAATATTTTTTAATAATTTGGTTGTAAATTCGGTCATTCTTCTTTGTCCTTTATATGTATTGCCGATATGCCTTTCAATATCTCCATGTTACAGATATAATGGCGCATATGGTATTATCCCATATTATACATTAAGAAACATTTATTTTATTGCCATCTTGACTTTATGATGTTTATTGTTTTTTGAGGTTGTAACTAAACTCATTAAAATATTGAATATTACAAAGACTTTATGTGCTGCTGTCATTTGGTGGTGTGGAAATGTGTGAGCTAATCCAGGCTTTGTTCATTTTTATGAGAGTGAGCATGTCTGCATTCTCTGTTGACAGGCAAAAGCGCCTGTCTGTTATGACCCCTCACCGCAGCACTAAAACCCGCTGCAACACCCTGCCCGCTGTGCTGGTGTCATGAAATTGATCCATGCCTTTAACACTGTCCCCCTGCTGGTAATATGTGCTCATGATGCTTGTTATGTGTTTATGCTTGCCCCTGTACATGGTATTTTTTTGAATATTGGTTTTGGTATAGTAGGTTTTGTTTAGCTACAGGATAGTGGTTATATTCAGACACTATGTGGTGGTAATAAATGGTCATGGGTTAGCAGCATTATTTTGAAATTGAGTAGTGATATTGATCTTTATATTTTGAACTATGCTCAGTAACAGAATTGTAATAATAATATATGCTTCTTGGTAACTGTATGACTATTATTATTGTATCGTTACTATTACTATTGTGTTTTCTGTTAGATTTACATGATTTATCTATAGTTTTCTTCATTTATGGTGGATAAACACATATGTCTTTACTGGCTCTGACAATGCCACTGAGGCCCATGTTTTGAATGTGGTGAGGGAGAGGAGAGAACAGATCAAAATTTTGCCATTGGGCCCATAGAACTTTACTTACGCTATGTTGAAAGACCCTTGTTACCCTGGATATGGCAAGAGATTTCTCCGTGACAAGAGACTATGTTGTTAGCAATTAATCATGGCAAACAGTTATAACTGCATTATATTTAGTATAATAATATAATCACATGCATATATACCTCAAAAATACCTGTACAACTCAATGGCAGTGATTTCATAATAGTTATTATTTTACAAAACAAAGCCTTTGGTAAATATACAAAGGCAAACACAGAGGTTTCTAGACACTGTCTTACCTTAGTTGCTGACTTGTCTCAGTTGTAAAGTCCACTTCGAGTAACCAGGACACAATTTTTAATTTCCATTTGTCATCTCTCTTTCATTATCTCTTTGATATACTGTGAAAAGTTTCATAATGCTTCAGGAGCCAGGAAGCAATGAAATACCGTAGTCAAAGGTCCACTGTACAAATTAATGATTCACCCAGATAAAAAGTTTTGGAGCATATTTATTAACGCTATTGCTCTATTCCTCTTAGGTTTTACATTAAATTGAGAAGCAAAATATTACCAAAATAAAAAGCTGCATGACAAATTATAATATGATGTTTGCAGTCAAGTATCAATTGGGGTTAAAAGGAATTTGTCAGTAGATCATGCTGCTCAAACTATATACAGCATGAATCAGAGAATAACTTCTACATTAGAAATATCTACCTTTTACTCTACCACACTACAAAATTTCAGAAAAAAACATAGAAACGTAGTTTAAAGCATAGCCTGGGACAGGAGGACTTATGCAATTTGGACATCTCCACCTGCGCAGGTACACTGACAGGACTCTCCTTATACAGACACATGGATAATCCTGTCAGTCTAAAGCTAGGCCCCTTTCACATGTCCTTGTCTCCAGTATGTGTGGTGACAGTTTTCACACGTACCGGAGACACATACACAAGTACACCCATTCAAATGAATGGGTCTGTGCACATGTCAGAGCGTTTCCACGGACCGTGTATCCATATGCAAAACACACTGATATGTCAGTTTTTTGCCGTCAGCACAGACGGCAAAACGTTCCACACATGTACACATGGATTACTTTGATGTCCTCCGTGTGACACAGACGGCCGCCGGGGAAGAAGCACTACAGTAAACGCTGTTCCCCGGTGGCTGGTGCTGAAGCCGGCTGTCATCATTCTCCTCTGCTCTGACTACGAGGAGAGGAGAATGATGAGCGTCGTATTAAAGTCCGAACGACAGCAGGTGGTGGCTTTTGGGACTGTTACCCCCATCATCCGACACCTGCTATTGCTAATAACAGTGACAGTAGGTGCAGATGATCGGTTATTCTACAGCGCCGGCTATGATCGTTCGGAAATAAATGAATGAAAAAGTCGACATGGGTTCCCCCGTTTTATTGAACCAATCAGACAAAACTCACAGCTGGGGGCTGCAACCCCCAGCTGTCAGCTTCTGCAAGGTTGGTTATCAATAATAATAAAGGGGTCCCCACGCTGTTTTTTTAATTGTTTAAATAAATAATTTAAAAAAACGGTGTGGGGTCCCCCCATTTTTGACAACCAGCATTGCTAAAGCTCACAGCTGGGGGCTGCTGTTCTCAGACTGGTAAAAGGCCATTGATATAGGACAGGGGTGTCAAGCTGCATTACTCGAGGGCCGCAAGCCATGCGTGTTTTCAAGATTTCCTTAGCATTGCACAAGGTGCTGCAATCATTATGTCGTAGGTGATTAAATTATCACCTGTGCAGTACAAGGAAATCCTGAAAACATGACCTGTTTGCAGCCCTCGAGGAATGCAGTTTGACACCCCTGATATAGGCCCGCCCCTGCCTAAAAACAGCAGCCCATAGCTGCCCAGAAAAGGCATATCTATTAGATGCGCTTTTTTGGCGCTTTGCCTGGCTCTTCCCACTTGCCCTGTAGCGGTGGCAAGTGGGGTAATATTTATGAGGTTGATGTCACCTTTCAGGTGACATCAAGCCCACGGCTTAGTAATGGAGAGGTATCTATAAGGCCCCTATCCATTACTAATCCTATAGTTGGAATGTTAAATAAAGACACTGACAGAATAAAGTATTTTATTTGAAAAAATTGTACAAACACCTTTAATGTTCTAAATTAAACCATACGTACTGTAACACCTAATTCTCAGATGCCCTCGATCTCCTGTAATAAAAGTAAAGTAATAAACCAACAATATACCATACCTGTCTGTCATTGTGTCCCACGCTGTAATCCAAGTCTAAGGCTAAATAGTTTTCAACCAGGATGGTGCCAAGATGCAACCGTCCTTGCTGAAAACCACTGGTGAATGAGCTGCAGAGAGTGCCGAATCATTCACCAGCGGTGACAGCATCACGGCTGGCCTGAAGTGAGGTGACCTCTGGACCATGGGAAAAAGCCGGTGATGATGTCACCGCTGGTGAATGATGCTGCGCTCTCTGCAGCTCATTCACCAGTGGTTTCAGCCGGGACAGTCCCATCATGCACCGTCCTGGTTGAAAACTATTTAGCCCCCAGACTTGAATTACAGTGTGGGACACAACGACAGACAGGTATGGTATATTGTTGGTTTATTATTTTACTTTTATTACAGGAGATCGAGGGTGTTGGGGAATTAGGTGTGGCAGTAAGTATGGTTTAGTTTAGAACATTAAAGGTGTCTGTGTAATTTTTTCAAATAAAAGACTTTATTCTGGCCGTGTCTTTATTTAACATTCCAACTACAGGATTAGTAATGGATAGGTGTCTTATAGACGTCGCTCCATTACTAAGCCGTGAGCTTGATGTCACCTGAAAATTGTTACAGCTGCTGCTGCTGCCGCCGCTCCTACTCACCTCTCCGGGCATCGTGCTGGCTCCTCTTTGTGTACAGCCATCCTCACTGCTGCTCCTGCTGCTGTGTTAGTCTCTCCGCTTCCTCCCTGCCGCTCTCATCGTCTCACTGCCATCTCCTCCATTGCTGCTACTCCTGGGTTTCCTGTGCCGTCGTCTCCGCCTCACTCCAGGTCTCTCGCTGGTTCCTCGATTCCCTCTCCTGCCACTAGGGGGCTGCAGCAAGGTGCTCCTTTCCAGGTGTCTTTTCGGTCTGTCTCGGCTCCTTCCAGGTGCATTAGGGCGCAAGCGTGCACTCCTTGTTTTGTTTAATCCTCTCAGCCTTTTCCCAGCAGCCCCTGCGTTCCAATGAGAATCCAGCACAGGGTATATCAGGCGTCTCCACCATTCCAACGACGCCTGATGCACTCCATACGTTCTTCTGGCCCATTTTCTGACCTCTCCTGGTTACTCTGCCTCGCCTATTGCTGGTTCTCTGCTGTCATCTGTATTTTCACGCTTCCCTTTCTGTGCTTCTTTCCTGAGCCATCCCTCTTGGTTCCAGCTGTTGCGGTATCTGACTTCCTCGGGCCTGCACCTCACGATCCCTGTATAGGGGTTGGTCTCCCTGGTTCGCTCGCCCATTGCAGCTTCAGTGCCTCTGTTGTATGTCTCAATGGCCTCCTCTCCTTGGTTGGTAAAGGATGCTAGACTCCTAGTGCTGTCTGATGGAAATTTTATCAACAGATTTTCTACAATGGCCTTCTGGTATAGCACTATTTTAGAAGACCTTTCCACCCCAGGAAGAAGCGATACAAAGTTATCCTTGTAGTGTGGTTCTAACAGGGTGAATAAGCCAGTACTCTTTTTTGGCAAAGATGAATGTAATGCAAGGGTCACGGGAACGGCAGCGATGCATAAAATTGGCCATATGCGCCAAGCTCCATACATCCAACATTTCCCTGACTCCACCATGATGATGACTCTCCATCTCCTTCTCCTCCCTCCTGTCATGATCCGTTCCGGAGTTTAGTCCTGTCTGCTCTTTCTCTGGGTGGATCATGTCAAGGGTTAACTTTGCTCTGCCTCATTCTGGGCTCAGGTTTGCTATTTAGCTCCCAGGTATCCTGAGGGTGGTCTCAACTATAGCTCTGCCTTCGGCGTGTGAGCCTGACTCTGGAAGCCCTTGATTTGTCCTACTGTGAACCCTGACTTATCCTGTGTCTGTTATCTCCCCCTGCCTGCCCTATCCCAGCGTCTCTTTGTTTGTCTGTAGATCTGCTTGACTCTCTGATTCTGACCTCCTGGCCTGGCTTTTGACTCCGTTTCAGTTCGTCCCTATTGTACTGTATTTTGCCTGTCCTGGTTTACTGATCCCTTGCTACGTCCTGACTATCCATTCTGTCTAAATCCTTTTGTGCTGTTGTGATCTTGTACTCTGACTTGGCTTTCCTGACCTCGCTCTAGCCACTAGGTGGCATCTGTTCAGCTGCTCTGTGTGTGCAATCTCGCTTCCCTATCAAGCTCCCCCTGGTGGAGGTTGCACTGTACTGCACTGCAGCTGCATGACACCTCCCTTCTTCCTTATTCTCCTCCTCATTCCCATTCATGTAGGAGAGCCGGGACGGTTAATGCAACTGTGTAGGTCACCAGTTCGGCACTATATTGCTTTTCTTTTTCATCTAGCACTGTGTAAAATCAGGGGAAAAAGTGAGGAGGGTGCACAAGCAGTAATATAGACACAGATGTCTGTGTAATACATTTTGGGTAGATAATCGTTGCTGGAAAAGGTCATAGTGGTCTGCACTAGATGAGGAAAATGAATTACTTCAATTATATCATCAGTGAAAATCCAAACAGGAAAAAAATAGCAGCACCACACAAGTCTTCCAGTAAAAAAAAAACCTTTGTCCTTTAT
Source organism: Ranitomeya imitator (assembly GCF_032444005.1). Taxonomy (NCBI): domain Eukaryota; kingdom Metazoa; phylum Chordata; class Amphibia; order Anura; family Dendrobatidae; genus Ranitomeya; species Ranitomeya imitator. Next base: position 142,455,208 of record NC_091289.1, read on the forward strand.
TTTAACAACGTGCTGGGGACATGGTTACAGAGGGCAGGATAATTGCAAGACGAACTGGTTAGGTTAATGGACTACGGCCATTTTGCGTGGTATACGCTTCAACGGGTCCATCTGGATCCATGCTGTTATTTTCTTCCTGTTTGGATTTCCACTCATGTTTTTTCAAGCAAGCACGCCTTATTCCAGTGGATTACCGTTTGGTGGGGTTGTCGACTCAGCTCATCCTACTGGACTCTGCTAAGACTGCTCAAACAGTGAGTACTCACCTGTTTCTTAGTGCCATTCAGCTTTTTTTTTCTTGTTTTTTATGGAATATATCATCAGTGAGTCACTAGATATTCCTACACTGTATACACTATATACAGAGCTCCTGTTTGTAATGTCACCGCTGATCACTATATTACCTGCACACTTACAGTATACATTATCTACAACCTACAGAGCTCCTGTTTGTAATGTCACCGCTGATCACTATACTGCATGTACATTTGCATTATACAATATCTACAACCTACAGAGCTCCTTTTTATAATCTTCCTGGTGGTAATATTAGTGTTAGTAATGATCAGTAGGGTTGTTTTACTCAGTCACAACTGCATATGCTGGTAATATGTGCTCATGATGCTTGTTATGTGTTTATGCTTGCCCCTGTACATGGTATTTTTTTGAATATTGGTTTTGGTATAGTAGGTTTTGTTTAGCTACAGGATAGTGGTTATATTCAGACACTATGTGGTGGTAATAAATGGTCATGGGTTAGCAGCATTATTTTGAAATTGAGTAGTGATATTGATCTTTATATTTTGAACTATGCTCAGTAACAGAATTGTAATAATAATATATGCTTCTTGGTAACTGTATGACTATTATTATTGTATCGTTACTATTACTATTGTGTTTTCTGTTAGATTTACATGATTTATCTATAGTTTTCTTCATTTATGGTGGATAAACACATATGTCTTTACTGGCTCTGACAATGCCACTGAGGCCCATGTTTTGAATGTGGTGAGGGAGAGGAGAGAACAGATCAAAATTTTGCCATTGGGCCCATAGAACTTTACTTACGCTATGTTGAAAGACCCTTGTTACCCTGGATATGGCAAGAGATTTCTCCGTGACAAGAGACTATGTTGTTAGCAATTAATCATGGCAAACAGTTATAACTGCATTATATTTAGTATAATAATATAATCACATGCATATATACCTCAAAAATACCTGTACAACTCAATGGCAGTGATTTCATAATAGTTATTATTTTACAAAACAAAGCCTTTGGTAAATATACAAAGGCAAACACAGAGGTTTCTAGACACTGTCTTACCTTAGTTGCTGACTTGTCTCAGTTGTAAAGTCCACTTCGAGTAACCAGGACACAATTTTTAATTTCCATTTGTCATCTCTCTTTCATTATCTCTTTGATATACTGTGAAAAGTTTCATAATGCTTCAGGAGCCAGGAAGCAATGAAATACCGTAGTCAAAGGTCCACTGTACAAATTAATGATTCACCCAGATAAAAAGTTTTGGAGCATATTTATTAACGCTATTGCTCTATTCCTCTTAGGTTTTACATTAAATTGAGAAGCAAAATATTACCAAAATAAAAAGCTGCATGACAAATTATAATATGATGTTTGCAGTCAAGTATCAATTGGGGTTAAAAGGAATTTGTCAGTAGATCATGCTGCTCAAACTATATACAGCATGAATCAGAGAATAACTTCTACATTAGAAATATCTACCTTTTACTCTACCACACTACAAAATTTCAGAAAAAAACATAGAAACGTAGTTTAAAGCATAGCCTGGGACAGGAGGACTTATGCAATTTGGACATCTCCACCTGCGCAGGTACACTGACAGGACTCTCCTTATACAGACACATGGATAATCCTGTCAGTCTAAAGCTAGGCCCCTTTCACATGTCCTTGTCTCCAGTATGTGTGGTGACAGTTTTCACACGTACCGGAGACACATACACAAGTACACCCATTCAAATGAATGGGTCTGTGCACATGTCAGAGCGTTTCCACGGACCGTGTATCCATATGCAAAACACACTGATATGTCAGTTTTTTGCCGTCAGCACAGACGGCAAAACGTTCCACACATGTACACATGGATTACTTTGATGTCCTCCGTGTGACACAGACGGCCGCCGGGGAAGAAGCACTACAGTAAACGCTGTTCCCCGGTGGCTGGTGCTGAAGCCGGCTGTCATCATTCTCCTCTGCTCTGACTACGAGGAGAGGAGAATGATGAGCGTCGTATTAAAGTCCGAACGACAGCAGGTGGTGGCTTTTGGGACTGTTACCCCCATCATCCGACACCTGCTATTGCTAATAACAGTGACAGTAGGTGCAGATGATCGGTTATTCTACAGCGCCGGCTATGATCGTTCGGAAATAAATGAATGAAAAAGTCGACATGGGTTCCCCCGTTTTATTGAACCAATCAGACAAAACTCACAGCTGGGGGCTGCAACCCCCAGCTGTCAGCTTCTGCAAGGTTGGTTATCAATAATAATAAAGGGGTCCCCACGCTGTTTTTTTAATTGTTTAAATAAATAATTTAAAAAAACGGTGTGGGGTCCCCCCATTTTTGACAACCAGCATTGCTAAAGCTCACAGCTGGGGGCTGCTGTTCTCAGACTGGTAAAAGGCCATTGATATAGGACAGGGGTGTCAAGCTGCATTACTCGAGGGCCGCAAGCCATGCGTGTTTTCAAGATTTCCTTAGCATTGCACAAGGTGCTGCAATCATTATGTCGTAGGTGATTAAATTATCACCTGTGCAGTACAAGGAAATCCTGAAAACATGACCTGTTTGCAGCCCTCGAGGAATGCAGTTTGACACCCCTGATATAGGCCCGCCCCTGCCTAAAAACAGCAGCCCATAGCTGCCCAGAAAAGGCATATCTATTAGATGCGCTTTTTTGGCGCTTTGCCTGGCTCTTCCCACTTGCCCTGTAGCGGTGGCAAGTGGGGTAATATTTATGAGGTTGATGTCACCTTTCAGGTGACATCAAGCCCACGGCTTAGTAATGGAGAGGTATCTATAAGGCCCCTATCCATTACTAATCCTATAGTTGGAATGTTAAATAAAGACACTGACAGAATAAAGTATTTTATTTGAAAAAATTGTACAAACACCTTTAATGTTCTAAATTAAACCATACGTACTGTAACACCTAATTCTCAGATGCCCTCGATCTCCTGTAATAAAAGTAAAGTAATAAACCAACAATATACCATACCTGTCTGTCATTGTGTCCCACGCTGTAATCCAAGTCTAAGGCTAAATAGTTTTCAACCAGGATGGTGCCAAGATGCAACCGTCCTTGCTGAAAACCACTGGTGAATGAGCTGCAGAGAGTGCCGAATCATTCACCAGCGGTGACAGCATCACGGCTGGCCTGAAGTGAGGTGACCTCTGGACCATGGGAAAAAGCCGGTGATGATGTCACCGCTGGTGAATGATGCTGCGCTCTCTGCAGCTCATTCACCAGTGGTTTCAGCCGGGACAGTCCCATCATGCACCGTCCTGGTTGAAAACTATTTAGCCCCCAGACTTGAATTACAGTGTGGGACACAACGACAGACAGGTATGGTATATTGTTGGTTTATTATTTTACTTTTATTACAGGAGATCGAGGGTGTTGGGGAATTAGGTGTGGCAGTAAGTATGGTTTAGTTTAGAACATTAAAGGTGTCTGTGTAATTTTTTCAAATAAAAGACTTTATTCTGGCCGTGTCTTTATTTAACATTCCAACTACAGGATTAGTAATGGATAGGTGTCTTATAGACGTCGCTCCATTACTAAGCCGTGAGCTTGATGTCACCTGAAAATTGTTACAGCTGCTGCTGCTGCCGCCGCTCCTACTCACCTCTCCGGGCATCGTGCTGGCTCCTCTTTGTGTACAGCCATCCTCACTGCTGCTCCTGCTGCTGTGTTAGTCTCTCCGCTTCCTCCCTGCCGCTCTCATCGTCTCACTGCCATCTCCTCCATTGCTGCTACTCCTGGGTTTCCTGTGCCGTCGTCTCCGCCTCACTCCAGGTCTCTCGCTGGTTCCTCGATTCCCTCTCCTGCCACTAGGGGGCTGCAGCAAGGTGCTCCTTTCCAGGTGTCTTTTCGGTCTGTCTCGGCTCCTTCCAGGTGCATTAGGGCGCAAGCGTGCACTCCTTGTTTTGTTTAATCCTCTCAGCCTTTTCCCAGCAGCCCCTGCGTTCCAATGAGAATCCAGCACAGGGTATATCAGGCGTCTCCACCATTCCAACGACGCCTGATGCACTCCATACGTTCTTCTGGCCCATTTTCTGACCTCTCCTGGTTACTCTGCCTCGCCTATTGCTGGTTCTCTGCTGTCATCTGTATTTTCACGCTTCCCTTTCTGTGCTTCTTTCCTGAGCCATCCCTCTTGGTTCCAGCTGTTGCGGTATCTGACTTCCTCGGGCCTGCACCTCACGATCCCTGTATAGGGGTTGGTCTCCCTGGTTCGCTCGCCCATTGCAGCTTCAGTGCCTCTGTTGTATGTCTCAATGGCCTCCTCTCCTTGGTTGGTAAAGGATGCTAGACTCCTAGTGCTGTCTGATGGAAATTTTATCAACAGATTTTCTACAATGGCCTTCTGGTATAGCACTATTTTAGAAGACCTTTCCACCCCAGGAAGAAGCGATACAAAGTTATCCTTGTAGTGTGGTTCTAACAGGGTGAATAAGCCAGTACTCTTTTTTGGCAAAGATGAATGTAATGCAAGGGTCACGGGAACGGCAGCGATGCATAAAATTGGCCATATGCGCCAAGCTCCATACATCCAACATTTCCCTGACTCCACCATGATGATGACTCTCCATCTCCTTCTCCTCCCTCCTGTCATGATCCGTTCCGGAGTTTAGTCCTGTCTGCTCTTTCTCTGGGTGGATCATGTCAAGGGTTAACTTTGCTCTGCCTCATTCTGGGCTCAGGTTTGCTATTTAGCTCCCAGGTATCCTGAGGGTGGTCTCAACTATAGCTCTGCCTTCGGCGTGTGAGCCTGACTCTGGAAGCCCTTGATTTGTCCTACTGTGAACCCTGACTTATCCTGTGTCTGTTATCTCCCCCTGCCTGCCCTATCCCAGCGTCTCTTTGTTTGTCTGTAGATCTGCTTGACTCTCTGATTCTGACCTCCTGGCCTGGCTTTTGACTCCGTTTCAGTTCGTCCCTATTGTACTGTATTTTGCCTGTCCTGGTTTACTGATCCCTTGCTACGTCCTGACTATCCATTCTGTCTAAATCCTTTTGTGCTGTTGTGATCTTGTACTCTGACTTGGCTTTCCTGACCTCGCTCTAGCCACTAGGTGGCATCTGTTCAGCTGCTCTGTGTGTGCAATCTCGCTTCCCTATCAAGCTCCCCCTGGTGGAGGTTGCACTGTACTGCACTGCAGCTGCATGACACCTCCCTTCTTCCTTATTCTCCTCCTCATTCCCATTCATGTAGGAGAGCCGGGACGGTTAATGCAACTGTGTAGGTCACCAGTTCGGCACTATATTGCTTTTCTTTTTCATCTAGCACTGTGTAAAATCAGGGGAAAAAGTGAGGAGGGTGCACAAGCAGTAATATAGACACAGATGTCTGTGTAATACATTTTGGGTAGATAATCGTTGCTGGAAAAGGTCATAGTGGTCTGCACTAGATGAGGAAAATGAATTACTTCAATTATATCATCAGTGAAAATCCAAACAGGAAAAAAATAGCAGCACCACACAAGTCTTCCAGTAAAAAAAAAACCTTTGTCCTTTATTTTAACAACGTGCTGGGGACATGGTTACAGAGGGCAGGATAATTGCAAGACGAACTGGTTAGGTTAATGGACTACGGCCATTTTGCGTGGTATACGCTTCAACGGGTCCATCTGGATCCATGCTGTTATTTTCTTCCTGTTTGGATTTCCACTCATGTTTTTTCAAGCAAGCACGCCTTATTCCAGTGGATTACCGTTTGGTGGGGTTGTCGACTCAGCTCATCCTACTGGACTCTGCTAAGACTGCTCAAACAGTGAGTACTCACCTGTTTCTTAGTGCCATTCAGCTTTTTTTTTCTTGTTTTTTATGGAATATATCATCAGTGAGTCACTAGATATTCCTACACTGTATACACTATATACAGAGCTCCTGTTTGTAATGTCACCGCTGATCACTATATTACCTGCACACTTACAGTATACATTATCTACAACCTACAGAGCTCCTGTTTGTAATGTCACCGCTGATCACTATACTGCATGTACATTTGCATTATACAATATCTACAACCTACAGAGCTCCTTTTTATAATCTTCCTGGTGGTAATATTAGTGTTAGTAATGATCAGTAGGGTTGTTTTACTCAGTCACAACTGCATATGCTGGTAATATGTGCTCATGATGCTTGTTATGTGTTTATGCTTGCCCCTGTACATGGTATTTTTTTGAATATTGGTTTTGGTATAGTAGGTTTTGTTTAGCTACAGGATAGTGGTTATATTCAGACACTATGTGGTGGTAATAAATGGTCATGGGTTAGCAGCATTATTTTGAAATTGAGTAGTGATATTGATCTTTATATTTTGAACTATGCTCAGTAACAGAATTGTAATAATAATATATGCTTCTTGGTAACTGTATGACTATTATTATTGTATCGTTACTATTACTATTGTGTTTTCTGTTAGATTTACATGATTTATCTATAGTTTTCTTCATTTATGGTGGATAAACACATATGTCTTTACTGGCTCTGACAATGCCACTGAGGCCCATGTTTTGAATGTGGTGAGGGAGAGGAGAGAACAGATCAAAATTTTGCCATTGGGCCCATAGAACTTTACTTACGCTATGTTGAAAGACCCTTGTTACCCTGGATATGGCAAGAGATTTCTCCGTGACAAGAGACTATGTTGTTAGCAATTAATCATGGCAAACAGTTATAACTGCATTATATTTAGTATAATAATATAATCACATGCATATATACCTCAAAAATACCTGTACAACTCAATGGCAGTGATTTCATAATAGTTATTATTTTACAAAACAAAGCCTTTGGTAAATATACAAAGGCAAACACAGAGGTTTCTAGACACTGTCTTACCTTAGTTGCTGACTTGTCTCAGTTGTAAAGTCCACTTCGAGTAACCAGGACACAATTTTTAATTTCCATTTGTCATCTCTCTTTCATTATCTCTTTGATATACTGTGAAAAGTTTCATAATGCTTCAGGAGCCAGGAAGCAATGAAATAGTCAAAGGTCCACTGTACAAATTAATGATTCACCCAGATAAAAAGTTTTGGAGCATATTTATTAACGCTATTGCTCTATTCCTCTTAGGTTTTACATTAAATTGAGAAGCAAAATATTACCAAAATAAAAAGCTGCATGACAAATTATAATATGATGTTTGCAGTCAAGTATCAATTGGGGTTAAAAGGAATTTGTCAGTAGATCATGCTGCTCAAACTATATACAGCATGAATCAGAGAATAACTTCTACATTAGAAATATCTACCTTTTACTCTACCACACTACAAAATTTCAGAAAAAAACATAGAAACGTAGTTTAAAGCATAGCCTGGGACAGGAGGACTTATGCAATTTGGACATCTCCACCTGCGCAGGTACACTGACAGGACTCTCCTTATACAGACACATGGATAATCCTGTCAGTCTAAAGCTAGGCCCCTTTCACATGTCCTTGTCTCCAGTATGTGTGGTGACAGTTTTCACACGTACCGGAGACACATACACAAGTACACCCATTCAAATGAATGGGTCTGTGCACATGTCAGAGCGTTTCCACGGACCGTGTATCCATATGCAAAACACACTGATATGTCAGTTTTTTGCCGTCAGCACAGACGGCAAAACGTTCCACACATGTACACATGGATTACTTTGATGTCCTCCGTGTGACACAGACGGCCGCCGGGGAAGAAGCACTACAGTAAACGCTGTTCCCCGGTGGCTGGTGCTGAAGCCGGCTGTCATCATTCTCCTCTGCTCTGACTACGAGGAGAGGAGAATGATGAGCGTCGTATTAAAGTCCGAACGACAGCAGGTGGTGGCTTTTGGGACTGTTACCCCCATCATCCGACACCTGCTATTGCTAATAACAGTGACAGTAGGTGCAGATGATCGGTTATTCTACAGCGCCGGCTATGATCGTTCGGAAATAAATGAATGAAAAAGTCGACATGGGTTCCCCCGTTTTATTGAACCAATCAGACAAAACTCACAGCTGGGGGCTGCAACCCCCAGCTGTCAGCTTCTGCAAGGTTGGTTATCAATAATAATAAAGGGGTCCCCACGCTGTTTTTTTAATTGTTTAAATAAATAATTTAAAAAAACGGTGTGGGGTCCCCCCATTTTTGACAACCAGCATTGCTAAAGCTCACAGCTGGGGGCTGCTGTTCTCAGACTGGTAAAAGGCCATTGATATAGGACAGGGGTGTCAAGCTGCATTACTCGAGGGCCGCAAGCCATGCGTGTTTTCAAGATTTCCTTAGCATTGCACAAGGTGCTGCAATCATTATGTCGTAGGTGATTAAATTATCACCTGTGCAGTACAAGGAAATCCTGAAAACATGACCTGTTTGCAGCCCTCGAGGAATGCAGTTTGACACCCCTGATATAGGCCCGCCCCTGCCTAAAAACAGCAGCCCATAGCTGCCCAGAAAAGGCATATCTATTAGATGCACTTTTTTGGCGCTTTGCCTGGCTCTTCCCACTTGCCCTGTAGCGGTGGCAAGTGGGGTAATATTTATGAGGTTGATGTCACCTTTCAGGTGACATCAAGCCCACGGCTTAGTAATGGAGAGGTATCTATAAGGCCCCTATCCATTACTAATCCTATAGTTGGAATGTTAAATAAAGACACTGACAGAATAAAGTATTTTATTTGAAAAAATTGTACAAACACCTTTAATGTTCTAAATTAAACCATACGTACTGTAACACCTAATTCTCAGATGCCCTCGATCTCCTGTAATAAAAGTAAAGTAATAAACCAACAATATACCATACCTGTCTGTCATTGTGTCCCACGCTGTAATCCAAGTCTAAGGCTAAATAGTTTTCAACCAGGATGGTGCCAAGATGCAACCGTCCTTGCTGAAAACCACTGGTGAATGAGCTGCAGAGAGTGCCGAATCATTCACCAGCGGTGACAGCATCACGGCTGGCCTGAAGTGAGGTGACCTCTGGACCATGGGAAAAAGCCGGTGATGATGTCACCGCTGGTGAATGATGCTGCGCTCTCTGCAGCTCATTCACCAGTGGTTTCAGCCGGGACAGTCCCATCATGCACCGTCCTGGTTGAAAACTATTTAGCCCCCAGACTTAAATTACAGTGTGGGACACAACGACAGACAGGTATGGTATATTGTTGGTTTATTATTTTACTTTTATTACAGGAGATCGAGGGTGTTGGGGAATTAGGTGTGGCAGTAAGTATGGTTTAGTATAGAACATTAAAGGTGTCTGTGTAATTTTTTCAAATAAAAGACTTTATTCTGGCCGTGTCTTTATTTAACATTCCAACTACAGGATTAGTAATGGATAGGTGTCTTATAGACGTCGCTCCATTACTAAGCCGTGAGCTTGATGTCACCTGAAAATTGTTACAGCTGCTGCTGCTGCCGCCGCTCCTACTCACCTCTCCGGGCATCGTGCTGGCTCCTCTTTGTGTACAGCCATCCTCACTGCTGCTCCTGCTGCTGTGTTAGTCTCTCCGCTTCCTCCCTGCCGCTCTCATCGTCTCACTGCCATCTCCTCCATTGCTGCTACTCCTGGGTTTCCTGTGCCGTCGTCTCCGCCTCACTCCAGGTCTCTCGCTGGTTCCTCGATTCCCTCTCCTGCCACTAGGGGGCTGCAGCAAGGTGCTCCTTTCCAGGTGTCTTTTCGGTCTGTCTCGGCTCCTTCCAGGTGCATTAGGGCGCAAGCGTGCACTCCTTGTTTTGTTTAATCCTCTCAGCCTTTTCCCAGCAGCCCCTGCGTTCCAATGAGAATCCAGCACAGGGTATATCAGACGTCTCCACCATTCCAACGACGCCTGATGCACTCCATACGTTCTTCTGGCCCATTTTCTGACCTCTCCTGGTTACTCTGCCTCGCCTATTGCTGGTTCTCTGCTGTCATCTGTATTTTCACGCTTCCCTTTCTGTGCTTCTTTCCTGAGCCATCCCTCTTGGTTCCAGCTGTTGCGGTATCTGACTTCCTCGGGCCTGCACCTCACGATCCCTGTATAGGGGTTGGTCTCCCTGGTTCGCTCGCCCATTGCAGCTTCAGTGCCGTGACCCAGAGGGTCCACTGTTGTGAATTCTGTTATCGAACTCCCTCCTGTGGTCATGAATGGTACTTCGGCGAGTTCTGTCCATGGACTCCCTCTGGTGGCTGTGAGTGGAGCTGCTGCTTCTGAGGTTCCTTTCACAGGTGACTTAGTTTATTCTTTGGCTGGCTGCTCTATTTAACTCCACTCAGATCGTTACTCCATGCCAGCTGACAATGTTCTTGTACTGGTTCAGTTCGCTCTAGGATCTTTCTGGTGACCTGTCTACTCCAGCAGAAGCTAAGTCCCTGCTAGTTAATTATTTGTTCATTGTTTTCTTGTCCAGCTTGCTATCATGATTTTGCTTTGCTAGCTGGAAGCTCTGGGATGCAGAGTGGCACCTCCGCACCGTGAGTCGGTGTGGAGGTCTTTTTGCACACTCTGCGTGGTCTTTTTGTAGTTTTTGTGCTGACCGCAAAGATACCTTTCCTATCCTCAGTCTGTTTAGTAAGTCTGGCCTCCTTTGCTGAAACCTGTTTCATTTCTGTGTTTGTGACTTCATCTTAACTCACAGTCAATATATGTGGGGGGCTGCCTTTTCCTTTGGGGAATTTCTCTGAGGCAAGGTAGGCTTTATTTTCTATCTCTAGGGCTAGTTAGCTCTTAGGCTGTGAAGAGGCGTCTAGGCAGAGTTGGGTACGCTCCACGGCTATTTCTAGTGTGTGTGATAGGATTAGGGGTTGCGGTCAGCAGAGCTCCCACTTCCCAGAGCTTGTCCTGTGTTAGTTTAACCATCAGGTCGTTCCGGGTGCTCTTAACCACCAGGTCCATAACAGTCCACTCTCTGTCTGGTTCTTCCGTCAGTTCGGTCGCAACAAAAGATGGCATCAACCCCACAAATATTACTCCACTTGCCACTGCTACAGGGCTAGTAGGAAGAGAAGTGCCTTTTTTTTGGCAGCTGCAGGCTGCTTTTTTTAGACTGGGGGGCCTACATCAATGGCTCCTTACCAGTCTGAGAATAGCAGCACCCAGCTGAGAGCTTCAGCAAGGCTGGTTGTCAAAAATGGGGAGGACGCCACGCCGTTTTTTAATTATTTATTTAAATAATTTAAAAAACAGCATGGGGACCCCTCTATTCTTGATAACCAACTTTGCAGAAGCTGACAGCTGGGTGTTACAGCCCCCAGCTTTGAGTTTTGTCTGGTTGGTTCAATAAAATAGGGGGAACCCACGTCGGATTTTTCATTCATTTATTTCCGAAAGATCGCAGCCGGCGCTGTGAAATACCCAGATCATCCGCATCTGCTATCACAGATGATGGGAGTATCAGTCCCAAAAGCCACCACCTGCTGTTGTTTGGACTTTAATATAATGCTCATAATTCTCCTCTGCTCGCCGGTAGAGCAGGGGAGAATGATGAGAGCCAGCTTCAACACCAGCCGCTGGGGAACAGCTCTTACTGTAGTGCTTCTTTCCCGGCAGCTGTCCGTGTGGTACTGATGCGACACACGGTTGCCACATGTGAGCCGCCATAGTACACACACATGTAAAGAAGCTGCGGAGACACCATCACGTGTTTCTCGACGCAAGCAGTGAATAGCCAGGCCTTTCCCCGGAAAGGAACAACCACGGGAAGGGCAGCATCCTATGAAGGAAAGCCACCTATGCCAAGCATGGTATCCATCCACAGACAGCTGTTTCGGGGTGTTTGCCCCTCATCAGTGTGGAGTAGGAATCTGGCTATTAGGAGCAGTGCCTAGTAAAAAGGCTATAAAGGCACAGATGATTAGCCTCGGGGAGACCAAAACATCCAACACCGCGGAGACACCATCACGTGTTTCTCAACGCAGTGATTCCAGAACACTGCCCCCATCCCTTATGGGAAATATGCAGATGGGGGCAGTGTTCTGGAATCACTGCGTTGAGAATCCTTTCCGTCATAGGATGCTGCCCTTCCCGTGGTTGTTCCTTCCCGGGGAAAGGCCTGGCTATTCACTGCTTGCGTCGAGAAACACGTGATGGTGTCTCCGCAGCTTCTTTACATGCATCTGCATATTTCCCATAAGGGATGGGGGCAGTGTTCTGGAATCACTGCGTTGAGAAACACGTGATGGTGTCTCCACGGTGTTGGATGTTTTGGTCTCCCCGAGGCCAATCATCTGTGCCTTTATAGCCTTTTTACTAGGCACTGCTCCTAATAGCCAGATTCCTACTCCACACTGATGAGGGGCAAACACCCTGAAACAGCTGTCTGTGGATGGATACCATGCTTGGCATAGGTGGCTTTCCTTCATAGGATGCTGCCCTTCCCGTGGTTGTTCCTTCCCGGGGAAAGGCCTGGCTATTCACTGCTTGCGTCGAGAAACACGTGATGGTGTCTCCGCAGCTTCTTTACATGCATCTGCATATTTCCCATAAGGGATGGGGGCAGTGTTCTGGAATCACTGCGTTGAGAAACACGTGATGGTGTCTCCGCGGTGTTGGATGTTTTGGTCTCCCCGAGGCCAATCATCTGTGCCTTTATAGTACACACACAGACACAGATATTTCCGGTACAATTTTTTTCCGGTACTGGAAATATACAGACATGTGAAACCAGCCTTATATAAAGTGTCACGTAAAAGTTTGGGCACCTCTGTTATTGGTAACAGTTAAGCAAGTTGAAGATGAAATTATCTCTAAAAGGGCTAAAGTGAAGATGACACATCTCCTTTGTATTTTAGGCAAAAAAATATATTTCTTCATGTTTTGCATTTTAAAAATTACAAAAGTGAAAATGGTAAGACGCAAAAGTTTGGACACTGCGTGGTTAGCACCTAATACCTTGGAGAATTCTTCCAGTTTTGTGATATCCCTGGGTCTTCTTGCATGCACTGCTATTTTGAGGTCTAACCACATATTTTCAATGATGTTCAGATCAGGGACTGTGAGGGCCATTGTAAAACCTTCAGCTTGCGTCTTTTGAGGTAGTCTACTGTGGAGTTTGGCATGTGTTTAGGATCATTATCCTTTTGAAGAAGCCATCCTCTTCAACTACAGCCTTTTTTACAGATGGTGTTATGTTTGCATCAAGAATTTGTTGAAATTTCATTGAATCCATTCATCCCTCTACCTGTTAAATGTTCCACTTGCCAATCCCAAAGCATGATTGATCCACCCTGATGCTTAATGGTTGGCAAAATGTTATTTTCATGTAATTATGTGCCCTTTTTTCTCCACACATACCTTTAATCATTGTGGCCCAATTGTTCTATCTTAACCCCTTTACTCCCAAAGGTTGTTTGCACGTTAATGACTGGGCCAATTTTTACAATTCTGACCACTGTCCCTTTATGAGGTAATAACTCTGGAGCACTTGCATAGATTCCAGTGATTCTGACATTGTTTTCTCATGATATATTTTACTACACGATAGTGGTAAAATTTCTTTGCTATGCCTTGCGTTTATTTGTGAAAAAAGAGGAAATTTGGCTAAAATGTTGAAAATTTCACAATTTTCCAACTTTGAATTTTCATGCCCTTAAATCAGAGAGATATGTCACACAAAATACTTAATAAGTAATATTTCCCACATGTCTACTTTACATCAGCACAATCTTGGAACAAAATTTTTTTGTTAGGAAGTTATAAGGGTTAAAAGTTGACCGGCGTTTTCTCATTTTTACAACATTTTTTTTAAGGACCACATCACATTTGAAGTCACTTTGAGGGGTCTATATGATAGAAAATTCACAAAAATGACACCATTCTAAAAACTGCACCCCTCAAGGTGCTCAAAACCATAATCAAGAAGTTTATTAACCCTTCTGGTGCTTCACAGGAGTTTTTAGAATGTTTTTAAAAAAATAGACCCCAAAGGTTGTTGTACAATTTGTCCTGAGTACGCTGATACCCCATATGTGGGAGTAAACCACTGTTTGGGCGCATGGCAGAGCTCGGAAGGGAAGGAGCGCCGTTTGACTTTTCAATGCAAAATTGTCTGGAATTGAGATCGGACGCGATGTTGTGTTTGGAGAGCCCCTGATGTGCCTAAACAGTGGAAACTAACCACAAGTGACACCATTTTGGAAAGTAGACCCCTAAGGAACTTACGTATCTAGATGTGTGGTGAGCACTTTGAACCCACAAGTGCTTCACAGAAGTTTATATTGTAGAGCCGTAAAAATAAAAAAACATTTTTTTCACAAAAATGATTTTTTCGCCCCCAATTTTTATTTTCCCAATGGTAACAGGAGAAATTGGACCTGCAAATTTGCTTTGCAATTTGTCTTGAGTATGCCGATACCCCATATGTGGGGGGGAACTGCCATTTTGGGCCCATGGCAGAACTCGGAAGAGGAGCGCCGTTTTGGAATGCAGACTTTGATGGAATAGTCTGCGGGCGTCATGTTGCGTTTGCAGAGCCCCTGATGTGCCTAAACATTAGAAACCCCCACAAGTGACCCTATATTGGAAACTAGATCCCCCAAGGAACTTATCTAGATGTGTTGTGAGAACTTTGAACCCCCAAGTGTTTCACTAAAGTTTATAACGCAGAGCCATAAAAATAAAAAATCATTTTTTTCCACGAAAATGATTTTTAAACCCCCAAATTTTTATTCTCCCAAAGGTAACAGAAGAAATTGGACTGAAAAAGTTGTTGTTCAATTTGTCCAATTTGTCCTGAGTTCGCTGATACCCCATATGTGGGGGTAAACCAGTGTTTGGGTGCACGGCAGAGCTCGGAAGGGAAGGAGCACCGTTTTACTTTTTCAACGCAAAATTGGCTGGAATTGAGATTGGACGCCATGTCGCGTTTGGAGAGCCCCAGATGTGCCTAAACATTGAAAACCCTCCAATTCTAACACCAACCCTAGGCCGAACACACCCCTAACCTTAATCCCAACCCTAACCACACCCCTAACCCCAACACACCCCTAACCCTAATCCCAACCTTAACCCTAACCACACCTCTAACCCTGACACACCTCTAACCCTAATCCCAACCGTAAACATAATCCAAACCCTAACCCCATCTCTAGCCCCAGCTCTAACCCCAACTTTAGCCCCAACCCTAACTTTAGCCCTAACCCTGATGGGAAAATGGAAATAAATTAAAAAAAGGATTTTATAATTTTTCCCTAACTAAGGGGGTGATAAAGCTGGGTTTGATTTACTATTTATAGCAGGTTTTTATAGCAGGCTTTTGTTTGGCAGCTGTCACACACTAAAAGATGCTTTTATTGCAAAAAATAGTTTTTGCATCACCACATTTTGAGAGCTATAATTTTCCCATATTTTGGACCACAGAGTCATGTGAGGTCTTGTTTTTTGCGGGGCGAGTTTACATTTTTATTGGTACCATTTTTAGGCACATGACATTTTTTGATCGCCTTTTATTATGATTTTGTGAGGCAGAATTAACAAAAACCAGCAATTAATTAATTTCTTTTGGGTGGGGCGTTTATACCATTCCACGTGTGATAAAATTGATAAAGTTTTATTCTTCGGGTCCATACGATTACAGTGATACCTCCTTTATATCTTTTTTTATGTTTTGGCGCTTTTATACAATAAAAACTATTTTATATAAAAAATAATTATACTGATGAAATTTTCAGCAGTACCATATTTATTTATATCTGTCTTTTTGATCACGTGTTATTCCACTTTTTGTTCAGCGGTATGATGATAAAAGCATTGTTTTTTGCTTCTTTTTTTTACGGTGTTCACTGAAGGGATTAACGAGTGGGACAGTTTTATAGGTCGTGTCGTTACGGACGCGGCAATACTAGATATGTGTGCTTTTATTGTTTTTTAATTTACATAAAGAAATGTAATTTGTGGAAAAATATATATTTTTTTCTTTTGTTTTTTTTTTAAATATTTTTACACATGATGCTTTTTTACATTGTCCCAGGGTGGGACATAACTGTATAAAGTCAGCTGATCTGACACTTTGCAGAGCACTGTGTCAGATCAGTGATCTGACAGGCAGTGTAGGAGGTTTCTCCTCTCAGCAGGCACTGACAAGCCACCTCCCTGCAGGACCCAGAAGGACCCCACAGCCATCTTGGATCCAGGGGGCCTGCAGGGAGGAGACTGTTATGACCTTGTAGTCAGGACAATAATGGACCTGGTGGTTAAGAGCACACGGAATTACCTGATAGTTACTGATAATAAAGGACGAGCTCTGGGACGTGGGAACTCTGCTGACCGCAATCCCTAATCCTATCAAACACACTAGAAATAGCCGTGGATTGCGCCTAACGCTCCCTATGCAACTCGGCACAGCCTAAGAAACTAGCTAGCCCTGAAGATAGAAAAATAAAGCCTACCTTGCCTCAGAGAAATTCCCCAAAGGAAAAGGCAGCCCCCCACATATAATGACTGTGAGTAAAGATGAAAATACAAACACAGAGATGAAATAGATTTAGCAAAGTGAGGCCCGACTTACTGAAAGGACCGAGGATAGGAAAGGTTACTTTGCGGTCAGCACAAAAACCTACAAAAAGACCACGCAGAGGGCGCAAAAAAGACCCTCCGCACCGACTCACGGTGCGGAGGCGCTCCCTCTGCGTCCCAGAGCTTCCAGCAAGCAAGACAACAAATAAAATAGCAAGCTGGACAGAAAAATAGCAAACCAAAGAAATACAAGCTGGAACTTAGCTTCTGCTGGGAAGACAGGTCACAAGAACGATCCAGGAGAGAACTAGACCAATACTGGAACATTGACAGGTGGCATGGAGCAAAGATCTAAGTGGAGTTAAATAGAGCAGCCAGCTAACGAATTAACCTCGTCACCTGTGGAAGGAAACTCAGAAACACCCACCAGAGGAAGTCCATGGACAGAACCAGCCGAAGTACCATTCATGACCACAGGAGGGACCTCGACAACAGAATTCACAACAGTACCCCCCCTTGAGGAGGGGTCACCGAACCCTCACCAGAGCCCCCAGGCCGACCAGGATGAGCCAAATGAAAGGCACGAACCAGATCGGCAGCATGAACATCAGAGGCAAAAACCCAGGAATTATCTTCCTGACCATAACCCTTCCACTTGACCAGGTACTGGAGTTTCAGTCTCGAAACACGAGAATCCAAAATCTTCTCCACCACATACTCCAACTCCCCCTCAACCAACACCGGGGCAGGAGGATCAACGGATGGAACCACAGGCGCCACGTATCTCCGCAATAACGACCTATGGAACACATTATGGATGGCAAAAGAAGCAGGAAGGGCCAAACGAAATGACACAGGATTGATAACCTCAGAAATCTTATACAGACCAATGAAACGAGGCTTAAACTTAGGAGAGGAAACCTTCATAGGAACATAACGAGACGACAACCAAACCAAATCCCCAACACGAAGTCGGGGACCCACACAGCGCTGGCGGTTAGCGAAACGTTGAGCCTTCTCCTGGGACAATGTCAAATTGTCTACCACATGAGTCCAAATCTGCTGCAACCTATCCACCACAGTATCTACACCAGGACAGTCCGAAGTTTCAACCTGCCCTGAAGAGAAACGAGGATGGAAACCAGAATTGCAGAAAAACGGCGAAACCAAAGTAGCCGAGCTGGCCCGATTATTAAGGGCGAACTCAGCCAACGGCAAAAAGGACACCCAATCATCCTGATCAGCAGAAACAAAGCATCTCAGATATGTTTCCAAAGTTTGATTAGTTTGTTCGGTTTGGCCATTTGTCTGAGGATGGAAAGCCGAGGAAAAAGACAAATCAATGCCCATCCTAGCACAAAAGGATCGCCAAAACCTTGAAACAAACTGGGAACCTCTGTCAGAAACGATGTTCTCCGGGATACCATGTAAACGAACCACATGCTGGAAAAATAATGGCACCAAATCAGAGGAGGAAGGCAATTTAGACAAAGGTACCAAATGGACCATCTTAGAAAAGCGATCACAAACCACCCAAATGACCGACATCTTTTGAGAGACGGGGAGATCCGAAATAAAATCCATAGAAATATGCGTCCAGGGCCTCTTCGGGACCGGCAAGGGCAAAAGCAACCCACTGGCACGAGAACAGCAGGGCTTAGGCCGAGCACAAGTCCCACAGGACTGCACAAAAGAATGCACATCCCGTGACAAAGACGGCCACCAGAAGGATCTAGCCACCAAATCTCTGGCACCAAAGATTCCAGGATGCCCAGCCAACACTGAACAATGAATCTCAGAGATAACTCTACTAGTCTATCTATCAGGGACAAACAGTTTCTCCGCTGGGCAACTGTCAGGTCTATCAGCCTGAAATTTTTGCAGCACCCGCCGCAAATCAGGGGAGATGGCAGACAAAATTACCCCCTCTTTGAGAATACCCGCCGGCTCAGGAACACCCGGAGAGTCAGGCACAAAACTCCTTGACAGGGCATCAGCCTTCACATTCTTAGAGCCTGGAAGGTACGAAACCACAAAATGAAAACGGGAGAAAAATAACGACCATCGAGCCTGTCTCGGATTCAACCGTTTGGCAGACTCAAGATAAGTCAAATTCTTGTGATCTGTCAAGACCACCACGCGATGCTTGGCTCCTTCCAGCCAATGACGCCACTCCTCGAATGCCCACTTCATGGCCAACAACTCACGATTACCAACATCATAGTTACGCTCAGCAGGCGAAAACTTTCTAGAAAAGAAAGCACATGGCTTCATCACCGAGCCATCAGAACTTCTTTGTGACAAAACAGCCCCTGCTCCAATCTCAGAAGCATCAACCTCAACCTGAAACGGAAGCGAAACATCTGGCTGGCACAACACAGGGGCAGAAGAAAAACAACGCTTCAACTCCTGAAAAGCCTCTACAGCCGCAAAAGACCAATTGACCACATCAGCACCCTTCTTGGTCAAATCAGTCAACGGTTTAGCAACAGTAGAAAAATTAGCGATGAAGCGCCGATAAAAATTAGCAAAGCCCAGGAACTTTTGCAGGCTCTTCACAGATGTCGGCTGAGTCCAATCGTAAATGGCCTGGACTTTAACAGGGTCCATCTCGATAGTAGAAGGGGAAAAAATGAACCCCAAAAATGAAACCTTCTGAACTCCAAAGAGACACTTTGACCCCTTCACAAACAAGGAATTCGCACGAAGGACCTGGAACACCATTCTGACCTGCTTCACATGAGACTCCCAATCATCCGAAAAGACCAAAATATCATCCAAATACACAATCAGGAATTTATCCAGGTACTCTCGGAAGATGTCATGCATAAAGGATTGAAATACTGATGGAGCATTGGAAAGTCCGAATGGCATAACCAGGTACTCAAAATGGCCCTCGGGCGTATTAAATGCTGTTTTCCATTCATCGCCTTGTTTAATACGCACAAGATTATACGCCCCTCGAAGATCTATCTTGGTGAACCAACTAGCCCCTTTAATACGAGCAAACAAATCAGACAGCAACGGCAAAGGATACTGAAATTTGACTGTAATTTTATTAAGAAAGCGGTAATCAATGCAAGGTCTCAAAGAACCATCCTTCTTGGCCACAAAAAAGAACCCTGCTCCTAACGGTAATGACGACGGGCGAATATGGCCTTTCTCCAAGGATTCCTTTATATAACTCCGCATAGCGGCGTGTTCTGGCACAGATAAATTGAACAATCGGCCCTTAGGAAACTTACTACCAGGAATCAAATTAATTGCACAATCGCAATCCCTATGAGGAGGTAGGGCACTGGCTTTTGGCTCATCAAATACATCCCGATAATACGACAAAAACTCTGGAACTTCAGAAGGAGTGGAAGACGAAATAGACAAAAATGGAACATCACCATGTACCCCTTGGCAACCCCAGCTGGACACAGACATAGATTTCCAGTCCAATACTGGATTATGAACCTGTAGCCATGGCAACCCCAAAACGACCACATCATGCAGATTATGCAACACCAGAAAGCGGATATCCTCCTGATGTGCAGGAGCCATGCACATGGTCAATTGGGTCCAGTACTGAGGCTTATTCTTGGCCAAAGGCGTAGCATCAATTCCTCTCAATGGAATAGGATACTGCAAGGGCTCCAAGAAAAAACCACAGCGCCTAGCATACTCCAAGTCCATCAAATTCAGGGCAGCGCCTGAATCCACAAATGCCATAACAGAATAGGATGACAAAGAGCAAATCAGAGTAACAGACAATAGAAATTTAGACTGTACCGTACCAATGGTGGCAGACCTAGCGAACCGCTTAGTGCGCTTAGGACAATCGGAGATAGCATGAGTGGAATCACCACAGTAAAAACATAGCCCATTCCGACGTCTGTGTTCTTGCCGTTCAGCTCTGGTCAAAGTCCTATCACATTGCATAGGCTCAGGCCCATGCTCAGATAGTACCGCCAAATGGTGCACAGCTTTACGCTCACGCAAGCATCGATCGATCTGAATGGCCAAGGACATAGACTTATTCAGACCAGCAGGCATGGGAAACCCCACCATGACATCTTTAAGGGCTTCAGAGAGACCCTTTCTGAAGATTGCTGCCAGGGCACATTCATTCCACTGAGTGAGCACAGACCACTTTCTAAACTTCTGACAATATATCTCCGCTTCATCCTGACCCTGACACAGAGCCAGCAAGATTTTCTCTGCCTGATCCACTGAATTAGGTTCGTCATAAAGCAATCCAAGCGCCAGGAAAAACGCATCAACATCACGCAATGCCGGATCTCCTGGCGCAAGGGAAAATGCCCAGTCTTGAGGGTCACCACGTAACAAAGAAATAATGATCTTTACTTGTTGAACAGGGTCACCTGAGGAGCGAGGTTTCAAGGCAAGAAACAATTTACAATTATTTTTGAAATTCAAGAACTTAGATCTATCACCAAAAAACAAATCAGGAATTGGAATCCTAGGCTCTAACATCGGATTCTGAACCACAAAACCTTGAATGTTTTGTATCCTTGTAGTGAGATTATCCATCCAAGAGGACAGACCTTGAATGTCCATGTTTACACCAGTGTCCTGAACCACCCAGAGGTAAAGGGGAAAAGAGAGACAAAACACACTGCAAAGAAAAAAAAATGGTCTCAGAACTTCTCTTATCCCTCTATTGAGATGCATTAGTACTTTGGGCCACCTGTACTGTTATGACCTGGTGGTCAGGACAATAATGGACCTGGTGGTTAAGAGCACACGGAATGACCTGATAGTTACTGATAATAAAGGACGAGCTCTGGGACGTGGGAACTCTGCTGACCGCAATCCCTAATCCTATCAAACACACTAGAAATAGCCGTGGATTGCGCCTAACGCTCCCTATGCAACTCGGCACAGCCTAAGAAACTAGCTAGCCCTGAAGATAGAAAAATAAAGCCTACCTTGCCTCAGAGAAATTCCCCAAAGGAAAAGGGAGCCCCCCACATATAATGACTGTGAGTAAAGATGAAAATACAAACACAGATGAAATAGATTTAGCAAAGTGAGGCCCGACTTACTGAAAGGGCCGAGGATAGGAAAGGTTACTTTGCGGTCAGCACAAAAACCTACAAAAAGACCACGCAGAGGGCGCAAAAAAGACCCTCCGCACCGACTCACGGTGCGGAGGCGCTCCCTCTGCGTCCCAGAGCTTCCAGCAAGCAAGACAACAAATAAAATAGCAAGCTGGACAGAAAAATAGCAAACCAAAGAAATACAAGCTGGAACTTAGCTTCTGCTGGGAAGACAGGTCACAAGAACGATCCAGGAGAGAACTAGACCAATACTGGAACATTGACAGGTGGCATGGAGCAAAGATCTAAGTGGAGTTAAATAGAGCAGCCAGCTAACGAATTAACCTCGTCACCTGTGGAAGGAAACTCAGAAACACCCACCAGAGGAAGTCCATGGACAGAACCAGCCGAAGTACCATTCATGACCACAGGAGGGAGCCCGACAACAGAATTCACAATAGGAGACCCTCGGAACATTGAGATCACATCGCGTTGCTCTGAGGGTCTCAGAGAAGCACGCAGGGAGCCCCCTCCCTGCGTGATGCTTCTCTATGCAACCGGAATGTTGCGATCTTGTTTGGTAATCAGCTGACACTCGGCCGCGATTGTTCGCGCTCCCTTCGTGAGTGCGGCTGATCACGTATGATGTACTATCCCGTCCATGGGAATTAAGGCCCCGGTCCCATGGATGGGATAGTACGTCAAATGGTAGAAAGAGGTTAAGCTCATCTGTCCACAGGACTTGTTTTCAAAATGCTTCAGGCTTGTTTGGATGATCTTTTGCATACTTCTGATGCTCAATTTTATGATGTGGATGCAGGAGAGGTCTTTATCTGATGACTTTCCCGTTATGGCCATATTTGTGCAGGCAACTCTGAACAGCAGAACAATGTACCTCAACGCCAGAGTCATTCGAATGGTAAGCTTCTGTTTTCTTCCACATCCCTCTGGTTTCACTTTCCGTTTTAAAGCATTAGAGGTCTGTTGTGAATTCTGCTTTTGGGCTCCCTCCGGTGGTTGTAGAGGGTAATGCAGTTGTGCCTGGACTGCAGGATTGGACAGGTATATCTGCTAATTGCAAAGCTGACTGGGGTATATAGCTTTGCAGGACTCTTTAGTCCCTGCCAGTTGTCCATTGTTCCTTTGGAAGTGTTGGTCCTGCCTGGCCTCTCCTGCTTGCTGCCAATTCAGCAAAGTTAAGTGTTTGCTTCATTTTGTTTTAGACACACTGTTGTGTGTTTATTTTCTGTGCTATCTTGTTTCTATTTTGTCCCTGCTAGACTGTGCCTGGTGTTTTTCTCAGTCTAGTTGGATTCGCTGGAGTCGCAGATATACTCTCCACATCTTTAGTTAGGTGGTGGAGTTTTTGTTTTTTTCTGCTGTGGATATTTTGTAGTGTTTTATGCTGACCGCATAGTATCCTGTTCTTTCCTTTCCTTTCTAGGTAGAAGTGGCCTCCTTTGCTTATCCCTGTTTTCAGTCTGCATGTGTCTTTTCCTCTCCTACACACAGTCATTATTTGTGGGGGGCTGTCTATCCTTTGGGGGTCTACTCTGAGGCAAGAGAGTTTTCCTATTTCCATCTTTAGGGATATTTAGTTCTCCGGCTGTGTCGAGGTGTCTAGGTCTGGTTAGGCACACCCCACGGCTACTTCTAGTTGGGAGGAAAGGTCTTGAGCCATTTTTTTTTCTTCAGATTGATCTGTCTTCTCCTCCCTCTTAATCTCTGGGTGGCTGAGGAACCTAGTACTAACATGAATGTTCAGGAGTTAGCTTCTCGTGTGGATCAGCTTGCTGCTAGGGTACAGGGTATTTCGGATTATATTGTTCAGACTCCTGCATTAGAACCTAAGATTCCCACTCCTGATTTATTTTTTGGTGACAGATCCAAATTTTTGAGTTTAAAAAATAACTGTAAACTGTTTTTTGCATTGAGACCCCGGTCCTCTGGTGATCCCAGTCAGCAGGTTAAAATCATCATATCCCTGCTGCGTGGTGACCCACAGGATTGGGCATTTTCCCTGGAATCTGGCAATCCTGCTTTGCTTAATGTTGATTCTTTCTTTCAAGCATTGGGGTTATTGTATGATGAGCCTAATTCTGTGGATCAAGCTGAGAAAACCTTGTTGGCCCTATTTCAGGGGCAAGAGGCGGCTGAATTGTATTGTCAGAAATTCAGAAAATGGTCTGTGCTGACTAAATGGAATGATGATGCTTTGGCGGCAATTTTCAGAAAGGGTCTTTCTGAATCCGTTAAGGATGTTATGGTGGGGTTTCCCACACCCTCCAATCTGAGTGATTCTATGTCTTTGGCCATTCAGATTGACCGGCGCTTGCGGGAACGCAGAACTGTGCGCGCTATGGCGTTATCCTCAGAGCAAATTCCTGAGCCTATGCAGTGTGATAGGATTCTGTCTAAAACGGAACGACAATGTTTCAGATGTCTCAACAGGTTGTGTTTTTATTGTGGCGATGCTTCTCATGTCATTTTCTGTCTGCCCTAAGCGGACAAAAAGGATCGCCAGTTCATTTACCATCAGTACTGTACAACCTAAATTTCTGTTATCTGTGTCCTTGATCTGCTCATTGTCGTCATTTTCTGTCATGGCGTTTGTGGATTCAGGCGCCGCTTTGAATTTGATGGACTTTGACTTTGCTAGGCGTTGTGGTTTTCCCTTGCAGCCTTTGCAGAATCCTATTCCTTTAAGGGGAATTGATGCTACACCCTTGGCAAAAGATAAGCCTCAGTTTTGGATACAGGTGACCATGCACATGGCGCCAGCCCACCAGGAAGATTGTCGATTTCTGGTGTTGCATAATTTGCATGATGCTGTCGTGCTGGGTTTCCCGTGGTTGCAGGTCCATAATCCTGTTTTGGATTGGAAGTCCATGTCTGTAACTAGTTGGGGTTGTCAGGGGGTTCATAATGATGTTCCTCTGATGTCAATCGCCCCTTCTCCCTCTTCTGAAATTCCGGAGTTTTTTGTCTGATTTTCAGGATGTACTTGATGAGCCTAAGTCCAGTTTCCTTCCGCCGCACAGGGACTGCGATTGTGCTATTGATTTGATTCCAGGCTGTAAGTTTCCTAAGGGTCGACTTTTCAGCCTTTCTGTACCTGAACATACCGCCATACGGAGTTATATTAAGGAGTCTTTGGAGAAGGGGCATATTCGTCCATCTTCTTCACCGTTGGGAGCAGGGTTCTTTTTTGTTGCTAAAAAAGATGGTTCTTTGAGACCCTGTATTGATTATCGCCTCTTAAATAAGATCACGGTCAAGTTTCAATACCCCTTGCCTTTGCTTTCTGATTTGTTTGCTCGTATTAAGGGAGCTATTTGGTTTACTAAGATTGACCTTCAGGGGGCTTATAATCTTGTTTGTATAAAGCAGGGTGATGAATGGAAAACTGCGTTTAACACGCCTGAAGGCCATTTTGAATACCTTGTGATGCCATTCGGACTCTCTAATGCTCCATCTGTTTTTCAGTCCTTCATGCATGATATCTTCCGGAGTTATCTTGATAAATTCTTGATCATTTATTTGGACGATATTTTGATTTTTTCCGATGATTGGGAGTCTCATGTGCAGCAGGTCAGGATGGTATTTCAGATCCTTCGTGACAATGCCTTGTTTGTGAAAAGATCTAAGTGTCTTTTTGGGGTGCAGAAGGTTTTCTTTTTGGGCTTTATTTTTTCTCCCTCATCTATTGAGATCCGGTTAAGGTTCAGGCCATTCATGATTGGATTCAGCCCACATCCGTGAAGAGCCTTCAGAAATTTTTGGGTTTCGCTAATTTTTATCGCCGTTTCATTGCTAATTTTTCCAGTGTGGTTAAACCCTTGACTGATTTGACTAAGAAGGGCGCTGATGTGGCGAATTGGCCCTCTGCGGCTGTCTCTGCCTTTCAAGAACTTAAACATCGTTTTTCTTCTGCTCCAGTGTTGCACCAGCTGGATGTTTCTCTTCCGTTTCAGGTTGAGGTTGACGCTTCTAAGATTGGGGCAGGGGCCGTTTTGTCTCAGTGGGATCCTGTTGGTTCCTTGAAGAAACCGTGTGCCTTCTTTTCCCGTAAATTTTCACCTGCAGAACGCAATTATGATGTCGGAAATCGGGAGTTGTTGGCTATGAAGTGGGCATTTGAGGAGTGGCGACATTGGCTTGAGGGAGCTAAGCACCGTATTGTGGTCTTGACCGACCATAAGAATTTGATTTACCTCGAGTCTGCCAAACGGTTGAATTTGTTATGATCTGGTGGCCTTGGAGCAGCATGAGACGTACTCTGGAGAAGGTGGAACCTGTACTGACCGCAAACCCTGAACTTAACAGCGCAACTAGAAGTAGCCGTGGGGGGTACCTAACACTCCCTAGACCCCTCGACACAGCCTAAGAACTAACTACCCCTAAAGACAGAAACAGGAAACCTATCTTGCCTCAGAGAAAATCCCCAAAGGAAAGACAGCCCCCCACAAATATTGACTGTGAGAGGAGAGGGAAATAACATATGCAGAAATGAAATCAGGATTTAGCATAGGAGGCCATACTAGCTAAAAAGAAATAATAGAACAGAGTACTATGCGGTCAGTATAAAAACACTAGAAAATATCCACCACAGAAAATACAAAACACCACATTTGACTAAAGACATGGAGGGTATATCTGCATCTCCAGAGAAATAGCTAGGCTGCAAAAAATCCTTCACAGACTAAGCTGGACAAGACAAAAACATGAAAATGCACAGAACTATAAGGTCCACAGCAGGTGGACAGCAAAAACAAAGCCAGGACTTATCTTTGAAGAAAAGCACAGCAAACAGGAGACACCAGAAGATATGTGAATCCTCCAAAAACAATGGACAACTGGCACTGACTAAAGGATCAAGCAAGGCTATATAGCCCAGCCCAAATTGCAAAAAATAGATACACCTGATAAATGCTGCGATCCAACTACCGCAGCACTACCACTCATAACCACCGGAGGGAGCCCAAGAGCAGAATTCACAACATGAATCCTAGACAGGCTCGATGGTCCTTGTTTTTTTCTCGTTTTGATTTTGTGATCTCGTACCTTCCTGGTTCTAAGAATGTTAAGGCTGATGCCCTCTCTAGGAGTTTTTTGTCTGATTCTCCTGAGGTTTTGGAACCAGTCGGTATTTTGAAGGAAGGGGTGGTCCTTTCTGCCATTTCTCCTGATTTACGACGGGTTCTTCAGAAATTTCAGGCTGACAAACCTGACCGTTGTCCTGTGGGGAAACTGTTTGTTCCTGACAGATGGACTAGTAGAGTGATTTCTGAGGTTCATTGTTCTGTGTTGGCTTGTCATCCTGGTATTTTTGGTACCAGAGACTTGGTTGGTAGGTCCTTTTGGTGGCCTCCTTTGTCGCGGGATGTGCGGTCTTTTATGCAGTCCTGTGGGATTAGTGCGCGGGCCAAGCCTTGTTGCTCCCGTGCTAGTGGGTTGCTTGTGCCATTGCCGGTCCCCGAGAGGCCCTGGACACATATTTCTATGGATTTTATTTCCGATCTTTCTGTTTCCCAAAGGATGTCAGTTATCTGGGTTGTCTGTGACCGATTTTCTAAGATGGTTCATTTGGTGCCTTTGCCTAAATTGCCTTCTTCTTCTGATTTGGTTCCGTTGTTTTTTCAGCATGTGGTACGTTTGCATGGTATTCCGGAGAATATTGTGTCCGACAGAGGTTCCCAGTTTGTTTCTAGGTTTTGGCGGGCCTTTTGTGCCAAGCTGGGCATTGATTTGTCTTTTTCTTCTGCATTTCATCCTCAGACAAATGGCCAGACTGAGCGAACTAATCAGACCTTGGAGACCTATTTGAGATGCTTTGTGTCTGCTGATCAGGATGATTGGGTGGCTTTTTTGCCATTGGCCGAGTTTGCCCTTAATAATCAAGCTAGTTCGGCTACTTTGGTTTCGCCTTTTTTTTGTAATTTTGGTTTTCATCCTCGTTTTTCTTCTGGGCAGGTTGAGCCTTCTGACCTTCCTGGTGTGGATTCTGTGGTCGACAGGTTGCAGCAGATTTGGGCTCATGTGGTGGACAATTTGGTGCTGTCTCAGGAAGAGGCTCAACGTTTTGCTAACCGTCGTCGGTGTGTTGGTTCCCAGCTTCGGGTTGGGGATCTGGTTTGGTTATCTTCCCGTCATGTTCCTATGAAGGTTTCTTCCCCTAAGTTTAAGCATCGATTTATTGGTCCATATAGGATTTCTGAGATTATTAATCCGGTGTCCTTTCGCCTGGCGCTTCCGGCCCCTTTTGCTATTCATAATGTCTTCCATAGATCTTTGTTGCGGAAATATGTGGAGCCCGTTGTTCCCTCTGTTGATCCTCCGGCCCCTGTGTTGGTCGATGGGGAGTTGGAATATGTTGTTGAGAAGATTTTGGATTCTCGTTTTTCGAGGCGGAAGCTTCAGTACCTTGTCAAATGGAAGGGTTATGGCCAGGAGGATAATTCTTGGGTTTCTGCCTCTGATGTCCATGCCGCTGATTTGGTTCGCACCTTTCATCGGGCTCATCCTGATCGGCCTGGGGGCTCTGGTGAGGGTTTGGTGACCCCTCCTCAAGGGGGGGTACTGTTGTGAATTCTGCTTTTGGGCTCCCTCCGGTGGTTGTAGAGGGTAATGCAATTGTGCCTGGACTGCAGGATTGGACAGGTATATCTGCTAATTGCATAGTATCCTGTTCTTTCCTTTCCTTTCTAGGTAGAAGTGGCCTCCTTTGCTTATCCCTGTTTTCAGTCTGCGTGTGTCTTTTCCTCTCCTACTCACAGTCATTATTTGTGGGGGGCTGTCTATCCTTTGGGGGTCTACTCTGAGGCAAGAGAGTTTTCCTATTTCCAT
Organism: Ranitomeya imitator; assembly: GCF_032444005.1. Classification (NCBI taxonomy): domain Eukaryota; kingdom Metazoa; phylum Chordata; class Amphibia; order Anura; family Dendrobatidae; genus Ranitomeya; species Ranitomeya imitator. Next base: position 142,483,774 of record NC_091289.1, read on the forward strand.
CTTTAGGGATATTTAGTTCTCCGGCTGTGTCGAGGTGTCTAGGTCTGGTTAGGCACACCCCACGGCTACTTCTAGTAGCGGTGATAGGATCAGGGTTTGCGGTCAGTATAGTTACCTGTTGTGAATTCTGTGGCTGAGTTCACTTCTGTGGTCACAAGTGGTATTGCAGTCTCTGGGCTTCCTCCCTCAGGTGTTTTGGTGAGCTCGTTGGCTGCCTTGCTATTTAGCTCCACCTGAGTCTGTCTTCCTTGCTCCTTGTCAATGTTCCAGTGTTGGATCTGAGCTACTGCATCTTTCCTTGGGCCTGCTGCTCTGCTAGATAAGTGCTTCTAGTTTGTTTTCTGTTTTTTTCTGTCCAGCTTGCTATTAACTTTTGCTGGAAGCTCTGAGAAGCAAAGGGGTGCACCGCCGTGCTGTTAGTTCGGCACGGTGGGTCTTTTTGCCCCTTTGCGTGGTTTTCGTTTTAGGGTTTTTTGTAGACTGCATAGTTCTCTTTGCTATCCTCGCTCTGTCTAGAATATCGGGCCTCACTTTGCTGAATCTATTTCATTCCTACGTTTGTCTTTTCATCTTGCTAACAGTCATTATATGTGGGGGGCTGCCTATTCCTTTGGGGTATTTCTCTGAGGTAAGTCAGGCTTGTATTTCTATCTTCAGGCTAGTCAGCTCCTCAGGCAGTGCCGAGTTGCATAGGTAGTGATAGGCGCAATCCACTGCTGCTTATAGTTGTGTGAGGATAGATCAGGTACTGCAGTCTACAGAGATTCCACGTCTCAGAGCTCGTCCTATTGTTTTTGGTTATTGCCAGATCTCTGTATGTGCGCTGATTACTGCACGCTGTGTTGCCTGATTGCCAGCCATAACAGTACAAGGAGCCACACCAATGATTCCCAATAGAGGGAAAAAAGAAATCCTGACATCATTTTTTTTTCTTAGCTCTGTCTTCAGTCTTTTTTTTCCCCTAGACATTAGAGTGCTTCAGGACACAGCTGTGGACATGGATATTCAGGCTCTGTGCTCCTCAATGGATAATCTCGTTGTAAATGTACAAAAGATTCAAGATACTATTGATCAGAAATCGATGCTAGAACCAAGAATTCCGATTCCTGATTTGTTTTTTGGTGACAGAACTAAGTTCCTGAGCTTCAGAAATAATTGTAAGCTATTTTTGGCCTTGAAACCTCATTCTTCTGGTAATCCTATTCAACAGGTTTTGATTATTATTTCTTTTTTGCGCGGCGACCCACAGGACTGGGCGTTTTCTCTTGCACCAGGAGATTCTGCATTGAGTAATGTTGATGCATTTTTCCAGGCGCTGGGATTGCTTTACGATGAGCCTAATTCAGTGGATCAGGCTGAGAAAAATCTGCTGGCTTTATGCCAGGGTCAGGATGATGTAGAAGTATATTGTCAGAAATTTAGGAAGTGGTCAGTACTCACTCTGTGGAATGAATCTGCACTAGCGGCTTTGTTCAGAAAGGGTCTCTCTGAAGCTCTTAAGGATGTAATGGTGGGATTTCCTATGCCTGCTGGTTTGAATGAGTCTATGTCCTTGGCCATTCAGATCGGTCGTCGCTTGCGCGAGCGTAAATCTGTGCACCATCTGGCGGTATTGTCTGAGAGTAAACCTGAGCCTATGCAGTGCAACAGGACTATGACTAAAGTAGAACGGCAAGAACACAGACGTCTGAACAGACTGTGTTTCTATTGTGGTGATTCTACTCATGCTATTTCTAATTGTCCTAAACGCACTAGGCGGTTCGATAGCTCTGCCGTTATTGGTACTGTACAGTCCAAATTCCTTTTGTCCATTACCTTAATGTACTCTTTGTCATCGTATTCTGTCATGGCGTTTGTGGATTCAGGCGCTGCCCTGAATCTGATGGATTTGGATTATGCTAAACGTTGTGGATTTTTCTTGGAGCCTTTGCGGTGTCCTATTCCGTTGAGAGGAATTGATGCTACACCTTTGGCCAAGAATAAGCCTCAGTACTGGGCCCAGCTGACCATGTGCATGGCTCCTGCACATCAGGAAGTTATTCGCTTTCTGGTACTGCATAATTTGCATGATGTGGTCGTGTTGGGGTTGCCATGGCTACAAACCCATAATCCAGTATTGGATTGGAACTCTATGTCGGTAACCAGCTGGGGTTGTCAGGGAGTACATGGTGATGTTCCATTTTTGTCTATTTCGTCATCCATTCCTTCTGACATCCCAGAGTTCTTGTCGGACTTTCAGGATGTATTTGAAGAGTCCAAGTCTGATGCCCTACCTCCGCATAGGAATTGTGATTGTGCTATCGATTTGATTCCTGGTAGTAAATTCCCTAAGGGTCGTTTATTTAATTTGTCCGTACCTGAACACACCGCTATGCGCAGTTATGTGAAGGAGTCCCTGGAGAAGGGACATATTCGCCCATCGTCGTCACCATTGGGAGCAGGGTTCTTTTTTGTAGCCAAGAAGGATGGTTCGCTAAGACCGTGTATTGATTACCGCCTTCTTAATAAGATCACTGTTAAGTTTCAGTATCCCTTGCCATTGATTTCTGACTTGTTTGCTCGGATTAAGGGGGCTAGTTGGTTTACTAAGATTGATCTTCGTGGTGCGTATAATCTGGTGAGAATCAGGCAGGGAGATGAATGGAAAACGGCATTTAATACGCCCGAGGGTCATTTTGAGTATCTGGTGATGCCGTTCGGACTTGCCAATGCTCCATCTGTTTTTCAGTCTTTTATGCATGACATTTTCCGTGAGTATCTGGATAAATTCTTGATTGTTTACTTGGATGACATTTTGATCTTCTCAGATGATTGGGAGTCTCATGTGAAGCAAGTCAGAATGGTTTTCCAGGTACTGCGTGCTAATTCCTTGTTCGTGAAGGGATCAAAGTGTCTCTTCGGTGTGCAGAAAGTTTCATTTTTGGGGTTCATCTTTTCCCCTTCTACTATCGAGATGGATCCGGTTAAGGTTCAGGCCATCCAGGATTGGACTCAGCCGACATCTCTAAAAAGTCTGCAGAAATTCCTGGGCTTTGCTAATTTTTATCGTCGCTTCATCTGTAATTTTTCTAGCATTGCCAGACCATTGACCGATTTGACCAAGAAGGGTGCTGATTTGGTTAATTGGTCTTCTGCTGCCGTGGAAGCTTTTCAGGAGTTGAAGCGTCGTTTTTGCTGTGCCCCTGTGTTGTGTCAACCTGATGTTTCTCTTCCGTTCCAGGTCGAGGTTGATGCTTCTGAGATTGGTGCAGGGGCGGTTTTGTCACAGAGAGGTTCTGGTTGCTCAGTGTTCAAACCATGTGCTTTCTTTTCCAGGAAATTTTCTGCTGCTGAGCATAATTATGATGTGGGCAACCGAGAGTTGCTGGCCATGAAGTGGGCATTCGAGGAGTGGCGTCATTGGCTTGAGGGTGCTAAGCATCGCGTGGTGGTTTTGACTGATCATAAGAACCTTACTTATCTTGAGTCTGCCAAGCGCTTGAATCCTAGATAGGCCCGTTGGTCGTTATTTTTTGCTCGTTTTGATTTTGTGATTTCATACCTTCCGGGCTCTAAAAATGTGAAGGCGGATGCTCTGTCTAGGAGTTTTGTGCCCGACTCTCCGGGGTTATCTGAGCCGGCGAGTATCCTCAAGGAAGGAGTCATTGTGTCTGCCATCTCCCCTGATTTGCGGAGAGTGTTGCAGAAATTTCAGGCTAATAAACCTGATCGTTGTCCGGCCGAGAAACTGTTCGTCCCTGATAGGTGGACTAGTAAAGTTATCTCTGAACTTCATTGTTCGGTGCTGGCCGGTCATCCAGGAATCTTTGGTACCAGGGAGTTGGTTGCTAGATCCTTCTGGTGGCCATCTCTGTCACGGGATGTGCGTGCTTTTGTGCAGTCCTGTGGAATTTGTGCTAGGGCTAAGCCCTGCTGTTCACGTGCCAGTGGGTTGCTTTTGCCCTTGCCGGTCCCGAAGAGGCCTTGGACACATATCTCGATGGATTTCATTTCTGACCTTCCCGTTTCTCAAAAAATGTCGGTCATTTGGGTGGTCTGTGATCGCTTTTCTAAAATGGTCCATCTGGTGCCCTTGGTTAAATTGCCTTCCTCCTCTGATTTGGTGCCTTTGTTCTTCCAGCATGTGGTTCGTTTACATGGCATTCCTGAGAATATTGTTTCTGACAGAGGTTCCCAGTTTGTCTCGAGGTTCTGGCGAGCCTTTTGTGGTAGGATGGGCATTGACCTATCTTTCTCCTCGGCCTTCCATCCTCAGACTAATGGCCAGACCGAACGAACCAATCAGACCTTGGAAACATATCTGAGATGTTTTGTTTCCGCTGACCAGGATGATTGGGTGTCATTTTTGCCGTTGGCTGAGTTCGCCCTTAATAATCGGGCCAGCTCGGCTACCTTGGTCTCTCCATTTTTCTGCAATTCTGGGTTCCATCCTCGTTTCTCTTCAGGACAGGTTGAGTCTTCGGACTGTCCTGGTGTGGATTCTGTGGTGGACAGGTTGCAGCAGATCTGGACTCAGGTAGTGGACAATTTGACCTTGTCCCAGGAGAAGGCTCAGCTTTTCGCTAATCGCAGACGCCGTGTGGGACCCCGACTTCGTGTTGGGGATCTGGTTTGGTTATCTTCTCGTCATATTCCTATGAAGGTTTCCTCTCCTAAATTTAAACCTCGTTTTATTGGTCCGTATAGGATTTCTGAGATTCTCAATCCGGTGTCTTTTCGTCTGACCCTCCCAGACTCCTTTTCCATACATAATGTATTCCATAGGTCGTTGTTGAGGAGATACGTGGCACCTATGGTTCCATCTGTGGAGCCTCCTGCCCCTGTTTTGGTGGAGGGGGAGTTGGAGTATATTGTGGAGAAGATTTTGGATTCTCGTGTCTCTAGACGGAAACTCCAGTATCTGGTCAAATGGAAGGGTTATGCTCAGGAAGATAATTCCTGGGTTTTTGCCTCTGATGTCCATGCCCCAGATCTTGTTCGTGCCTTTCATGTGGCTCATCCTGGTCGGCCTGGGGGTTCTGGTGAGGGTTCGGTGACCCCTCCTCAAGGGGGGGGTACTGTTGTGAATTCTGTGGCTGAGTTCACTTCTGTGGTCACAAGTGGTATTGCAGTCTCTGGGCTTCCTCCCTCAGGTGTTTTGGTGAGCTCGTTGGCTGCCTTGCTATTTAGCTCCACCTGAGTCTGTCTTCCTTGCTCCTTGTCAATGTTCCAGTGTTGGATCTGAGCTACTGCATCTTTCCTTGGGCCTGCTGCTCTGCTAGATAAGTGCTTCTAGTTTGTTTTCTGTTTTTTCTGTCCAGCTTGCTATTAACTTTTGCTGGATGCTCTGAGAAGCAAAGGGGTGCACCGCCGTGCTGTTAGTTCGGCACGGTGGGTATTTTTGCCCCTTTGCGTGGTTTTCGTTTTAGGGTTTTTTGTAGACTGCATAGTTCTCTTTGCTATCCTCGCTCTGTCTAGAATATCGGGCCTCACTTTGCTGAATCTATTTCATTCCTACGTTTGTCTTTTCATCTTGCTAACAGTCATTATATGTGGGGGGCTGCCTATTCCTTTGGGGTATTTCTCTGAGGTAAGTCAGGCTTGTATTTCTATCTTCAGGCTAGTCAGCTCCTCAGGCAGTGCTGAGTTGCATAGGTAGTGATAGGCGCAATCCACTGCTGCTTATAGTTGTGTGAGGATAGATCAGGTACTGCAGTCTACAGAGATTCCACGTCTCAGAGCTCGTCCTATTGTTTTTGGTTATTGCCAGATCTCTGTATGTGCGCTGATTACTGCACGCTGTGTTGCCTGATTGCCAGCCATAACAGTTACCACTGCACCAGCGAAGGTCATTTCATGCTGCTCCAAGGCCACCTGATCATAACAGAGGTCATTTTAGCTGAATAGCCTATCATTGTCTGCACTTCTTTATAAAGGTACCGTCACACTAGACGATATCGCTAGCGATCCGTGACGTTGCAGCGTCCTCGCTAGCGATATCGTCCAGTGTGACAGGCAGCAGCGATCAGGCCCCTGCTGTGCTGTCGCTGGTCGGGGAAGAAAGTCCAGAACTTTATTTATTTCATCGCTGGACTCCCCGCAGACATCGCTGAATCGGCGTGTGTGACACCGATTCAGCGATGTCTTCACTGGTAACCAGGGTAAACATCGGGTAACTAAGCGCAGGGCCGCGCTTAGTAACCCGATGTTTACCCTGGTTACCATCCTAAAAGTAAAAAAAACAAACACTACATACTTACCTACAGCCGTCTGTCCTCCAGCGCTGTGCTCTGCTCTCCTGCACTGACTGTGAGCGTCGGTCAGCCGGGAAGCAGAGCGGTGACGTCACCGCTCTGCTTTCCGGCCGCTGTGCTCACACAGACAGTACAGGAGGAGTACAGAGCACAGCGCTGGAGGACAGACGGCTGTAGGTAAGTATGTACTGTTTGTTTTTTTTACTTTTAGGATGGTAACCAGGGTAAACATCGGGTTACTAAGCGCGGCCCTGCGCTTAGTTACCTGATGTTTACTCTGGTTACCGGCATCGTTGGTCGCTGGAGAGCGGTCTGTGTGACAGCTCTCCAGCGACCAAACAGCGACGCTGCAGCGATCCGGATCGTTGTCGGTATCGCTGCAGCGTCGCTAAGTGTGACGGTACCTTAAGTTTTACCCTCTCATATCAACTTTTTAATCAAAGTACGCTGTTCTTCTGAACAATGTCTCAAACGATCCATATTTCAAGGAGAAATGCATTTACAACATGTCATGGTTCTACCCATAAATAAGGGCCACCTGATTCACACCTTCTTCATAGAATGATTGACCTCACTAATTGAACTCCACACTGCTATTATTTTGAACACCCCCCTTTATATTAATTATTCTAATATACAGATTCAAAAACATGCAGATCATGAATGCTGACTCTGTTGGTTTTCTTAGAATCTGCTGCACCAACTAATAAATTGTTTGACATGCGGTAATATAATTTATACCAAAAACAGTGATTAATTTGGTTAGTCATATTGGACTGCTATTATTTTGAACACTACAGAAAAATCAAAGTGAATTAGATTTATTAATTCTCATGTATTCATTATTTTTTCCTTACTGATTTGAATCTGCAGCATGTCAGTTCTTGCAGCATACTTCACCTATTCTAAAGAGTGGAGAAAAATCTGAAACAAAAACACGAGTAAAAAAACACAGTAAAAGCGTGTTTTTCCTTCCAACACATCATATATTTTTTATATACATACACACACTTTTTTATATGTGTAATTATTTAAATATTTGCATTGTTAATGCTAGCAATAAATAAAAGACCAGGCTCTCAAATGGATCTTTAATTATAACGCACAATTGGACTTTAATTTTAACCTTTTTTGAAACTAATTTCAAGACTTGATAAACACCGAGTAGATCAATGTGTTGAATTTATAAAAAATAACAATAGAAATTTAGTTGATGCACATAGTTCTGAAATGAAATAAAAAATCAGAATAGGTAGAATACAAGTAATACAAATATACATAGTAAAATTCTATCCACAATCATTTCAACAGAGTATTGGTGGACCAAAATATTGCATAGTGCTTTTGAGAGTAGCTTACTGACCATTTAATAACAACAACTCAGAGATACAGTTATGACACAGAAAGATAAGGCAAATTTGAAGGAGGCCTAAGCTGGAAGTGGGTGGGCTTCATGAGGAGTTGGGGGATCCTTGTTCTTGCAGGACTTGCGTAGCTGTAAAGTGAATCGATCTATCGAAATATATGGTGAAATTTACCTTCTGATTATATACCCATTTACTAAACGGGAATATGGTATTTAAGAAAAGTAATCAAGCTGGAGTAGCAGTAGACATAAGAGATTATCAATCCCTAAGCTTCATAAATTATCATTGGAGGATTTAAGGACTGTGGCTGTAGAATCCATAAAAAAGGAGCACAAACTAGTTTATAGGATAATTTAGTTGGGATATATAGGTAAATGTGGTATTTTAGAGAAAATAATTAACTTTAAAGTAATAGTGATTACAGAAGGAGATGGCTTGGGCCAGGCTAAGAGTCAGTATTTAACATGATTTAGGGTGAGAATTACTAAACAAGATACTAGGACTCAAAGGTAAGTGATAGGAGTGGACCACAAGAAAATCTGTGAACAAGCAAGGATAGATCCCTGTTGCTCATATCTTTACATTGGTTAAGATAAAACCTTTGAAAACATCCTCGTCCAAGAGGCTCCACTACTGAGCCAAGCGAAATACCCATTCTGGTCAGCATTTATTCTAGCTCTTAAAAACCATATTGCTGCTAACATTGAGCCAATGACCAAAGCGCTCTTAATATTTAACCAGGGTTCAGCTTGCTCATGTAACACTCGTGTCTTCGTTGGCTTAATTGTTCTGTCCCACTGTGTGAGAATGGCATTTCTCGCTCCAGTCCATTTCCCAGGCCCTCTGAGCCGAAGCTGGTAAGGTGTGTATGGTCCGAAAAACACCTGCCAGGCTAATCTTGGGTCAGTGAAGAAAAGAAATGTAATGTTTGGATGGATTCCAATTTTTCTTGAAATATCATTTATGTAATCAATGTAATGTACTTGTAGAACTTGAGTCCTCCCAACACCAAACCTAAAGAAACAATAAAAATGTCATTAAATAATTGACAAGAACAACGTGAGTTTAGTAAGTAAAATTGTTCTCAGTTGTTTCCATTCCGCTCATGCATGTTAAATGGATATGTATTTTACAGCCCTATTCCAACTTTTCTCCAGTATCTTTGTAAGGGTGAAGAAGATCAGGGAATTGATGACATTGGTTCTAGTGATCATTGATGGTCCTAGTGGAGAAGACCCCTAGTGACCAAATCACTTAGCACCTAAAGTTATATTATCTGAGAGTAGTTGAAGATGGTGCTAATCTTTAATTAAATGTAAGGTAGGAAGGGAAGACTGCATATTCATATCCCCAACTTTTATAGTATAGCATATAAATTTGAATTGTGACTGAAGACATGTGAAAGATTTTATTGTGCACATATGAACTAAAGTCGTATAACTGTACATATATTGTTGTAATATATATATTAGAGGCAAAATTAGTTAAATATTTTACTGAATAAATGTCTCTCACCATTTATTTTTCTGGTCCTTGCTTTTTATGCAATCGGTTTCCATCTTTTTGACTGATGGTAAATGAACGGCACCTGTTTTAAAAATGACAGAAGTACAAGAAAGCTCATTTAGGACAGAAAAGTGGGAAAACAACTACCGTACTTTTTTCCACTCCCTAATTTATATACTAAACTACCAGCGCCTAGTGAAAGTATGCGCCTTCTTGGAATTAAAATATATATTTTTTAATTATATATCAGTAAGAATTCCCCAAAATTTCTCCAGAAAATCAAAATTGTGGAAAATTAAATTAGATGAAAATTGCAATACTGAAAAGTCTCTAAATGTGCATAACACTGTAAGATGTGTATTGAATCTGGTTTGCGCTCTATAATGCAAAACCCAGCCTTATTCAAATCCGGGCTACCTCAATCTGGCTAGGTGAAAAAGATGGTAATTGTAAATAACAGCCTATTTTAATAAACATTGCAGTTTTAGACTTTGTGGACTACCTAGTATATAAAAACCACCTCGATAGTCCACCAACCAAATAGATTATGGCACTTCCAACAATAATCCTAACAATAGCGGACTTATATCAAAAGCTGCCGCATGAAGAGATCCATATTCGCATGTTAAAACCAAGATTTACTTTATTAACACAAAATAGTATAAAAATATAAACACAGGCAAGTAAGACCTACATCAACAAAAAAGTGTCAAAAGGAGTGGAATAAGTAGAGCTCAACTCAATATATTTATATATCAATTGCTATTATTTATCGTATGTCACTGTAACAGCCTATTCAGGGACGACATGCAGTGGACTTGCTATTTATAGTCCTACTGGCGATAAGTCACCTATTCAGAATTAACAATGCCTATCCACCATGCATATCAATCCACTAATACCGGGAAACCATGAATGTGTAAATGACCCATATATCTAGAGTGTTTCCAGACTAACAGTCCTGTACTCACACCGCTATTAAAATACAGCATTATATCATAAGGCACTTACTTACATACAAAAGTATTCCCAGGGAGACTGTGACCAAGAGATATGAGCCTACCGAACCCTCCAGGTGCGCCCCGACGCGCGTTTCGCCCGTAAGCAAAACACAACTGTAAAAGCGCCTTCTGCCTTCTTTGGCCGGGTCCGGGGAATTCATTGCGCACACGCAGGTTCCTTACACCCCCTCTGACTTCCGGAAGCGTTGGCACACGTGACCGCAGTGCGTTCCACTGCGTGTCACGTTGCGCTATTCCGGAAGTCCCTTTGGTAAGGTGGGACAGCCCTGTATGCGCGCACAGATACAATCTCTCGGACCTCCTTCACTCACCCAGCACTTTATCGGTTACTATATAAACACCTGTAATACCGTTCCACTTTGTCCTCGCCCCTTGGAAGAAGCTATTGCGAAACGGCACTCGTCGGGCGCGGGGGAACTTTTAACAGTACTTTTAATACAGCGCACAGACTTCCAACACTATTAATCACAACCACAGGTAATTGCCTAATTGGTGTGCATCTCTTCCCCTCTTTATTTGGTGGTATACAGTTAATGTACGTGTGCTTTATTGCCTCCCAGTTTCATTAGCAACTACTCTTGCCTGACTGGACACACTTCTATCCACCTTTTCTGATGTGGGGAACATAGCATTTTAAATACACATTACCTTGCTATATATACTGTGACTGTGCACTTAACATTTTCGGTGCTGTAACCAATAATTATAGCTGTACTAAGATCTGCATATTTTTAGGTTTCAGCATGTTGCTGGTTTGTGCCGTATAAAGTCTCCCCCAGTATTTGGAGGTACTCCCCCTTTGTTGTCTGCGTATATCTATCCATATTTTAATTAATTATTTATTAATTAATAAATATTATTTTTTAATTGTATTTCTCTCTCATCACTTCTTTCTTGTATGGCACCTACCATATTAGAATATGTTTTTGACAACTGTAAAACAGCAGCATTTAAACAAGTTGTACAACAACCCTTTCTTAAAAAGACAAAATACCTTCAAGCAGAAAGCCTAGCTAGCCATTTAACACAGCACAAGCCATTAAAAATGTTCACTATATGATGACATCTGTAGACCTGTTCCCTCAGCTGCTAACTGTATGAGTCCAAAATTCTTAAAAATATTTCTGGAAGGCTGCGTTTTGAATGGTAAACCAGTAAAATGGTTTCTTTGTGAAAGGATATAATAAGCGAATGACACTGTTAAAAATGTGACCAAGAAAAAGCTTGAACTACTGGAAGATCTTACCTCTAAAAACTCTGGTTGCCCAGCGAGCCTGTAATTCAGCAGTTGGCATGATAGCTCCGAGGGGTTGAATTAGTCCTAGGAAGGCAAGTGTTGGCTTTCCCAGATACATTGGAAACACATATTTATATAAAGATATGTCATTGTTATTCAGTTTGAGTATATCATCATCAAGAAAAGGGAATGTTGAATTGTATCCTGTAGCGAAAATTACTTCATCCACGTCTGCCTCAGTTCCATCTTCAAAGATGACAGATGTTTCAGAGAACGATTTAATGCTGGGCTTCACCTTGATTGATCCCTGTAATATGTGACTTGGAAGGTAGTCATTTATAATTGGAGGTTTCTGCCTATAACAAAAAAAAGCAAAATGTGAACTGATTGAACTCTCCGGTAGTGTGTCCCAGTGGGATTACTCTTCAATGCCAGGGTGGAGAGTCACTTTACGAAAAGCAGATGGAAATACTTGCTTCATTTACCTGAATTTTGGTTCCAAACCGAAATTTGAGTGGGTAAACCAGCTGCTCATAATTTTCTCAGTGATCTTTGCAGCAAGCATTCTTGGCAAGAAATTCTTGATCCACATGGTATAACGTCTCGAGATAGTCATATCTATAGGAAATCCACCATAGGAAATTTTGCTAATCACCCATGATCCATGTCTGGTGCTTAGGTAAACCTAGGACCATAAAAATTGATTTGTAAAAAATACATTAAAGGAAAAATATTATTGCCATGGGTAAAACTAAACTAGTGCTGACGGCTAGAGTAAGAAAGTACCTAGATAGTGTATGAGTGATCAAGTAGGCTTAAAAAAATATTTAGATTTGAGAGTCCTCGGTGGTTGATACCTTTTAGTGGCTAACTGAAAAGGTGAACCAGAACCCAATCAGAGGACAATAAAACTTTCACACTCCTTATCTATGAACTGTTCCAATATTTACGGCCACCATTGTTTATCTCTCTCCCATAATGATAGTTCTGCTTCACGAAACGTGTCTTATCTCTTGCATTATTCCTGCGCCCTGTTGTGTATATAAGTGATTCTTCAGATTTTGTATTAGTCTAGCCTGATGAAGAGACCTGAGTAGTCTCGAAAGCTTGCAATTTGTTACCATCTTTTCAGTTAGCCATTAACAGGTAACAACCACGGAGGACTCTCAATTCTAAATATTTTTCCACCTACTGGCTTTACACTGTACAAAGATATATATATCTTTCCTGTATCAAATAGGCTTAGGCTGCCATCTTCAGCCTTCACAATTTGGTGTTATTTACACAGGCAGTTTTGTTGCATTTTTTAAATTAAATTAACCAAAACTAATAGTGAATTCTAATAAAAGAAAAGAACAAAAGACATTTTTATACTTTTCCTGAAGTCATGGCTATAATTCTTTCTTTCAGGACCATTATATAAAGCCTACTAGATTGCATGAAGACTGGATACAAAGGTGATCTCTAAGGCTTGGTTCACATTACATTTTTCCCCCACACACCAGTGGTGGTGGTGTTTGTTTTCATATAGACTGATGCATTGCTTTTGTGTCTTTAACAGTCCATGCGATAATTCACCTTGCTCGTCTGGTAAACTAAGGTTCCTATGCTGTCCACTTCAGCTAAAGTGCAATACTCACTAGCGCCACCCGGTGTTTCCTCACTGAGACTCTACACTTCCTTTTGGAACTGTTCCTCCTTTTTTCTCAAGCCCTGAAAAACTTGATTTTGCCAGAACCGCTGGTGGCCCATGACTGTAAAGCATTTCTCTGCCGTTTTTTTTATTCCACCACTGGAGTAGAATCACTACCCTGCACCTAGTAACATACTTACCAGCTTCTGTCTTCTGTTTTCAGCGACATTCTGGTCGGTATCAACAGTGTGTGACCTGCCGGATCGCTCCAGTTTTTGCTGGGCTTTCTGGAAGTCCTACAAGTCAATGTAAGTCTACGAGAGCCAGAACGAGGCCCTTATAGACTTACACGTGCTTCTCACAAAATTAGATTATCAAAAAGCTAATTTATTTAACTTCTTCAATACAAAAAGTGAAATTCATATATAAAATATTAAATATTATACAGAGTCGTTACAAACAGAGTGATGTATTTCAAGTGTTTATTTCTGTTAATGTTGATGATTATGGCTTACAGTCAAATACTTATTTTCCTCACTGTATGTATTGATATTATTCTTTTTTTTATTTTGTGATTTTTTTTTTTTAGAATTTTTTTAAACTTTACTTTGGCCCTCTATGTGGCTAACTTTTATTACTCTGATCGCTGATATAAAGCAGTGCAATGCACCAGATTTTCAATGCATTATACCTGTCAGTGTTACACTGACAGAAGCCTCTTAGACCATTGTCCAGGCAAGGTCTAAACAGGCCACCATAGCTGCCAGACTTCAAGATGCCATGACAACTATCTTGACCTTTGCGATTACTCCCTCTATTAGCCTCCTAAATGCTGCAATCGATATTGATTGTGGCATTTAGAGGTCAAACAGCCGGGGGAAAATGCAGGCATCACATAAGTTGAGCTCCCGGCAGCAATTGCGTGAGCATAGCTCCTGTGCACCGCACAATCGCCATGAGGAACCTATTTTTAAAGGCTCGGGAACCCCTTCTCGGCCATGGCGTATAGGTACGTCAAAGGTCTTTAATTGGTTGAAGGTGTTTTAATGTGGATTCAGTTTTTCTTTTTCGTGTAGAAATATGTTAGTCGAACACGCGTCGGGGTTGACGCCACTTGGAAGAAGGATCCTGACATTGTATCCCCTTACATTAAGTTTCTCTAAACATCCATTCTCTTGTGCTGGCATACACTATAGGTGACAGATATTATAGGACTAACATGCTCCAGGAGGTCTGTCTTTTCCAATACTATATGTTTGGGATTACTACTCTTTACGTGACAATTCTCATGGACTTCATACTGTTAGTTTTGCATTGAGTTTGACTTCAATTTCTTCCTTTGGACATTCCTCAACACCTTTCCTTGTTTTTATCTTACGATTTTTATATATTTTTAAACATTGTTCTGTTATCCCATTGTTATCTCCTTATCTAAATAAAGTATCGTTTTGGTTCACTATTTCTGATACACTGGGACTCTTTATGGTTGGATTTGCTTTCTCTTTTTTCTTGTGCTGATCGTAATCAGACACAGCTGCAGGACTATAAAAGGACAACTGTTATGAATAGGTAATTCAGAACCACAATGGACCTTGAAGTTCAGAGCACACAAAGTGACCTGACAATAACCAAAAAACATAGGACGAGCTCTGAGACGTGGGAACTCTGCTGACCGCAATCCCTAATCCTATCACACCACACTAGAGGTAGCCGTGGATTGCGCCTAACGCTCCCTATGCAACTCGGCACAGCCTGAGAAACTATCTAGCCCTGAAGATAGAAAAACAAGCCTACCTTGCCTCAGAGAAATTCCCCAAAGAAAAAGGCAGCCTCCCACATATAATGACTGTGAGTTAAGATGAAAATACAAACACAGAGATGAAATAGATTTAGCAAAGTGAGGCCCGACTTACTGAATAGACCGAGGATAGGAAAGATAGCTTTGTGGTCAACACAAAAACCTACAAACAACCACGCAGAGGGGCAAAAAGACCCTCCGCACCGACTAACGGTACGGAGGTGCTCCCTCTGCGTCTCAGAGCTTCCAGCAAGCAATATAAACCAATATAACAAGCTGGACAGAAAATATAGCAAACAAAAGTAACACAAGCAGAACTTAGCTTATGCTGGGCAGAAAGGCCACAGGAACGATCCAGGAGGAAGCAAGACCAATACTAGAACATTGACTGGAGGCCAGGATCAAAGCACTAGGTGGAGTTAAATAGAGCAGCACCTAACGACTTAACCTCATCACCTGAGGAAGGAAACTCAGAAGCCGCAGTACCACTCACATCGACCAACGGAAGCCCATAGACAGAATCAGCCGAAGTACCACTTGTGACCACAGGAGGGAGCTCGACCACAGAATTCACAACAGTACCCCCCCCTTGAGGAGAGGTCACCGAACCCTCACCAGAGCCCCCAGGCCGACCAGGATGAGCCATATGAAAGGCACGAACAAGATCGGCAGCATGGACATCAGAGGCAAAGACCCAGGAATTATCTTCCTGACCATAACCCTTCCATTTAACCAGATACTGGAGTTTCCGTCTCGAAACACGAGAATCAAAAATCTTCTCCACTATATACTCCAACTCCCCCTCCACCAAAACCGGGGCAGGAGGATCAACAGATGGAACCATAGGTGCCACGTATCTCCGCAACAATGACCTATGGAATACGTTATGGATGGAAAAAGAATCTGGAAGGGTCAAATGAAAAGACACAGGATTAAGAACCTCAGAAATCCTATACGGACCAATGAAACGAGGCTTAAACTTAGGAGAGGAAACCTTCATAGGAATATAACGAGATGACAACCAAACCGAATCCCCAACACGAAGTCGGGGACCCACACAGCGTCTGCGATTAGCGAAACGTTGAGCCTTCTCCTGGGACAAGGTCAAATTGTCCACTACATGAGTCCAAATCCGCTGCAACCTGTCCACCACAGTATCCACACCAGGACAGTCCGAAGACTCAACCTGCCCTGAAGAGAAACGAGGATGGAACCCAGAATTGCAGAAAAATGGCGAAAGCAAGGTAGCCGAGCTGGCCCGATTATTAAGGGCGAACTCAGCCAACGGCAAAAAGGACACCCAATCATCCTGATCAGCAGAAACAAAACATCTCAGATATGTTTCCAGGGTCTGATTGGTTCGTTCAGTCTTGCCATTTGTCTGAGGATGGAAAGCCGAGGAAAAACACAAATCAATGCCCATCCTAGCACAAAAGGCTCGCCAAAACCTCGAAACAAACTAGGAACCTCTGTCAGAAACGATGTTCTCTGGAATGCCATGTAAACGAACCACATGCTGGAAGAACAATGGCACCAAATCAGAGGAGGAAGGTAATTTAGACAAGGGTACCAAATGAATCATCTTAGAGAAGCGATCACAAACTACCCAAATGACCGACATTTTTTGAGAGACGGGGAGATCCGAAATAAAATCCATAGAGGTATGTGTCCAAGGCCTCTTCGGGACCGGCAAGGGCAAAAGCAACCCACTGGCACGAGAACAGCAGGGCTTAGCCCGAGCACAAATCCCACAGGACTGCACAAAAGAACGCACATCCCGCGACAGAGACGGCCACCAAAAGGATCTAGCCACTAAATCTCTGGTACCAAAGATTCCAGGATGACCAGCCAACACCGAACAATGAACCTCAGAGATAACTCTACTCGTCCACCTATCAGGGACAAACAGTTTCTCCGCTGGGCAACGATCAGGTTTATTAGCCTGAAATTTTTGCAGCACCCGCCGCAAATCAGGGGAGATGGCAGACACAATTACTCCCTCTTTGAGAATACCCGCCGGCTCAGGCAAACCCGGAGAGTCGGGCACAAAACTCCTAGACAGGGCATCCGCCTTCACATTTTTAGAGCCTGGAAGGTACGAAACCACAAAGTCAAAACGGGAGAAAAACAGCGACCAACGAGCCTGTCTAGGATTCAACCGTTTGGCAGACTCGAGATAAGTCAAGTTCTTGTGATCAGTCAAGACCACCACGCGATGCTTAGCTCCTTCAAGCCAATGACGCCACTCCTCGAATGCCCACTTCATGGCCAGCAACTCTCGATTGCCAACATCATAATTACGCTCAGCAGGCGAAAACTTCCTGGAAAAGAAGGCGCATGGCTTCATCACCAAGCAATCAGAACCTCTTTGCGACAAAACAGCCCCCACTCCAATTTCAGAAGCATCAACCTCGACCTGGAACGGAAGCGAAACATCTGGTTGACACAACACAGGGGCAGAAGAAAAACGACGCTTTAACTCTTGAAAAGCTTCCACAGCAGCAGAAGACCAATTGACCACATCAGCACCCTTCTTGGTCAAATCGGTCAATGGTTTAGCAATACTAGAAAAATTACAAATGAAGCGACGATAAAAATTAGCAAAGCCTAGGAACTTTTGCAGACTCTTCAGAGATGTCGGCTGAGTCCAATCATAAATGGCCTGGACCTTAACAGGGTCCATCTCGATAGTAGAAGGGGAAAAAATGAACCCCAAAAATGAAACCTTCTGAACACCAAAGAGACACTTTGATCCCTTCACAAACAAAGAATTAGCACGCAGGACCTGGAACACCATTCTGACCTGCTTCACATGAGACTCCCAATCATCCGAGAAGACCAAAATATCATCCAAGTATACAATCAGGAATTTATCCAGGTACTCTCGGAAGATGTCATGCATAAAGGACTGAAATACTGATGGAGCATTGGCAAGTCCGAATGGCATAACTAGGTACTCAAAATGGCCCTCGGGCGTATTAAATGCAGTTTTCCATTCATCTCCCCGTTTAATACGCACAAGATTATATGCACCACGAAGATCTATCTTGGTGAACCAACTAGCCCCCTTAATCCGAGCAAACAAATCAGATAGCAGCGGCAAGGGGTACTGAAATTTGACCGTGATTTTATTTAGAATGCGGTAATCAATACAAGGTCTCAGCGAACCATCCTTCTTGGCCACAAAAAAGAACCCTGCTCCCAATGGCGATGACGACGGGCGAATATGACCCTTCTCCAAGGATTCTTTTACGTAACTCCGCATAGCGGCGTGCTCAGGTACAGATAAATTAAACAGTCGACCCTTAGGAAACTTACTACCAGGAATCAACTCAATAGCACAATCACAATCCCTATGCGGAGGTAGGGCATTGGACTTGGGCTCATCGAATACATCCCGGTAATCAGACAAGAACTCTGGGACCTCAGAAGGGGTGGATGATGAGATAGACAGAAATGGAACATCACCATGTACCCCCTGACAACCCCAGCTGGACACAGACATAGATTTCCAATCTAATACTGGGTTATGGACTTGTAGCCATGGCAACCCCAACACGACCACATCATGCAGATTATGCAACACCAGAAAGCGAATATCCTCCTGGTGTGCAGGAGCCATGCACATGGTCAGCTGGGTCCAATACTGAGGCTTATTCTTGGCCAAAGGCGTAGCATCAATTCCTCTCAATGGAATAAGACACTGCAAGGGCTCCAAGACAAACCCACAGCGCCTAGCATATTCCAAGTCCATCAAATTCAGGGCAGCGCCTGAATCCACAAATGCCATGACAGAATAGGAAGACAAAGAGCAGATCAAAGTAACGGACAAAAGAAATTTCGACTGTACCGTACCAATGGTGGCAGACTTAGCGAACCGCTTAGTGCGCTTAGGACAATCGGAGATAGCATGAGTGGAATCACCACAGTAGAAACACAGCCCATTCTGACGTCTGTGTTCTTGCCTTTCAGCTCTGGTCAAAGTCCTATCGCACTGCATAAACTCAGGTTTATGCTCAGATAATACCGCCAAATGGTGCACAGATTTACGCTCACGCAAGCGTCGACCGATCTGAATGGCCAAAGACATAGACTCATTCAGACCAGCAGGCATAGGAAATCCCACCATGACATCCTTAAGGGCTTCAGAGAGACCCTTTCTGAAAATTGCTGCCAGCGCACATTCATTCCATTGAGTGAGCACGGACCACTTTCTAAACTTCTGACAATAAATCTCTATCTCATCCTGACCCTGACACAGAGCCAGCAAATTTTTCTCTGCCTGATCCACTGAATTAGGTTCATCGTACAGTAATCCGAGCGCCAGAAAAAATGCATCAATATTACATAATGCAGGATCTCCTGGCGCAAGGGAAAATGCCCAGTCTTGAGGGTCGCCACGTAATAAAGAAATAATGATCTTTACTTGTTGAACTGGGTCACCAGAGGAGCGAGGTTTCAACGCCAGAAACAGTTTGCAATTATTTTTGAAAGTCAGAAATTTAGCTCTATCTCCAGAAAACAAATCAGTAATAGGAATTCTTGGTTCTAACATAGAATTCTGAGCCACAAAGTCTTGAATATTTTGTACTCTTGCAGTGAGAAGATCCACACATGAAGACAGACCTTTAATGTCCATCACTACACCTGTGTCCTGAACCACCCAAATGTCTAGGGGGAAAAAAAGGCAAAACACAGTGCAAAGAAAAAAAAATGGTCTCAACTTCTTTTTTCCCTCTATTGAGAAGCATAGTACTTTGGGCCTCCAGTACTGTTATGAATAGGTAATTCAGAACCACAATGGACCTTGAAGTTCAGAGCACACAAAGTGACCTGACAATAACCAAAAAACATAGGACGAGCTCTGAGACGTGGGAACTCTGCTGACCGCAATCCCTAATCCTATCACACCACACTAGAGGTAGCCGTGGATTGCGCCTAACGCTCCCTATGCAACTCGGCACAGCCTGAGAAACTATCTAGCCCTGAAGATAGAAAAACAAGCCTACCTTGCCTCAGAGAAATTCCCCAAAGAAAAAGGCAGCCCCCCACATATAATGACTGTGAGTTAAGATGAAAATACAAACACAGAGATGAAATAGATTTAGCAAAGTGAGGCCCGACTTACTGAATAGACCGAGGATAGGAAAGATAGCTTTGTGGTCAACACAAAAACCTACAAACAACCACGCAGAGGGGCAAAAAGACCCTCCGCACCGACTAACGGTACGGAGGTGCTCCCTCTGCGTCTCAGAGCTTCCAGCAAGCAAGAAAAACCAATATAGCAAGCTGGACAGAAAATATAGCAAACAAAAGTAACACAAGCAGAACTTAGCTTATGCTGGGCAGAAAGGCCACAGGAACGATCCAGGAGGAAGCAAGACCAATACTAGAACATTGACTGGAGGCCAGGATCAAAGCACTAGGTGGAGTTAAATAGAGCAGCACCTAACGACTTAACCTCATCACCTGAGGAAGGAAACTCAGAAGCCGCAGTACCACTCACATCCACCAACGGAAGCCCATAGACAGAATCAGCCGAAGTACCACTTGTGACCACAGGAGGGAGCTCGACCACAGAATTCACAACAGACAACTGCTTCAGCAAATGTTTGTAATGAGACAAACTGTGCTTGCTCTGCTGTACAGTGTTCGTATTGATCTCATATGTGATTAGGAGGAGAGCAAAGTGTCAGTCATTACTTGGTTCACATTGGTAACACCCCATTCTATTTTAAATGAGGTCTGGGGACAGATTCTCATGCAGATCAATGACCGCCCCATAGACCCGAACAGCTAATTTACATATAAGAAAAATTTAGAATTCTTTGGAATAAGACATCAGATTTCAAGGTATAAATTTTATTCAACTTACTACTACCTACATGCCCATATTGACAGCTCAGGGTGGTTGTTCTCATGGACAGATTCCCTTTAAAATGCCTTTACATACATGCCATCAGTTTGCGTAGCCTCATTCCCTGCACCAGTCATCTTGATTACAATGTTCTCCGCATCATCAGGATGTTGATACAGTAGAGTGCAGCGATGGAACAGGAAGATATTGACATTTTTTAGGAGTGGACAAATTTAACACTTTTGTTTTGGGGCCCCATTACTTCTATGTGACATCCTGTCCAAGTTATTTTCCTCACCCCAGAGCTGGATTCACAGCTACAGAAATCAGTACTGCTGTATAATTTCCTCCATGCTTCTGATGCTACGTAAGGAATCAAGAGCAGGAATCCCTCTGTGTGCTGTGCAGTTCATGAGACATAATAGCAGCAAATCTTCTTCCACAAGCTCAATTGTAAATTAAAGGGACACTGTCACCTGAATTTGGAGGGAACAATCTTCAGCCATAGAGGCGGGGTTTTTGGGTGTTTGATTCCCCCTTTCCTTACTTGCTGGCTGCAATATTGGATTGAAGTTCATTCTCTGTCCTCCATAGTACACGCCTGCGCAATGCAAGATTGCCTTGTGCAGGCGTGTACTACGGAGGACAGAGAATGAACTTCAAGCCAATATTGCAGCCAGCATGCAGCCAGCGTTTAAGGAAAGAGTGAATCAAAAAACCCCAAACCCCGCCTCCATGGCTGAAGATTGTTCCCTCCAAATTCAGGTGAAAGTGTCCCTTTAAGAACTAGAGCACGCAAATGGGGAAACTGGTGAAAATGTAGGAAATAAATCATAAAATGACCAGTAATAGTATTATTTCTGATGTACACACCAACGACAGTCTATTCTGAAAAGTTAAAAATATAGTTCCAGTTTAAGTTTTCATTATGCATCAATTTAGACTGATTATCATATTCTTATTATAAGAATACCCCTGTGATACTATGAAATGAAGGAATGTGCTATCAGAGTTCAAGCAAACAGAATTGCTGATGAATATGTAAAAGAGGAATGAACTGAAATATTGGTACCTGTTTTGCAATATGGCTGAGTTCCACAGAAATATCTCCAGCTGAGTTTCCAGTTCCCACGACCACCACGCTTTTCCCTCGATACGGCTCACATGTTTTGTAGAAACGACTGTGAATGTGGTGGCCTTTAAAATGTTTTAAGCCTTCCAATAAAATAGAAATTTTTTTAATAAAGTTAGACAATAGTTTATTGTTGTAGGCTTAACAGTCTGTTGCTTTCACCTTTCTCCTATTTTGTAATTTTTGGACAATTTTTTGAGTTTTTAAGTCCTTTTTTTGTGGTTTTGCTGTTTAATGCTGCAATATTCCATTTGAGATTATTTCATCATAACCGGATGGTTTCTTTCATTAACCCTTTTATATATATGCAGCATCATATATCTATATATGCACTTTCATTACATTAGAACCATGTGTGATTGGCAAAACCTGGCGATATTTTCACCTATTATACCTTGAAATACAGTATATACATACTGATGTCAGTTTTCCGATACACCCACCTTTGTTCATCTGTGGTATTTTACTGTTTTTACATTCCTTGATTTTATCTGTGAATAAAATTTTGTCTGTTTTTCCAAACCTTGACTTGTAAGGTCTTTTATTGGTGTCAATATTTTTTGATATTAATTAAATAAGTGTTTCAATACACTACATGGTAGAATGAAAGGTGAGAAAAAACAAGCCCTCATACGGCTATGCGGATGACAAAAATAAAGTTATGACTCTTGGAAGAAAACAAAAATGAAAAATCGCCTGTGTATTAAGGGGTTAAAATCCTTATAATAGCAGCACAAATGCACCCTGCAGGCTTCATTCTTCAGATATTCATGATGGGTTTACTAACAGAATAATCATATCTATAAGATGTAATTAGGGTTACAGTACCTCCTTAATTCCGAAATGTGTAAACAGTTATCAGGCAGAACTTACAAGACATTAAGTTCAACGTTTCCAGCAGTGACCACCCTAGTGACCCCATAAAAACACAAAACAGGAAACGTGGTCATAGGGATTTTGAAACATTAGGACCGTACTTAATAGCTCATCTAACGGTCGGAAGTCAGCTCATGTAAGTCAAGTCTAAATGTTTGAGTGTGATGGTGACATATGTGAGTATCTATGGCCCCACTGTGTCTAAAACTGGCCCTAGGCTGTAGATTCTCCAGGGGTACCATAGCATCTTTAGACTAGTGGATGGAACAAGTCCAAGAATAAATGCCAAAGTGTGTACGTAGTCATAGGTAGCAGACTCCCTTAGTGGCCCATGGATTAGGTAGGCAAAGCCATTTTAGGACACAGTTTGGCCTCTAAGCCCTGAAATTGTAATTTAATTAGGCTTGATAGGGTGTCTAAATATTTTAAGCATTAAATATCAGAGGCTGATAAGTACTGACTTTAGAGAAATAACTATTTCTAGCCAGTCTCTAGACAAAGGGTTAAAGAATAACTGTTTGTGAACCTTAGGCCGGGGTCACACGATGATATGTTCTCTTGTGTGAGAGAATCGGGCTTATTATGCAAATGACACTCTGCTCAAACTCTGTCAAAGTTTGATCTGAGTGGCATCAAAGTGTGATCTGATTCTCTCACATTAGAGAATCACAGCACAGGTGCGGAGATGATGGAGGACGTAATTTCTCCATCTTGTCCATAGTCCACAGATGTCAGACTGCACTCATATGTCATCAGTGTGCAGTCTAATGTTTTACTCACACCCATAGACATGAATGGGTGACTGCGATCTCAAATCCAGAGTCACTCTGCATAAGAAAAAAAAAATCAGATTTGCACTGCTCCATACTATAACATTGTTCTGAGTGCAATCTGATAAAACATTGGATAGCACTCAGCTGTGGTATATGCTTGTTTGAGCGAGCCCTTACTTGAACAAATGTCTCAGCTGAAGCCCATGCACAGGACAGTATGTTTGCCACCCTTCCTGAAACAAATGTTTCATGCTTACAATTGTGTGAAAAAGTGTTTGCCCCTTGCAGATTTCCTATTCTTTTGCATGTTTGTCACATCTAAATGTTTCAGCTCACCAAACAAATTGAAATATTATACAAAGATAACACAAGTAAATACTAATGCAGTTTTTAAATGAAGGCCTGTATTATTTAGGAAAACAGAAATCAAACCCTACAAGGTCCTGTGTGAAAAAGTGATTGTTCTCCCCCTCGGCCCCTTAAAATATAAATTAACTGTGGGTTATCACATATTTGGGGATCCAGTTCAAATTTCCTAGCCACACCGAGGCCTGATTACTGCTACACCTGTTCTCAACCAAGAAATCACTTAAATAGGACCTGACTGACAAAGTGAAGTAGACCAAAAGATTCTCAAAGGCATGAGATCATGCCACGATTCAAAGAAATTCTGGAAAAGGTTATGAAGCCATTTATAAAGCTTTTTGGGACTCCAGTGAACCACAGCGAGAGCCATTATCCACAAATGGCGAAAACATGGAACAGTGGTGAACCTTCTCAGGAGTGGCCTGTCGATCAAAATTACCCCAAGAGTGCAGTGTAAACTCATCCAAGAGGTTACAAAAAATCTCACAACAACATCCAAAGAACTGCAGACCTTACTTGCCTCAGTTAAAGTCACTGTTCATGACTCCACCATAAGGCCAGGATCATACATGCGATAAACACTTCCGTGTCTCGCATGTGAAATCCAAACTCTGGCGCCGGCACTCCAGAGCGGAGCGTGCGGCTCCTTGTGTTGCTATGCGGCCGCACGCTCTGCTCCACAGTGCCGGCGCCAGAGCTTGGATTTCACATGCGAGACACGGACGTGTTTCTCGCATGTGTGATCCCGGCCTAAGAAAGAGACTGGGCAAAAATGGCCTGCATGGCAGAGTTCCAAGATGAAAACCACTGTTAAGCAATAGGAACATAAAAACTAGTCTCAGTTTTGCCAGAAAACATCTTAATGACCCCCAAGAATTTGGGGCAAATTTTCTGTAGACTTACGAGTCAATAGTTGAACTTTATGGAAGGTGTGTGTCCCATTACATCTGGCGTAGAAGTAACACAGCATTTCAGAAAAGGAACATCATACCAAAAGTAAAAAATGGTGGTGGTTGTGTGATTGTCTGGGGCTGTTTTGCTGCTTCAGGACCTGGAAGACTTGCTGTGGTAAATGGAACCATGAATTATGCTGTCTACCAAAACATCCTGAAGGAGAATGTCCGGCCATCTGTTCGTGACCTCAAGCTGAAGTACAATTGGGTTATGCAGCAGGACAATGATCCAAAACACTACAGCAATTAAATAATAATTTACAACAATTCTGTTGAGATGAGTGGGTCAAAATTCCTTCAGAGCGTTGTAAAAGACTCATTGCCCGTTATCGCAAACACTTGATTGAAGTTGTTGCTGCTAAGGATGGCCCAAACCAGTTATTAGGTTTAGGAGGCAATCATTTTTTCACACAGGACCCGGTAGGTTTGGATTTATTTTTCCTTTAATAATTAAGACCTTCACTTAAAAACTGCTCTTTTGTTTACTTGTGTTATCTTTGTCTAATATTTAAATTTGTATGGTGATCTGAAACATTTAAATGTGACAAACATGCAAAAGAATACGAAATCAGGAAGGGGGAAACACTTTCACACAACTGTATACCGTATATCTTTCTTTGGGTATGAAGGTTACTTTGCTTCTAAGCTTGCTTCAAAGACAGGAAGGCAACAAATTTTAGTTTAATAAAAATAATATAGAGCCGGGGAAAATAATCAAATTGTGTAACTTGTAATCCCTTTAAAAATATATCTTTAATGAAAAAAGTATTAAAAATACCCTCCCAGTGCAAAACAAAGTAATAGAGGTCTAACAATAACCTAGCAGATCCCTAATCTTGCCTGCTGTCCCTTCCTATCAGTGGGGGTTGGCACCCTATTAGATACTATTTTTTGGCGCCCCCACTCCACGGCGGCTGTCCCCCCTAGCCCTAATAATTTCCTATTGTGCTATAGGTGGGAAAACAATAAGCAAATAAAAGAAATGAAGGGATAGTGTTTATTAATTAAAGAGCAATAGGTTATTGTAAAAATTGGCACCCTCATGTACCGATACCATAGTACTAGTCTACCAAAAAATTCAGTATAATTTCATAAACATATCTTGTGGGACCCATATACAATAGCTATACATCATGGACCCTTCACAAATGATTGAGACCTGTACATAAACCAAGGGGCCATAGAACTAGCTTTTCAGCATGGTTTTAGACAAAAAAACAATTAACCACATTGATTTACAATTTGTGGCTATTGAAAAAAGAAATGAAGAAAAAAACAAAGCTGGGATTTATCCCAAACTTAGGTTCAAGCCTCGACGCGTTTCCCCGTCCATATGGTTCATCAGGAGGCACACAATGCCAGCTAATCAGCAGATGTGAGGTGTCATGATAGAAGGACAGACCTGTTGAAACGCGTGGAGCGAGGCTGAAAGCTAAGCTAAGTTTCCCACCTATAGCACAATAGGAAATTATTAGGGCTAGTGGGGGACAGCCGCCGTGGAGTGGGGGCGCCAAAAAATCGTATCTAATAGGGTGCCAACCGCCACTGATGGGAAGGGACAGCAGGCAAGATTTGGGACTTGCTAGGGTATTGTTAGACCTATATTACCTTGTTTTGCACTGGGAGGGTATTTTTAAAACTTTTCATTGAAGATATATTTTTAAAGGGATTACCGTATTTTTCTGATTATAAGATGCACTTTTGCTCCCCCAAATTTTGGAGGAAAGTGGGGGGTGCGTCTTATAATCCAAATCTGTGTGATGTGCTGTAGAGGAGGGGGAGCAGCTCTGGGGTGGTGGCAGGGTGCTGGAGTGGGCTGGCTGTGGGCTGCAGAGACAGCAGGAGGTCCTGTGCTCCCGCTCATTAGCCTCATGTAATATTCATTGCACCTGCTGTCCATCACCTTGGTGCTGAAGCTGCCCCAGTTGATTCACAGGGGAGCAGCGAATATTACATGTGCCTGCATCTCCCCCCTCCCATCATGGATATGGCCCCTGTCACTCTTATATGCCCCCCCTGAGCTGCTGGCAGGTACATGATAAAGTAACAAACACTTAACTCACCTTCCGATGATGGCTCCGTGCTCACAGCTCCTTTGTTGCTCTTCCTGTGTCTGTGCTGACATCTGATCATGTGATCGGCACAGCACAGTGATGACATCACTGTGTGCCCAGGTCAGGCTGGTTTCACATTTGCGGGTTTTTTGTGTGTGTTTTGCGGTAAAAACGCAAAAAAAGCATGCGTTTTTTTCCCCCTATACTTAACATTAAAAACGCATGCGTTTATTTGCATGCGTTTTGCCGCGTTTTTCCACCGCATGCGCCTTTTTTTTGCATGCGTCGTGTTGCAGAAATGCAACATGTAGTAATTTTAGCGGCTTTTTTTTTGCCGCAAAAAAATGCATGCGTTTTTTACGGCAAAAAAAATGCATTGATGTCTATGTAAACGCATGCGTTTTTATTAAAAAAAACAAAAAAACACACTGATAAACCACCCCACACCATAAAATTGATAAAGGGATCCTACCCCTAACCCTACCCCTAACCCTAATCCCTTTATGGTTAGGTGTAGGGTTAGGAGTAGGGTTAGGGTTAGGATCCCTTTAGAGTTAGGGTTAGGGTTAGGATCCCTACCCCTAACCCTACCCCTAACCCTAGCTCTTTCTGTTTATAGTGGGGTTTTTTCTATATTTTGATGATTGGCCCCTGTCACACATTTATCTGCATGCGTTTAAAAAACGCAAAAGCATGAAAAAACGCATGTAAACGCGTTAAAACGCCACGTTTTTTTCACCACATGCAAAAACGCATGCGTCAAAAAAACGCGGCGTTTGCACGCGTTTACATGCGTTTTCTCACCATGCGTTTTTTTTTAAAAACGCATGCGTTTTAAAACGCAAGTGTGAAACCAGCCTAACATGATCCGATGCCTGGGAAACAGGAAGCACAACCAAGGAGCTGTGAGCACGGAGCCATCATCAGAATGTGAGTTAAGTGTTTGTTATTTTATCATGTGCCTGCCAGCAGTACGGGGGGCATGTGTCTGCCAGCAGTACAGGGGGGAATGTGTCTGCTAGCAGCACGGGGGGCATGTGTCTGCCAGCAGCACAGGGGGCGCATGTGTCTGCCAGCAGCACGGGGGGATGTGTCTGCCAGCAGCACAGGGGGGCATGTGTCTGCCAGCAGCACAGGGGGCATATAGTGACCGGGGGGGCCTGTATCTGCCAGCAGTACTGGGGGGGCATATTGTGACGAGGGGAATGTGTCTGTCAGCAGCACGGGGGGGCATGTGTCTGCCAGCAGCACAGGGGGGCATGTGTCTGCCAGCAGCACAAGGGGGGCATGTGTCTGCCAGCAGCACAGGGAGGGGCATGTGTCTGCCAGCAGCACAGAGGGGGGCATGTGTCTGCCAGCAGCACAGGGGGCATATAGTGACCGGGGGGCCTGTACCTGCCGGCAGCACTGGGGGGCATATTGTGACCCGGGGGGCATGTGTCTGCCAGCAGCACAGGGGGGGCATGTGTCTGCCAGCAGCACAGGGTGGCATGTGTCTGCAAGCAGCACAGGGAGGGGGCATGTGTCTGCCAGCAGCACAGGGGGGCATGTGTCTGCCAGCAGCACAGGGGGGTGCATGTGTCTGCCAGCAGCACAGGGGGTGCATGTGTCTGCCAGCAGCACGGGGGGGCATGTGTCTGCCAGCAGCACAGGGGAGGCATGTGTCTGCTAGCAGCACAGGGGGGCATGTGTCTGCCAGCAGCACAGGGGGGGCATATAGTGACCGGGGGGGCATGTCCCTGCCAGCAGAACAAGGGGACATATTGTGACCAGGGTGGCATGTGCCTGCCAGCACAGGGGGGCATATAGTGACCCAGGGGGGGCATGTGCCTGCCAGCAGCACAAGGGGGCATACAGTGACTCAGGGGGGACATATGTCTGCCAGCAGCACAGGGGGGGGCATATAGTGACCAGGGGGGCATGTGCCTGACAGCAGCACAGGGGGGCATGTGCCAGCACAAGGATGGGGGTTATATAGATACCAGGATGAGGGACATATGATTTGTAAGATGGACACTGGTATTATAAGACAGACCCCCATTTAACATAAAAAAAAAAATTTCTCTTTCTTCACCAAAATTGGGGGTTCGTCTTATAATCAGGTGTGTCTTATAAAACAAAAAAATACGGTACACGTTACACAACAGGAAGGCAACAAATGACAGACTATCGAATCATATGTCAGTAAAGGTTAAACTTTTTGATTCACAACAATAACTCACCTGGGAAACAGTCTAACGGTAGGTATGGATCATTATAATGACCATTGCAAACAATAACAGCATCAAAAACATCCATCTTCATCTTTCCCTCTTTTTCAATTTCAATATTCCATTTTCCTGTAGTTGCAAAACTTGAATGTTGCTTTACACTGCAAACTTTTGTCTAGATAGAATAAAAATAGTAAATGTATTAATACATTAACATTTACATAAGGCTTTCAGATCATGTTTGTGAAGGATACTTAAAGGGGTGGTCTGAAGTCCAAATTAAATTTTCATCCTAAATCCCTATCTATTTAATGCCATAATCTGTTTTCTAATATAAATGACACAGCGGCGCTTGTATCTAAAAGGTTGTAGCTAGCAGCAAATAAAGGCAATTCCCACCATTTGTCTAGTTTAAGGTAGTAAAATGTGTATAATCTGCTCTTGACTGAAACCAAAATAGTATAGACAGCTGAGGAGTTGTTTAGATCGATTTATATTAATCACTATACTTGATAAAACTGAGTCCCAAAAACACATGAATATATGATAGCGCGGTTGCCAGGGCCTAGAATCTTTTTCAATTAGATAATTTGAACTAAAGTGCAAGGGATTAGCAGCACTGGATTATATAAAAAAAGTCCAACAGCAGGAAATAATCTTCATTCATAAAATGATATAAAAATAGAGGTGTACCTCATATCATCTGTCCAAGTCCTGGAATGATGGTGGTTCAGCAAGCGGTTTAAGAAAAGCTAAGTGCTGAAGCAACTGCCCGCTTCTTGAAATGAAGAGTCATCAGTGACGCCCATTTCAGGGGCTGGGCTAGTCTCAGCATGATGTGCACTGTGCACAATGACAGTGCTCTCTATGTTGCCAGCTCAGATCAGGAGTAATAAGCTGGCAATAGAATGTTTTGTTAGAATATCCAGCGTGCAGAGACCAGCACCACCCCAGCAAGGGACATCACTGGTTTTTGCACACTGGGTATTCTGACAATGTGCTCTGTTGCCGGCTCGTTATTGCTGATCTGAGACGATGAGAAAGTATGCTGTCATTGTGCACATCACGCTGGAATTAGCCCAGTCTCTGAAACGGGCATTACTGTTGATGCTTTGTTTCAGGGAGGGGCAGAGGCTGCGGCAGTGATTTCAATCTTCGCTTGAGCATCCTGGCATGTACTGGGATTCTCAAACTTAGGGCTCATTCTTACTTGCTATGAAATTGGACGAATGCAATCCGATTAAAAATTGGATTGCACTTGGGCCAATGTTATTCTATCAATATGTGTTCTTCAGAGTTTTTTTTTCCAGCTCGGATCAGATCATGATCAGACTAGAAAAAAATTGCAGCATGTTTCGATTGTAGTCGGAAATCGGATCGCATTCGGCAATAGAAGTCAATGGATGCGAGAAAAAAAGAAATATCACAGCACTTGGGCCATGCGAGTGCTGTTCTATTTTTACACACCAATGTCCTTTGAAAAGTCGGCATTACGGCAGCCTGGTACAGTAAAATCACTGCTGGGCCTGACAGGAAAGAATAGATAAAATACATACAGTTTATACACATAGAAGAGGTATATATATATATAGATGTCAGTGACATAAATAATTAGTACAGTGCGTGTGCAGATTACTGTACATGTATTTACAGTAATTAAAAGATTATTATTATTATTATAAAAATGGCTTGGACTCCTTTGTAATTTTCTTAACCAGAAGACGGAAAGCGGACGGCTGGGGGGCACCTGTTTATAGCCTGGGAAGGGGGTAACACCCATGGAGCTTGGGGACTCTATGTCATTTTTAGGGGGGTTCCCTCATTTTAATAACCAATAAATGCTAAGTATACAGCTGTGAGCTGATATTAATAGTATGGGAAGCTCCATGGGTATTACCCCCTTCACAGGCTATAAACTTCTTCCCCAGCTGTCGGCTTTCCCTCTGCTGCCTAAGAAAATTATGCTGGAGCCCACGCAATTTTCAGAAAAATAATCTTTTAATAATTAAATACATGTACAGTAAGCTGCACATGCACTGTACTAATTGTATATGTCATTGACATCTCTATATCCAACTATTCTATGTGTATACTGTATGGAATCTACCTATTCTTTCCTGTTGGGTCCTGCTGTGATTTTACTGTACGCGGCTACTGAATTGCCGGAGATCGATCGCTCTATCTATCTATCTGTCTATCTAGCTGTCTATCTATCTATGTGTGTGTTTTGAAGAATATTTCCTTTGAAAACTATGTGTAAACGACAGAATTGCTTTTTGTAAAAGCTTGTGTTAAAATCGCATTGCAATCAGATAGCAATCGCACTGCATTCAGATGTAAATCGAATGCTAGGTGTAAAAAATCGGATTGTACTTGCATAAACAACCCATGACACTTGCATGACACTATTTCGACTTTGCAGGAACAAAATTGGAACAATTTTAAAATCACCAGTGTGTCTCCGGCCATAGTGTCAACAAAAAACAAATGGGAAAGAAAAGCAAAAAAAAAACAGTGAAGTTAGGAAAGGATAGGGAATTTTGAATTCAAGTATATTAGAAAGTAATTTAGATTATGGCATTAAATATATAGGAATTTAGGATGATAAATAATTTGGACTTCAGAGCACCACTTTAAATGTCGCTAAATATTAGTATCATTGCAAGGCTAAAAAAACACCAAGGTTACTTACTGGTAGCCGGTTTTTCCAGAGTCCATGACAGCACACCTGAGAGGGGATCCGCCCAGTCAGGACAGGAAACCTACTGAAATAAAAGGGCAGTACCTCTCCCTCGCTTCAGTTGGTTTTCAGAGCATGAGAGGCCCCCTTAGTTAGTTCACATGGTAATCTACCACCACATTATAATAATAACAAAAAACACCCAGCTAAAAGTGCGCACCAAAGGGTGAAAAAAGAAGGGAGGGAATATACAGGTGCTGTCATGGGCTCCGGAAAAAACATCTCCCATGACAGCACCCCTGAGAGATTTTTGGAGAAAGGAACACCTTAGGGAGGGACCACCGCTTGCAGCACCCTTCTACCAAAGGTAAGGTCAGTAGAGGAAGATAAATTCAGTCGGTAGTGTTTAAAGAAGGTAGACGGTGAGGACCAGGTAGCGGCCTTACATATCTGATCAATCAATACCTCTGCTTTTTCAGCCCAGGAAGTAGCCACGGCCCTGGTGGAGTGAGCCTTGATGCCTTCAGGGATCGGAACGCCACATGCAGCATAGGATAAGCTAATGGCCTCCCTAATCCATCTGGCAATAGTACCTTTGGACACCCCATGACCTTTCCTGCTACCCTGGAAAGCTACAAATAGAGACTGATCTTTCCTCCACTGACTACCGTAGTTAAGGATATGTACTGTAACATAGATCTTCTTACATCAAGAGTGTGAAACCTCTCCTCACCTGGATTTTTAGGATTAACACAAAATTAGGGTAAAACAATCTCCTGACTTCTATGATATTTAAGAACTACTTTAGGTAGATAAGCCGGATCTAGTCTTAGAACCACCCTGTCGTCATATATCTGAGTGTATGGAGGACAAACAGACAGGGCTTGTAAGTCACTCACTCTACGTGCGGATGTCAAAGCTACCAATAGCACTGTTTTTAGAGTGAGAAATTTTATCGATAACTCTAGCAAAGCCTCAAAGGGACTTTTAGTTAGAGCATCTAAAACCAGATTTAAATCCCAGGGAGGAATTTTCTGAATTACTACAGGTCTAGACCTACTACATGATTTAATGAAACGGGCTACCCACTTATTGGAGGCTAAATTACAATGATACAAAGCTCCTAATGCTGACACCTGAATCTTAAGCGTATTGGTAGCCAATCCTAGTTGTAAGCCTGCTTGTAGAAACTCTAAAATAGCACCCACAGGAGCCTCGTCCCACAAAGGTTGTCCTAAAAACTCTAGAAACCTCTTCCATGTCCTACCATAAATTCTCGATGTAATCGGCTTCCTACTTCTCAACAGGGTGGAGATTAGCCCTGACGAGAATCCCTGTCGGCTTAGTAATGCCCTCTCAAATTCCAGGCTGCCAGATAGAAGCCCTTCACTTGAGAATGGCATACTGGACCCTGGGTAAGCAGGTCCAGAACCTCTGGTAGGATCCATGGATCTGGATCGGTTACCGACATTTGCCTTAGGAGAGAAAACCATGGTCTCTTCGGCCAAAATGGAGCAATCAGAATCACTATTGCTTGCTCCATCCTGATCTTACTTACTACTACCGGAATTAATGCTATCGGTGGAAACACGTAAGCGAAGCTGAACTTCCACGGTATTCGGAGGGCATCTACTGCAACCGGGTTCCCCCTCGGGTCTAACGAGCAGAACCTCTCCACCTTCCTGTTGTGAAGCGTGGCAAACAAGTCTATTACCGGTTCGCCCCAGGCCTGCACTATTTGTTGGAACACCCTGGGATTCAGCGACCATTCTCCCTGTCTTAGCTTTTTGCGACTTAAGTAGTCCGCCTTCGTGTTTTCGACCCCCTTTATGTGCAGAGCGGTGAGGGACAGTAGGTGAGATTCTGCTAATTGAAGAAGCACCGATGTTGCCCTCGTGATTGAAAGGGACCTCGTTCCCCCCTGATGATTGATATAGGCTACTACTGCGTAATTGTTGGACATCACTCTGGTATGACGACCCTGAAGGATTGGAAGGAAATGTCTTACTGCCCTTTCTACAGCCCATAACTCTTTTATATTGGATGTCTGACGTTTTTCTGTATGGGACCAGGATCCCTGTCACGTCTTCTATCGGAGTTAGCCACTGAACCCCTGAGCTCAAGTGATCCCTTACTGACCACCAGACTAGGGAATCTGACGCGTATCGAGAGGTGAATTTTTCCCTCCAAATGCCCTTCTAACAACCTTTGTGTTGACAGGAACTCCCACTGTAATTGCCTCAGGTGAAACTGTGCCCATTTTACAGCGGGAATACAGGATGTTAGTGACCCTAGCAGGGACATCGCCTTTCTTAGTGTCATCACAGGCTGATGTATCGCCAATTCCACAAGACTTTGTATTTTGGATATTTTGCTCTCCGACAGGAGACAGTTGACGCGTGGAGTCCAGAACCAACCCCAGGAAGGACTGAACTTTCTCTGGTGTTAATCTCGACTTGGCGACATTTATTTCCCAACCTAACACTGCTAGGGTCGTAGTCACTTCTTCTATTTGTGCAAGACAGTGATCCACTGATCTGCCTACTACAAGGAAGTCGTCTAGGTATGGAACAATGACTATATCCCGGGAACGGAGGAAGGACATGACCTCTGACGTTAATTTTGGAAATATTCTTGGCGCTATCGATAGACCAAATGGAAGGGCAGCATACTGGTAGTGTTTGAGTTGCCCTTGGACAAACACTGCTACCCTCAGAAATTTTTGATAGTCCCGATGAATTGGGACATGGTAGTAACATAGTAACATAGTTAGTAAGGCCGAAAAAAGACATTTGTCCATCCAGTTCAGCCTATATTCCATCATAATAAATCCCCAGATTTACGTCCTTCTACAGAACCTAATAATTGTATGATACAATATTGTTCTGCTCCAGGAAGACATCCAGGCCTCTCTTGAACCCCTCGACTGAGTTCGCCATCACCACCTCCTCAGGCAAGCAATTCCAGATTCTCACTGCCCTAACAGTAAAGAATCCTCTTCTATGTTGGTGGAAAAACCTTCTCTCCTCCAGACGCAAAGAATGCCCCCTTGTGCCCGTCACCTTCCTTGGTATAAACAAATCCTCAGCGAGATATTTGTATTGTCCCCTTATATACTTATACATGGTTATTAGATCGCCCCTCAGTCGTCTTTTTATAGTAAGCGTCTTTTAAGTCTATAGCTGCCATGAAGAAGTCCAGGAACAGCATCTTTATCGCTGAGCTTACCGACTCCATTTTGAAGGAGTAATTTATTATTGATCGATTGAGCTTTCTTAAGTTGACAATAGTCCTTAGTGAGCCATCTGGTTTTCGTATCAAAAAGAGAGGGGAATAAAACCCTTATCCCTTTTCTTCCCTTGGAACTTCTACTAGGACCTTTTTTAGAACTAGCCCCAATACCTCTGTTTCCAGAGCTAGCTGTTCCTCTGGAAGTTTTCTGCATGGTGTCAACACAAAAGTCTGTCGAGGTGGATGCATAAATTTTATTTTTAGTCCGTCGCTGACAACATTTAACGCCCAATGACTGGGGGAAATACTTAACCAGGCATGAAGAAAGAAAGAGCCTTCCCCCTACTTCTGGCTTGGCGTCATTGGGAGGGCTTTTTTGTGGATGTGGAGGGGCCCTTAAACATGTACCCAGATCCTTTTCTATCTCTATAGTCCCAGTTCCTTCTATCTCCCGGAGGGCGACCTCTATTGAATCTTCCTCACCGAAAATAAGGCCTTCTGATATCCACTGGAAAGCGAGGAAAACCTTTTTTCTTGTCGCCTGCTTTTTCTAAAATGTCCTCCAGCTTCTGACCAAAGAGGAATTTGCTGTCGCACGGAATGGAACAGAGTCTATTTTTTCAGGGTAAGTCCCCTGGTCACCCCTTTAACCACAAGGTATGTCTTGCCGCGTTAGACAATCCCGCTGCCCTAGCTGCTAGTCTTACAGAGTCTGCTGAGGAATCTGCTATAAATGCTGCCGCTCCTTGTGCCATTGCCATATTGGCTAGGACCTCTTCTCTCGGCACTCTAGATTTCAACTGATCCTCTATTTGTTGCAGCCAGACAATAAGAGAGCGGGCAACACATGTTCCAGCTATTGCCGGTTTTAGACCTCCTGCGGCTGCCTCCCAGGTATGTTTTAAAAAAGCATCCGCTTTTTTATCTAAAGGGTCTCTTAGGACGCCTGAATCTACTAAGGGTAGGGATGACCTTTTAGATGACCTAGCCACCGCACCATCAATTTTAGGGGCTTTATCCCATACTTCTGAATCCTTTTCCTCAAAAGGATATCGTCTCTTAGAAGCTGAGGGAAGACTACCAGACTTCTCAGGCTTCTTCCACTCTTTTTCTATAAGGGTTTTAACTTTAGTATTTACTGGGAAGGTACGCATCCTCTTCTCCTCCAAACCACCAAACATAACGTCCTCTACCGATCTGGACTCTTTCTCATCCTTAAGGCCCATTGTAGCCCTAACTGATTTTTTACCAGTTTATCTGTATTCTCAGTTAGGAAGCATGGTCGGCCCCCAACATCGCTATCTGAAGAGGAGCCAGAGAACACAGAAGAGGATGAACATGGAGACAGGGGTCCCTCTTTATATTCCTCGTCAGACTGAGGGGGTACCAGAATCCGAAACAGTCTCTAGGATCTTGCTACTTCTCTTTTTAAGAACTGATTTTAAAGACCCTTTAACCTCTGCCCTAATCATGGCCCTGAGGCTAGCGGCAGTCAGGGGATTCAGCCTGAATAGTTTTTTGGATGCAGTCCGCACAGAGGCTTTTCTGCCATTGGACTGCTAGCGGGGCTTTGCAGAGGGCACATTCTTTGTTCTTGGACTTGGCACTAGCCTTCCTCGGCACCTGACAAGCAAGCAGAGAAATGTAGCCCATTACCACCAATGTGACATTCACGAAGATCACTCACCACCCGCTGACACTCAAGGGTACCGGATTTTGAGGCTGATCTGGAGTACGGATAACGTCCCTCCTAGAAGCTGAGGAGTCCTGCGACTTTCTATCCGGACGACTGCCGCTTCTCCTCTTAGTATGCTGGTGAGCAGATATAGCACCTGGTAAGATCTCTTGCTGCTGCTGGTGCTGCTGTGGAGATAACTGTTGTGAGTGCTGCTCCATACAATCCTCCATAGCGGAGCTCTGTAGATGTGAGCACTTTTCCTGTGGACTCACCCCCTTTTGAAGGGTGATCCACTCTGCTCACCGCCTCATCCGGTACAAAAAACTGCTCCTCCCCCACCTCTGGGCCCACCAGGAGACCGCCAGAAGGTCCCTGTGACTCGGCAGCGTCAGCCTATGGGTGCCGCCATCTTGAATCCAGCATGCAGCAGTGACGTCATGCAGGCACGCCCATTCCCAGTGTGCCCTGCGCGCAACACCTGCCGCGCACCTGGAAGCTAGGCCAGGGCCGAAGGCAGCAGCAGAGGGGGCAGAGAGCGGCGTGGCAGCCGCAGAAGAGCCACAGGACTCCGGACTGCGCTGCCCAATGCCCGCACGTGCGCAAAGGCCCCAGGACCTGCGAACGGCACTTCCACAACCTGAAGGCCGGCATACAGGCATCCTGCCTGTTCTTCCAGTGCCGGGACAGGAGTGGGTGAGCCCTTTTATTTCAGTAGGTTTCCTGTCCTGACTGGGTGGATCCCCTCTCAGGTGTGTTGTCATGGGAGACGGGAAAAAACTCCTTTGGTATCTGACAATATAAAAAGGGGTGAACCTGATATATTCCCCTCTGCAAAAGAACTAACATCTCCTAATGTTATGTGTACATACCACCTATACAGACCATTGTGTATCAATGGTTACATACTACCGTATATTGAAAAATGATCTAATATTGTATTTATACTTCACTGTCTCGATCTGTCCCCTATTTCATGCTGATTTACATTCAAGGGCAGATGGAAGGGAGAATAAATGCAGAATCAGACCATTCAGGCTTTGTTAAAATTTGCAACAACAAAAAAGACATACAGTAAGTCTGGATATTCACTTTGAGCAATAAATGGTAGGATATGTTTAAATCAAAGAAATCACAATTTTGCTTTTTTATGCATTGGAATGAAAAGAAGTGCTAAATCTGGTATATCCTTTAAAGGGACTCTGTCACCTGAATTTGGAGGGAACAATCTTCAGCCATAGGGGCGGGGTTTTCGGGAGTTTGATTCACCCTTTCCTTACCCGCTGGCTGCATGCTGGCTTCAATATTGGATTGAAGTTCATTCTCTGTCCTCCGTAGTACACGCCTGCACAAGGCAATCTTACCTCGCGCAGGCGTGTACTACGGAGGACAGAGAATGAACTTCAATCCAATATTGAAGCCAGCATGCAGCCAGCGGGTAAGGAAAGGGTGAATCAAACTCCCGAAAACCCCGCCCCTATGGATGAAGAGTGTTCCCTCCAAATTCAGGTGACAGAGTCCCTTTAACTTTCATAGTATATTCTATCTTCATATTATCACTAGCCTATTTATTTTGTGTTACCTCGAACTGAATGTATTTAAAGAGATTGAAGCGTTCTGCATACAGATTGAGGTATTCCAAGATCTTCGAATGATGCAGATATACAGGAAAGTCTTCAGGCATCGGGAAATCACTGTAGCACATCATCTCTTTGGAAGTATTTGTGAACAGTGAATTATACATACTAGCTTGATCTTCTTCCACAGCATCCTATAGGAATATAGACTAGTGAAAACGACAGCACTGATGGGATAAATATGAAAGGAACAATCTACTGGTATGTAGTTGAGAACATTTGGCACATTATTCAATCCAGAAGTAATGAACAACCACAAAACCACCAAAGAGGGAGGCTGGAGAACCTTCATCTACCCCTAATTCCTGATAATTCACACCAACTATTAACCAAACAATATCTGGTTTACTGATATATATATATATATTTGGGACAGATGTACTAACTGTGTTTAAATTTGTAGACAGGCAGTGTGAAAATTCAGTCACATGTAAAAGTTTGAAAACCACTGGTGAAAATTACTGTTATTGTAAACAGTTAAGTAAGATGAAGATGAAATCTATAAAAGGTCTAAAGTTAAAAGATGACACATTTCCTTTCTATTTTGGACAAATATATATATAATTTTCATCTTTTACATTTTAGAAATTACAAAAAAAGAAAATTAGCTGATTCAAAAGTTTTGTCACCCTTGGAGATTTGTGTGATCAGACAACCTTGACCAAGGTTTCTGACCTTAGCCTGTTATGATTATGGCTTGTTCACTATAATTTATAGAAATGGTCAGGTGATGCCTATTTCCCAGATTTATAGAAGCCAAGCCTCTTCTAACCTTGTGCCAAAAAACAACAGCCATGGGTTCTTCTAAGCAGCTGACAAGCACTCTGAAAATGAAAATGGTGGAGGCCCACAAAAACATAAGGCTATAAGAAGATATCAAAGTGTTTTCAAGTTACCCGTTCTTCAGTTCTAAATGTAACTAAGAAATGGCATTTAACAGGTACAGTGGAGGTCAAGCTAAAGTCTGGAAGACCAAGCAAAATTTCAGAGACAGCTGCTCATAGGATTGCTAGAGAGGCAAATCATAACACCTGCTTGACTGCAAAAGACCTTCAGAAAGATTTAGCAGATTGTTCTACACTCCCTGACAGAAGTTATGTCGATTATCCATGTTATGTAAATTAAAGCTTATAACCTGACGTTAAATTCATCCATTGGTTGTATAAATTATTCTTTTGAAAGCTGAAACCCTCCGAAATGTGGTTTAGGTTAAGAAAATAAATTGGCATCAATGCAGAAATATTGATCAGTTAATGGACACAGAATGGTTAGGTTTTGGCAAGACAAAAGTTTTGTCGCCCAAAGAAAGTAATGTGATATTCAAACAAATAATTAACTTAACCTCTTCACGACATGCGTCGTACTAGTATGGCGCATGTCGTGTCTCCCCCTTTGATGTGGGCTCCGGCGCTGAGCCCACATCAAAGTCGGGATATGTCAGCTGTTTTGTACACCTGACATGTGCGCGCAATAGCGGCAGGTGGAATCGCGATTCACCCGCCACTATTAACTAGTTAAATGCCGCTGTCAAACACTGACAGCGGCATTCAACTACTGCTTCCAGCCATTGGGCCGGAAATGCGCGCGTCATGTGATCGGGGGTCAGCGATGCATCGGCATAACAACCAGAGGTCTCCTTGAGACCTCTATGGTTGTTGATGCCGACTTGCTGTGAGCGCCAATCTGTGGCCGGCGCTCATAGCAAGCCTGTAATTCAGCTGCATACATAGTGATCGCTCCTATGCAGCAGAGCCGATCCAGTTGTGCCAGCTTCTAGGCTCCCATGGAGGCTATTGAAGCATGGCAAAAGTTAAAAGAAAAAGTTTTAAAAAATAGGAAAAAAATAAAAAAAATATAAAAGTTTAAATCACCCCCCTTTTGCCCCATTCAAAATAAAACAATTAAAAAAAAAATCAAACATGCACATATTTGGTATCGCCGCGTTCAGAATCGCCCGATCTATCAATTAAAAAAAGGATTAACCTGATCGCTAAACGGTGTAGCGAGAAAAAAATTCATTAAAATGCAACAATGGGCGATCAAATGAACGTATCTGAACAAAAGTGGTATCGTTAAAAACGTCAGCTCGGCACGCAAAAAATAAGCCCTCACCCGACCCAAGATCCCAAAAAATGGACACGCTATGGGTATCGGAAAATGGCGCAATTTTTTTTTTTTGCAAAGCTTGGAATTTTTTTTTCACCAGTTAGATAAAAATTAACCTAGACATCTTTGGTGTCTATGTACTCGTAATGACCTGGAGAATCATAATGGCAGGTCAGTTTTAGCATTTAGTGAACCTAGCAAAAAAGCCAAACAAAAAATAAGTGTGGGATTGTACTTTTTTTTCAATTTCACCACTCTTGGAATTTTTCTCCCGTTTTCTAGTACAAGACATGGTAAAACCAAAAGTACAACTCGTCCCGCAAAAAATAAGACCTCACATGGCCATACTGACGGAAACATAAAAAGGTTACGGCTCTGGGAAGGAGGGGAGCAAAAAACGAAAACGCAAAAACGAGAAAGGGCTGCATCTTGAAAGGGTTAAAATACAAATATATGTTGCTTAACATTGGTGAATGAAGTTGTGGTGCTATTAGAGTCATATTTAATATTTTGTGTGACTTCCATGAGCTTAAAGAACTGCATCCATGCGGTTCAACAATGATTCATACAATTTATTATTGAATTCATCAGAATTAGCAAAGAATGCAGTCTTGCATGCCTCGAGTTCATCTAGATTCTTTGGTTTTATCTTCTAAGCTTCCTCTTTCATCCTACCCCAAACATGCTCAATGATGTTCATGTCTGGTGTCTGGGCTGGCCAGTCCTTTGAGACCTTGATCTTTTTTGCCTGGACGAACTTCATTGTAGAGATGGATGTATGAGATGGAGCACCATCCTGCTGCAGAATTTGACCCCTTTTATGGTTTGGAATATAAGAGGTAGCTACAGTTAGGGCCAGAAATATTTGGACAGTGACACAATTTTCGCGAGTTGGGCTCTGCATGCCACCACATTGGATTTGAAATGAAACCTCTACAACAGAATTCAGGTGCAGATTGTAACGTTTAATTTGAAGGGTTGAACAAAAATATCTGATAGAAAATGTAGGAATTGTACACATTTCTTTACAAACACTCCACATTTTAGGAGGTCAAAAGTAATTGGACAAATAAACATAACCCAAACAAAATATTTTTATTTTCAATATTTTGTTGCAAATCCTTTGGAGGCAATCACTGCCTTAAGTCTGGAACCCATGGACATCACCAAACGCTGGGTTTCCTCCTTCTTAATGCTTTGCCAGGCCTTTACAGCCGCAGCCTTCAGGTCTTGCTTGTTTGTGGGTCTTTCCGTCTTAAGTCTGGATTTGAGCAAGTGAAATGCATGCTCAATTGGGTTTAGATCTGGAGATTGACTTGTCCATTGCAGAATGTTCCACTTTTTGGCACTCATGAACTCCTGGGTAGCTTTGGCTGTATGCTTGGGGTCATTGTCCATCTGTACTATGAAGCGCCGTCCAATCAACTTTGCAGCATTTGGCTGAATCTGGGCTGAAAGTATATCCCGGTACACTTCAGAATTCATCCGGCTACTCTTGTCTGCTCTTATGTCATCAATAAACACAAGTGACCCAGTGCCATTGAAAGCCATGCATGCCCATGCCATCACGTTGCCTCCACCATGTTTTACAGAGGATGTGGTGTGCCTTGGATCATGTGCCGTTCCCTTTCTTCTCCAAACTTTTTTCTTCTCATCATTCTGGTACAGGTTGACCTTTGTCTCATCTGTCCATAGAATACTTTTCCAGAACTGAGCTGGCTTCTTGAGGTGTTTTTCTGCAAATTTAACTCTGGCCTGTCTATTTTTGGTATTGATGAATGGTTTGCATCTAGATGTGAACCCTTTGTATTTACTGTCATGGAGTTTTCTCTTTACTGTTGACTTAGAGACAGATACACCTACTTCACTGAGAGTGTTCTGGACTTCAGTTGATGTTGTGAACGGGTTCTTCTTCACCAAATTAAGTATGCGGCGATCATCCACCACTGTTGTCATCCGTGGATGCCCAGGCCTTTTTGAGTTCCTGTTACGCTCACGCCCTGACTGGTGGGCGTGAGCTCGGGGGTTTTGTGGCCCCACTGTGCCACAAACCAGACTACCCTGGAAGGGGCGTGACTATAACAGCTGCCTGGGTTTTCACTGGAGCCTCTGATGGTGAGGACAGGCTTGTGCAGCAGGCAGCTGCCAGGTGCTACTCCAGGGTGGTGTCTGGCTGTGGCTGCTGATCCCACTTGGGAGACAGGAAGACCAGGATTGGTGCGGGCATTAGGCAGGACTGGCAGAAGAGCACGGCTGGAACACAGACGAGTAGGCTGGCACGGCTGAGACAGGGCTGGCAGAGAACACAGGGCTGGCAGAGACACGGCAGGAAACAGGACTGGCTAGGACGGCAGGAACACAGGACTGGAAGGCAGGGCAGGAACGGCAGGACTGGCAGGAACACAGGATTGGGAGGCACGGCAGAGAACACAGGACTGGTTGATGTGGTATATGAAGGAACAGATAAGGGCCTGTTCACACTGGACGTGCAGGTACAGATATGTAGTTTGGAACACAGGGCTGGCAGAGACACGGCAAAGAACACAGGGCTTGCTAGGACGGCAGGAGACACAGGACTGACTTAGGACGGCAGGAGACAGGACTGGCTGATGAGATATTAGAATCAGGCTGCACTCAAATGACACCCGAGTGCAGTCCAATTGTGAGTGAGATGAAGGAACAGGTAGGGATATATAGTTTGGAGGAACAGGTAGGGACCTGTTCACACAGGAGAGGAGTGAAAGACTGCAGATAGGAATGGAAAAGCAGCAAGCGGTAGCGTAGCGACAAAAGCTGAGCAGAGCCACAAAGAATGTGGAGAGAAGCTGCAGCAAGAGATACTGCAGAAGCTAAGCAAAATGGAACCGCAAGGATTGCAGAGGGGAACTGCAGCAAGAGGTTTCTGCAGCAACGGGAGCGGAGCAGAGCAAGACGGAGCAGAACCGCAGAAGTGCGGAGCAGCGGCAAAGCCACCAAGATGCAGAGCAGGCAGAGCCGCAAGAGTGCGGAGTGCAAGCAGACCGAGAACACAAGGAAAGACACAGCAGGGAAGGAAGCCACACACAAGGAGACCGAGACAAGACTAAGTACAGACAAGGCAATGGAACGAGACACAAGGACAAAGACACAGGGACCAGGATATTCTGCCTCCTGGAGGGCGGACAAAGATAAAGGCAAATGCACAGAGAAAAGCCTCCAGAGAGGGAGCAACACAGAGCTAGACCTGGCAAACTCAGAAGCAAAACACTAACTGAGCAAACACATTGCACAGGCCCAGACCACAGGGTGGAGCTGCACTATATACAGGAGGCCTCTCGGTAATTGGTCAGGAACTGATTGGACAGGTGCACCTGATTCCTATAAGAACCAGAGAGTTCAGGCGCCGGCCCCCTATACACATAGCCATGAGGCATGTACAGAGCAGAGGAACAGACTATGGAGCTGGCATGAAACAGAAACCACATCATGACCTGGAGCAGTGGGTAAGATTGTGTGAGAGATGTGAGGCCATGCCGTGATGCCAGCAGAGTTGTTACAGTACCCCCCCCTTTACGGCCCCTCCTCTTCAAGCCCGCCAGAACAACCTGTAGAAGAAGGATAGGAGCACACATAGTCATAGCCATCACAACATTCCTTTCGTAGAATGAGGTATTTGAGACATTAGAGATCTCAGGATGCTCAGTCTCTTTGAGTCCAGTACGATCAGCTTCCCACACAGAAGACACAAGGGACAGGATTTCTTTCACCTGGTTAATTGAAAGCAGGGACTTGGAAGCTTTCGATTTGACCACAACATAATGTGATTCATTGGAAACTGAAGACACGTTCACTGGATCCAACTTTAGCCCATCATTACAAGAAAATTGGACCTTCTCCTTTAGACCGGTGGGAAGCAGAGATGAGAATACTTCTGTCTTGGGATCTTCACCAAATAGCCAGATGGAAACTGGAGGCATACATACAGGAAACATCTTCAGCCTGGTACCCTGAAAAAACTGGACCTCCTCTTCTAGATTAGAGGATGAGTAAGTCTCTGTCTTAGTATCAAGTAGCCACTTGGAAGCAGAAGACATACATTCAGGAAGCCCCATCAGCTTGTTACTCAGACAAAACTGGACCATCTCTTCCTCCGGACTGGTGAAGAACAGAGATGCAAGAGCTTCAACGTCTTTATCCACCTGCCACATGGAATCTGAAGGCATCATTACAGGAAGCATCTTCTTCCCAAAGTTCAGGGAAAAATTTTTAAGTGACAGGGATGTTCCTGGGAACTGGTCACTGGAGGTGTGCGGAGAGGACGCCACTGCTTTCTTTACTTCAGTGAGGTCAGCACACCGTGACTCAATAGCCAGCTGTTTAGGTGGCGAAGATATCAACACTGTAGATTGACCTAGCAGTTTAGGAACAAGAAACTTCTGGAGACTTGATAGTTCCAAACGCAGAACCACGCTGGGTCTTTGGACCGGAACGGGCAGCAGAGTATCCGGTTCAGAACGACCGACGGGCGGACTGGTCAACC
Organism: Ranitomeya imitator; assembly: GCF_032444005.1. Taxonomy (NCBI): domain Eukaryota; kingdom Metazoa; phylum Chordata; class Amphibia; order Anura; family Dendrobatidae; genus Ranitomeya; species Ranitomeya imitator. Next base: position 142,528,639 of record NC_091289.1, read on the forward strand.
AGTGGAAAACAAATCTCTCCGCATACAATGCTCCGATTTGGAGCTGTAGTTGTCCCTTCAACACTGGACTGTTCATAAGTAGGACTCGGCAATCACCAAACACCTTCACAGGATTCTGGAGCAGTGGAACAGGAATCACACTTAGACTCCGTCTGGTTAGCAGCTTTAACACATCTGCAGGACCGAAGCTCCCACAAGGCACTGGAACAGACTCAGACTTTAGCGGAAGGGAGTTATTCTCACCAAGGGCAGTCTCTCCTACTGGCCCGAGGTTTTGGAGCTTTAGATCCCCTGGACAGAGGTCTTCCAGGTGTTCCTCACAACAGCAGCGACGTAGTAAGCCCTTCTTACGACTGGTCTTAGACTGATGCTTTGCCAGTCCACTCTTGACAGTCTTTTTGGGTTCTATTAGAGTAGCTGCTTTAACGGGTAGAGGAACTGGAGGATCACAGACGGTCATGGCTTGACGTGGAGGTTTCTTCACGGGTTTCGCCCGTCTGGAGCGCCTCTCGGATCTAGATGGGGAAGACTTCACAGGAGCAGCAGGACGAGGCTTGTCAAAGACTTTACGGAAGGCCACCAGGAAGGCCCCAAGACTCATGACGATAGGATCCCCTGCTTCCCAGAGGGGACAAATCCATAATAAAGCATCTCCTGCTAGGTAGGACATGATGTAGGCCACCTTAATCCGGTCAGAGGGAAAACAAGCTGCATTCTGCAGGATGTAGCGCAAGCACTGTTCCAGGAAGCTTTGGCATTCCTCAGGATTCCCATAGAACCTAGGTGGGTCTGCTGGGTTGTGCTCTTCCTCATAGGCCCGGAGTTGATCGTAGAGAGCGTTAGAAATTATGATTGGGCCCGAGGTCTCCTCAATTGGAACGACACAGGGCGGAACAAATTCTTCAGCTTGCTCATACCAGTAGACAGAAAGTTCATCATGCTCTGAGAGCGGTAGGACATGGGATACAGCGGAGACAATGGCCTGTGCAAACTGTTACGCTCACGCCCTGACTGGTGGGCGTGAGCTCGGGGGTTTTGTGGCCCCACTGTGCCACAAACCAGACTACCCTGGAAGGGGCGTGACTATAACAGCTGCCTGGGTTTTCACTGGAGCCTCTGATGGTGAGGACAGGCTTGTGCAGCAGGCAGCTGCCAGGTGCTACTCCAGGGTGGTGTCTGGCTGTGGCTGCTGATCCCACTTGGGAGACAGGAAGACCAGGATTGGTGCGGGCATTAGGCAGGACTGGCAGAAGAGCACGGCTGGAACACAGACGAGTAGGCTGGCACGGCTGAGACAGGGCTGGCAGAGAACACAGGGCTGGCAGAGACACGGCAGGAAACAGGACTGGCTAGGACGGCAGGAACACAGGACTGGAAGGCAGGGCAGGAACGGCAGGACTGGCAGGAACACAGGATTGGGAGGCACGGCAGAGAACACAGGACTGGTTGATGTGGTATATGAAGGAACAGATAAGGGCCTGTTCACACTGGACGTGCAGGTACAGATATGTAGTTTGGAACACAGGGCTGGCAGAGACACGGCAAAGAACACAGGGCTTGCTAGGACGGCAGGAGACACAGGACTGACTTAGGACGGCAGGAGACAGGACTGGCTGATGAGATATTAGAATCAGGCTGCACTCAAATGACACCCGAGTGCAGTCCAATTGTGAGTGAGATGAAGGAACAGGTAGGGATATATAGTTTGGAGGAACAGGTAGGGACCTGTTCACACAGGAGAGGAGTGAAAGACTGCAGATAGGAATGGAAAAGCAGCAAGCGGTAGCGTAGCGACAAAAGCTGAGCAGAGCCACAAAGAATGTGGAGAGAAGCTGCAGCAAGAGATACTGCAGAAGCTAAGCAAAATGGAACCGCAAGGATTGCAGAGGGGAACTGCAGCAAGAGGTTTCTGCAGCAACGGGAGCGGAGCAGAGCAAGACGGAGCAGAACCGCAGAAGTGCGAAACAGCGGCAAAGCCACCAAGATGCAGAGCAGGCAGAGCCGCAAGAGTGCGGAGTGCAAGCAGACCGAGAACACAAGGAAAGACACAGCAGGGAAGGAAGCCACACACAAGGAGACCGAGACAAGACTAAGTACAGACAAGGCAATGGAACGAGACACAAGGACAAAGACACAGGGACAAAGACACAGGGACCAGGATATTCTGCCTCCTGGAGGGCGGACAAAGATAAAGGCAAATGCACAGAGAAAAGCCTCCAGAGAGGGAGCAACACAGAGCTAGACCTGGCAAACTCAGAAGCAAAACACTAACTGAGCAAACACATTGCACAGGCCCAGACCACAGGGTGGAGCTGCACTATATACAGGAGGCCTCTCGGTAATTGGTCAGGAACTGATTGGACAGGTGCACCTGATTCCTATAAGAACCAGAGAGTTCAGGCGCCGGCCCCCTATACACATAGCCATGAGGCATGTACAGAGCAGAGGAACAGACTATGGAGCTGGCATGAAACAGAAACCACATCATGGCCTGGAGCAGTGGGTAAGATTGTGTGAGAGATGTGAGGCCATGCCGTGATGCCAGCAGAGTTGTTACAGTTCCCAAGCTCACCAGTCAATTCCTTTTTTCTCAGAATGTACCCAACTGTTGATTTTGCTACTCCAAGCATGTCTGCTATCTCTCTGATGGATTTTTTTCTTTTTTTTCAGCCTCAGGATGTTCTGCTTCACCTCAATTGAGAGTTCCTTTGACCGCATGTTGTCTGCTCACAGCAACAGCTTCCAAATGCAAAACCACACACCTGGAATCCACCCCTGACCTTTTAACTACTTCATTGATTACAGGTTAACGAGGGAGACGCCTTCAGAGTTAATTGCAGCCCTTAGAGTCCATTGTCCAATTACTTTTGGTCCCTTGAAAAAGAGGACGCTATGCATTACAGAGCTATGATTCCTAAACCCTTTCTCCGATTTGGATGTGGAAACTATCATATTGCAGCTGGGAGTGTGCACTTTCAGCCCATATTACATATATAATTTTATTTCTGAACATGTTTTTGTAAACAGCTAAAATAACAAAACTTGTGTCACTGTCCAAATATTTCTGGCCCTAACTGTAATTCTGCTTGATATTTTAGGCTATTGATATTGCCTTCCACCTTGCAAATGTTTTGCACACCCCCATACTGAATGTAACCCCAGACCATGATCTTTCCATCACCAAATTTAACTGTTTTCTGGGTGTATTTTGGATCCATACGGGCTCCAGTAGGTCTCCTGCAATATTTGCAGCGGCTGTGGTGTAATTCTACTGAAGATTCATCAGAGAAATCCACCTTCTGCCACTTTTCCAGCATCCATCTGTTTAGCAGGCTGTGGGACTTTGCAAATGCCACACGGCTTTTTATTTGCCTTTTGTTTAGTGCTGGCTTCTGGGCACTGATTTGGCCATGGAGGCCATTTCGAGACAGAATCCTACAAACTGTTCTAGTTGACACAGGGACTTGAGGTGACCAGGCCTGTTGGTGCTCTGTTGCAGTGGAAGAGGAGCTTGCTTTGGATTTTCTAACCAACAAACGTTCCTCCTGAGCAGTTGTCTTGCGGGGTCTGCCGGACGTGGGCTTCTCAAACACATCTCCAGTCTCTTCAAATCTTTTTTTAATTCCTTGTACTTGATGCTGACACATATTAAAGGTGCCAGCCACCTCTGTAGTGGATCTGGTCTTCAGCCTCTTGATAATCCAGGCTTTGGTCGCAGGGTGGATTTTTGGCATGTTGTCAGAGCTCAAGTTGCAGTTCAAGTGAAGGTCTGGGGTGCTGGGTTTCTTTTTACACACACACTAATTAAACGATCATTTATTGAGCACAGGTAAGGATGTAAACTAGGATTGGGTGCATTATATGACCAGGTGACAAAACTTTAGTCTTGCCAAAATCTGACCATTTTGTGTCCATGATTAATATTTCTGCATTGATGCCAATTTATTTTCTTAACCTAAACCACATTTTGGAGGGTTTCAGCTTTCAAAAGAATAATTTATACAACCAATGGATGAATTTAACGTCAGGTTATAAGCTTTTGTTTACATAACATGGATAAGCGACATAACTTCTGTCAGCGAGTGTACTGTTCAGAGATACCTGCATAAATATGGCCTTGATCGAAGAGTCATCAGAAGAAAACCTCTTCTGTGTCCTCACCATAAAATTCAGGGACAGAAGTATGCAACAGAACATCGAAATAAGCCTGATGCATTTTAGAAACAAGTCATGGATCATTGAGGTTAAAATAATGCATGGCGAAAAAGGTCATAGAATTTCAGGAAAAGAACATTTTGCCAACCATTAGGCATGGGGGTGGATCAATCATGCTTTGGGATTTATGTTGCATTCAATGGCATGGGGAACATTTCACAGGTAGAGAGAAGAATGGATTTAATGAAATTTCAACTAATTTTTAATGCAAACATATCATCTATAAAAAAGCTGAAGTTGAAAAGAGGATGGCTTCTTCAAATGAATAATGATCCTAAACACACTTCATAATCTACAAAAGACTACCTCAAAAGATGCAAGCTGAAGGTTTTACAATGGCCCTCACAGTCCCCTGATCTGAGCATCATTGAAAATCTGTGGCTAGCAAAATAGCAGTGCATGCAAGACGACCCAGGAATCTCACAGAACTGGAAGAATTTTCCAATAAAAAATGGTTAAAAATCCCTCAAACAAGAATTGAAAGACTCTTAGCTAGATACAAAAAGCGTTTACAAGCTGTTATACTTTCAATAGGGAGTACTACTACATACAAATCATGCAGGATGCTCAAACTGTTGTATTGGCTCATTTTCCCTTTTGTAATTCTTAAAATGTAATAGATGAAAATGTATTTTTTTAATTTGCGTAAAATACTAAGGAAATGTGTCAGCTTTAACTTTAGGTCTTTTAGAGATCATTTCATTTTTAACTTGCTTAACTGTTCACAATAACAGTAATTTTGACCAGGGATGCCCAAACTTTTATATGCCACTGTAATATATACTGTGGTAAATAGGCTCACTCAGCTGCGCACAGAGGTAGACACAGGTACAGTGTGTCTTTAATTATTCCTCTAGTTTACTAGACATATGGCATAAACCAACAAAGTGAAAATAAACATGGCCCTACAGGCAAAACAGGAAAAAAAACAAAGAATTATACAGTCTCCGCAGCTTTGGGGATCCGCACGCTCAGGATATAACAGCTAGGTTCAATATGATAAACAACCACTTCTCTGGAGATTCCAGCTCCAGCCCCACTGAACACTGCCACTGGAGGCCGACTATTTAAACACCAGACCATACCCTGGAGTGGAGATAAGATGTGCAAAGCTCTTTGGTCTTGCCCATGATGTAGACTCAGAGGATAGAGTCTGACTGATTAATTGAGTATGTGGACAGGAGTCTTTTATAAACATGATTATGTAAGACAGCTGTCTCTAATGCATGTAACGAGTGGATTAGGAGCATCTAACATCTAACAGAACTCTTAATGGTTGGTAGGATGATCTGCAAAGAGGAGTGGACCAAAATTCCTCCTAACTGGCGCAAACCTCATCATCAACTACAAACAACATCTGACTGCTGTGCTTGCCAACAAGGGTTTTGCCACCAAGTATTAAGTCGTATTTGCCAAATACTTATTTCTCACTGCAAAATACAAATACATTTATACAACTTGTACAATGTGATTTTCTAGATTTTATTTTTGATATTCTATCTCTCGATATTAAAATAAACCTACCCTTAAAATTATAGATTCTTCATGTCGTTCTCAGTGGGCAAACTTACAAAATCAGCAAGGGATCAAATAATTATTTCCTTCGCTGTATGTATTCAGCGAATTTGTGAATATTCAGAAGAAGTAAGTCTGGCAGTAACTTCAAGTCCACTCATGGTACAAGGCATCAGAGGGTGTTGTTCTCCTAACAGAACCCTATAAAGTGAGTGTACTTATCACACTCACGTCTCCTTAACATCTCTTCATCAACTGTGGCTCTATCAAGCGCTTTTTGGATTTATTTTTAACATATGTTAGAAAGGATAACAATATAGTAAATGGGTGACAAATGTTAGTGGTAAGCAACAGTTGCAGCTTCTGTAATGTAATGTTGGTAGCTGTATCTGATATGTATGTTAAAACAGATAAAAATCATTATTTTAGAAGTACTTTTGAGTCACCATCTTGCAGATCAGTTACAAACCACTATGGATAGCAACATATTTTACCTGTATATGGGCACTATGCATCGGCTTATAGAGAGCCTACTACATTTTAGTAGAGAGACTTAAGGACTATATTCAGACTTGGTACTTTTCTCTATGGGATATATCATTGTGAAACGCAAACAATTAAAGAAAAAAAAATGATGCATTTTCACTGTTAATAAAAAGTCGAAAGACAGATAATGTAAATGTTCTTACCGTGTATTTCCAGACTCCACCAATTCCATCCCTCTGCTCAAAACATGTAGGTTCCAAACCTTCTTCTAAGCAACATTTGATGGCTGGGAGACCACTGCACCCCGCACCAATAATGGCCACTGTCTTGGACATACTGGAGTTATTAAAAAAATAAAGTTTGATAGCTTATTGCATAGTAAACATTATCCCATACTGTTCACTTTAAGTTAAATAAGTGCACGTTGACACTAATAGAAGGTCCATGCCTCGGGTCTTCTACTCATTCTCTGGCGTCTTCATGTTTTTTCACCACCGCTCCAGTCTTAAGGCGCCATCCTGTGACCAGCCAGAAGTTACATCACAAGCTCTCAATGCAAGCCTGTGAGCCAGAACAAGGCTCTCACAGGCTTAAATAGAAGAGCGGTCTCCGGCTTGCTCCAGCAAACACTGGATCGATCCAACAGGTTACAGATTGCTGGAAACCTACCAGAGTGACGGTGATTGAAGTGAAGAAGGCGGCAGGTAGGCATGAGGATAAGTGCAAGGACTTAAATTTTAAACTGCGTCTGTGGACAGTGACTGGTTCAAAATTAGAGTCCCCCGAGGCATCGCCCAGCCTGCTCAGCTAGACTGACAGGTCACTCCTTATTCTCTTAGAAGAAGACAGGAGTACTAAACAACACCATTAATAGCAGGTAAATCCCAAAGTAGATATAATATATTGCAACATTTTCAAGATATAAAAATATTAAAATATGTTGTCATTTCTTACTTAGTCTTCAAACATTGTAGCCCATTTTGTGCATACATTGCCCATTTATGACAAATTTGTGCATAATAATTGATAAAAAACAATCCTTATTGTCTGACAAACAATGCAAAGATTACATTTTAAGACATATTGTATGCTTGTTTGTTTTTTCAGGACAATACCTTGATCTACGACTTTCTTTGCTGTAAGAAATCTCTTCCTGTTGCACAAACAAGATTGTTAGAAGCTAATAAGTAACCCAAGTTCATATCTGCAAGGATACTGCATAACCTGTATCAGTGTAGGCATCTTAATGTTTCACAAATTAATCATTTATCTTAGATAGTACATATTACTGAACAGTTGTATCACTGATGTGTACGGATTCATTTTATGTACGTAATTGTCTTTTCAAATAAATATTTAAACGCCTAGTAAGTTAGCCTGTCAGATCCATCTTTTCCTCAAATGTACAGTTTAATATTGCTACAGCTAAATAGACAATAAACAACAACCAATATTCTATTAACACCAGTTTTCCAGCATAACTAGATTGAAAAATATATAATTTGAGCTGAAAATCATTCATCTACAATAATAATAATTTTTATTTATATAGCGCCAACATATTCTGCAGCATTTTACAATTCAACAGTTGATACACAACAGTCATAGGTAACAAAGTTAAACATAATACAATAATTAAAGCAAAGATAATGACGACCCTGCTCGCAAGAGCTTACAATCTACAATGAGTTGGTGGCGACACAAAATACAGGTGCTTATTTACATTGATAGTCTTGACCAAATGGGGATAGATAAAAGCTGCATAAGCTGCTCACCAGTATTTATAGTGCTTTTAGGTGCAGTGTATTTTGATGGAGAGTTATGTTTAGAGAAGTAGTGAATGGGCTATATATAAAAAGGACTTTGATTAAGGAACGTGATAGGTCGCCCTAAACAGATGTGTTTTTAGGGAGCGCCTAAACCTGTGTAAGTTGTGGTTAGTCCTAATTTTGGGGGGTAGAGCATTCCAGATGATTGGTGCAACTTGGGAAACTTTGACCCCTTCACAAACAAGGAATTCGCACGAAGGACCTGGAACACCATTCTGACCTTCACATGAGACTCCCAATCATCCGAAAAGACCAAAATGTCATCCAAATATACAATCATGAATCTATCCAGGTACTCTCGGAAGATGTCATGCATAAAGGACTGAAACACAGATGGAGCATTAGAAAGCCCAAATGGCATAACCAGGTACTCAAAATGGCCCTCGGGCGTATTAAATGCTGTTTTCCATTCATCGCCCTGTTTAATTCGCACAAGATTATACGCCCCTCGAAGATCTATCTTGGTGAACCAACTAGCCTCCTTAATCCGAACAAACAAATCCGACAGCAGCGGCAAAGGATACTGAAATTTGACTGTGATCTTATTAAGAAGGCGGTAATCAATACAAGGTCTCAAAGAGCCATCCTTCTTGGCCACAAAAAAGAACCCTGCTCCCAATGGTGACGACGACAGGCAAATATGACCCTTCTCCAAGGATTCCTTTATATAACTCCGCATAGCGGCGTGCTCTGGCACAGATAAATTAAACTGACGGCCCTTAGGAAACTTACTACCAGGAATCAAATTAATAGCACAATCGCAATCCCTATGAGGAGCTAGGGCACCGGATTTGGGCTCTTCAAATACATCCCGGTAATCTGATAAAAACTCAGGGACTTCAGAAGGAGTAGAAGGCGAAATTGACAACAATGGAACATCACCATGTACCCCCTGACAACCCCAGCCGGACACAGACATAGATTTCCAATCCAACACTGGATTATGGACCTGTAGCCATGGCAACTCCAAAACGACCACATCATGCAGATTATGCAACACCAAAAAGCGAATACCCTCCTGATGTGCAGGAGCCATGCACATGGTCAATTGAGTCCAGTACTGAGGCTTATTCTTGGCCAAAGGCATAGCATCAATTCCTCTCAATGGAATAGGATACTGCAAGGGCTCAAAGAAAAAACCACAGCGCCTGGCAAACTCCAAGTCCATCAAATTCAGGGCAGCGCCTGAATCCACAAATGCCATAACAGAATAGGACGACAGAGAGCAAATCAGAGTAACGGACAAAAGAAATTTAGACTGTACCGTACCAATGGTGGCAGACCTAGCGAACCGCTTAGTGCGCTTAGGACAATCGGAGATAGCATGAGTGGATTCACCACAGTAAAAACACAGCCCATTCCGACGTCTGTGTTCTTGCCGTTCAGCTCTGGTCAAAGTTCTATCACACTGCATAGGCTCAGGCCTAAGCTCAGAGAATACCGCCAGATGGTGCACAGCTTTGCGCTCACGCAAGCGCCGATCGATCTGAATGGCCAAGGACATAGACTCATTCAGACCAGCAGGCATGGGAAATCCCACCATGACATCCTTAAGGGCTTCAGAAAGACCCTTTCTGAAAATTGCCGCCAGGGCACACTCATTCCACTGAGTAAGCACAGACCACTTTCTAAACTTCTGACAGTATACCTCCGCTTCATCCTGACCCTGACACAAAGCCAGCAAGATTTTCTCTGCCTGATCCACTGAATTTGATTCATCATAAAGCAATCCAAGCGCCAGAAAAAACGCATCAACATCACGCAATGCAGGATCTCCTGGCGCAAGGGAAAATGCCCAGTCTTGAGGGTCACCACGCAACAAAGAAATAATGATTTTTACTTGTTGAACGGGGTCACCAGAGGAGCGGGGTTTCAAAGCTAGAAACAGTTTACAATTATTTTTGAAATTCAAGAACTTAGATCTATCCCCAGAAAATAAATCAGGAATAGGAATTCTAGGCTCTAACATAGGATTCTGAACCACAAAATCTTGAATGTTTTGTACCCTTGCAGTGAGATGATCCACACAAGAGGACAGACCTTGAATGTCCATATCTACACCTGTGTCCTGAACCACCCAAAGGTTTAGGGGAAAAGAAAGACAAAACACAGTGCAAAGAAAAAAAAATGGTCTCAGAACTTCTCTTATCCCTCTATTGAGATGCATTAATACTTTGGGCCAGCTGTACTGTTATGGACCTGGTGGTTAGGAGCACCCGGCACGACCTGATAGTTAAACTCATGAAGGACAAGCTCTGGGATGTGGGAACTCTGCTGACCGCAGGCCCTAATCCTATCACAACAACTAGAAATAGCTGTGGAGCGTTCCTGACTCTCCCTAGACGCCTCTTCACAGCCTCAGAGCTAGCTAGCCCTAGAGATAGAAAATAAAGCCTACCTTGCCTCAGAGAAATTCCCCAAAGGAAAAGGCAGCCCCCCACATATATTGACTGTAAGTAAAGATGAAAGTCACAAACGCAGAAATGAAACAGGTTTCAGCAAAGGGAGGCCAGACTTACTAAACAGACAGAGGATAGGAAAGGTATCTTTGCGGTCAGCACAAAAAACTACAAAAGACCACGCAGAGTGTGCAAAAAGACCTCCGCACCGACTCACGGTGCGGAGATGCCACTCTGCATCCCAGAGCTTGCAGCTAGCAAGACAAAATCATGATAACCAACTGGACAAGGAAACAATGAACAAATAATAACTATCAGGAACTTAGCTTCTGCTGGAGAAGACAGGTCACCAGAAAGATCCAAGAGCGAACTGAACCAATGCAGGAACATTGACAGCTGGCATGGAGTAACGATCTGAGTGGAGTTAAATAGAGCAGCCAACCAAAGGATAAACCACGTCAACTGTGTAAGGAACCTCAGAAGCAGCAGCTTCACTCACAGCCACCAGAGGGAGTCCATGGACAGAACTCGCTGAAGTACCATTCACGACCATAGGAGGGAGTTCGACAACAGAATTCACAAGAGCCCCCCACAAATATTGGCTGTGAGTAGGAGAGGAAAGACAAACACAGGCAGAAAACAGGATTTAGCACAAGAGGCCACTCTAGCTAAAATAGGAAAGGATAGGACAGAGTTCTGTGCGGTCAGTATTAAAACCCTTCCAAAAATATCCACAGCAGATTATACAAAAAATTCCTCCATTTAACTAAAGACGTGGATCGTATATCTGCAACTCCAGAGACTCCTAAACTCAGAGCAGGAATACAATCAAAAAACAAGCACACAGTTTGTGTGCCATAGAAAAAGAAACAGACACTTATCTTTGCTGAATTGGCAGCTAAGCAGGAGAAGCCAGACAAAGATCCAACACTTCCCAAGAAACATTGACAACTGGCAAGGACTAATGAGTCCTGCAAACCTAAATACCCCAGTCAGAATTGCAATCAGCAGATACACCTGTCCAGGACTGCAGTCCAGAGACAACTGTGTTACCACCTACAACCACCAGAGGAAGCCCAAAAGCAGAATTCACAACAGTACCCCCCCCCCTTGAGGAGGGGTCACCGAACCCTCACCAGAGCCCCCAGGCCGATCAGGATGAGCCAAATGAAAGGCACAAACCAAATCAGCGGCATGGACATCAGAGGCAGAAACCCAAGAATTATCCTCCTGGCCATAACCCTTCCATTTGACAAGGTACTGAAGCTCCCACCTCCAAAAACGGGAATCCAAAATCTTCACAACAACATATTCCAACTCCCCATCAACCAACACAGGGGCCGGAGGATCAACAGAGGGAACAACGGGCTCCACATATTTCCACAATAAAGATCTATGGAAGACATTATGGATAGCAAAAGAGGCCGGAAGCGCCAGTCGAAAAGACACCGGATTAATAATCTCAGAAATCCTATAAGGACCAATAAACCGAGGCTTAAACTTAGGAGAAGAAACCTTCAAAGGAACATGATGGGAAGACAACCAGACCAGATCCCCAACCCGAAGCCGGGAACCAACACACCGACGACGGTTAGCAAAACGTTGAGCCTCCTGAGACAACACCAAATTGTCCACCACATGAGCCCAAATCTGCTGCAACCTGTCAACCACAGAATCCACACCAGGACAGTCAGAAGGCTCAACCTGCCCAGAAGAAAAACGAGGATGAAAACCAAAATTACAAAAGAAAGGTGAAACCAAAGTAGCCGAACTAGCCCGATTATTAAGGGCAAACTCAGCCAATGGCAAGAAGGCCACCCAATCATCCTGATCAGCAGACACAAAGCATCTCAAATAAGTCTCCAAAGTCTGATTAGTTCGCTCGGTCTGGCCATTTGTCTGAGGATGAAATGCAGAAGAAAAAGACAAATCAATGCCCAGCCTAGCACAAAAGGCCCGCCAAAACCTAGAAACAAACTGGGAACCTCTGTCGGACACAATATTCTCCGGAATACCATGCAAACGGACCACATGCTGAAAAAACAACGGAACCAAATCCGAAGAGGAAGGCAATTTAGGCAAAGGCACCAAATGAACCATCTTAGAGAACCGGTCACAAACAACCCAGATAACCGACATCCTCTGGGAAACCGGAAGATCGGAAATAAAATCCATAGAAATATGCGTCCAGGGCCTCTCAGGGACCGGCAATGGCAAAAGCAACCCACTAGCATGGGAACAGCAAGGCTTAGCCCGAGCACAAGTCCCACAGGACTGCACAAAAGAACGCACATCACACGACAAAGAAGGCCACCAAAAGGACCTACCAATCAAGTCTCTGGTACCAAAAATGCCAGGATGACCAGCCAACACGGAACAGTGAACCTCAGAAATCACTCTACTAGTCCATCTGTCAGGAACAAACAGTTTCCCCACAGGACAGCGGTCAGGTTTGTCAGCCTGAAATTCCTGAAGAACCCGTCCTAAATCAGGGGAAATGGCAGAAAGGACCACCCCTTCTTTCAGAATACCGACCGGTTCAACTCCTAGAGAGGGCATCAGCCTTAATGTTCTTAGAACCCGGAAGGTACGAGACCACAAAATCAAAACGGGAAAAAAACAAGGACCATCGAGCCTGTCTAGGATTCAGCCGTTTGGCAGACTCGAGGTAAATCAAATTCTTATGATCGGTCAAGACCACAATACGGTGCTTAGCTCCCTCAAGCCAATGCCGCCACTCCTCAAATGCCCACTTCATAGCCAACAACTCCCGATTGCCGACATCATAATTGCGTTCAGCAGGCGAAAACGTACGGGAAAAGAAAGCACACGGTTTCATTAAGGAACCAACAGGATCCCTCTGAGACAAAACGGCCCCTGCCCCAATCTCAGAAGCGTCAACCTCAACCTGAAACGGAAGAGAAACATCCGGTTGGCGCAACACCGGAGCAGAAGTAAATCGACGTTTAAGCTCCTGAAATGCAGAGACAGTCGCAGAGGACCAATTCGCCACATCAGCGCCTTTCTTCGTCAAATCGGTCAAGGGTTTAACCACGCTGGAAAAATTAGCAATGAAACGGCGATAAAAATTAGCAACACCCAAAAATTTCTGAAGGCTCTTCACGGATGTGGGCTGAATCCAATCATGAATGGCCTGAACCTTAACTGGATCCATCTCTATAGACGAGGGAGAAAAAATAAAGCCCAAAAAAGAAACCTTCTGCACCCCAAAGAGACACTTAGACCCTTTCACAAACAGGGCATTGTCACGAAGGATCTGAAATACCATCCTGACCTGTTCCACATGAGACTCCCAATCATTGGAAAAAATCAAAATATCGTCCAAATATACAATCAAGAACTTATCAATATAAGTCCGGAAAATATCATGCATGAAGGACTGAAAAACAGATGGAGCATTAGTGAGCCCGAATGACATCACAAGGTATTCAAAATGGCCTTCGGGTGTGTTAAACGCAGTTTTCCATTCATCACCCTGCTTAATACGAACAAGATTATATGCCCCCCGAAGGTCAATCTTCGTAAACCAACTAGCTCCCTTAATCCTAGCAAACAAATCGGTAAGCAAAGGTAAAGGGTATTGAAACTTGACCGTGATTTTATTCAAGAGGCGATAATCAATACAGGGTCTCAAGGAACCATCTTTTTTAGCAACAAAAAAGAACCCCGCTCCCAACGGTGAAGAAGATGGCCGAATATGCCCTTTCTCCAAAGACTCCTTAATATAGCTCCGCATGGCGGTATGTTCAGGCACAGACAGGTTGAAAGGTCGACCCTTAGGAAACTTACAGCCTGGAATCAAGTCAATCGCACAATCGCAGTCCCTGTGCGGTGGAAGGAAACTGGACTTGGGCTCATCGAATACATCCTGAAAATCAGACAAAAACTCTGGAATTTCAGAAGAGGAAGAAGAGGAGATTGACATCAAAGGAACATCATTATGAACCCCCTGACAACCCCAACTAGTCACAGACATGGACTTCCAATCCAACAAAGGATTATGTACCTGCAACCACGGAAAACCCAGCACGATAGCATCATGCAAATTATGCAACACCAGAAATCGACAATCTTCCTGATGGGCTGGCGCCATGCGCATGGTTACCTGTGTCCAAAACTGGGACTTATTTTTAGCCAAGGGTGTAGCATCAATGCCCCTTAAAGGAATAAGGTTCTGCAAAGGCTGCAAGGGAAAACCACAACGCCTGGCAAACTCAAAGTCCATTAAGTTCAAGGCGGCGCCTGAATCCAGAAACGCCATGACAGAAAATGATGACAATGAGCAGATCAAGGACACAGATAACAGAAATTTAGGTTGTACAGTACTGATGGTAAATGAACTAGCGATCCTCTTTGTCCGCTTAGGGCAGGTTGAAATGACATGAGAAGCGTTGCCACAATAATAACACAACCTATTCTGACGTCTGAATCCTTGTCGTTCCATTTTAGACAGAATCATATCACACTGCATTGGCTCAGAAGTCTGCTCTGAGAACAACGCCACAGCGCGCACAGTTCTGCGCTCCCGTAAGCACCAGTCAATCTGAATGGCCAGAGACATAGAATCACTCAGACCAGAAGGCATGGGAAACCCCACCATAACATCTTTAATGGATTCAGAAAGACCCTTTCAGAAAATTGCCGCCAAAGCATCATTATTCCATTTAGTCAACACAGACCATTTTCTGAATTTCTGACAATACAATTCTGCCGCCTCTTGACCCTGAGACAGGGCCAACAAGGTCTTCTCAGCTTGATCCACAGAATTAGGTTCATCATATAATAATCCTAAAGCCTGAAAAAAGGAGTCTACATTAAGCAAAGCCGGATTCCCGGATTTCAGGGAAAACGCCCAATCCTGCGGGTCGCCACGCAGCAGGGAGATGACGATTTTAACCTGCTGAATGGAATCACCGGAGGATCGAGGTCTCAAAGCAAAAAATAGTTTACAGTTGTTTTTAAAACTCAAAAATTTGGACCTGTCACCAATAAACAAGTCAGGAGTAGGAATCTTCGGTTCTAAAACAGGAGTCTGAACAATATAATCAGAAATCCCCTGTACCCTAGCAGCAAGCTGATCTACACGATAAGCTAATTCCTGAACATTCATGCTAGCACAAGGCTCCTCAGCCACCCAGAGATAAAGATGGAAGAGAAGATAAAGCAGACTGAAGAAAAAAAAATGGCTCAACACCTTTCTTCCCTTCTTCTGAGATGCATTTAACTCATTATGGGCCAGTTGTACTGTTATGATCCGGTGACCTTGGAGCAGCATGAAAACTTTCACTGGAGTAGGTGGTAACTATACTGACCGCAAATCCTGATCTTAACACCACAACTAGAAGTAGCCGTGGTGTGTACCTAACAAACCCTAGACACCTCGTCACAGCTGGAGGACTAAATACCCCTATAGATGGAAATAGGAATACTACCTTGCCTCAGAGCAGAACCCCAAAGGATAGGCAGCCCCCCACAAATATTGGCTGTGAGTAGGAGAGGAAAGACAAACACAGGCAGAAAACAGGATTTAGCACAAGAGGCCACTCTAGCTAAAATAGGAAAGGATAGGACAAAGTTCTGTGTGGTCAGTATTAAAACCCTTCCAAAAATATCCACGGCAGATTATACAAAAAATTCCTCCATCTAACTAAAGACGTGGATCGTATATCTGCAACTCCAGAGACTCCTAAACTCAGAGCAGGAATACAATCAAAAAACAAGCACACAGCTTGTGTGCCATAGAAAAAGAAACAGACACTTATCTTTGCTGAATTGGCAGCTAAGCAGGAGAAGCCAGACAGAGGTCCAACACTTCCCAAGAAACATTGACAACTGGCAAGGACTAATGAGTCCTGCAAACCTAAATACCCCAGTCAGAATTGCAATCAGCAGATACACCTGTCCAGGACTGCAGCCCAGAGACAACTGCATTACCACCTACAACCACCGGAGGGAGCCCAAAAGCAGAATTCACAACAGCCGGATAAATGTGATCACAAATGCCATGTAAAATGTTCCCAATAAAAGTTTCAACTCAATCCACAAAAAAGCAAGCCGTAACTCAGGTCTGCCATCTATTAACGGAAATATAGAGGCTTCCATGTTAGTGGTATTAAAAAGGCTCTGGAAAAGCAAAATGGCTCCTTGCCTCCCAAAACAAATTCAGCAAATTCTCCGCTCCCAAATCCAAATGTCCCCCTCCCTTTTGTGTCCCAAAATGCCTAAACCACATCTAGAGCCCACATGCATGGCATTTCTGTAGCGATGACAACCCGCCTAATTTACAGGTGCGTGTCTCCAGAAGCATGAGCTTGGTATAATGTACAGGTGACTGCAACGTACTTGTCACTACAACGGCAGTTTGCAATTTTCACTCAGCAACATCCACTGTTGCTTGCTTCTGGAATACACCCATGGAATCAAAATCTTCAGTACATCTGTACAGTAGATAAATTCCAAAAGGGTTATAATTTCCAAAATGGGGTCACTTGAGGGGGATTCTGCTTTTCTAGCACTTAGGGGCTCTTTATACAGAATCTGCAAACTATTGTAGGAAAATTTGTGTTCCAGGAGGCAAATAGTGTTCCGTCCCTCCCAAGTCTCTCTGTATGGCTATGTAGTACTGCACAGCCACATATGGGGTATTGCCACGTTCAGCAGAAATTGTGGGACAAATTTTGATGCCATTTTTAAAAGAAATTGTTGTACCAATACCCCTTTGAAGAGATGTAGAGGAGGGCCTCATGAAAAAATGTTCCCATTATTAGGAAGTGGGTCTCTCACAGTGTTTGCCTATGCAGTGAATGCATGGGCTGCCAAATATTTGGACGCACCCCAAAACTCCCTTGACGAGACGTACAGGAGAGCCTCATGAAAAAATGTTCCTATTATTAGGAAGTGGGTCTCCCATAGTGTTTGCCTATGCAGTGAGTGGCAGGGCTGCCCAAAATCTGAATGCACCCCAATATCCCATTGAAGAGAGGTACAAGAGGGCCACATGAAAATTTTTTCCCATTATTAGGAAGTGGGTCTCCCATAGCGTTTGCCTATGCAGGAAATGCAAGGGCTGCCAAAAATATGGAAGCACCTCAATACTCCTTTGACAAGACGTACAGGAGGGCCTCATGAAAAAATGCTCTCATTATTAGGAAGTGGGTCTCCCATAGTGTTTGCCTATGCAGTGAGTGGCGGGGCTGCCCAAAATTTGGATGCACCCCAATACCCCTTTGACAAAAATTACAGGAGGGCCTCATCAAAAAATGTTCTCAATTTTAGGAAGTGGGTCTCCCATAGTGTTTGCCTATGCAGTGAGTGGGGGGGCTGCCCAAAATTTGGACACACCCTAAAACATCTTTTACGAGACATACAGGAGAGCCTCTTGAAAAAATGTTCCCATTATTAGGAAGTGGGTCTCCCATAGTGCTTGCCTATGCAGTGAATGCAAGGGCTGCCAAAAATTTGGAAGCACCCCAATACCCCTTTGATGAGACGTACAAGAGGGCCTCATCAAAAAATGTTCCCATTATTAAGAAGTGGGTCTCCCATAGTGTTTTCCTATGCAGTGAATGCAGTGGCTGCCACAAATTTGGATACACCCCAATACCCTTTTAAAGAGACGTACAGGAGAGCCTCATGAAAAAATACTCCCATTATTAGGAAGTGGGTCTCCCATAGTGTTTGCTATGCGGTGAGTGGCAGGGTTGACCAAAATTTGGACGCACCCCAATACCCCTTTGATGAGACATTCAGGAGGGCCTCATGAAAAAATGTTCCCATTATTAGGAAGTGGGTCTCCTATTGTGTTTGCCTATGCAGTGAATGCATGAGCTGACAAAAATTTGGATTCACCCCAAAACCCCTTTGACAAAACATACAGGAGAGCCTCATGAAAAAAATGTTCCCATTATTAGGAAGTGGGTCTCCCATAGTGTTTGCTATGCAGTGAGTGGCAGTGCTGCCCAAAATTTGGATGCACCCCAATACCCCTTTGAAGAGACATACAGGAGGGCCTCATGAAAAAAAATGTTCCCATTATTAGGAAGGGGGTCTCCCATTGTGTTTACCTATGCAGTGAATGCAAGGGCTGCCAAAAATGTGGATGCACCCCAATACCCCTTTCACGAGATGTACAGGAGGGCCTCTTGAAAAAATATTCTCATTAATAGGAAGTGGGTGTCCCATAGTGTTTGCCCAAGCAGAGAATGCAAGGGCTGCCAAAAATTTGTAGGCACTCCAATGCCTCTTGGAAGAGACATGGAGGAGGGCCTCATAAAAAAAAATGTTCCCATTAGAAAGTAGGTGGTCTCCTATACTTGTAATGCCCATGCACTAAGTGTATAGGCTGACGAATATTTGCCCCTGGGGGGTATACATGAACACACTGTCTAACAATTTGTTTTTATGGGCATCATAAACATCCTTTAAAAAAATGATGTGGTTGTTGCACCATGGACCACAGTCACCCTGGTGATATGGTGGTGTAGGATAAGGATGAGGAGATGGAGGCAACAGCAAATACCCAAAATCAGGAAGTGTATACCCATGTGTCCGTGTGAAGAGGTGCATGAGAATAGACCTCCTAAAAAAAGACACTGGATTTGAGTTTCTTACGCTGCTATCATTCGGTGGTGTTGAAAGTCCTGCCCAATCCAGCCCTTGTTCATTTTTATAGGATTCAGCCTCTCAGCATTTTCAGTTGACAGGCGGATGCACTTATCAGTTATAATTCCACCAGCAGCACTAAAAACCTGCTCTGACAAAACGCTAGCGGCAGGGCAGGCTAGGACCTCCAAGGCGTAGAGAGCCAGTTCATACCACGTGTCCAGCTTCGATACCCAATAATTGTAAAGCACAGAGGAATCATGGAGGACGTTGGTACGATCAGCAAGGTACTCCCTCAGAATCTTCCCAAACTTTGCACTCCTTGTGAGTGTACCCCGCGCCTCAGGGCCTGTGCGATGGAATGGTCTGAGAAAACTCTCCAAGAACTTTGCCAGTGTTTCCCTGCCTCTGCTAGATTGGAGTTGTGTCTCTCTCGCCTGTACTCCTTGGTTGTCCAACGAACTGTTACCTCTGCCACAGGCGTTTTCAGATGGGAATTTTTCTAATAATTCCGCAACAAGGGTCCTCTGGTACTGCCCCATTTTAGTAGACCTGTCTACCTCAGGAATAAGAGATAGAAAGTTCTCCTTGTAGCGTGGGTCTAGAAGTGTCACCAACCAGTAATGACTGTCACCCAAAATTTTGGGAACACGAGGGTCATGGGAAAGGCAGCGTAACATAAACTCAGCCATTCATGCTAGACTGCTAAGAGGCAAGACTCCCGTGTCCTCACCAAGAGGACAACTAACCATGCTCTCCTCCTCCTCCCTGTCCTCAGGCCATCCACGCTGAACAGACAGTTGTGCAGGTAGTACCATTTATAGCGCATGAAACTAGCTCTTGCTCTACCTCCTCTTCCTTCTTGTCACCCAATCCACATTGGGAGAGATGAGGCTGGGCTGTGTGTAATCACCCTGTATGATTCCTTGTTCCATCTCATCGAGCTCCGCCTGCAATGCATCCACTTTGATTGAGAGAAGAGAGCGCTTCAGAACACAGAGAATTGGGATGGTGATGGTAGTTATGCCGTGATCGCTGCTCACCATCTTGGTGGAGTCCTCAAAGTTTTGGAGGATGATACATATGTCTGACATCCATGTCTACTCCTGAGATCTTATGTGTGGAGTCTGAACTGAATACCGAAGGCCTTGTTGATGCTGGTAGTCAGCAACTGCCCTTTTCTGTTCACAAATCCTTTCCAACATCTGCAGGGTAGAGTTCCAGCATGCGGGGACATCACACATCAGTTGGTGAGCTGGAAGCTGCAAACGCTGCTAAAGCACAGCAAGGGTGGCAGAAACTGAAGCTGATTTTCTAAAATGGGCACACAGGCGGCATACTTTGACGAGCAGATCCAGGAAGATTTTGAGAAGCCACTGAACCACGAGGTTAAGCACATAGGCCAGGCATGATATGTGTGTGAGCTTGCCTCAGAGCCACCACCAGGTTCTGGCCATTGTCACACACGACCATGCCTGGCAGTAGGTTCAGCGGTGTTGCCACAGATCTGCCTGCTCTTTCAGCACTGTCCACAATTCTTCAGCATTGTGTGTTTTCACCTAAGCATATGAGCTTCAGCACAGCCTGTTGCTACTTGGCTGAGGCAGTGCTGCAGTGCTTCCAGCTTGTGATGTGGTAATTTCTGTGATGGAGGCTGAAGAGGAGGAGGAGGTGCAGGAGCTGTAGACTGTGGGGGCAACCCTGATTGACCTAGGAACCGCAATCCTAGGCATCAGGAGGACATGTTCCATCCCAAGGTCTGACTGGGACCCAGCCTCCACTATGTTAACAAAGTGTGCCATCAGCGGGATGTACCGTCCCTGCCCACAAGCACTTGTCTATGTGTCCATGGTTAGGTGGATTTTCCCAGTAACTGCATTGTTGAGTTCACGGCTAATGTTGTGGGACATGTGCTTGTGTAATGCGGGGACGGCACAACGGGACAAATAGTTGCGGTTGGGGACTGAGTACCGAGGGACGGCCGTCACCATGAGGTTGCGGAAAGTTTCCGTCTCCACGAGCCTAAAAGGCATCATTTCGAGCACAAGTAGTTGTGAAATGTGAGAATTTAGTAGTGTGGCCTGTGGGGCATTGGCTGCGTATTTGCGCTTGCGTTCCAAGGACTGGGGTATGGACAACTGAATGCTGTACTAGGACAAGTACGTGGACGTGCTTGCTGATTGTGCTAGCAGAGTGTGTGCAACAACAGGTGCAGGGCAGGAGGCATCTTCGCATGCACCATGGACAGGGGATTGGCTTTCACGCACAACAACGGAAGAAGCAGTGGTGTCACCCACAGACACTGTTCCTGGACCCTGGGGTTTGGCCCACAAAGTTGGGTGCTTTGCTGTCATGTGCCTGATCATGCTGGTGGTGGTCAGTCTGGTAGTTTTGCTACCGCTGCTGATGTTGGCCTGGCAGGTGGTGCAAATGGCCTTTTGGGGGTTATTGGCAGAGTTTTTAAAAAAACAAGCAGACTCGGGAGGACCTAACAGTTGGACTGGCAACTTCCGTCGTGTTGGTGTTATGGGGAATGGTTGCCGGCCTTCTGTCTGCAGCCACCACACTGTTCTTCCTGCCTGTTGGGGTGCTAGGCCTCCCTCCCCCTGTGTGCTGCTGTCCTCGATCTGCATGTTCTCCTGCCAGCTTGGGTCAGTTACTATATCATCCACCACCTTGTGTTCCACTTTCACACCCTGCTCCTCCTCCTGACTTTCCAGCAATTGTGTCTCATCATCGTCCACCTCTTGTGACACATTCCCACCATCACCTTTGTGTGACCGTGGCTGCTCAAATATTTGGGCATCGCTACATGCAATCTCCTCTTGCCCCTCTTCAAGTGGACCGGACAAGAGGCCTGATTCCATAAATGGAAAAGTGAACAGCTCTTCAGAATATTCAAGTGTGGGATCAGTTGTCTCCAGGCACTTGGCATGGTGGGAGGAAGGAGGATCAGGGTGAGGAATATGCGGTCCAGACTCACAGCTGACTCTCGGAGACTTGACCTGGTGGAAGACATGGTGGTGGTGATGGTGGCAAAGTGACTGGAAGCTTTATCCGCTATCCAACCAACAACCTTTTGACATTGCTCTGGGTTCAATAGTGGTGTGCTACGGTCCCCTAGTAATTGGGACAGACAGGTCGGGCGAGAAGATGTGGGTGTTTGTTGTGGCACAAATGGAGGACAATATTTTCCACGTTAACTACAAATGGCTGAATTTGGAGCGAACTTATTTGTAATCCATGTGACGGACAAACCACAGTTTGAAATAGCTTGTCTGTAGGTAACTATTTTTACCAGCAAATTGGTGTCAATAACTTCACTAACACACTACAACAAAATTTAAAGGGAGGCCAGAAATGGCAGATTTTTTAACACAGTTTTTATCTCTGATCTGTGTGTCGGACAAACCACTGTCATAAATAGCTGGCCTGTAAAAAAATTATTCCTGGCCCCTGATGCCTGGGGCTATGTCTATAAATATCTTTAATAGCAGCAGGAGACAGAACTGGAATGGACCCTCTTACTATATGCACTGCAGTCTGCCACATACACTGCCTGCCTGCCTAGCCAAGGCTGGCTCCAGGTTTTTGAGGGCCACGGGTGAAAGAGTCTCAGTGGGCCCCCCCTTTTAACACATACCACGATTCATATAAACACAGCCATGTAGTATATAACACAGCCCACTTAGTATATAGCACAACCACGTAGCATATAACACAGCCATGTAGTATATAACAGCCCATGTAGCATATAACACAGCCACGTAGTGTATAGCACAGCCCATATAGTATATAGCACAGCCACATAGTATATAACACGGCCCACGTAGTTTATAGAACAGCCATCTAGTATATAGCACAGCCCATGTAGCATATAACAGCCCACGTAGTATATAACACGGCCCACGTAGTATATAGAACAGCCATTTAGTATATAGAGACACTTGCCCCATATAGTGCTGCACAAACGTTATGGCCCCATAGATGCTCCATACAGACACTTGCCCCATATAGTGCTGCACAAACGTTATGGCCCCATACAGACACTTGCCCCATACAGACACTTGACCCATTTGCTGTTGCTGCGATAAAAAAAAAAAAAATCACATACTCACCTCTCCATCGCTCAGGCCCCTGACACTTTCAATATTCACCTGTCCTCGTTCCAGCTACCGCTCCATCTTCTTCAGTGTCTTCTGCACTGACGCTCAGGCAGAGGGCGCGCACTAACCATGTCACCACGCCCTCTGACCTCAGCGTCACTGCAGAGGACGTGGAAGACAGAGCGGCGGCTGGAACGAGGAGCAGGTGAATATCGTGCAGCGCTTCGCTCCCCTCCCTGTTATACTCACCTGCTCCTGGCGCTGTGCAGTCCCTGCTTCCCGGCGCCGACAGCTTCTTCCTGTATTGAGCGGTCACCGTTACCGCTCATTACAGTAATGAATATGTGGCTCCACCCTTATGGGAGGAGGAGCCGCATATTCATTACTGTAATGAACGGTACCATGTGACCACTCAACACAGGAAGAAGCTGGGGAGCCGGGGACCTGCTGGGACGGCGCCAGCCGCAAGGAGTAGGTGAGTATAATTAGACAGCCCCCGGCCGCTCCTTCCCCTGCCGAGTCAGCTCCGTGATGTGCCGCTAGCTGAGGGCCCCTGGGGGAGCAGTGGTCCTAGGCACTGGCAGCTGCCTGCCCTTAATGCCTTGAATGGGCCCCCCTCTCTTGCCAGGGCCCCTGGCACTTGCCCGGGTACGCCAGGTGCTGATGCCGGCCTTGTGCCTAGCACTGATATCTATGCAGCTTTATAAGTCCTCAGAAGGACTGTTAGTTGACATGGATATGTGTATTATACTGTATATGGTATACCCACAATAAGTAAGAACCAAGCAAATCTCCCCCTAGCTCTGCAGCAACTCTCCCTACACTGCCTGATTCCGGAGCAGACCGTGACGAGCAGGGCGGCGCCAGGTCTGATATAGACCTGATGACGCTGTGTGGTCAGCTAATCACTAATACCACAACCAGCATGACTGGGGCATTACAATGTGTGGCAGACAATCCCTGCATGTTCATTGACTCTCTAAAGAGTGCCAAACATGCATGGCGGGGACCCGAGATCCCGCAGAGCAACCCCGGAAATAATCAGCAAGCAGCGAGTACCGAGTAGTGGTGAGCATGCTCGCTCATCACTAGATAAGATGACTGGGGCCAGCACTGAGAGGTGAGGGATACGACTTGTCACTAGTGATGAGCGAATATACTCGTTACTCGAGATTTCCCGATGATTTACATCTGTTAGCCAGCTTGATTACATGTGGGGATTCCCTAGCAACCAGGCAACCCCCACATATACTTATGCTGGCTAACAGATGTAAATCATTCAGCTGCGGTGAAGAAAACTAAATCTCCGAGCACTAAAAAATACTCGGAGGACACCCAAGCGTGCTCGGGAAATCTCGAGTAATGAGTTTATTCGCTCATCACTACTTGTCACTATCTAGGGGAATCCCCGGGCATGAAACAACAACCACTTCAAAGCACACACAGGTCCCGACACATGGAGAGGACTGGATGCAGAGGAACGCGGTCCTACCTCGCCTCCTGTTGTCTCCTCTGAGTCCTGTTGCCGTCGCTATTTGGGAATTCTTCCTTTCCACATCCTGCCGGACTCCTCTGCAGCCGCCCTTACAAAGGCGCCAATTCCGTCATTTTGGGAATCAGGGGTGAAGTGAAACACTGCTGTTTCTCCATCTAACACCACCTTTCACCTTCTGTTGAGGGGAGATAGAGCTAGGACCCTGCCCCACTGAACTTTGATACCCTATAGAGACAGCTATAAACAGTTCTCACAATTGCAGGCATCAAACCTGATAACAAAACAAAACTAACTGTGTTATATCCGATTTTTTTCCTTTTTTTTAAACTTTGGACTGAAAACTTAAAAGCTAAGAGTAACACTGCCATCTACTGCTCCTGTGTGGAATCACAACTCCATAAACACCATTGAAGCCTCTTATAACTTACAGCCGACACAAAATAACTTGACCTAGACATCAAGATCAAAATTATAGTTATTGTTGTTAACTTTTATCAAAAGACAAAGTAATCTACTCAACAGCAAAACAATATCGTCCATTTTGGCTGACAGAAACAAAAGCACTGCTTATATAGAGACCACCTATCACCTGCCACCCATTTAAAGAGACTGCAATTCTCATAACTAAATTCTTTAGTATATCAAGATGGATAATAAAAGAAGACTGACTATCACATTTGTGATGCCAGCCACAGGAGGCTTGCCGACCCAAGCCTCAGCAGCTGACGCAGACTCCAGCAATGAGGATTCAGATTCTGACTCTCACTCAACTGACCCAGCGCCAATCTCCAGATCATTTAAAAAACAAACAAAATAAAAGAAACCTTAGCACAGGCAATGCAATCTCTTCTGCAGGAGCTGTCTGGACTTAGGTAGGACCTTAAACAAATGGGCCACCGAGTTGAATCTCAAAACTGTTCAATCTAACCTGATGGACTTCTCTGAAACTTTCAACTGGCTCAAGATAAACACCAACTAAACTCTGCTATGTTAGCTATAGAAGACCAACAAAATAGGAGCAGAAGGAAAATATAGAGACTGAAAGGTGTTCCACAATCATATGCTACTGACACCCTAAAGAAAATCTCTAAAGAAATATCTACCTCTATAGTGGGCTCAGAAAGGGCTGAAAACATCACCATTGAAAGGGTTCACCATTGAAAGGGTTCACCAAGCCCTAAATCCCAAACCTAAGGCTTCTGATCCCCCAAGAGATATAATTTGATATAATCTGTGGGTTCCTGAGTTTTCTCGACACCTCAGCCATTGTAACTAAACTGAGAGAGATATCACCAATATCCTATGTCAACAACCCGATACAAATTTTTCAAGATATAGCTCCTTCAACTCTGGCGAAAAGAAGAAAAATCAAGCCATTACTTGACGCTCTACACGCAAACAAGTTGTTATACAGATGGCCATATCCGTTTTTCCTCGCCATTCTGAAGGAAGGAAAGCAAATCCACATAAGCAGCCCTGAAGACCTCCAGGCATCGTGGGGTTACTGGGAATTCAACAAATAGAAGTTCCTTCATGCCCTTGGACGACAACCTCACCTTTCCCCATCTCCAGAGACCTGAAAAATGGTCGGTGGAGGGAAGGGGAAGTGCTTTCAAGGCCAGAAGACAACTACCAAGGCACCTTCCTCCGTGATGGATAGATTTATTAAACTTTCCACTCTCTTTAGTCCTTAGCAACAAGGACTGGATCCGTTCACCATTGGAGAAGTTTATTTTTTCTTTTCAAGTATTGACCTTCCATAGTTCCTGAAGATTAAAAGCCCCTTTGTCTGGGCCAATTGTTTGAACAGTTTAAATTGATCCATTTAGATATGTTATGCTTTTTCTCGTTTTTCTTACTTATTGAAGGTTTCACAACCTGGACTGACTTGTCTGCTACAAATTAGGATGATACCCCCACCCTGCTGCAGATAAGTTGTATATTGTTCATATTGATAAGTTTAAGTTCTTTTTGTACCTAGAGAAATGGATATGCATCCTTGATACTTGTTCTTTTCAAAAATCATACAGCTGGAAAAATCTCCCCTAAAACTATCATCTTTCAACGTGAAGGGCATAAACTACCCTGCAAAATGCAGCCAAGCCCTCCACTTGCTAAACAAATACTATACTGCAATAGCTTTTGGATCGCCCCCAGACACAGGGCCACGCGTTCTCGGTACCGGGCCTCTCTGGTTCGGTTCTGAGGCTGTCACGGTGGCTAGACCCGGTCCGCGACCCTGCTAAGGGGCGTCCAATAAAGGTGGTGCAGTCTGTCAGGGGTTCGTGACGCCACCTGTGGTG
This sequence comes from Ranitomeya imitator, assembly GCF_032444005.1. Lineage (NCBI taxonomy): Eukaryota > Metazoa > Chordata > Amphibia > Anura > Dendrobatidae > Ranitomeya > Ranitomeya imitator. The sequence continues at coordinate 142,555,609 of NC_091289.1, forward strand.
TTCGGTCAGGGTGACTGACGCTGCTGTGGGATCCGCTGGGGTGATGGAATGGCAGCTGGATGGTATACCTTCCCACAGGTGAAGTATGTCCCCAGGGCTTCCCGGTAAGATGGATGGTGATGGTGTGAGGTGCAGGCAATAACGAAGACACAAGGTTGCAGTCTCTTTACCTCTTTACTGAAGACTTCAGGATCCTCAATCCAGAGCACGTTTAACAGGGCTATCTGAGACCGGCCGGTCCAATGGGCACTTCCAGAGTTTCCCTCGCAGATGGAAATCGTTGCCTACCACTAGCCCCCTATGTCTTCTTAGGAAATTTAAGGTAGACAGCCAACCTATAATTAACTGTCCTGCGGAGTTCGAAGTAAGGCCTAGAGTCAGTTACTCCCTCGGTGTTCCGGCCACCAGCTACGCGCCTCAGTAGGATGTTGCCTCGGTCTCACGGCACGACTCCTACTGGCTCTCCTTTGTGCTTGATCTTGTTTACACTGTTCCACAATATCCTTCCCTTCGTGTCTCTGTCTTAGGATACCGCCGCAAGGAAGTGCAGGTGCGGCTCCGTTACGTTCTGTTCTGTTCGCTAGGCACCTGCCAGGTTCCCACACCTGACAGGTACCCCCTGTGTCTTCTCCCTGCAACACCCCCTGCCACGGGATGTTGCCTGAATCCAACCCAGTCAGCTTCTGACTAACTTCCTCCCCAACCCCTAGTTTTACCAGTGTGAGGAGTGGCCCAATAAATAAAGCCTTTTGCTCCCCCTAGTGGCCGGAGTGTGAAGTGTAAAGTGTTCTGGTGATACCTGGTCAGGAGGACTCCTTTAGTGCCATCAGACGTACCGCTGCTCCCCTTAGTGGCAGAGTGTCATACTGCAACGACCAGATCTCTGGGGCACTGCACTTTTATTCCAGAAACACACTTCAAATCAGGTCGTACCCCAGATCTTTCTAGGTCAAAATTTCCACTGGTTCCACAGTTGTAGTTCTACTGCTTCTAAGGGAGTCAGCATTGCCCTGCATAAAAATTTGCCCTGAAAGATTGCTTGTCTGATGCAGAGGGTAGATATATCTTTGTTAAGGGTTGTATCATTAATACCATGGTCACGCTCTGTAATCTTTATGTTCCAAACCAGGGCCAATCTACTTGGGTCACCAGGACACTGGAGACCCTGAGCTCCTTCAAAGACGGCTTCCTTGTGGTAGTGGGGGATCTTAATACCCCTTTAAATCCATCCTTAGACGTGTCTACCGGACTCCATGTCTACTCTATCTCAGAGAGTCCTCAGGAAAATTCACAACTTTCTGCATCTTGTGGATACATGGAGGCTCTCTAAACCCTCACTGAAGGATTATAATAATAATCATTATATAGCACTAACCTATTGCACAGCACTTTACAGTTTTGCACACATTATCATCACTGTCCCCGATGTGGCTCACAATCTAAATTCCCTATCAGTATGTCTTTAGAATGTGGGAGGAAACCCATGCAAACACAGGAAGAACATGCAAACTCGTTGTAGATGTTGTCCTTGGTGGGATTTGAACCCAGAACTCCAGCGCTGTAAGGCTGCAGTATTAACCACTGAGCCACCGTGCCGCCCAGGATTACACTTTTACAGTGGGAGTGCCGCCCAGAATTTACTCTCCCACCCATGTTTCATATACCATAGATTAGAGACTATATTTTCCTCCAGGGCACAAACCTGTCCCTGATTAAATCCACCTCAATTGGACCCATATATATATTTGATCATGCACCAATATTGTCATGGGTGTGGATCGCCCCATCAGTGCAGCGGGGTACTCGTTACCGGGTCCTTCGGTTCACAGGTGGATGTCTCGGTGGCTGACCCGGTCCGTGGCCCTGGGACGTCCGTGTAAAAGGGAAAGGTCTTTAAAGTGATAAAGTTTGTGTTCGTCACGCCACCTGTGGTATTCGGTCAGGGTGACCGATGCTGCTTAAGGGGTCCGCAGGGGTGAAGTGTATCCCCAGGGCTTCCCGGTGTGTAGATGGTGGATGGTGAGAGGAGCAGTGAAGAACGAGGACACAAGGTTGCAGTCTCTTTACCTTTACTGAAGACTTCAGCATCCACAGTCCAGGGCACCAGATCACAGGGCAGGCAGAGACCGGCCAGTTTGGAGGCAAGTCCAGAGTCCCCTTGTCCAGGTGGAAATCAGTAGCCTTCCTTTGCGCTTAAGTATTGTAGTCCCTTACTGCTAAGCTTCTCATAAGATCCTCACAACTGTTGTAGATGTTATGTCTCTCTCTCTGTGTCCCCCGGATAGGATAGGACAAACCCGTATGACTGGTGGCTTGAGGCGGTTTATAGGGACTCTATTATGCCCCAGCCTCTAAGGGGTGCCACCGTGCCTCCTGGGTGTAGGGCGGACGGTAACGTGAAATTAGCTGTCCTGCCGGTCTCTGGACCAAGGCATAAAGGTCATTACTCCCTCGGTGTTCCGGCTACCAGGCTTCTGCACCTCAGAAGGAGGCAGCCCGTGTAGGGCTGGTCCCCTTCTGATGTCCACTCTTTTGCTCTGACTTCCTTGCACGCTCACTGCAATACAGTTCTGCCTTCGATGTCTCTTTCTAGGAGCTGCAGCTCTGAGGGCATGCACAGCTCCGTGTCCTTCTCCTTTGCTCTCTGACAGGATCTCACCCCTGCCAGGGACCAACTAACTGAGCGGACCTTAGCCAGCAACTGACCAACTTTCCCTACAGGCGACAAGTTTTACCAATGTGGGGAGTGACCTAATAAATAGGAGCAAGAGCTCCCCCTGGTGGCCTGGAGTGTGAAATGTGTTGCAGGTTTGTGATACCTGGATGCAGTTGTCCTTCTTTGCCTCCAAACATAACACCACCCTCCCCTAGAGGAGAATGACATTACTGCAATGACCAGGACCCTGGGGCGCTGCAGGTGTGTCATGTGTGACTGACAGTCATCCTGGATTCGGCTGTAGAAGGTCTTTGCGATTAGCTAATGCACCTTCTTGATTTTTGTATATGTTGTGGAGCGACATCCATCACTCTTTAGAACCCAACGGTTGCCTCCACCTTCTGCTGCTCATTAGACCCCTGTGCTGAAGGTTTATATTAATTTTGTGTCTGCAGCATGCTGCTGGTGTTAGCTCTTATATGTCTCTGTCTAGATGGATGTAGTAACAGTTGGTTAGTTCCCTCTCAGAGGTCTCTTGGAGGATTGCTGGTGTGACATCTCGGTTGTCTTTTTAAGCTAAGTGTCCCTTTGTTTTTCTACTCTCTTTGTCTTTAGTTATAGTGGGGACTGACTAATGCAACCCCAACCCCTCCCTAACCAGGACCTATTGCTAGGGTCAGGCAGGGATTAGGTTCAAGCTCGGCGATAGGTGCAGAACCTATATAGGGACGGTTAGGGTAGTCAGTGATTTTAGATCTGCCCATAGGTCTCCACTCCTTACTTCCCTAGTGTTTGAGTTCCCCCTCCCTTTCCCCTTTATTGTGCACTTACTTATGCATCACCCAGCGCGACATTAAGGGTATGTGCACACGTTGCGGATTTTGCTGCGGATCCGCAGCAGTTTCCCATGAGTTTACAGTACAATGTAAACCTATGGGAAACCAAAAATGCTGTGCCCATGCTGCGGAAAAAAACGCGGAAACGCAGCGTTTTATTTTCCGCAGCATGTCAATTCTTTGTGCGGAATCCGCAGTGTTTTTACATCTGCTCCAATAGAAAACTGCAGATGTAAATCCGCAGCAGAATCCGCAATAGAAAGCGCGATAAATCCGCAGGAAAAACCGCAGCGGTTTTGCACTGCAGATTTATTAAATCCGCTGCAGAAAAATCCGCAGAGGAGCTTCCTACGTGTGCACATACCCTTACACCAGCTGTGCACTTTTGTAAAAAAAAAAAACTGACACTTGTGTTTGTGTGTGTTTTTTTGGTGTGGTTTCTTCTTTCTTTTTCCAGGATCATGGATCCCGTTTCTGTGCTGGCAGAGCAGCTACAGAGGTTGTCACTGGAGGCGACCATCGTTCTGAGGTTCAGCAGCAATGGCAGCGACTTCAGACTCCTGTTGTGGGGGACTCTGCGGGTAGACCAGTCCAGCTTAAACCCAAAATTGCCCTCCTGGACAGGTTTTCAGGAGGTAGGGACAGGTTTTTTGTAGTTAAAGAAGCTTGTAAACTGTATTTTAAACTTTGTCCTTACTCCTTGAGGGGATCCTCAATCCTGGACTTATTCTCTGCCACAGGATTCTATGTGTCTCCAGTCCGCAGAAGGGTTTGTCAGAGCTTTAGCCCTTATCTATGATGATTCTGACTGTATTTCCTTGGCTGAATCCAGGCTTCGCCGTCTTCTGCAAGGTAATCGTTCAGTGGAGGCTTTTAGCTCTGAATTCTTCGCCCGTGGTGGCAGGGTTCTTTTTCATGAAAAAGAAAGAATACGTTCTCCGTCCCTATTTAGATTTCCGGGAATTGAATCTAATTACTATCCGGGATCCATATTCTCTTCCTCTGATTCCTGATTTATTCAACCAGGTGGTGGGAGCTAAGGTTTTCTCCAAGTTGGATTTAAGGGGGGCCTATAACCTGGTTAGAATCAGAGAAGGGGATGAATGGAAAGCGGAGTTCAATAACCCTGAGGGACATTTTAAGAGTCTGGTTATGCCTTTCGGTCTGACCAATGCACCACCGGTGTTCAAGCATTTCATTAATTATATTTTCCATCATTTGGTGGGCAGGTTTGTGGTGGCCTATCTGGATGATATTTTGGTGTATTCAACTGATTTGGAGACACATCGGGGGCATGTGAGACAAGTGCTTCAGATATTAACCCCTTCATGATGGGCGGTTTTTTTTTGCTTTTGTTTTTCGCTCCCCTTCTTCCCAGAGCCAAGAATTTTTTATTTTTCCATCAATATGGCCATGTCAGGGCTTATTTTTTGTGGGACAAGTTGTACTTTTGAATGATACCATTGGTTTTACCATGTCAGGTAACAGAAAACGGGAAAAAAAAGTCCCAGTGCGGTGAAATTGCAAGAAAAGGGCAATCCCACACTTGCTTTTCGTTTGGCTTTTTTGCTAGGTTCACTAAATGCTAAAACTGACCTGTTATTATGATTCTCCAGGTCATTTTGAGTTCATAGACACCAAACATGTCTAGCTTCTTTTTTATCTAAGTGGTGAAAAAAAATTCCAAAGTTTGATTTAACAAAAAAATGGCACCATTTTTCGAGACCCGTAGCGTCTCCATTTTTTGTGATCTGGGGTCGGGTGAGGGATTATTTTTTGTGTGCCGAGCTGCTGTTTTTAGTGATACCATTTTTGTATAAATACAATCTTTTGATCTCCCGTTATTGCATTTTAATACAATGTCGTGGCAACCAAAAAAATGTTATTCTGGAGTTTTAATTTTATATTAATCCTTTTTTTTATTGATAGATTGGGCGATTCTGAACGTGGCTATACCAAATATGTGTATATTTGATTTTTATTTCATTATTTTATTTTGAATGAGGTGAAAGAGGGGTGAACTTTTATGTTTTTTTATTTTTTCATATTTTTAATAATCATTTTTTTTTACTTTTGGCATACTTCAATCACCTCCATGGGAGGCTATAAGCTGCCATAACTTGATTGGGTCTGCTACATAGAGGCGATGCTCAGATCGCCTCTATGTACTGTAGCAGAATTACTGCATTGCTATAAGCGCCGACCACAAGGTGGTGCTCATAGCAATCTGGAATCAACAACCATAGAGATCTCAAGGAGACCTCTGTCTGTCATGCCTATGCACCGAAGACCCCTGATCAAGTGAAGGGGGTCAGCAGTGCACGTATGTCCTGTCCAATGGCCGAAAGCGAGCGTTAAATGCCACTGTCAGAGTTTGACAGTGGCATTTAACTAGTTAATAGGCGCAGGCGGATCACGATTCCACCTGCGCCTATTGTGTGCACATGTCAGCTGTTGAAAACAGCTGACATGTCGCGGCTTTGAGGTGGGCTCACCGCCGGAGCCCACCTCAAAGCGGGGATTCTGACATCAGACGTACTATCCCGTCCGACATCAGAAAGGGGTTAAGGGATAACAAACTTTATGCCAAACTAGAGAAATGTGTCTTCGCCATACAGAAAATGCAGTTTTTGGGGTACACACCGTCCCTATATAGGTTCCGCACCTATCGCCGAAAAGTATATCTAGTCCCTGTGTGACCCTGGTGCTAAGCCCTGCAAGTACAGGATGACGCTAGTCAATCTCACACTAAAGACAGTAAGGATAAATTAAACCAGGGGAGCACTTAGCTTGAGTAGACTCAGAGAGAAATGCCGAGGCCCTCCAAACTCCAAGAGGATGCTAGCAGTCTGCTTACCCGCTGTACGTCAGCCCTGGAATAGCACCTGGTTCCACCTCCTTGTCCGTCCTTGGGTTACAGTGTCACCTGCTGCCAGTTATCCGAGGAGGGGTTTGGTAGGCCACCTAGTTATGGCCCTCAAGGCTTTCCGAGGGCTATGGCACAGTGGTTCCACCACATTGCGCATTACAGTCTCCATCTGCTGGATTTGCTGTAGTTGAAGAGGTGTCAGTCCCCAATATACTAGTTCTACTCTAGTGAAATTGATGGCACTTTGGTGGTGTCTGCCATTAATATTTGGAAATGTGTAGACTCCTGGTTGGGTCTCCTTCATGTGTGTTGCCTGTCTCAGTAGGCCTCTGAGACCGGCAGGCCTCCACTTACTTTCAGTCAACTGTCCGTGTTACTATCCTTACATTTTTCTGACAATACTAGTCTATGAAACTGATATTTGTGCCACTTGAACCTGAGTGTGGCTGAGCATAAAAGCAGGTTGAGCTGTTGCATGTGGTATCAGGGCTCCCAGCACAGCAGGCCTACCCCAATTCCTCACCCACCACATCTTAATTTGAAGTTCAATTCAAAGCTGTATATGCTGTGCCAGACCCCTATACATCATGCCTGGCTGATTGCTGCAGGGCCATTCTGAAATTTATGCTGTGGGTGAATTGAGACGACTTTCCTGGTGTCTGCCCCTAATTTGATGTGTTTTGGCAGCTTTTGGGAACGTTTGAAGGTATTGTTGTCACAGATCCCACCGGATATGTCAAGGATCCCACTCATCGGTCACGGTTCATGGGGAAGATTCCTTTATCATCCCCACTGCTCTCACCAATTTGTCACGAACTGGGGTTATTTGGTTTCCCCTGGTTCCTTCTGAAGGAGATTTATCTATATAATGTAATGTGCTGCTGCAGTGCAGTATAGAGCAACCTCCACCAGTGGGTGCTGGTTAAGGAAAGGAGGAAGTACACACAGCGCAGCAACACTGAACAACAACACAGGTGTCACAGGTAAAGAAAGAGATGTGAGACAAGCCAAGGTCATACACGGAGATAGCAGCGCGGTACAGATGGGGGCGAGCAGAGAATAGTGGGGGAAAAGCAAGACGTCAGAGCCTACCGGGAACATGGTAACCAAAACGTGAGACATATGACGGAGTCGGGGTACAGGCCAAAGGTCAGAACAAGTCATAAATGGGTGCAGGCAGTCAGAGGCAAAGAGGAACACTAGAACAGGGATCCAGGTCAGGTGCTCAAACCGTGCAGTATGAACTATAGCTGACACTGGCCCACAGGCTGCAGAGGACTTAAATAGCTCAGCCAGCTACAAAGTGAGGCAGAGGGGATTAATTCCCACATGACCAGTCCAGAGATAAAACAAGTGAACATAAACTCAGAACTGGATCATGACATATCCCACTTCCCAGTTTCGGTTTGGAACTTGCAGCTATCTGGCGCCCCCCTTACCCTCAGTTAAGTCAGGGTACTGCACCTAGGGTAATTAGTTACCAGAAGGGCTGCCTGCTATGTACTGGCTATTGGGCACGCTGCGGGAGGACAATATAACTACTCCCACACAGGTGGGAACAATAATTATCAACGCCGCCAGTCGCTGCAAAGACGCCCAATTTCACAGGACAAATGTATGCTACCACCAGCTCCGATTTGGTATTTATTAATGGGTCCGGAGCCAACCCAAATCAGTAGCATAATTCATGTCAGAGGATGTGACAGTTCGTTATAGAACATGGAGAGACAAGCTAATAGTTTTATATTTTACTCCAAAAAGGTAGGCAGTGTTTACAAAGTATAAAAAAGAAATTATAAAGGAGACAAGATCATATGTACAATACAATTACAAATAAAATGGGATTAAAATTGAAAAGAACACTGACAGGTCGTTATGTCATTGTATCATCTTGACTGTCCGTGTGCTGGAGGGAAGGGCAAGCATATATCCAGATGCACAGCACCCCTCTGTATAGCAGCTAGACCCCGAACAAAAGACACTGCAAGAATGCTGTCTCACTAAGTTATTCCCTAGCCTAAAACCCAGGCATTTACCCTGTGGTGACATTACTTAGAGGCTGAAACCTCTCCTTTACTTAGACTTAGGAAAAATATTTTTATGCCTAGCTCGCTGTAGGAATCTCGTATATGAAAGACATGATGATCAAAATGTGCCCCACATCATGGGGATTCTTTTAAGTGTAAACCTGGAGTAATTACCTGACCCACTTACTGAGAAATATGCACTTTGCACTTGTTGCGTTTAGCTGCTAGCGCTTTCAGTGAGAGATAGACCTATCGATGGACATCCGGAATACATAATTGTTATATCTCTAGCCCGGATCGGTGCCCATGTATATCACTGTAATAGAACAAAGAGATCCATGCAGTTTGGAAGAGGCTATACCAGTTTTGGCTGGTATTGGTTGGGAGGAGGGAATGAGTAGTTTTTGGGAGAATTGTCTGCTGCAGCTAAAAGCCATAAACCTTCTTCAGTGATTCTAGTGAGGGTTTTGAATTACACACACAGCAGCAGGCAGAGTGAGAAGAGGGGGGGTCAGAACAGCCCACAGCGTGTCTGTGTTCAGCTTTAAGGGACGTAGCAGAGCTCAGTGTGCGTGATCATAGACAGTCAAATGCTTCATGTTCCTGACACTTCCCCTTTTTGGACTGTGCGACGAAGGCAGTACCTCTTGGTACTCATCCATGCGCACCTCGGCAAGTTCGCCCCGGCCGGACAACCCATCTGCATTGCCATGCTCCCTGCCCGTTTTGTGTTTGATTGTAAAGTCGTACTGCTGGAAGGCAAGGCTCCAGCGTAGCAACCTTCCGTTGTTTCCACATGGCTTGTAGCCAGCACACAGGGCGGTAGCCCATTACCACAGTAAAAGTACGCCAGTACAGGTAGGGCTGCAAATGTTGCAAGGCCCAGACTATGGCCAGGCACTTCTTCTCGATGGTAGAATAGGCCACTTCCCTTGGTAGAAGCTTCCGGCTCAGATACAACATGGGGTGCTTGCGGTTCCCCAAGTTGACCTGGCTGAGCACAGCACCCAGGAAAAATTTGCTGGCGTTGGTCTGCACCAAGAACAGTCGACTGCTGTTGACTGCTTTCAACACAGGAGCATTGCCCAGGGCTGTTTTCAATGCCTCGAAGGCCCCATCACAGCTGTTGGTCCAGTCGACTATTTGGGGTAGCTTCTTCCTGGTGAGGTCCGTCAAGGGTTTTGCCAGGCTACTATAGGTCTGTATGAAGCGCCTATAGTACCCTGCAGTGACCAGGAAGGACAACACCTGTTTCTTGGTCCTGGGGTGGGCCAGGTCACGATCGTGTCCACTTTGCCAGGCTCTGGCTTTATGGACTTCCCACCTATCCGGTGCCCCAGGTAGTGGACCTCTCTCATGCCCATCTGGCACTTTCCCGGCTTGATGGTCAGACCGGCTCAGTGAATTCGCCTGAGCACCTCCTGAAGATGCTCCAGGTGTTCATCCCAGGAGGAAATGAAGATGGCAATGTCATCTATGTATGCCACCGCGTACTTCTCCTGTCCTTGAAGCAGGTGGTTGACCATCCGCTGGAAAGTGGCAGGGGCATTCTTCCTGCCGAAGGGCATGACCGTGGACTCGCAGAGTCCGAAGGGTGTGATAAAGGTGGACTTCTCCTGCGCCTCGGGGCTCATTGGAATCTGCCAGCTCGCTGTAGGAATCTCATATACGAAAGACACGATGATCAGAATGTGTAAACCCGGAGTAATTACCTGAACCGCTTACTGAGAAATCCACACTATGCACGTGTTGCGTTTACCTGCTAGTGCTTTGAATGAGTGATAGATCTATCAATGGCCATCTGGAATATATAATTCTTATATCTCTAGCCTGGATCGGTGCCTATATATATCACTGCAATAGAACAAAGAGATCCATTGGAAGTGGCTATACCAGTTTTGGCTGGTATTGGTCGGGAGGAGGGAATGAGTAGTTTTAGGGAGATTTGTCTGTTGCAGCTAAAAGCCATAAACCTTCTTCAGTGATTCTAGTGAGGGTTTTGAATTACACACACAGCAGCAGGCAGAGTGAGAATGGGGGGTCGGAATGTCTCACAGCGTGTCTGTGCTCAGCTTTAAGGGACGTAGCAGAGCTCAGTGTGCGTGATCATAGACAGTCAAATACCTCATGTTCAATTGTGTATGCATTTGTTTTTGCCTCCCAATGACTCCAATGTCGTTTAGCTATGTTATACAAATATTCTTCTAATAATTCAGCGAATATTGCAAAATCGGTGATCGTAATCCAAACCGAATATTGAAATATTCGCTCATCTCTACTTATCATTATGTAATATCTTTTTTGCTGTTGCACCTTTGCTTGATAACTGATCGACCACATGTTCTCTTATATATGATATGTGTCTCTTTGTGAGTTTGACATCACTGCGTCTAATACATAAACACTTGAGTTTAATTTTCGGGATTATATAATTTTTTCTTTAGGCCGGTTTCACACGTCAGTGGCTCCGGTACGTGAGGTGACAGTTTCCTCACGTACCGGAGCCACTGACACAGGTAGACACATTAAAATCAATGCATCTGTGCAGATGTCATTGATTTTTTGCGGACCGTGTCTCCGTGTGCCAAACACGGAGACATGTCAGTGTTCGTCGGAGCGCACGGATTACACGGACCCATTAAAGTCAATGGGTCCGTGTAAAACACGTACTGCACACGGACGTTGTCTGTGTGCAGTCCGTGTGCCGTGCAGGAGACAGCGCTACATTAAGCGCTGTCCCCCCCACTGGTGCTGAAGCCGCCATTCATATCTTCTCTACAGCAGCGTTTGCTGTAGAGAAAATATGAATAATTGTGTGTAAAATCAAGATCCAGGTCCCCAAATCTCATAGACATAGCTGGTACTGTTAAATGCAGCTGAAAATAAGCATTAAAAGATGCTTAACACCCAGTGTGAATTTAGCCTAAAAGAAAAAAAAAATCATGTCCCAATAACAAGCACATGTAACTGACCACAGTATTCAGGTGGTATATTGTACATGTCTTATATTAGAATATTGGAGCATTGAAGGGGGCTCTAAGGGTATGTGCACACCAGGGGCTGGCTGGCAAATTTTAGCCTGGGGGGCAGGCACACAACAGTGGCCCACAAGTTGTGGCGGCCCGTTTTAAAGAGTTTCAATCCAGAAAAGTCGGACGACTTTTTCTCACTTGTCATCTGTGTGCTGTCCATTTTTTTTTACAGGAGCAGCTATTAATCATTTACAGGAAAATTTACAGTTTCCTATGTTACAGGATTGCAATGTATTAGCAAAAATTGGATGTGGTATCTGATTATTTTTTTTGTAACCATAGACTTGAATGGGCACAGTCAAGAGAAAAATCTATCCATCACCATTATAAAACATAACAAAAACAGTCATCTGAGACATCCTATAGTTTATACACTGCTCAAAAAAATAAATGGAACAATTAAACAACAGAAAATAACTCCAAGTAAATCAAACTTCTGTGAAAGGAAACTGTCCACTTAGGAAGCAACACTGACAATCAATTTCACTCACTTGGATTCATTTGCCAATCCGCTCCGTGTGCACATAGCCTTACATTTCTTTGCCACCGCAACATAGCAATAAAATGCATTAAGAGATGATCAAACAATCAATAAATAATAAAAATGTCAGCTCAGGACACAAAAAATAAGTTATTACCCAGTCCCTAATCCCAAAACACTGGAAACGCTATGGGTCTCTGAAAATTATGATAAATGTCCAAAAAAAATGTATACAAATTTTGGAATTTTTTTGCACCACTTAAATAAAAAATAAACTACACATGTTGGATATCTGCACACTCATACTGACCTGGAGAATCATATTGCCGGGTCAGTTTTACCATATAGTAGACATGGTGCATAAAAACATCCAATAAACAGTTTTGGAATTGCATTGTTTCACAATTTCGCTGCACTTGAAATTTTTTTCCTCCATTTTCCAGTACACTATATGGAAAAGTCAATGGTACCATTCAAAAGTACAACTCGCCCTGCAAAAAATTAGCCCTCATACAGCTATATTGATGAAAAAAATAAGAAAGATATGGCTCTAGGAAAAAGGAGAGGAAAAAATGAAAACGGAAAATGGTCCCTGGGTTGAAGGGGTAAAAGGGGATGGTCTGAAACGAAATTTGAAGTTCATCCTAAATGTCTATATCTAATGCAATCATTGAACCACGTTTCTAAAATATTTTAAGTAACAATGTCCGATGGCTCCCTCTCTGCTGTAACTCTTCTTTTTTTTTCACTTCCATTCTGAATACATTAAATTTGCGACCCCTTAGAGCATGCTGGGATACTCCAACGGATCTTATCAGGGGGCTCGGCTGCAGCCACTAGGGAATTTTTAATTAAAGTATACTAGAAAAATGATTCTAATTATTAAATTAAAGGGGTTGTCCAGTCTTAGGCTACAAGTCTGCAGTCACTCTATGAGACTGCAGACTTGTGAATCTTCACATTGGGTGCACCACACGCTGTGAGGATTCTCAGGAGCCAAAAGCCGCAGACACACGTCTGCGAGTATGTGATTTACATACGGTGCTTTCCATTACAGTCATGAATATGCGGCTCCACCCCTATGGGAGGTGGAGCCGCATATTCATGACTGTAATCGGCGGCCCCACGTGACCGTTCATACAGGAGAAGCTGCGGCGAGGACAGGATGCTGCGAGGGAGCCGGGTGAGTATTTTATTAACAGCGGGCGGGAGCACAGGGGGCGGGGGGGGGGGGGTGGAGACAGGGATCTTTATTTTAAACACGAAAAAACAAAAAAAAAGGATTTTTCATATCTTCTCTCCAGCGGACGCTGCTGGAGTGAAGATTTGAATGGCAGCTTCAGAACCACGTGGGGGGGACAGCGCTTACTGTAGCGCTGTCTCCTGCACGGCACACGGACTGCACACGGACAGCGTCCGTGTGCGGTACGTGTTTTACACGGACCCATTGACTTTAATGGGTCCGTGTAATCCGTGCGCTCCCACGAACACTAACATGTCTCCGTGTTTTGCACACGGACACACGGTCCGTGAAAACACGCTGACATGTGCAGAGACACATTGATTTCAATGTGTCTACGTGAGTCAGTGTCTCCGGCACGTGAGGAAACTGTCACCTCACGTACCGGAGCACTGTCACCTCACGTACCGGAGCCACTGACGTGTGAAACCGGCCTAACACCCCCAGCCCATCACACCACATAGAGTGCAGCCTAGTGTAGGATTCCCCAGGCCATAGCACTACATACAGTGCAGCACAGCACAGTGTAGGATTCCCCACCCCATAGCATTACATACAGTGCAGCACAGCCCAGTGTAGGATTCCCCAGCCCATAGCATTACATACAGTGCAGCACAGCCCAGTGTAGGATTCCCCAGGCAATAACACTACATACAGTGCAGCACAGCACAGTGTAGGATTCCCCAGCCCATAGCATTACATAGAGTGCAGCACAGCCCAGTGTAGGATTCCCCACCCCATAGCATTACATACAGTGCAGCACAGCCAATTGTAGGATTCACCAGGCCATAACACTACATACAGTGCAGCACAGCACAGTGTAGGATTCCCCAGGCCATAGCACTACATACAGTGCAGCACAGCACAGTGTATGATTCACCAGCCCATAGCACTACATACAATGCAGCACAGCCCAGTGTAGGATTCCCCAGCCCATAGCACTACATACAGTGTAGCACAGCCCAGTGTAGGATTCCCCAGGCCATAACACTACATACAGTGCAGCACAGCACAGTGTAGGGTTCCCCAGCCCATAACATTACATACAGTGTAGCACAACACAGTGTAGGATTCCCCAGGCCATAACACTACATACACATACCTCCCAACTTTTGAGGAAGGCAAATTTTAAGCCACACCTCTAACCACACCCATTTAGCACTTCTGATCACAATGTTTCGTAAACAATAATTATAAACAAAAAAAATATGGCCACACAGTGCTCCATACTGTATAATAGCCACACATGGTGCTCCATACTGTATAATGGCCCCACATGATGCTCCATACTGTATAATAGCCCCAAATGATGCTGCTTACAGTGTACTGACCCCACGTGATGCTCCATACTGTATAATGGCCACACATGATGCTCCATATTGTATAATGGCTCCAAATGATGCTGCATACAGTGTACTGGCCCCACGTGATGCTCCATACTGTATAATGGCCACATATGATGCTCCATACTGTATAATGGCCCCAAATGATGCTGCGTACAGTGTACTGGCCCCACGTGATGCTCCATACAGTATAATGGGCCCACATGATGTTGCATACTGTATAATGGCCACACATGATGCTCCATACTGTATAATGGCCCCAAATGATGCTGCGTACAGTGTACTGGCCCCACGTGATGCTCCATACTGTATAATGACCACACATGATGCTCCATACTGTATAATGGCCACACATGATGCTCCATACTGTATAATGGCCACATTATGCTCCATACTGTATAATAGCCCCACATGATGCTTCGTACTGTATAATGACCACACATGATGCTGCGTACTGTATAATGGCCACACATGATGCTCCATACTGTATAATGGCCACACATGATGCTCCTTACTGTATAATGGCTCCACTTGATGCTCCATACTGTATAATGGCCACACAGTGCCCCATACTGTATAATGGCCACATATAATGCTCCATACTATATAATGGCTACATTATGCTCCATACTGTATAATGGCCCCACATGACGCTGCGTACAGTATACTTGCCCCACGTGATGGTCCATACAGTATAATGGCCCCACACGATGCTGGGTACAGTATAATGGCCCCACACAATGCTGGGTACAGTATAATGGCCCCACATGATGCTTTGCACAGTATAATGGCCCCACACGATGCTGGGTACAGTATAACGGCCCCACACAATGCTGGGTACAGTATAATGGCCACACATGGTTACCCCCACCCCCATCATTGCCTTCTCCATCACTACACACACACTCACTTTTCACCGCGCACCCTCGCAGCTGCCGGCAGCTTCCACTCCCACGGCGCTGAATGGTGTCATCCAGCTGCGCCGCTGACTGCTCACGTCGCTGCAGCTGTGATACGCCACTGATAAAGACCTCTCCATGTCTCCTGTGCCAGTCAGTGTCAGAGCGAGGAGCAATATCTGCTCCGATCCGACACAGCCAGCGTCTGCTCCATACACCTAGTACACATGCGACTCTGCTCCATACACCTCGTACACACACGACTCCGCTCCACACACCTTGCATACACGGCTCCGCTCGGTACACCTCATACACACACGGCTCCTCCCCATACACCTCATACACACACGGTACCACTCCGTACACCTCGTACATACACGGCTCCGCTCGGTACACCTCATACACACATGGCTCCTCCCCATACACCTCATACACACACGGCTCCTCCCCATACACCTCATACACACACGGTACCACTGCGTACACCTCATACACACACGGCTCCTCCCCATACACCTCATACACACACGGCTCCTCCCCATACACCTCATACACACACGGTACCACTCCGTACACCTCGTACACACACGGCTCCGCTTGGTACACCTCATACACACACGGCTCCTCCCCATACACATCGTACACATACGGCTCCACTCCGTACACCCCGTACACACACGGCTCCGCTCCGTACACCTCATACACACACGGCTCCTCCCCATACACCTCGTACACATACGGCTCCACTCCGTACACCTCGTACACACACGGCTCCACTCCGTACACATCGTACACACACGGCTCCACTCCGTACACCTCGTACACACACGCCTCCGCTCCGTATACCTCGTACACACATGACTCCGCTCCGTACACCTCGTACATACACGGCTCCACTCCGTACACCTCGTACACACACGCCTCCACTCCTTACACCTCGTACACACACGGCTCTGTTCCGTACACCTCGTACACACACGGCTCCGCTCCATACACCTCGTAAACACACGCCTCCACTCCGTACACCTTGTACACACACGGCTCCACTCCATACACCTCATACACCCCCTGTTCCTCTCCGTACATCTCATACACACACGGCTCCACTCCGTACACCTCGTACACATACGGCTCCGCTCCATACACCTCATACACACACGGCTCCACTCCGTACAACTCGTACACACTCAGCTCCGCTCCATACACATTGCACATGCTGCTCCGCTCCATATACCTTGCACATACACGGCTCCACTCCGTACACCTCATACACACACGGCTCCTCTCCATACATCTCGTATACACACGGCACCACTACGTACACCTCGTACACACACGGCTCCGCTCCATACACATTGCACACCCTGCTCCGCTTCGTATACCTTGCACACACATGGGTCCGCTCCGTACACCTCATACACACACAGCACTCCTCTCCATACATCTCGTACACACACGGCACCACTCCGTACACCTCGTACACACACGGCTCCGTTCCATACACATTGCACACGCTGCTCCGCTCCGTATACCTTGTACACACATGGCTCTGCTCCGCACACCTCATACACACGTGGCTCTGCTCTGTACACCTCGTACATACGTGGCTCCGCTCCGTACACCTCGTACACACACGACTCTGCTCCATACACCTTTCACACTCTGCTCCGATCCGCACACCTCTTACACACATGGCTCCGCTCCTTACACGTCTTACACACACTACTCTGCTCCATACACCTTTCACACGCTGCTCCGCTCCGTACACCTCGTACACACGCGGCTGTGCTCCGTACACCTCATACACATGGCTCCGTACACCTCTTACACACACAACTCCGCTCCATACATCTTTCACACGCTGCTCCGCTCAGTACACCTCGTACACACACTGCTCCGCTCCATACACATTGCACATGTTGCTCCGCTCCATATACCTTCTACACACATGGCTCTGCTCCACACACCTCGTACACACGTGGCTCTGCTCTGTACACCTCGTACACATGTGGCTCCGTTCCGTACACCTCGTACACACACGACTCTGCTCCATACACCTTTCACACGCTGCTCCGCTCCGTACACCTCGTACACACGCAGCTGTGCTCAGTACACCTTATACACACGGCTCCGTACACCTTTTACACACACGACTCTGCTCCATACACCTTTCACACACTGCTCCGCTCCGTACACCTCGTACACACACGGCTGTGCTCCGTACACCTCGTACACACATGGCTCCGCTCCATACACATTGCACACGCTGCTCCGCTCCGTATACCTTGCACACACACGGCTCCGCTCCGTACACCTCATACACACACGGCTCCTCTCCATACATCTCATACATGCCCACCATTCCCCTGTACTGTTTCCTTATACATGCCCCCCATTCCCCATACTGTTTCCTCATACATGCCCCATTCCCCCGTACTGTTTCCTCATACATGCCCCCATTCCCCCGTACTGTTTCCTCATACATGGCCCCCATTCCCCCGTACTGTTTCCTCATACATGGCCCCCATTCCCCCGTACTGTTTCCTCATACATGCCCCATTCCCCCGTACTGTTTCCTCATACATGGCCCCCATTCCCCCGTACTGTTTCCTCATACATGGCCCCCATTCCCCCGTACTGTTTCCTCATACATGGCCCCCATTCCCCCGTACTGTTTCCTCATACATGCCCCATTCCTCCGTACTGTTTCCTCATACATGGCCCCCATTCCCCCGTACTGTTTCCTCATACATGGCCCCCATTCCCCCGTACTGTTTCCTCATACATGGCCCCCATTCCCCTGTACTGTTTCCTCATACATGCCCCCATTCCCCCGTGCTGTTCCCTCATACATGCCCATCTCCCCCTTTGCTCTTCATTTTGTGTCCTCAAATCTCCCCCACACATTATATCCCCCCATCTCCACTCCAAATCTCCCCACACACACAAAATGTCCTGATTTCTGACCCCCTAATTTCCTGATTTCTGCCCCCATCCTCCCCATATGGTCCTCAGATTTCTTCACCACATGCAACTGCACCCATCCAGCCCCCTGGCCTTGCTTCAGTCCTCACACACTGTCAATTTACTCCCCCTGCTCCTTCCCTATCCTTGTGTCTGCAGCCATATAGCGTCCCCGACCCCAACCACCCAACCAAATTTCCACCATTAATCTTCGGTGTCTTCAGCCCCATTACCCCGCCGTCTGGAGCTGGAGCACTTACCACCAACCACAGCCCTGCCTGTGCACTGGATCTTCGCCTCTGAAGAGTCGGCGAGTGATGTCAGCAGTGTGATCATGTGACCTGATCACGCTGCTGGCGCTTCACTGCTGCGGAAGTGCCGGCGGTGGTCAGGGCTTAGATCAAGGGTACTAGCATCTGAAGACGCTAGTACATCCTTGGGAACCGACGCGCAGCACTTTCTCTGAGCTGGTTGCCGCCAACGGGGAGCCTCCTCCTTGGACCGCCACATCAGGCGGCCCGCTGGCGCCCCTCTGTCGGCTGCGCCCGGGGCACATGACCCGGCTGCCCCCCCCGGATACGACACTGGATCCAGTGTCTGTAGGTGTGTGTAGTCTGCAAAGAAGGAAACGACTTTTGTAATTCTTACTTTCAGTCTGCTGGTGGCAGCAGACCACAATTTTGGTTTCTGAGCAGTGATGTGCGAAGGAACGTGGTTGGATAAGGTGTTATCCCGGCATGCTCGTGCACTAACCAAGTGACTTCGGCAGGCTCAAAAAATATGTAAGGGTCCCCATGGCTGCATGTTTTTAAGCTTTTGTTTGTTAGGCAAACCCTGCATGTGTTGAAGCTGAACAGCCGCGAGACCTGCAAGCACGGGGACTTGAACATATTATTCCAACATGCCAAAGTGACTCGGTTAGCACCCAAGCATGCTCAGATAACACCGTACCCAAGCACATTCACTCATCGCTATTTCTGAGTACCCCAATGAAGTGACCAAGAAAGCACAAATGTCTTCCCTTGGCCAGATTCTTGGAAATAAGGCTGAAAATTTACCACTGTTCTTTTTTAACACCCATGAAGGACAATTTCATGGATATTTTTTAACTCTTCTATTTGTTTTAAATGTGGCAGATAGGAGGCTACTTTGCATCACTGTTACTGAGATAGAATGGGATACCACGTGGTCTACTTCTTCAAATCTTTCCCTCCTTTACGGTAGATTATGAGGTGTTGAAATCTGAGAAAAGATTGGTGGGGATTGTTCAAAAGGTTTTAAGAATTATTAATACAATTTGATGAAAAAATATTGAAATAGATTGAGAAGGAGGTGAAGGAGACAGCTGTATGGGATTGTCCAGGTACAACGTGGGCTCAAAAAAGAGCTATCCATTAATGTTGTGGAGGATTTGAATAAAGACTTGGAATAGAACTTCCAAAAATGGGAAAAGGAAATTTGTAGTGTGAAGTCCAGAAAATTTCAAAGAGATACCCTTGACCTACAGAACAATATCATGTATAGATGGAGGAATAATGGGAATAGAACCGCTTCTACAGCGCTGGCAAAAATTAAGACACAACTGCACAGTTTTATAAAAATCAGCTTCTCTACATGTCTGACGTTTGTCAAAAACAAAAACAGTTTTAGGACAGCATGGCCATCCGGTGAAAGTAGCACAGCATGCAATGCCTGAAAAGGAATTCCATAGTAGGAAGAGTGCAGTGTGGCATTTTTTTTAACCAAGATCCGAATGATCAGTCAAAAGTTATCTGTAAGAAATGCTCAAAGACCTTTAGCAGAGGGAAGAATCTTCAAAATTTAAATACAACGTGCATGCTTAGACATTTAAACAGCATGCACTTGCAAGCCTGGACTAACTACCAAACGTCCCGTAACGTTGGTGCACCTGCTCAGAATGAAGGTAGTCAGCAATGGTACATTGCTTCCCTCACTGTAAGCCCACCGGTTAGGACACCACCAGAAGCAAATGTGGAGATATCGTTGCAAAGCCAAAGCAGTCAGGGAATCACAAGGTTATTGGTAGGAAACACTGTATGTAGGCCAACATCGATAATACCATCACCAACCCTCTCTCAATCCGCCATGTCCACCACCACCACCGCTAGTTCCACCATATGCACCTCTCTAGTTCAGCTCACCCTACAAGAGACTCTAGTTAGGAAATGAAAGTACTCATCCGCGTACACAGGGTTTGAATGCCCACATTGCTAGACTAATCTCGGTAGAGATGATGCCCTACCGGTTGGTTGAAAGCGAAGCTTTCAAAGACCCTGATGGCCGACGCAGTACCATGCTTGACCTACCCAGTCGACACTTCTTTGTGAGAAAAGCCATCCCAGCCCTCCACCAGCATGTCAAAGACCGCATTGTCCATGCACTGAGGCAATCAGTCAGTAGAAAGGTTCACCTCACAACAGATGCATGGACCAGTAGGCATGGCCAGGGACGTTACGTGTCCATTACAGCACACTGGGTTAATGTGGTGGATGCAGAGTCCACAGGGGACAGCCATAGTGGGATAGTTCTGCCTAGCCCACGGTCTAGGAAACAGTTGGCTGTAGGCGTTTGCCACCCCTCCTCCTCCTCCAATAGCGAAAGCTCGTCCACAGAGCGCAGTCACACGACCACTCCATCCACAGCTGCCAGTGTTGCACACGAGGTGTCCCATTATCGAACAGCTAGTGGTAAGCATCAGCAGGCTGTGTTAGAAATGAAGTGTTTGGGCGACAACAGACACACCGCGGAAGTAATGGCCGAGTACTTGCAGAAACAAACTCAGTCATGGCTTGGCAGTGTACATCTTGAGGCAGGCAACGTAGTCAGTGATAACGGAAGGAATTTTATGGCTGCCATAGCCCTTTCAGAACTTAAACACATACCTTGCCTGGCTCACACCTTGAACCTGGTGGTGCAGTGCTTCCTCAAAAATTATCCGGAGTTACCAGCCCTGCTCCTGAAGGTGTGAAGACTTTGCTAGCACATCCGCCAGTCGCCTGTACACTCCAGCTGTATGCTGAACCATCGGCGATCGCTGAATCTTCCCCAGCACCACCTAATAATCGATGTTGCAACAAGGTGGAACTCCACACTGCACATGGTTCAGAGGCTGTGCGAACAGAGTCGTGCTGTAATTAATTTGTGGGAGGATACACATACACGGGCAGGCAGTTGGATGGCAGACATGGAGTTGTCTGGTGTGCAGTGGTCGAAGCTCCAAGACCTCTTTCAAGTCCTTCAGTGTTTTGAGGAATGCACACGGCTGGTAAGTGCAGACGACGCCATCATAAGCATGAGCATCAAACTAATGTGTCTGCTGATGCAAAGTTTGACGCACATTAAGGAGCTGGCGTCTGCAGCCGAGGAGGAGGGAAGCCTTGATGACAGTCAGCCATTGTCTGCTCAAGGAATGCTCCTGGACGAGGTGACGGACAAAGAGGAGGAGGAGGAGGATGATGATGGGGATGAATATTTATGGGAGGAGGATGCTTCTCAGGGGGCAATAGAAACTGGTGGCGTTGCAAGGTCAGGTACAGGGTTTTTGCGGGACACAAGTGATGTTGATTTGCAAGAAAGTGATCCTCAACCCAGCACAAGCAGTGAATTGACACCTGGAACATTGGCCCACATGGCTGAGTATGCCTTGCGTATCCTAAACAGGGACCCCTGCATTATCAAAATGATGACCGATGACGATTACTGGTTGGCCTGCCTCCTGGATCCATGATATAAAGGAAAATTACAAAATATCATGCCACATGAGAACCTTGAGCAAATATTGGCTAACAAACAAGCAACTCTTGTAAGACCGTTTGGTTCAGGCATTCCCAGCACACAGCGCCGGTGATGGTTCTCACACGAGCTGCAGGGGGCAGCAGGCCAGAGGTGTTAGAGGTGCACAAATCCGAAGTGGCGTTGGACAGAGGGGTTTTATGACCAGGTTGTGGAGTGATTTCGCATTGACCGCTGACACGACAGGTAGTGCTGCATCCAGGGCCGGACTGGGACAAAAATTCAGCCCTGGCATTTGAAGGTACACAGGCCCACTTGTTGTATGGTGGTTACACGTTCAGGATTTTTCACTTTTTTTCATGTTTTTTCGCTATAAAAACGCGAAAAAAACCGCTTACATTAAGCATCCTATTAAAATGCATTCCGCAAATTTTATGCACATGCTGCGCTTTTTTCCGGAGCAGAAAAGCATTCCGGAAAAAAACGCAGCATGTTCATTATTTTGCGGAATCGCGGGGATTCCACACACATAGGAATGCATTGATCCGCTTACTTCTCACATAGGGCTATGTCCACCATGCGGGAAGTAAGCGGATCATGTGCGGTTGGTACCCAGGGTGGAGGAGAGGAGATTCTCCTCCACGGACTGGGCACCATATCCCTGTAAAAAAAAAAATTAAAATAAAAAATATTGATATACTTACCTTCCGATGGCCTCCGGAGTCCTCCCGCCTTTCAGCGGTGCACGCGGCGCCTTCTGTTCTCAGGGATGCTGTGTGCGAAGGACCTGGGATGACGTCGCGGAGGTGTCAGTGCACGCTTAGTGGAGATGGGATTTCATAAAATCCCATCCACTATGCTGTAACATCTGGCCGCTGCGGATAGGACACTCCATCAAATCCACAGCAAATACGCCAAGTGGAAACATACCCTCAGCCATCAGATTTCCTTTAAGATCCCACAGGTGCCATCTATGTCCCATGGTTGACCATTAGGCTATGTGCATACGTTGCAGATTTTGCTGCGGATCCACAGCGGTTTTGACGCTGCGGGTCCGCAGCAGCTTTCCATACGTTTACAGTACAATGTAAACCTATAGAAATCACAATCCGCAGTGCCCATGCTGCAGAAAAAAACGAGCGGAAACCCTGCGGTTTACATTCCGCAGCATGTCAATTCTTTGTGCGGATTCTGCAGCGGTTTACACCTGCTCCACAATAGGAATCCGCAGGTGTAAAACCGCTGGTGGAATCCGCACAAAATCCGCATAAAAACTGCGGTAAATCCGCAGGTAAAACGCAGTGCCTTTTACCTGCGGAGTCTTAAAAACCACTGCGGAAAAATCCGCAGCCATCAAAACTACGTGTGCACATAGCCTTTCCCTGCTTTTGAGAACTATAACTCCCAGCATGTACAGCAGCTCCTATGGCATGCTGGGAGTATAGTTCACCACAGGAGTGGTGATTTTTTCAGCTAGTGCCATGGAAGAAGAGTGGACACGGCTTTTTTTTCTTAATTCTATTAGAGCTTGCCTCTAAGGCTACGTTCACATTTGCGTTGCATCGGGCGCAGCCGCGGTGACGCATGCGTCAGGCGCCCCTATATTTAACATGGGGGCGCATGGACATGCGTTGTCTTGCGTTTTGTGACACATGCGTCTTTTTTGGCGCAAGCGTCAGGGCGCAGAGGACGCAGCATGTTGCATTTTTTTGCACCAAAAATCATGCCAAAGAAGGACGCATGCGTCACAAAACAATGCGTTTTTGCATGCATTGTGCGTTGCGTCGCCGACGCAAATGTGAACGTAGCCTTAGCTAGTTCCAGGTGCAATTCCGGGCTTTCTGTGCTTCTGCTCCATGCACTCAGGGTAAAGTTATCAGCAGCTCGTAAATCCCTTCTGTCCTGACTCCCTGCCGCCTCGCTGGACAGGAGGAAGTGGGCGTCTGATGTCCTGACTCCTGACCCCAGGCTGCAGTAAGTGGCAGGGTCCCAGCAGCACAGAAGAGCAGAGCGCGCCTCTCCCCCTCCCCTTTATCACTGTCTATGTTACCTCATCACACCTGGTGTTCAGAACATCAGAACGCGGCCATCAACTTCATCCTGTCTAGCGTGGCGGCCGCAGTGATTTTAGAAGTGCAGCGTGATCCTGTGCACAAGACAAGCTGATGCTGCCTAGTGTGCTGGCTGCAGAAAACAGAAGGCCGGCTGACAGCGTGAAGGGGGCGACAGATCAAGCGGCCCACTGCAGGCACTGGCCCTTCTGGCATTTGCCAGAAATGCCCGATGGCCAGTCCGGCCCTGGCTGCATCGATTCAAAGTGACAGGAGACAGCCTTTGTCCAGTATGATTACAGACTACTTTTCCTCCCTTATCGATGTTCTCCCTCACAGGTCATTCCCCTTTGATTACTGGGCATCTAAAATAGACACCTGGCCTGAATTGGCAGAATAGGCATTACAGGAGCTCGCTTGCCCTGCTGTCGGTGTGCTCTCAGAAAGAGTCTTCAGTGCTGCTGGTTCAATACTGACCGAAAAAAGGACACGTGTGGCTACCCAGAATGTTGATGATCTAACCTTCATTAAAATGAACCAATCATGGATTTCAAATTATTTTTTCCCACCTTCTCCTGCTGACACGTAGCTTGCCTGAAAAATGTCTTGCTTTTGGCCTCCTCTTACTGACTTCTCCAATTCCTCCATTTACAGCTGCTGAATGTCCACCATAAGCCATTTTTATACCTCCTTAAATGGGCTGACTCCCCCCACAGGGCCGTGGTCACCACCTGGCGCAAGCACCCGTGCGAGTGCCGTTTGCCTGGACAGGTGGGTGCGCCCACTCTTGGGCGACGGCACTGGCACAGGGTCCCACATAGTACAATGAAGTGTCTCTGACGGTGGTGGTGCACAACCAACGTCAGACACACCGTCGTAATATGAGGGGCCCTGTGCCAGTACCGCCGCCCACAAGAGAGTGTTCCCCCCCAGCTCGAACAGTGCTCTACCACTTGCAATACTTACCTCTCCCTGTTCCACCACTGTGTAGTCTGTGCTGTTAAATCCTTCAATGGCACTACCAATACAAATTTGTTGAAATGATAGATGATAGTTAAAATATACAGGGGCCCTGGCCTCCATTTAGATCAGTTAATACTTTGTGCCTACTACCACTGTCTGCTACTCAGCAGAGGAGCCCACCCCAGTACCTAGCTATGCCGCCTGTTTAGTCCTGTTACCAATTTTGAACTGCATTTAGCCTACATTTATATTTGGGCCTACTAACTGTGTCTGCGCCACTCATTACAGTTGTCCTCCACTGAACAAAGCTAGGCCGCTTGTTTAGTCCTTTTACCAATTTTGAACTGCATTTAGCCTACTTTTTTATTTTGGGCCTACTAACTGTGTCTGTGCCACTCATTACAGTTGTACTTCACTGAACAAAGCTATGCCGCCTGTTTAGTCCTGTTACCAATTTTGAACTGCATTTAGCCTACTTTTGTATTTGGGCCTACTAACTGTGTCTGCGCCACTCATTACAGTTGTCCTCCACTGAACAAAGCTAGGCCGCCTGTTTAGTCCTGTTACCAATTTTGAACTGCATTTAGCCTACTTTTTTATTTTGGGCCTACTAACTGTGTCTGCACCACTCATTACAGTTGTCCTCCACTGAATAAAGCAATGCCGCCTGTTTAGTCCTGTTACCAATTTTGAACTGCTTTTAGCCTACTTTTTTATTTTGGGCCTACTAACTGTGTCTGCGCCACTCATTACAATTGTCCTCCACTGAACAAAGCTATCCATATGTTCCCCCATCCTGGTATATGTCCATCTCTTCCCCCATCCTGGGATATGTCCATCTGTTCCCCCATCCTGGGATATGTCTATATGTTCCCCCATCCTGGTATATGTCCCTCTGTTCCCCCATCCTGGTATATGTCCATCTCTTCCCCCATCCTGGGATATGTCCATCTCTTCCCCCATCCTGGGATATGTCCATATGCTTCCCCATACTGGTGAACGTCCATATGTTCCCCCATCTTTGTATATATTCATCTGTTCCCCCATCCTGGTATATATTCATATGTTCCCACATCCTGGTATATGTCCATGTCTTCCCCCAGCCTGGGATATGTCCATCTCTTCCCCCATCCTGGTATATGTCCATATGTTTCCCCATACTGGTGTACGTCCATATGTTCCCCCATCTTAGTATATATTCATATGTTCCCACATCCTGGTATGTGTCCATCTCTTCCCCCATCCTGGTATATGTCCATATGTTTCCCCATACTGGTGTACGTCCATATGTTCCCCATCTTAGTATATATTTATATGTTCCCACATCCTGGGATATGTCCATCTCTTCCCCCATCCTGGTATATGCTCATTTGTTCCCCCATTCTGGTGTATGCTCATTTGTTCCCCCATTCTGGTATATGCTCATTTGTTCCCCCTGTCCTGGTATATGCTCATTTGTTCCCCCATCCTGGTATATGCTCATTTGTTCCCCCATTCTGGTGTATGCTCATTTGTTCCCCCATTCTGGTATATGCTCATTTGTTCCCCCTATCCTGGTATATGCTCATTTGTTCCCCCATTCTGGTGTATGCTCATTTGTTCCCCCATTCTGGTATATGCTCATTTGTTCCCCCATTCTGGTATATGCTCATTTGTTCCCCCATTCTGGTATATGCTCATTTGTTCCCGCATTCTGGTATATGCTCATTTGTTCCCGCATTCTGGTGTAAGCTGATTTGTTCCCCCATCCTGGTATATGCTCATTTGTTCCCCCATTCTGGTGTATGCTCATTTGTTCCCCCATTCTGGTATATGCTCATTTGTTCCCCCATCCTGGTGTATGCTCATTTGTTCCCCCATTCTGGTATATGCTCATTTGTTCCCCCATCCTGGTGTATGCTCATTTGTTCCCCCATCCTGGTGTATGCTCATTTGTTCCCCCATTCTGGTATATGCTCATTTGTTCCCCCATTCTGGTATATGCTCATTTGTTCCCCCATCCTGGTGTATGCTCATTTGTTCCCCCTATCCTGGTATATGCTCATTTGTTCCCCCATTCTGGTGTATGCTCATTTGTTCCCCCATTCTGGTATATGCTCATTTGTTCCCCCATTCTAATATATGCTCATTTGTTCCCCCATTTTGGTATATGCTCATTTGTTCCCCCATTCTGGTGTATGCTCATTTGTTCCCCCATTCTGGTATATGCTCATTTGTTCCCCCATCCTGGTGTATGCTCATTTGTTCCCCCATTCTGGTATATGCTCATTTGTTCCCCCATTCTGGTATATGCTCATTTGTTCCCCCATCCTGGTGTATGCTCATTTGTTCCCCCTATCCTGGTATATGCTCATTTGTTCCCCCATTCTGGTATATGCTCATTTGTTCCCCCATTCTGGTATATGCTCATTTGTTCCCCCTATCCTGGTATATGCTCATTTGTTCCCCCATCCTGGTGTACGCTCATTTGTTCCCCCATTCTGGTATATGCTCATTTGTTCCCCCTATCCTGGTATATGCTCATTTGTTCCCCCATTCTGGTATATGCTCATTTGTTCCCCCTATCCTGGTATATGCTCATTTGTTCCCCCATCCTGGTGTATGCTTCTACTCGCCTTCACTACACACCCACGCAATGCAGTGTCCTATTCTGTGTGTTCAGAGCACAGGAGAGTTATGATCTCCCTGCTGTGCTCTGAACAGGTCGGCGGTGAGCGATGATCACAGCCTGCACCTTAATACTGATGACATGCTACCATCACCTCTCCCCGCATCCGCAGATACATACTCACCTCACCCCGCACCTCTGCTCCCTGGCATCTCCTCTCCCTGGCAGCTTCTGTCATCACATGCACTGAGCAGTGTGGGTGATGACAGGGGAAAAGTGTAACCCATAGGATACACTGCAGGTTTCACAAGAATTGCACCCATCTCCTTCCACAGCTGTGACCTGGCCAGACCAGGAGGCATGACCAGGTCACAGCTAGAAGCAGCAGGAGCAGCCTCAATACAAGAGGTGTGGTCAGACAATGAATGCAGTCTCTTATGCCTAGGGGCTGCCGTATTTGAGGTATGTGCCGTGTTCAGGCACTTACAGACCCCAAAATGCAAATTGCAGACCCCCCAGTGGCTGAAGTAAAAATTAATGAATACAAAACTATTACATTTAATTTTGTATTTAAAATAATTGATTATATAATCAATAATTAATAATACAAAAATAAAATTGCGGCACTTTCCCTGTAAATTTTCCGATTGGCGCTAATCTTCAAGATACAGAGGAGAATGTAATTACAAAACTTAAGATACCTATCATGCAGGATTGTAGAAAAATTGTGTCTTTATTATATCATCATCATCATCATTACTGCATTGTTAGTAGCTAGTCTATCCTAACGGGCTATGTTCGGATCTCTTTGTTCCACAATCGTGATGAAGATCTTGTCCAAAACTTCTTCATGGAGGGCGATCTTGTGGCATGCAACATCAACAGTTTAATGGAAGCTCTGAAGTCATAATCCAGAGGAATGGAGGTTCATTGATTTGCTCAAAACAAAACTAAAAGCAGACTTGCTGCATAATGGCATTACGCTAGCTTCAGTCCTAGTTGGTTATACAGTCTGCAGCAAAGAAACCTGTGACAACCGGAAAACTGTTGAGGTGCCTGAACTGTGTCCAACATTGGCTGTGACATGTCCTTAAAGATTCATTTCTTGCATTCACATCTAGACTTTTTTCCATCAAACTGCGAAGTCGTGAGTGACGAGCACGGTGAAAGACTTCACCAAGATACTGGAGAAAAGATAAAAAGGAAAACAGAATCCATCAATGCTTGCAGATTACTGCTGGCCAATTGTAAGATGATCTGATGTAGGAGTACAAGAGACAAGCAAAAAAAGTGTTGTCACCGATTAAGGTGCAAGTTTTGTAATGCAATTTCTGTAACTGTTTATAATTCACAATAGTATTTAGACATGTTTTAGTTATTTGAATTGTTGCTAAGTTTCCTCTAAATAAATATCAGAAAATTGGCATAACAAAATGTTCTGCATCTTTATATTTGCAAAAATAATGTTTCAAAGTGCTGAAAATTGTATGCATGCATTAAATATAGCAGTAAAAGAAAAACACTTTGATATCATATAAAGAAAATTTTCTGATTTGAATTTAGGAGGGCAAAATTATTAAAGGGAACCTGTCACCCCCCGCCCCCCCCCCCTCTCCCCACTGGCGTTTTTAACTAAAAGAGCCACCTTGTGCAGCACTAATGCTGTTCCATACACAATGCAGATGACGCTGCCGCTCTATATAACACCACAATAGCTGTAGCTTTGGAATCTCCTGTCCCACTTACACATACCAAAGCTCGCAAAATCAACAGACAGCCCTGGCACACCAGCCTGACCAAAGAACTGAGGCGAGCTTCCAGGGCTGCTGAGTGCAGATGGAAAAGATCCCACTCCAACGAGCACTTCATCGCATTCAAACAGTCCTTCACTACTTTCAAGACCACACTAGCCACAGCTAAACAAACCTACTTCTCATCTCTCATATCCTCTCTGTCTCACAACCCTAAACAGTTATTCAACACCTTCAATTCTCTCCTCCGTCCCCCAGCACCTCCTCCCTCCCCACTCATCTCAGCTGAAGACTTTGCCTCATTTTTCAAGCAGAAGATTGATAGCATCAGAGACAGTTTTGGTCAACAACCCCCGGAGCCCTTCCTCCCAACTTCCCAGCCCTCCACCTCCAAAACCAACTTCTCCACCATTACAGAAGATCAACTCACCACTCTACTCTCAAGATCGCATCTC
Organism: Ranitomeya imitator; assembly: GCF_032444005.1. Lineage (NCBI taxonomy): Eukaryota > Metazoa > Chordata > Amphibia > Anura > Dendrobatidae > Ranitomeya > Ranitomeya imitator. The sequence continues at coordinate 142,585,537 of NC_091289.1, forward strand.
ACCACCTGTGCACTTGACCCGCTCCCATCCCACCTCATCCCAAACTTCACCACAGTCTTCATCCCAACCCTAACCCATCTCTTCAACCTATCACTAACAACTGGTGTTTTCCCCTCAAGCTTTAAACATGCCTCCATCACACCTATCCTCAAAAAGCCCTCTCTTGACCCATCCTCTGTATCTAGCTATCGCCCTATATCACTTCTCCCTTATGCCTCCAAACTACTGGAACAACACGATTACCTTGAACTGTCCTCCCATCTCTCTTCTTGCTTCCTCTTTGACCGCTTACAATTTGGCTTCCGGTCACACCACTGAAACTGCCCTAACTAAGGTCACCAATGACCTCTTAACCGCCAAGAGCAAGCGACACTACTCTGTCCTCCTCCTCCTTGACCTGTCGGCTGCCTTTGACACAGTGGACCATTCCCTATTATTACAGACCCTCTCATCCCTTGGCATCACAGACTTGGCCCTATCCTGGATCTCATCATACCTAACAGACCGGACATTCAGCGTCTCCCACTCACACACCACCCCCTCACCTCGCCCCCTATCTGTCGGAGTCCCACAAGGTTCAGTCCTTGGTCCCCTGCTCTTCTCCATTTACACCTTTGGCCTGGGACAGTGTTGTGAATTCTGTGGCAGAGTTCACTCCTGTGGTCACAAGTGGTACTTCGGCTGATTCTCTCTGGGAGCTTCCGTTTGTGGAGGAAAGTGGTACTGCAGCTTCTGAGTTTCCTCCCTCAGGTGATCTGGTGAGGTCATTAGCTGCTTCTCTACTTAACTCCACCTAATGCTTTGATTAATGCTTCCTGTCAATGTTCCAGTGTTGGTCTTGTGTTTCTCTGGATCATTCCTGTGGCCTGCTGCTCTGCATAGCTAAGTGCTTCTTTGCTATTTGTTGCTATTTTTTCTGTCCAGCTTGTCTATTTGTTTTGCTGGAAGCTCTGGGACGCAAGGGGTGTACCTCCGTGCCGTTAGTTCGGTACGGAGGGTCTTTTTGCCCCCTTTGCGTGGTTTTCTTTAGGGTTTTGTGTAGACCGCAAAGTTATCTTTCCTATCCTCGTTCTGTCTAGAATATCGGGCCTCATTTTGCTGAATCTATTTCATCCCTACGTTTGTCTTTTCATCTTACTCACAGTCATTATATGTGGGGGGCTGCCTTTTCCTTTGGGGTATTTCTCTGAGGCAAGGTAGGCTTATTTTTCTATCTTCAGGCTAGTTAGTTTCTCAGGCTGTGCCGAGTTGCATAGGGAGTGTTAGGCGCAATCCACAGCTGCCTCTAGTTGTGTTTGGAGAGGATTAGGAATTGCGGTCTACAGAGTTCCCACGTCTCAGAGCTCGTTCTGTTATTTTGGGTTGTTGTCAGATCACTGTGTGTGCTCTGATCGCTATGTACATTGTGTTCCTGAATTGCCTATCATAACAGTACAGGAAGCCAAAAGTACTAATGTTTCTCAATAGAGGGAAAAAAGAAGTTCTGAGACCATTTTTTTTCCTTTGCACTGTGTTTTGTCTTTTTTTTCCCCTAGACATTTGGGTGGTTCAGGACACAGGTGTGGACATGGATATTCAGGGTCTGTGCTCTTCAATGGATAATCTCGTTATAAATGTACAAAAGATTCAAGACTTGGTGGTTCAGAAGCCTATGTTAGAACCAAAAATTCCTATTCCTGATTTGTTTTTTTGGTGATAGAGTCAAGTTTATGAATTTCAAAAATAATTGCAAGCTGTTTTTGGCCTTGAAACCTCACTTCTCTGGTGACCCAGCTCAACAAGTGAGAATTATTATTTCTTTTTTGCGTGGGGACCCTCAAGACTGGGCATTTTCCCTTGCGCCGGGAGATCCTGCATTGGGTAATATTGATGCGTTTTTCCTGGCGCTCGGATTGCTGTACGATGAGCCTAATTCAGTGGATCAGGCAGAGAAAAATTTGCTGGCTTTGTGTCAGGGTCAGGATGAGATAGAGGTATACTGTCAGAAATTTAGAAAGTGGTCTGTACTCACTCAATGGAATGAAGCTGCGCTCGCAGCGATTTTCAGAAAGGGTCTCTCTGAAGCCCTTAAAGATGTCATGGTGGGATTTCCTATGCCTGATGGTCTGAATGAATCTATGTCTTTGGCCATTCAGATCGGTCGATGCTTGCGTGAGCGTAAACCTGTGCACCATTTGGCGGTATTACCTGAGATTAAACCTAAGCCTATGCAGTGCGATAGGACTTTGTCCAGAGTTGAACGGCATGAACACAGACGTCTGAATGGTCTGTGTTTCTACTGTGGTGATTCCACTCATGCCATTTCTGATTGTCCTAAGCGCTCTAAGCGGTTCGCTAGGTTTGCCACCATTGGTACAGTACAGTCAAAATTTCTTCTGTCCGTTACCTTGATATGCTCTTTGTCATCATATTCTGTCATGGCGTTTGTGGATTCGGGCGCTGCCCTGAATTTGATGGACTTGGATTATGCTAAGCGTTGTGGGTTTTTCTTGGAGCCCTTGCAGTGTCCTATTCCATTAAGAGGAATTGATGCTACACCTTTGGCCAAGAATAAGCCTCAGTACTGGACCCAGCTGACCATGTGCATGGCTCCTGCACATCAGGAGGTTATTCGCTTTCTGGTGTTGCATAATCTGCATGATGTGGTCGTGTTGGGGTTGCCATGGCTACAAGTCCATAATCCAGTATTAGATTGGAAATCCATGTCGGTGTCCAGCTGGGGTTGTCAGGGGGTACATGGTGATGTTCCATTTCTGTCAATTTCGTCATCCACCCCTTCTGAGGTCCCAGAGTTCTTGTCTGATTACCGGGATGTATTTGATGAGCCCAAGTCCGATACCCTACCTCCGCATAGGGATTGTGATTGTGCTATCAATTTGATTCCTGGTAGTAAATTCCCAAAAGGTCGATTGTTTAATTTATCCGTACCTGAGCACACCGCTATGCGCAGTTATGTGAAGGAATCCCTGGAGAAGGGGCATATTCGCCCGTCATCGTCGCCATTAGGAGCAGGGTTCTTTTTTGTAGCCAAGAAGGATGGTTCGCTGAGACCTTGTATAGATTACCGCCTTCTTAATAAGATCACGGTTAAATTTCAGTACCCCTTGCCATTGTTATCTGACCTGTTTGCTCGGATTAAGGGGGCTAGTTGGTTCACAAAGATAGATCTTCGTGGTGCGTATAATCTGGTGCGAATTAAGCAAGGCGATGAATGGAAAACTGCATTTAATACGCCCGAGGGTCATTTTGAGTATCTAGTGATGCCGTTCGGACTTGCCAATGCTCCATCAGTGTTTCAGTCCTTTATGCATGACATCTTCCGAGAGTACCTGGATAAATTCCTGATTGTGTACTTGGATGACATTTTGATCTTCTCGGATGATTGGGAGTCCCATGTGAAGCAGGTCAGAACGGTTTTTCAGGTCCTGCGTGCTAATTCTTTGTTTGTGAAGGGATCAAAGTGTCTCTTTGGTGGGCAGAAGGTTTCATTTTTGGGGTTCATCTTTTCCCCTTCTACTATCGAGATGGATCCTGTTAAGGTCCATGCCATCCATGATTGGACTCAGCCGACATCTCTGAAAAGTCTGCAAAAGTTCCTGGGCTTTGCTAATTTTTATCGTCGCTTCATCTGCAATTTCTCTAGTATTGCTAAACCATTGACCGATTTGACCAAGAAGGGTGCTGATTTGGTCAATTGGTCTTCTGCTGCTGTGGAAGCTTTTCAAGAGTTGAAGCGTCGTTTTTCTTCTGCCCCTGTGTTGTGTCAACCAGATGTTTCTCTTCCGTTCCAGGTCGAGGTTGATGCTTCTGAGATTGGAGCAGGGGCTGTTTTGTCGCAGAGAGGTTCTGATTGCTCAGTGATGAAACCATGCGCTTTCTTTTCCAGGAAGTTTTCGCCTGCTGAGCGAAATTATGATGTGGGCAACCGAGAGTTGCTGGCCATGAAGTGGGCATTCGAGGAGTGGCGTCATTGGCTTGAAGGAGCTATGCATCGCGTGGTGGTATTGACTGATCATAAGAACTTGACTTATCTCGAGTCTGCCAAGCGCTTGAATCCTAGACAAGCTCGTTGGTCGTTGTTTTTTGCCCGTTTTGACTTTGTGATTTCGTACCTTCCGGGCTCTAAAAATGTGAAGCCGGATGCTCTGTCTAGGAGTTTTGTGCCCGACTCTCCGGGTTTATCTGAGCCGGCGGGTATCCTCAAGGAAGGAATAATTGTGTCTGCCATCTCCCCTGATTTGCGGCGGGTGCTGCAAAAATTTCAGGCTAATAAACCTGATCGTTGCCCAGCGGAGAAACTGTTTGTCCCTGATAGGTGGACGAATAGAGTTATCTCTGAACTTCATTGTTCGGTGTTGGCTGGTCATCCTGGAATCTTTGGTACCAGAGAGTTAGTGGCTAGATCCTTTTGGTGGCCGTCTCTGTCGCGGGATGTGCGTACTTTTGTGCAGTCCTGTGGGATTTGTGCTCGGGCTAAGCCCTGCTGTTCTCGTGCCAGTGGGTTGCTTTTGCCCTTGCCGGTCCCGAAGAGGCCTTGGACACATATCTCTATGGATTTTATTTCTGACCTTCCCGTTTCTCAAAAGATGTCAGTAATTTGGGTGGTCTGTGATCGCTTTTCTAAGATGGTCCATCTGGTAACCTTGTCTAAATTGCCTTCCTCCTCTGATTTGGTGCCTTTGTTCTTCCAGCATGTGGTTCGTTTGCATGGCATTCCAGAGAATATTGTTTCTGACAGAGGTTCCCAGTTTGTTTCGAGGTTTTGGCGAGCCTTTTGTGGTAGGATGGGCATTGACTTGTCTTTTTCCTCGGCTTTCCATCCTCAGACTAATGGCCAGACCGAACGAACCAATCAGACCTTGGAAACATATCTGAGATGCTTTGTTTCTGCTGATCAGGATGACTGGGTGTCCTTTTTGCCTTTGGCTGAGTTCGCCCTTAATAATCGGGCCAGCTCGGCTACCCTGGTTTCACCGTTTTTCTGCAATTCTGGGTTCCATCCTCGTTTCTCTTCAGGACAGGTTGAGTCTTCGGACTGTCCTGGTGTGGATACTGTGGTGGACAGGTTGCAGCAGATTTGGACTCAGGTAGTGGACAATTTGATCTTGTCCCAGGAGAAGGCTCAACTTTTCGCTAATCGCAGACGCCGTGTGGGTCCCCGACTTCGTGTTGGGGATCTGGTTTGGTTATCTTCTCGTCATATTCCTATGAAGGTTTCCTCTCCTAAGTTTAAACCTCGTTTTATTGGTCCGTATAGGATTTCTGAGGTTCTTAATCCTGTGTCTTTTCGTCTGACCCTCCCAGATTCTTTTTCCATACATAACGTATTCCATAGGTCATTGTTGCGGAGATACGTGGCACCTATGGTTCCATCTGTTGACCCTCCTGCCCCGGTTTTGGTGGAGGGGGAATTGGAGTATATTGTGGAGAAGATTTTGGATTCTCGTGTTTCAAGACGGAAACTCCAGTATCTGGTTAAATGGAAGGGTTATGCTCAGGAAGATAATTCCTGGGTTTTTGCCTCTGATGTCCATGCTCCCGATCTTGATCGTGCCTTTCATGTGGCTCATCCTGGTCGGCCTGGGGGCTCTGGTGAGGGTTCGGTGACCCCTCCTCAAGGGGGGGGTACTGTTGTGAATTCTGTGGCAGAGTTCACTCCTGTGGTCACAAGTGGTACTTCGGCTGATTCTCTCTGGGAGCTTCCGTTTGTGGAGGAAAGTGGTACTGCAGCTTCTGAGTTTCCTCCCTCAGGTGATCTGGTGAGGTCGTTAGCTGCTTCTCTACTTAACTCCACCTAATGCTTTGATTCATGCTTCCTGTCAATGTTCCAGTGTTGGTCTTGTGTTTCTCTGGATCATTCCTGTGGCCTGCTGCTCTGCATAGCTAAGTGCTTCTTTGCTATTTGTTGCTATTTTTTCTGTCCAGCTTGTCTATTTGTTTTGCTGGAAGCTCTGGGACGCAAGGGGTGTACCTCCGTGCCGTTAGTTCGGTACGGAGGGTCTTTTTGCCCCCTTTGCGTGGTTTTCTTTAGGGTTTTGTGTAGACCGCAAAGTTATCTTTCCTATCCTCGTTCTGTCTAGAATATCGGGCCTCATTTTGCTGAATCTATTTCATCCCTACGTTTGTCTTTTCATCTTACTCACAGTCATTATATGTGGGGGGCTGCCTTTTCCTTTGGGGTATTTCTCTGAGGCAAGGTAGGCTTATTTTTCTATCTTCAGGCTAGTTAGTTTCTCAGGCTGTGCCGAGTTGCATAGGGAGCGTTAGGCGCAATCCACAGCTGCCTCTAGTTGTGTTTGGAGAGGATTAGGAATTGCGGTCTACAGAGTTCCCACGTCTCAGAGCTCGTTCTGTTATTTTGGGTTGTTGTCAGATCACTGTGTGTGCTCTGATCGCTATGTACATTGTGTTCCTGAATTGCCTATCATAACAGGACAGCTCATAGAATCTCATGGCTTTCAGTATCACCTCTACGCTGATGACACACAGATCTACATCTCTGGACCAGATATCACCTCCCTACTAACCACAATCCCTCAATGTCTGTCCACTATTTCATCCTTCTTCTCCGCTAGATTTCTCAAACTTAACATGGACAAAACAGAATTCATCATCTTTCCCCCATCTCACGCGACCCCCCCATTTACAGTAAATGGCTGCCCACTCTCCCCAGTCCCACAAGCTCACTGCCTCGGGGTAATCCTTGACGCTGATCTCTCCTTCAAACCACATATCCAAGCCCTTTCCACTTCCTGCCGACTTCAACTCAAAAATATTTCACGAATCCGTTCATTCCTCAACCAAGAATCTGCAAAAACCCTAGCCCATGCCCTCATCATCTCTCACCTTGACTACTGCAACCTCCTGCTCTGTGGCCTCCCCTCTAACACTCTCGCACCCCTCCAATCTATTCTAAACTCTGCTGCCTGACTAATTCACCTGTCCCCCCTCTATTCCCCGGCCTCTCCCCTCTGTCAATCCCTTCACTGGCTCCCCATTGCCCAGAGACTCCAGTACAAAACCCTAACCATGACGTACAAAGCCATCCACAACCTGTCTCCCCCATACATCTGTGACCTCGTCTCCCGGTACTTTCCTGCACGCAACCTCCGATCCTCACAAGATCTCCTTCTCTACTCCCCTCTTATCTCCTCTTCCCACAATTGTATACAAGATTTCTCTCGCGTATCACCCCTACTCTGGAACCCTCTACCACAACACATCAGACTCTCGCCTACCATCGAAACCTTCAAAAAGAACCTGAAGACCCACCTCTTCCGACAAGCCTACAACCTGCAGTAACCACCGATCGACCAAACCGCTGCATGACCAGCTCTATCCTCACTTACTGTATTCTCACCCATCTCTTGTAGATTGTGAGCCTTCGCGGGCAGGGTCCTCACTCCTCCTGTACCAGTTATGACTTGTATTGTTTAAGATTATTGTACTTGTTTTTATTATGTATACCCCGCCTCACATGTAAAGCACCATGGAATAAATGGCGCTATAACAATAAATAATAATAATAATAATAATTCTGTGAAGGTGGCTCTTCTTTTTGGGGTCCCTTCCAATGCTGCAATATTACTTTTTATAATTTGCCCGCCATCCCTTTAGTCTGTCCGGGGGGCACGTCTTTTCCCCCTGGACACAAACGCCTCCCAGCCATCACTCAGCCCCTCCGTGCGCCGGGCGCCGCCTCCTCTACCTTCATTAACGTCCCCGGCGCCTGCGCTGTAAGTTCCCATCATGTGATGTGAGTCAAAGGGCAGCGCAAACTGCGCATGCCCCCCAAAAAAAATTACAGCGCAGGCGCTGGGGACGTTAATGAAGGCAGAGGAGGCAGCACCCGGCGCGCAGAGGCCCCGAGTGACGGCTGGGAGGCGATTGTGTCCAGGGGGAGAGGATGTGCCCCCCGGGAAGTCTAAAGGTATGGCGGGCAAATTATAAAAAGTAATATTGCAGTGTTGGAAGGGACCCCCCCAAAAAAGAGCCACCTTCAGAGAATGCAGCATTAGTGCTGCACAAGATGGCTCTTCTAGTTAAAAACGCCGGGGGCGATTTTGTACGGCCGTAGAAAGCCGTATAATACTGATCAGTAAAATACGGCAGATAGGAGCAGGGGCATAGAGAATAATTGTGCCGTATTTTTTGCGAGTTTTACGGACGTAGTTTCTGCGCTCTTACGTCCGTAAAACTCGCAAGTGTGAAGCCGGCCTTAGTGTATAACCTTATATGACCTGCCCCCGATCCTTTGTACCCCTTTTGTGAGCGGCTTGGATTCACAGTCTCCCTGTAGCCTGCCCCACGTTGCTGCCGTTTATCAGACCCCGTCTGTCACACATGGCCTGTCCCTATATACGCCGTCAACAAAAACCCCTTTATAAGGAATTGTAAGAAATACAGCAACCAATTAGATTGCGTCTTTCATCTTCATACCTTCCATGAAACAATGAAAGCTGGATCCTGATTGGTTGCTATCCTTAACATACAATTATTGCGGAGCTTCCTTCTCGTTTCCCAATATTTGGGGGTGTACATGATAATTTCATCAGGACTCTACACACTACGGAAACCACCATAAATCCTGACTAAACGCACAAAGCCATACACCAAAAATGCCGAGTCCCGTGTCTATTGTGTGCACCGCTGCCCACACTAATCATGGCGGACGAACAATTAGCTACTGTCCCCAGAACGGCCATCGTCATACGCGAGAAATAGCGGGCGCCATCTTTGTTACTGGCAACTTCCGCAAAGCCTCGCTTGACCACGCTTGTACGGCTGCGTGCTGACGTTGTCCGTTGGCGGTCGGCCATCTTTTCTGGCGCCGGGGGTCTCGTTCTGTGGTGTGCGGAGGGGAAGAAGATAACGGGAGTCCGGGCTGCGAGTAAGTGCCTGCGGCCTGTGTGACTCCGCGGGGTGCAGCGTGAGGTAACGGCCGAGGCCATTGGGGAAGGGGAAGTGAGCAGAAGCGGCATCCTCCCGACCCGCACCATAAGCGTCATAACTCCGCGCCGCCATTCACTGCGCTGCCGGGAACACACCGCTCTGAGCTCATTCTCCGCCGCGGGGAGGACGCAGGAACACCCAGGTGAGGCCCCGCCGCCCGCGCCTCGGCTCACCGCCGCCCGCCTGCCCGTGCTCTGTGTGTGCGGAGGCCGGCGACGTGCAGGCCGCAGGGTCCCACATCCTGCCGAGCACGGTGGATGGAGGCCGGGCTCTGCACCTCCTCTGCAGCGGAGCCTGGCTCCTGCGATCGATCTGCTGCGATCACCACCTCATCGATCTGAGCAGCGATCCTGCTCCCACATTATAGCTGCCCGATGATCCTTGATCTATTAGATCCAAGATGATTCAAAACCGTCCAGATTGTAACAATCAATGGATCTTCATATACTCTGATCACAATGGGCAGTGTGGGGATCTCAGCAGATCTCGGCACTGCCCTGGGATCCACCACCGACTGATGCTAATATGATGGAAGATGGAGCCATCAGCATCTGCTCCGTGGATGTCCTCCGCAGCGCGGGGTAATGGGACGGATGTGATTGCACCTAGATCATATATATATATACACATATATATCTATATATACACCTCTTCTAGTGTTCCTTTCTGATTTGTCATCATATATGATCTATTTCCTCCATTTATTGTATAGCACCAGCATTTTATGGCCTAACTGCCATCATTGGGAGGGGGTGGGGGTCTATGGTTCGTTACAATGTGGCCATGATCTGGGGAGAACAGTGCGGTAATATTTATTCCCTTCAGTCCCAGAATATCAGGGGTGATGGCTCCCTAAGACCAGCAGATGGGACAGGACGGTGTCATCTTTGTCCCAGGATGGTTCACAGACCATCAATAAACAAAAGGTTTCAGCTCATTATCTTGACAATGGAATCAGGAAGTGAGCTAATCACTGCGGCCCAGACCTCCCTTTGTGGTGTGAGCCAATAAGTGGGGTCCCCTGTGCATCATTTAACCGGTCACCTGCCAGACGGATGCACAATGTGCCCTCCGCTATATTCGGTCGGGTTATCTAACACCTGACCAATTAGATTAACTCCCCAATTCCTAATGGTTTGTGTCCACTGAACACTCTTCCTTTGTGTTTATTCCAAAAGGTTTTTATTTGGAAAGGTAAAACTGTTTTCTTAATCTATTGTGCACAAATTGCTTGTTTTCTCAGCCCTCCAAATCCACATTAGGGTTTAATATTAGGCTGTCGTTCTAATATATATTGCCTACGTCAAAGTTTGCCTTTGGCTGGCATTCACCTACTCGGGATGGTTTGAGCCACAAATTTTCAGTATTGGAAATCTCAGCAGGTTGCGCTTTTCGTATGAAGTGGGCAACCGCAAGAGAAACAAGCTGTGATATATATGAAATTTCCCATTGCGGCATACTGTGCGGTGACGAATCTCCGCAGCACATACTTGTGACTTAGCCCTATGCATACCTCTGACACGCAGGCCAATTGTCTCGTGAACAGAGCTAACCGGAAACCATTAGTAGGAATTATTGATGTACCCGCAGTCAGCGCTCTTACCTCCACACTGGGGATTTGCAGACAAATCTGACCGGTAGCTGCAACTGTATGAAGCAAGTTCTCATGTATGAGTGGCGTCCTCTAAATCTGCTGTACAGGGCTGGGATCAGATCACATTTATGACTTCCGCTTAGCATTGGTATTTTTGTAAGTATATGCTGTGTCCTTAGGGTTTCGTTGTCCTCCGCCAGTCTAGTATACATTAGTATACTGTAAAAAACAAAACAAAAAAAGTACACCGTGAGGCCTTTTTTGTTCTATACAAAATACGGTAGGACTGTATTAGTAATGGCTGTATAGCAGTTGCCAAAGATGCCGGTTTTTCCTTAAACATATATATGGCTAGTTTTTACAGACTTGTGTTTAAAGGGAACCTGTAATGTCTTAAAATGCTGTTGATCTGCAGATTAATTTTGTTACAAAGCTCCTCGGCTGCTGCACTGAAACCCCGGCTGCCGGGAGGAAGTTAACTTTATTCGCTCCAGCTTTCAGTAATGGAGGTGCGGCTTCTGTGACCGCTCAGTTCATAGTAACCACGCTCCGGAACTGACTGACAGCCAGCTCAATGTTGCATCAGTGCGGAGACGGCTGTTGGTCAGTGCTGGGCTGTGGTTACCAGAGCTGTGGAGCTGGTAAGGGTATGTGCACACGCTGCGGATTTTGCTGCGGATCCGCAGCGGTTTTCCATGCATTTACAGTACCATGTAAAGCAATGGGAAATGAAATCCGCAGTGCACATGCTGCGGAAAAAAACGCGCGGAAGCGCAGCATGTCAATTCTTTCTGCGGAATCCGCTGCGGGTTTGCCCCTGCTCCAATAGAAATCTGCAGGTGAAAACCCGCAGAGGAAACCGAAAAAGAAACCGCTGTAAATCCGCAGTAAAAACCGCAGCGGTTTTTCACTGCGGATTTAGCAAATCCGCTGCAGAAAATTCCGCAATGGAATCCGCAGCGTGTGCACTTAGCCTTAGGCTACGTTCACATTTGCATTGTTGTGTGCAGCGTCGGCGACGCAACGCACAACGCATGCAAAACGCTGCGTTTTGTGATGCATGCGTTCATTTTTATAGTGCAAAAAAAAGCAACAAGCAGCGTCCTCTGCGCCCTGACGCTTGCGCCCAAAAAACGCAACAAAACGCATGTCCATGTGCCCCCCATGTTAAATATAGGGGCGCATGCATCGCCGTGGTTGCGCCCGACGCACCGCAAATGTGAACGTAGCCAAAATGCTGCGTTTTGTGACGCATGCGTTCATTTTTATAGCGCAAAAAAAAAGGAACAAGCAGTGTCCTCTGCGCCCTGACGCTTGCGCCCAAAAAAACGCATGCGTCACAAAACGCAAAAAAACGCATGTCCATGCGCCTCCCCATGTTAAATATAGGGGCGCATGCGTCACCGCGGTTGCGCCCGACCCACCGCAAATGTGAACGTAGCCTTAGCCAAACCACTGACTCCACAGCCCTGGTCACTACTGAGCATGTTCATAAAGTGCAGCACAGAGTCATCTTAACTAAGAGCTGAGTTCCTTAGATCAGAACAGACATTTATAGGACATTTCATAACTTTCCCAAATTTTTCTGAAAACATTTACAGCACATCCTGCAGTGTATTACTGAACCAAATGTATTACGTATTTTAGGAGTCGATCCATTTTACTCCGACTCCACAGCCCTGGTGGTTACATCCACCACTCACTATGTGACAGAAGCCACACTTTCATGACTGAAAGCCAGAGGCTGCCGAGAGGAATCGAGTTAAAGGGACTCAGTTTGAACAGTCATTCTGTGCTGACAATGTCCCGCTGCTCGGTGCTTCGCGGCATGGCTGATCATTTGTATACACCTTCACACCTGCTTGTTTTCCCTCCATCTCCACCCACCTCTTCTTTGACAGCTCTGGCTTATAGGAGCAGAGAAGGGTGGATATAGATGGGAAGAAGTATATAAATGATTGGCCGCACCGTGAAGCACCAAGCGTCCACACTTGGTTTGAACAGATATTCTATGCTGACAGTCCCATTATTTTCCTCCTGGGAGCCTTGTAACACTGTTAACCTGCAGATCAACCCCACATCAGCAGGATAACTGCGTTTTGGGACTTGACAGGCTCCATTTAAAGAAACCATAACTTTTTTTCCACTGGAGAACCAACTTATCACCTCTCGTAACTGGTAGGTTGGAGTACAACCACTTGGACTCGCACCAATCAGGGAAATGGGGAACCTTTATCCCTGTTGTATTGGAGCAAGACTGCATGTTCCTGACTGTTCTCCATGAGGCTGCCAGTGAAATGCGAAGCGCAACACTCGCAAGCCCATAGGGAATGGATGCAGCGATGGTTGAGCATGCGCACTGCTGCTCCATTCTAAGGGCTTATTCACATGTCCGTATTTATATGCCAACACCTGGCAGGAGTGGAACTGACAAAGAAAAACTGTAATTGAAAGATTATTTCTACCGAACAGGTATCAATCTATTTTGTAGTTTATTTAAAATGGATATATATATATATATCGGTTTCCAGCCACCATTGCAGTCCATCAGTGCTGGGTGGACTTGTGCGTTGATCACAATCACTTTCCCTCAGATAAGAGAAAATATGCTGGGGTGACCCTAACCAATGAGTGGACAGTGTGGGTCAGCAACTCGATAGTGCTTGTGGTCCAAACTGTCAATCAAGCAGGAGAGCCCTGCAGTCTGTAGGAGGATGGAAAACAGTGCACTTCTGAAGAAAAAAAAATGATGTAGCATCCACCTATAATTTAATAACCAGCAAAGGCTAGGCAGATAGCTGCAGGCTCACATTAGTAGCCTAGGAAGGGGCAATGGATACTGGCCTGCTCTCAGACTAAAAACCTAATTTCTCAGCCGCCATAGAAATAGCACATCCATAAGATGCGTCAACTTTGGCACGTAGGCTGCGGTCACACTTGCATGTGCAATGTGAGAAACTCTCTTATCAATACCTGGCACATACACCGGCTCTTGGTAACGGAGCATTCAGCCGAGTGCCAGCGATTGATGCGAGAGACTCGTGTGAGTTTCTCGCATTGCACATGCAAATGTGACCCCGGCCTTAAGGTACCGTCACACTAAACGATATCGCTAGCGATCCGTGACGTTGCAGCGTCCTGGCTAGCGATATCGTTCAGTTTGACACACAGCAGCGACCAGAATCCTGCTGTGATGTCGTTGGTCGCTGCAGAAAGTCCAGAACTTTATTTCGTCGCTGGACTTCCTGCTGACATCGCTGAATCGGCGTGTGTGACGCCGATTCAGCGATGTCTTCGCTGGTAACCAGGGTAAACATCGGGTTACTAAGCGCAGGGCTGCGCTTAGTAACCCGATGTTTACCCTGGTTACCAGCGTAAAAGTGAAAAAAAAAAAAAAAACTACATACTTACCTTCCGCTGTCTGTCCCTCGGCGCTCTGCTTCTCTGCCCTGTGTAAGCACAGCGGCCGGAAAGCAGAGCGGTGACGTCACCGCTTAGTAACCCGATGTTTACCCTGGTTACCGGCATAGTTGGTCGCTGGAGAGCTGTCTGTGTGACAGCTCTCCAGCGACCAAACAGCGACGCTGCAGCGATCCGGATCGTTGTCGGTATCACTGCAGCGTCGCTTAGTGTGACGGTACCTTTAGCCTCGCTCTTGCCACTTGCCCTGGTGCTGTGGCAAGTGGGGTGATAGTATTGGGGTTTTTGTCATCTTTGTATTGTCAGGTGACAAAGCCCAGAGTTTAGTAATGGAGAGGTGTCTCTAAGACGTACCCATTACTAACCCTATAGTCAAATAGTCAAAAAAATAACACCCAGAATATAGTTCTTTATTTGAAACATATGACAGACTCCTTCTATTGACACTAAATGAATCAAAATCACTTATACGCACCTTACGCACAATCCATTGAAGCCCATATCTCCTGTAATTCAAATGAAATAATAAAGTAACATCATCCTCACCTGTTCCTAAAGTGATGATAATCCATTTGTCCCGCAACGTGTCTAGCTCTGCTACGTCCAGATGACAGGCTGCATTGTTGCATGATGCGACTATGCAGCCTTCCATCCAGCGGGGACACTTAGCCGCACGTGTTTTCTCAGCTTAGAGCTTCACGGTGACGTTTTAAAGTTGAACAGGGTTCATATCCAATGCACTCATTTCACCTCAATGACGTCACTGCGAGCGTGAGAAAGCTCTCACAGTGCCATCAGAAAGGTTTTCCATCGGCGCTTATTCTGGCGTAATTGAGATGAAAGTAGTTCATTGGCTCTGAACTCTGACTTTTCTGGGGCACTGCAAGCGTGAGATCTTTCTCACGCTTGCGGTGACGTCATTGAGGTGAAACGAGTTCACCGCGAGGTGATGAGCAAGCATGCACAGCTCAGTGTCTCTGCTGGATGGCAGGCTGTATAGTCGCATCATGCAACAATGCAGTCTGCCATCTAAATGTAGCAGAGCTAGATGCATCATCGCTGGACAACTTATCTTCACATCGGGGACAGGTGAAGGATGATGTTGCTTTATTTTATTTTTACTACAGGAGACATGGGCTTTAGTGGATTGGGCATAAGGTGCATATAAGTGATTTTGGTTAATTTAGAGTCAATATAGAAGTCTGTCATTTGTTCAAATAAAGGACTTCATTTTGGGTGGTTTATTTTTGACTGTTTGACTATGGGGTTAGAAATGGAGGCATCTTATAGACGCCTCTCCGTTACTAACCTCTGGGCTTGATATCACCTGACAATACAAAGGTGACATCAACCCCAATACTATCATCCTACTTGCCACCACACCAGGGCAAGTAGGGAAGAGCGAGGCTAAGTGCCAGAATTGGAGCATCATATGGATCTAGCCGACGTTGTTAAACAAGGGGCCAATATCCATAGCCCCTTCCTAGACTATTAATATCAACCCACAGCTGTCTGCCTAGCCTATTGATGGTTATTAACTAAAGGGGTCCCATCTCTTTATGGGGGGAGGGGGGTTCCTATTTTAATTACCAGGAAAGGCTAAGTATACAGCTGTTAGCTTACATTGATAGCCTGGGAAGCTCCATGGGTATTACCCCCCTTCCCAGGCTATAAACAGCAGCACCCAGCTGTCCGCTTTTCCTCTGCTGGTTAGTAAAATGTCGGGGAATCCCATGCCATTTTATTTAGAGATTTATTTACTAAATACATGTACAGTGAGCTGCACAAGCAGTGCACTATATGTCACTGACCTCTTTATATCTATTCTGTGTGTACATATCTATCCTATTCTGTCAGGTTACACTGATTTTACTATACGCAGCTGCTGAAATGTCAGGTTTCCGAGGACATGAGTGTTTAAAAATTGCAATGGCGAGTTTCGTCTGAAATACGAGGACAATTGCAGCATTCTGTAAGCTATTTTTTTTGTCAATGGGTAATTTAAAAAGTGCTGTGTTTTTTTTTTTTTTTTATATGGTTGCCTGCTTCCAGAATTAACAAACACAGGAGCATTGCACGGCGAATAAACCTCCTTCATTGACATGCCAGAGCCGGTTTGTCACTCTCCACAAGGAGAAACATTACCTCTTAAACCTCAGTCCAGAGCGTCTCACCTAACCAAATCAGCTCCCATACTTTGCACTGACGAGGGGCAATGCCCCAAAGTACCGTGTCTGCTAGTTGAGATTCTGATTGGCTTTTCTCCGAAGTCATATTACAAGGCTCGTTTGAGTCGATAGTGACTTGTAGGATGGCTGCTTCCAACAGGTGGCGCTATAGGGTATGTGTCCACTTTCAGGATGGCAGGCGGTATCGTCGGAGCGGCTTTGCCGCTCTGCGGTAGGCCCCGCCCCCTTCTGGGACGCGATGATGTCGGATGTGTTCATAGCACACATCCGGCATCATCGCATAGGGCCCTGTGCTATATCTTGCGGCGACGCAGCGTCGCCGCAAGATATACGGACATGCTGCGATCTGAAAAGACGCGCAGCATGTCCGGAGTCGCAGGGCCGCCGCGTGCGTGTTACCACGCATAGCGGAGACGGGATTTCATTCAATCCCCTCCACTATGCTGTAACATCTGGACGCTGCGTGTCTGACGCTGCGGCTCTATGCAGCGTCAGACACGCAGCGTTTCCTGCACGTGGAAACAGACCCATAGAGTTCAAGCTCTCTTCCTCACTGAAGAGGTAATTTGCATAAACACATTGAAGTGATTATTCTGCTTTTATTTTCCAAGTTGCCCTGATCTTCAGATGCCGGTGCAGTGACAGCAGCTTCCTTGCTTGGGTTTGATGTAGGAGATGTGTCTGCACGGCATCTGTGCTCGGTGAAGGGGCCGGCTCATGCCATTTGCTAAGCAACCACCCTTCTGTGTAGCAGCTAATGCTTATACAAAGAGGGGGCCGGTTTATCGCTGGTTATTTGCCAATGCTGAAATCTAACACCGATAGCGGAAGACTGAGACGCCTCTAGAAATAAGTGTATTAGAAAGCTCAATATATGTCTATTACAAACACTTAGCAGCCCCTTTAAAACACTAAAAACAAGTTTCTTTAGCATGAATGGGTTTTTGATGACATCTGGATTTTGCACTAAATTTCCACAGTGGTAAAACCATCCAGTTTATATTCCACGAGTGGAAAATTGTCCCTAGTGTGAATTTTGGAAATTCCATTGAAGCGGGTACTGATAGTGCATGTGATTTTATGATTACATTATGATGTACAGCTCTGTAGAATAGGTTGGTGCCATCTAAAAGAAAAGACACTGATCATTCATTGGGGCTGATCACTTCCATTGTGGCTGCAGTGTTTCGCCACACATCGCCCCATCGCGGGTCTTCCACTGGATGCAAGTTTCTCTACACCCGCTGCATCTGCCAGCACAGAATGACTGTACAAACCAAGCACAGGCGCTCGGTGCTTCACGGCAGGGCCAATCATTTATATAGATCTTACATCCTGCTTGTTTTCCTTCTATCTCTGCCCTTCTCTGGCCCTAAAAGACAGAGCTGTCATTCAAAGAAGAGAGGGTATGGGGGAGATTGAGGGAAAGCAAGCTGGAGGTAAGGTGTACTTATACATGAGTCGCCCCACCGTGACACGTGAGTGTCCGCGCTGACAGTCCCTTTATGTTCCCCTTCCCACCTGCTTGTTTTCTCCCTCTCCTCCTCCTTCTTTGATACACAGCTCTGTCATTATAGAGCCAGAGAATGGCGGAGATAAAGGGAAAACAAGCCGGTGGGAAGATGTATATAAATGGCCAGTCCTGCCATGAAGCACCGAGCACCTGTACTTGGTGTGAACAGTTCTGTGCTGACAACTCAGAAGGCCTCTTCACACCCAGCACAGTGCATATTGGCGGGGCCAGTGATTTCTCTACACCTTTCCACCTGCTTGTTTTGTCTCAATCTCCACCCACCCCTCCCCTTTGATTGACAGCTCTGGCTTCATAGAGCTAGTAAAGGGTGGTGATAGAGAAAAACAAACATGTGGGAAGGTGTATTGGCCCCGCCATTCTGCACCAGGCGCCTGTGCTGGGATTGAACAGTCATTCTGCGCTGACAGCCCCCTTTTACACAACCGCTCCTCAGCATACAAGTAGCTGATCGGCGGGTGTTTAGGGCCTTCAGTCGATATGCTGTTCTGTCCTGTGGCTGCGGCGGTCGGGATTGGAATGTGACATCGTTTGAGGCGCATCCTGTGATCTCCTATTCCAGTTACCAGACCACTGCAGCCAATCACAGGCATCAGCTATCGGCGTCCTCTAGGATCACTGACAGATTACTTATGTCTGTGTTGTAGTTTAGTGTCTCCTTGGGATCCCAGAGAAGATTTTAATAGTTTTATGCAGTATATTGCAGGACTATGCTCAGCTCTTAGTGTCAGTGCCATAGACTTTCGGTGCTGTGGAAAGGGTCCGTGCTCAACCGTCACACAAGCCAATGTCCCCGTAACTGGGGGTCACCTGTTCTGATGGTTGTTTGGGGGGGATCTTCCAGACTCTTGGCAATTTTGCTATGAACAATGAGAGGTGATCACATTTTGAACAACTCTTGTCAGCATGATTTCATACAGGACCTTTTGTCTTTATAACATCATGACTTGAGTTTCTGATGTCTCTGCCAGAAGCCGGTTGGAAAACATAAAGGGGAGACATATATTGCCAGTGCTGATCTTTCCATGTAATATTGTGGAGCGGATAAACACCAGCCATACGCTTGGTGCTCTGGGATGCGCTGCGAGATGGAAGTTTCTCCTGGGCCATCATTTGCCTGAGACGGGGTAAACTCCCTCATTACCATTGCACTGAGGACATCTATTTATATAGAGAGGTCTCCAAGCTCCAGTCACAAACATGCTGCCGGCAGACCAACTTATAGGGATCACAAAACCAGTCAAAATAATCTAAAACCTCAATGCAATAACGGTCCAGGGACTACGACCCCCACTGCAGCAAATGCTTATTAAATAGATTTGGCTATACCTTTTCTATTTACTATTCAAAAGACCCATATGTGCTTTAGAGATGATAAAAAAGCTCATACTTGTATCCTGATCTCCTGATACTCCTCCATACTGCTTCCTAAAGGCGAGTTTATACCACCTAACTTGTGACGTTTGCTAACCAGCGGCCCGTTACTGGTCCGATTACACAGGCAGACGGAGGGATGATCTGTAATAATCGTTCAGTGCACATAGACTGCCATTGATCTCCGCACCGCAGGCCCTGTTTACACAGGACGATGTGCGGCCAAGAAAAATGAGTTTAGACACCGCATGCGTCTAAAAAACGCCGCGTTTGTACGTGTTTATATGCGTTTTTTCCTCCACTTGCGGATGCGTTTTAAACGCTGCGGATTTGAACGCAAATGTGAAACTAGCCTAATGCAGTGCGTCTGGAGATTTTACCTGCATTCCCCAAAAACAGATTTGGATGGAGCCGTAGATGATGGTGGCCTGAATAGTGGTCAGATGAGCAGAAGTGTGTTGTTTTTTTGTTTTGTTTTTTTAAGTTGGACACATTTCTATAGCATTCTAGACAGACACTTTCAGTGAAAAACTGCAAACTGGGTTCATTGAAAGTAACTCCGTTCTCGTCATTGCCTGCCATCTATTGCAGTCTCTGGATTACAAGGGAAAAGGGACTTCGGACAAAATCCACCGATTGCAATGCACAAATACAGCATCAACAAGGCCTGAGAGTTGGGGTATGTTTCCACGTTCAGGAAACGCTGCGTGTTTGACGCTGCATAGAGACGCAGCGTCAAACATGCAGCGTCCAGATGTTACAGCATAGTGGAGGGGATTTCATCAAATCCTGTCTCCACTATGCGTGGTAACACGCATCCGGCGGCCCTGCGATTCCAGACATGCGGCGCGTCTTTTTAGACCGCAACATGTCCGTTTACCTTGCGGCGCCGCTGCGCCACCGCAAGGTATAACAAAGGGGCCTTATGTGTGGGGTGCGATGATACCGGATATGTGCAATGAACACATCCAGCATCATCGCGTCCCCGTCCAAACCGCCGGCCATCCTGAACGTGGACACGTACCATTATAATAAGCTCACGTCAGGACGAGCTCACTGACTAGTTCTCAGTTACCTAATTTTGCAGCCAGCAACTGCCAGTGCCAAAAAGATGTAAAACGTCCAATTTTTTTTTTTTTTTTTTTTTTTTATGAAATCCATTGCGGAAATGATTTTTAGCCCCAAGAATACACATATTTAAGTAAGTGTCCCTGAGGTTTGTCTATATTTTAGGAAGTTACTATGCCTGTGTACGCTGTGATACTGAGGGATATCGTCGCTGGCAGATGAATTATCACACACATCCTGTAACTCATTCATCTGAATGGGGAATTGCAGACATCCCGCAACCTCGTTTACTTGTATGGAAATTATTTTAATTCACAGAAATTTCTGCAGTGACTGCGAAACCCAGGCCGGTCTCTGGTGGCCACATTTCTAAATCTTTAATTGAATGCTAGATTATATTTTCCCGTTATATCCCATCAATTCTCGTAATGGAAATTCCTCTTGTTAAGCTGATTCATAAGGCAGGGTATGCAGTGTCCGAGCAGTTCCAACATCAATTGGTTTTTAAATGGTTAATGCTGATGTATTTGTACGCACTTGCTGTACTGGAAAAACATCTCCTGGTCATCAGACTTTAACTGGTTAAGGAAAACGTGGTGTACGAATACTGCGCTTGGTCCAGGGCTTTATTCTTGCTCCATTGTAAATTTACAGCACTGGGTTAAAGCCTCACGCACTACCAAGAGCAGCTCACAGCCAGGAACGCTGGGGAGAAGGCGGAAGTGGTTTATTAGCGCTTCTGTCTTCATTTGTGGGATACATAACATCCAAAAAAGTCTGCGCTTGAAACAAATCAGTTCCCATCCCCCCCACCCCAGAATAATTCCAATGTTATTACATATATAAAAAGAAACCTTACACATTTTGGGTATGTATACAACAGTAACAACCTGGAGAATTCACTTGACAAGTTATCTGGTGGGGAAATGTTAATAATAATAAAAAAAAAATATAGAAAAAAAAGTCCTTTTTTTATTTGCCTAAAAAATGTTTAACACGGTGACTATTAAGTATCTGAAAGCAGACCTAAAACAAAAAAAAAATACAATTTGTCCTGCATAAAACATTCTCATATAGCCATGTTACTGAAGAAAGAAAATGGCTCCTGAAAAGTGGAGAGGCAAAAAGACACCAGACCGATCGGTCACACGTTGTAATATTTTTCATGGTATTTTTCATGGTTATAAGAATGCAACCATCAAAAGCCAATTTGTGTTCTGCTCTAAGTTTATTTGATTTGTGACGGGATTATTCTAATTGGTGTTTCTGATTGTCAAACATCTGTATCCATCTCTTGTTGTGTAGGTGAGAATTGGGCATAAGTGAGGCAGGGGCTGTATCAGACTCGATGAGTTTCTTTCGTCATGTCGGAGAAGTCAGGCCAGAGCACAAAAGCAAAGGATGGGAAAAAGTACGCGACCCTCAGCCTTTTTAACACGTACAAAGGAAAGTCGCTAGAAACTCAGAAAACTACAGGTGAGTGCGATTGAGCCTTATTGTGCCCTATATATTTTATTGTTGTAGAATATATGTCTATATTTGCAGATTTGTGTGCCCTCATTTGCTTTTACCAGTAAATGGTGGTTATTTCTCAAAGATTTGGCTTTGTGCTCCCGAGTTATGAGCTCCCACTACTGTATTGCACTTATGTGTGTTACCAATGCTTTAAAGCACCACTCCAACATTTTTTTTTACATTTCAGCACTGGAGTCTTGCCACTAATGTAGTTTCTTGACCCTAGTATTATACTTACCAGCCGCCACCCTCGTCCTGCGCCGACATTTTGTGACTCATAGACTTACATTGGAACGTGACTGCCGGATCGCTTCATCAAACCCTAGAGCAATCTGGCAGGTCACAAGCTGCAAAAATCAGTGCAGATAACAGATGAAGACAATGGCTGGGAAGTAAAATACTAGGGTCAAGAAGTTTAGATTGGAGGCCCCACTCCAGCGCTCAGTTAAGGCCCCACTCCAGCGCTCAGTTAAGGCCCCACTCCAGCGCTCAGTTAAGGCCCCACTCCAGCGCTCAGTTAAGGCCCCACTCCAGCGCTCAGTTAAGGCCCCACTCCAGCGCTCAGTTAAGGCCCCACTCCAGCGCTCAGTTAAGGCCCCACTCCAGCGCTCAGTTAAGGCCCCACTCCAGCGCTCAGTTAAGGCCCCACTCCAGCGCTCAGTTAAGGCCCCACTCCAGCGCTCAGTTAAGGCCCCACTCCAGCGCTCAGTTAAGGCCCCACTCCAGCGCTCAGTTAAGGCCCCACTCCAGCGCTCAGTTAAGGCCCCACTCCAGCGCTCAGTTAAGGCCCCACTCCAGCGCTCAGTTAAGGCCCCACTCCAGCGCTCAGTTAAGGCCCCACTCCAGCGCTCAGTTAAGGCCCCACTCCAGCGCTCAGTTAAGGCCCCACTCCAGCGCTCAGTTAAGGCCCCACTCCAGCGCTCAGTTAAGGCCCCACTCCAGCGCTCAGTTAAGGCCCCACTCCAGCGCTCAGTTAAGGCCCCACTCCAGCGCTCAGTTAAGGCCCCACTCCAGCGCTCAGTTAAGGCCCCACTCCAGCGCTCAGTTAAGGCCCCACTCCAGCGCTCAGTTAAGGCCCCACTCCAGCGCTCAGTTAAGGCCCCACTCCAGCGCTCAGTTAAGGCCCCACTCCAGCGCTCAGTTAAGGCCCCACTCCAGCGCTCAGTTAAGGCCCCACTCCAGCGCTCAGTTAAGGCCCCACTCCAGCGCTCAGTTAAGGCCCCACTCCAGCGCTCAGTTAAGGCCCCACTCCAGCGCTCAGTTAAGGCCCCACTCCAGCGCTCAGTTAAGGCCCCACTCCAGCGCTCAGTTAAGGCCCCACTCCAGCGCTCAGTTAAGGCCCCACTCCAGCGCTCAGTTAAGGCCCCACTCCAGCGCTCAGTTAAGGCCCCACTCCAGCGCTCAGTTAAGGCCCCACTCCAGCGCTCAGTTAAGGCCCCACTCCAGCGCTCAGTTAAGGCCCCACTCCAGCGCTCAGTTAAGGCCCCACTCCAGCGCTCAGTTAAGGCCCCACTCCAGCGC